>NC_058112.1:0-1200000 GCF_914725855.1 Thunnus albacares
AAACTAGTTACTTTTCATCATATTCGATCCAGACTCACACCTAATGCTCGGTTCTGCTAGAAGAGTGAAGGCACAAACAGAATATGCATTTTCATGTGTTTTTGTCAATTTCAGTGTTATTGGGCCCAAACTAGTCACTTTTCATCATATTCGATCCAGACTCACACCTAATGCTTGGTTCTGCTAGCAGAGTGAAGGCATACACAGATAATATGCATTTTCATGTGTTTCTATCAATTTCAGTGTTATTGGGCCCAAACTAGTCACTTTTCATCAGAATCGATGTAGACTCACCCAAAACGCTCTGCTGTACTGGCAGAGTGAAGGCATACAAAGTATATGCATTTTCATGTGTTTCTGTCAATTTCAGTGTTATTCGGCCCAAACTAGTCACGTTTCATCATATTCGATCCAGACTCACACCTAATGCTTGGTTCTGCTAGCAGAGTGAAGGCATACACAGATAATATGCATTTTCATGTGTTTCTATCAATTTCAGTGTTATTGGGCCCAAACTAGTCACTTTTCATCAGAATCGATGCAGACTCACCCAAAACGCTCTGCTGTACTGGCAGAGTCAAGGCACACACCGTACATGCATTTTTATGTGTTCCTGTCAATTTCAGTCATATCGGGCCCAAACTAGTCACTTTTCATCATATTCGATCCAGACTCACAGCTAATGCTTGGTCCTGCTAGAAGAGTGAAGGCACACACAGAATATGCATTTTCATGTGTTTCTATCAATTTCAGTGTTATTGGGGCTAAACTTGTCACTTTTCATCAGAATCGATGCAGACTCGTCCAAAAAGCTCTGTTGTACTGGCAGAGTGAAGGCATACAAAGTATATGCATTTTCATGTGTTTCTGTCAATTTCAGAGTTATTCGGCCCAAACTAGTCACTTTTCATCATATTCGATCCAGACTCACACCTAATGCTTGGATCTGCTAACAGAGTGAAGGCACACACAAAATATGCATTTTCATGTGTTTCTATGAATTTCAGTGTTATCGGACAGAAACTAGTCACTTTTCATCAGAATCAATGCAGACTCACCCAAAACGCTCTGCTGCACTGGGAGAGTCATGGCACACACCGTATATGCGTTTTCATGTGTTTCTGTCAATTTCAGTGTTATTGGGCCCAAACTAATCCCTTTTCGTCATATTCGATCCAGACTCACACCTAATGCTTGTATCTGCTAGGAGAGTGATGGCACACACAAAATATGCATTTTCATGTGTTTCTGTCAATTTCAGTGTTATTGGGCCCAAACTAATCCCTTTCCGTCATATTCGATCCAGACTCACACCTAATGCTTGTATCTGATAGGAGAGTGATGGCACACACAGAATATGCATTTTCATGTGTTTCTATCAATTTCAGTGTTATTGGGCCCAAACTAGTCACTTTTCATCATATTCGATCCAGACTCACACCTAATGCTTGGTTCTGCTAGCAGAGTGAAGGCACACACAGAATATGCATTTTCATGTGTTTCTATCAATTTCAGTGTTATCGAACAGAAACTAGTCACTTTTCATCATATTCGATCCAGACTCACACCTAATGCTCGGTTCTGCTAGCAGAATGAAGGCACACACAGAATATGCATTTTCATGTGTTTCTATCAATTTCAGTGTTATCGAACAGAAACTATTCACTTTTCATCATATTCGATGCAGACTCACACCTAATGCTCGGTTCTGGTAGCAGAGTGAAGGCACACACAGAATATGCATTTTCATGTGTTTCTATCAATTTCAGTGTTATTGGGCCCAAACTAATCCCTTTCCGTCATATTCGATCCAGACTCACACCTAATGCTTGTATCTGCTAGGAGAGTGATGGCACACACAAAATATGCATTTTCATGTGTTTCTATCAATTTCAGTGTTATTGGGCCCAAACTAGTCACTTTTCATCATATTCGATCCAGACTCACACCTAATGCTTGGTTCTGCTAGCAGAGTGAAGGCACACACAGAATATGCATTTTCATGTGTTTCTATCAATTTCAGTGTTATCGGACAGAAACTAGTCACTTTTCATCATATTCGATCCAGACTCACACCTAATGCTCGGTTCTGCTAGCAGAGTGAAGGCACACACAGAATATGCATTTTCATGTGTTTCTATCAATTTCAGCGTTATCGAACAGAAACTATTCACTTTTCATCATATTCTATCCAGACTCACACCTAATGCTCGGTTCTGCTAGCAGAGTGAAGGCACACACAGAATATGCATTTTCATGTGTTTCTATCAATTTCAGTGTTATCGGACAGAAACTAGTCACTTTTCATCATATTCGATCCAGACTCACACCTAATGCTCGGTTGTGCTAGCAGAGTGAAGGCACACACAGAATATGCATTTTCATGTGTTTCTGTCAATTTTTGTGTTATCGGGCCCAAACTAATCACTTTTCATCATATTCGATCCAGACTCACACCTAATGCTTGGTTCTGCTAGCAGAGTGAAGGCACACACAGAATATGCATTTTCATGTGTTTCTATCAATTTCAGTGTTATCGGACAGAAACTAGTCACTTTTCATCATATTCGATCCAGACTCACACCTAATGCTTGGTTCTGCTAGCAGAGTGAAGGCACACACAAAATATGCATTTTCATGTGTTTCTATCAATTTCAGTGTTATCGGACAGAAACTAGTCACTTTTCATCATATTCTATCCAGAGTCACACCTAATGCTTGGTTCTGCTAGCAGAGTGAAGGCACACACAGAATATGCATTTTAATGTGTTTCTATCAATTTCAGTGTTATTGGACAGAAACTAGTCAGTTTTCATCATATTCGATCGAGACTCACACCTAATGCTTGGTTCTGTTAGCAGAGTGAAGACACAAACAGAATATGCATTTTCATGTGTTTTTGTCAATTTCAGCGTTATTGGGCCCAAACTAGTCACTTTTCATCATATTCGATCGAGACTCACACCTAATGCTATTCGATCCAGACTCACACCTAATGCTCGGTTCTGCTAGCAGAGTGAAGGCATACACAGATAATATGCATTTTCATGTGTTTCTATCAATTTCAGTGTTATCGGACACATACTAGTCACTTTTCGTCATATTTGATCCAGACTCACACCTAATGCTTGGATTTGCTAGCAGAGTGATGGCATAAACAGTATATGAATTTTCATGTGTTTCTATGAATTTCAGTGTTATTGGGCCCAAACTAGTCACTTTTCATCAGAATCGATGTAGACTCACCCAAAACGCTCTGCTGTACTGGCAGAGTGAAGGCATACAAAGTATATGCATTTTCATGTGTTTCTGTCA
The DNA here is from genome assembly GCF_914725855.1 of Thunnus albacares. NCBI lineage: Eukaryota > Metazoa > Chordata > Actinopteri > Scombriformes > Scombridae > Thunnus > Thunnus albacares. Next base: position 3,316 of record NC_058112.1, read on the forward strand.
ATTTCAGTGTTATTCGGCCCAAACTAGTCACTTTTCATCATATTCGATCCAGACTCACACCTAATGCTTGGATCTGCTAGCAGAGTGAAGGCACACACAAAATATGCATTTTCATGTGTTTCCATCAATTTCAGTGTTATACGACACAAACTAATCACTTTTCATCATATTCGATCCAGACTCACACCTAATGCTTGGATCTGCTAGCAGAGTGATAGCATACACATTATATGCATTTTCATGTGTTTCTGTCAATTTCAGTGTTATACGACACAAACTAATCACTTTTCATCATATTCGATCCAGACTCACACCTAATGCTTGGTTCTGCTAGCAGAGTGTAGACATACACAGATAATATGCATTTTCATGTGTTTCTATCAAATTCGGTGTTATTGGGCCCAAACTAGTCAATTTTTATCAGAATCGATGTAGACTCACCCAAAACGCTCTGCTGTACTGGCAGAGTGAAGGCATACAAAGTATATGCATTTTCATGTGTTTCTGTCAATTTCAGTGTTATTCGGCCCAAACTAGTCACTTTTCATCATATTCGATCCAGACTCACACCTAATGCTTGGATCTGCTAGCAGAGTGAAGGCACACACAAAATATGCATTTTCATGTGTTTCCATCAATTTCAGTGTTATCGGACAGAAACTAGTCACTTTTCATCAGAATCGATGCAGACTCGTCCAAAACGCTCTGTTGTAGTAGCAGAGTCACGGCACACACAGTACATGCATTTTCATGTGTTTCTGTCAATTTCAGTGTTAGTGGGCCCAAACTAGTCACTTTTCATCATATTCGATCCAGATTCACACCCAATGCTTGGTTCTGCTAGCAGAGTGAAGGCATACACAGATAATATGCATTTTCATGTGTTTCTATCAATTTCAGTGTTATTGGGCCCAAACTAGTCACTTTTCATCAGAATCGATGCAGACTCACCCAAAACGCTCTGCTGTACTGGCAGAGTGAAGGCACACACAGAATATGCATTTTCATGTGTTTCTATCAATTTCAGTGTTATTGGGCCCAAACTAATCCCTTTCCGTCATATTCGATCCAGACTCACACCTAATGCTTGTATCTGCTAGGAGAGTGATGGCACACACAAAATATGCATTTTCATGTGTTTCTATCAATTTCAGTGTTATTGGGCCCAAACTAGTCACTTTTCATCATATTCGATCCAGACTCACACCTAATGCTTGGTTCTGCTAGCAGAGTGAAGGCACACACAGAATATGCATTTTCATGTGTTTCTATCAATTTCAGTGTTATCGAACAGAAACTAGTCACTTTTCATCATATTCGATCCAGACTCACACCTAATGCTCGGTTCTGCTAGCAGAGTGAAGGCACACACAGAATATGCATTTTCATGTGTTTCTATCAATTTCAGTGTTATCGAACAGAAACTATTCACTTTTCATCATATTCTATCCAGACTCACACCTAATGCTCGGTTCTGCTAGCAGAGTGAAGGCACACACAGAATATGCATTTTCATGTGTTTCTATCAATTTCAGTGTTATCGGACAGAAACTAGTCACTTTTCATCATATTCGATCCAGACTCACACCTAATGCTCGGTTGTGCTAGCAGAGTGAAGGCACACACAGAATATGCATTTTCATGTGTTTCTGTCAATTTTTGTGTTATCGGGCCCAAACTAATCAATTTTCATCATATTCGATCCAGACTCACACCTAATGCTTGGTTCTGCTAGCAGAGTGAAGGCACACACAGAATATGCATTTTCATGTGTTTCTATCAATTTCAGTGTTATCGGACAGAAACTAGTCACTTTTCATCATATTCGATCCAGACTCACACCTAATGCTTGGTTCTGCTAGCAGAGTGAAGGCACACACAAAATATGCATTTTCATGTGTTTCTATCAATTTCAGTGTTATCGGACAGAAACTAGTCACTTTTCATCATATTCTATCCAGAGTCACACCTAATGCTTGGTTCTGCTAGCAGAGTGAAGGCACACACAGAATATGCATTTTAATGTGTTTCTATCAATTTCAGTGTTATTGGACAGAAACTAGTCAGTTTTCATCATATTCGATCGAGACTCACACCTAATGCCTGGTTCTGTTAGCAGAGTGAAGACACAAACAGAATATGCATTTTCATGTGTTTTTGTCAATTTCAGCGTTATTGGGCCCAAACTAGTCACTTTTCATCATATTCGATCGAGACTCACACCTAATGCTATTCGATCCAGACTCACACCTAATGCTCGGTTCTGCTAGCAGAGTGAAGGCATACACAGATAATATGCATTTTCATGTGTTTCTATCAATTTCAGTGTTATCGGACACATACTAGTCACTTTTCGTCATATTTGATCCAGACTCACACCTAATGCTTGGATTTGCTAGCAGAGTGATGGCATAAACAGTATATGAATTTTCATGTGTTTCTATGAATTTCAGTGTTATTGGGCCCAAACTAGTCACTTTTCATCAGAATCGATGTAGACTCACCCAAAACGCTCTGCTGTACTGGCAGAGTGAAGGCATACAAAGTATATGCATTTTCATGTGTTTCTGTCAATTTCAGTGTTATTCGGCCCAAACTAGTCACTTTTCATCATATTCGATCCAGACTCACACCTAATGCTTGGATCTGCTAGCAGAGTGAAGGCACACACAAAATATGCATTTTCATGTGTTTCCATCAATTTCAGTGTTATACGACACAAACTAGTCACTTTTCATCATATTCGATCCAGACTCACACCTAATGCTTGGATCTGCTAGCAGAGTGATAGCATACACATTATATGCATTTTCATGTGTTTCTGTCAATTTCAGTGTTATACGACACAAACTAATCACTTTTCATCATATTCGATCCAGACTCACACCTAATGCTTGGTTCTGCTAGCAGAGTGTAGACATACACAGATAATATGCATTTTCATGTGTTTCTATCAAATTCGGTGTTATTGGGCCCAAACTAGTCAATTTTTATCAGAATCGATGTAGACTCACCCAAAACGCTCTGCTGTACTGGCAGAGTGAAGGCATACAAAGTATATGCATTTTCATGTGTGTCTGTCAATTTCAGTGTTATTCGGCCCAAACTAGTCACTTTTCATCATATTCGATCCAGACTCACACCTAATGCTTGGATCTGCTAGCAGAGTGAAGGCACACACAAAATATGCATTTTCATGTGTTTCCATCAATTTCAGTGTTATCGGACAGAAACTAGTCACTTTTCATCAGAATCGATGCAGACTCGTCCAAAACGCTCTGTTGTAGTAGCAGAGTCACGGCACACACCGTACATGCATTTTCATGTGTTTCTGTCAATTTCAGTGTTAGTGGGCCCAAACTAGTCACTTTTCATCATATTCGATCCAGATTCACACCCAATGCTTGGTTCTGCTAGCAGAGTGAAGGCATACACAGATAATATGCATTTTCATGTGTTTCTATCAATTTCAGTGTTATTGGGCCCAAACTAGTCACTTTTCATCAGAATCGATGCAGACTCACCCAAAACGCTCTGCTGTACTGGCAGAGTGAAGGCACACACAGAATATGCATTTTCATGTGTTTCTGTCAATTACACTGTTATCGGGCCCAAACTAGTCACTTTTCATCATATTCGATCCAGACTCACACCTAATACTTGGTTCTGCTAGCAGAGTGAAGGCACACACAGAATATGCATTTTCATGTGTTTCTATCAATTTCAGTGTTATCGGGCCCAAACTAGTCACTTTTCATCAGAATCGATGCAGACTCGTCCAAAACGCTCTGCTGTACTGGCAGAGTCAAGGCACACACAGTACATGCATTTTCATGTGTTTCTGTCAATTTCAGTGTTATTCGGCCCAAACTAATCTCTTTTCATCATATTCGATCCTGACTCACACCTAATGCTTGGTTCTGCTAGCAGAGTGAAGGCACACAAAGTATATGCATTTTCAAATGTTTCTTTCAATTTCAGTGTTATCGGACACATACTACTCACTTTTCGTCATATTCGATCAAGACTCACACCGAATGCTTGGATCTGCTAGCAGAGTGAAGGCATACACAGTATATGCATTTTCATGTGTTTCTGTCAATTTCAGTGTTATTGGGCCCAAACTAGTCACTTTTCATCAGAATCGATGCAGACTCACCCAAAACGCTCTGCTGTACTGGCAGAGTCAAGGCACACACCGTACATGCATTTTCATGTGTTTCTGTCAATTTCAGTGTTACTCGGCCCAAACTAATCCCTTTTCATCATATTCGATCCAGACTCACACCTAATGCTTGGTTCTGCTAGCAGAGTGAAGGCACACAAAGTATATGCATTTTCAAATGTTTCTTTCAATTTCAGTGTTATCGGACACATACTAGTCACTTTTCGTCATATTCGATCCAGACTCACACCTAATGCTTGGATCTGCTAGCAGAGTGAAGGCATACACAGTATATGCATTTTCCTGTGTGTCTGATAATTTCAGTGTTATTCAGCCCAAACTAGTCACTTTTCGTCAGAATCGATGCAGACTCACCCAAAACGCTCTGCTGTACTGGCATAGTCACGGTACACACCGTCTATGCATTTTCATGTGTTTCTGTCAATTTCAGTGTTATCGGGCCCAAACTAGTCACTTTTCATCATATTCGATCCAGACTCACACCTAATGCTTGGTTCTGCTAGCAGAGTGAAGGCACACACAGAATATGCATTTTCATGTGTTTCTATCAATTTCAGTGTTATCGGACAGAAACTAGTCAATTTTCATCAGAATCGATGCAGACTCACCCAAAACGCTCTGCTGTACTGGCAGAGTCACGGTACACACCGTATATGCATTTTCATGTGTTTCTGTCAATTTCAGTGTTATCGGGCCCAAACTAGTCACTTTTCATCATATTCGATCCAGACTCACACCTAATGCTTGGTTCTGCTAGCAGAGTGAAGGCACACACAGAATATGCATTTTCATGTGTTTCTATGAATTTCAGTGTTATTCGGCCCAAACTAGTCAATTTTCATCAGAATCGATGTAGACTCACCCAAAACGCTCTGCTGTACTGGCAGAGTGAAGGCATACAAAGTATAGGCATTTTCATGTGTTTCAGTCAATTTCAGTGTTATTCGGCCCAAACTAGTCACTTTTCATCATATTCGATCCAGACTCACACCTAATGCTTGGATCTGCTAGCAGAGTGAAGGCACACACAAAATATGCATTTTCATGTGTTTCCATCAATTTCAGTGTTATCGGACAGAAACTAGTCACTTTTCATCAGAATCGATGCAGACTCGTCCAAAACGCTCTGTTGTAGTAGCAGAGTCACGGCACACACCGTACATGCATTTTCATGTGTTTCTGTCAATTTCAGTGTTATTGGGCCCAAACTAGTCACGTTTCATCATATTCGATCCAGACTCACACCTAATGCTTGGTTCTGCTAGCAGAGTGAAGGCATACACAGATAATATGCATTTTCATGTGTTTCTATCAATTTCAGTGTTATTGGGCCCAAACTAGTCACTTTTCATCATATTCGATCCAGACTCACACCTAATGCTTGGTTCTGCTAACAGAGTGAAGGCACACACAGAATATGCATTTTCATGTGTTTCTATCAATTTCAGTGTTATTCGGCCCAAACTAGTCACTTTTCATCAGAATCGATGTAGACTCACCCAAAACGCTCTGCTGTACTGGCAGAGTGAAGGCATACAAAGTATAGGCATTTTCATGTGTTTCTGTCAATTTCAGTGTTATTCGGCCCAAACTAGTCACTTTTCATCATATTCGATCCAGACTCACACCTAATGCTTGGATCTGCTAGCAGAGTGAAGGCACACACAAAATATGCATTTTCATGTGTTTCCATCAATTTCAGTGTTATCGGACAGAAACTAGTCACTTTTCATCAGAATCGATGCAGACTCGTCCAAAACGCTCTGTTGTAGTAGCAGAGTCACGGCACACACCGTACATGCATTTTCATGTGTATCTGTCAATTTCAGTTATATTGGGCCCAAACTAGTCACGTTTCATCATATTCGATCCAGACTCACACCTAATGCTTGGTTCTGCTAGCAGAGTCAAGGCATACACAGATAATATGCATTTTCATGTGTTTCTATCAATTTCAGTGTTATTGGGCCCAAACTAGTCACTTTTCATCAGAATCGATGCAGACTCACCCAAAACGCTGTGCTGTAATGGCAGAGTCAAGGCACACACCGTATATGCATTTTCATGTGTTCCTGTCAATTTCAGTGTTATCGGGCCCAAACTAGTCTCTTTTCATCATATTCGATCCAGACTCACAGCTAATGCTTGGTCCTGCTAGCAGAGTGAAGGCACACACAGAATATGCATTTTCATGTGTTTCTGTCAATTACACTGTTATCGGGCCCAAACTAGTCACTTTTCATCATATTCGATCCAGACTCACACCTAATGCTTGGTTCTGCTAGCAGAGTGAAGGCACACACAGAATATGCATTTTCATGTGTTTCTATCAATTTCAGTGTTATCGGACAGAAACTAGTCACTTTTCATCAGAATCGATGCAGACTCACCCAAAACGCTCTGCTGTACTGGCAGAGTCACGGCACACACCGTACATGCATTTTCATGTGTTTCTGTCAATTTCAGTGTTATTCGGCCCAAACTAGTCACTTTTCATCATATTCGATCCAGACTCACACCTAATGCTTGGTTATGCTAGCAGAGTGAAGACACAAACAGAATATGCATTTTCATGTGTTTCTATCAATTTCAGTGTTATCGGACAGAAACTAATCACTTTTCATCATATTCGATCCAGACTCACACCTAATGCTTGGTTCTGCTAGCAGAGTGAAGGCACACAGAAAATATGCATTTTCATGTGTTTCCATCAATTTCAGTGTTATCGGACAGAAACTACTCACTTTTCATCATATTCGATCCAGACTCACACCTAATGCTTGGATCTGCTAGCAGAGTGAAGGCATACACAGTATATGCATTTTCATGTGTTTCTGTCAATTTCAGTGTTATTGGGCCCAAACTAGTCACTTTTCATCAGAATCGATGCAGACTCACCCAAAACGCTCTGCTGTACTGGCAGAGTCAAGGCACACACCGTACATGCATTTTCATGTGTTTCTGTCAATTTCAGTGTTACTCGGCCCAAACTAATCCCTTTTCATCATATTCGATCCAGACTCACACCTAATGCTTGTTTCTGCTAGCAGAGTGAAGGCACACAAAGTATATGCATTTTCAAATGTTTCTTTCAATTTCATTGTTATCGGACACATACTAGTCACTTTTCGTCATATTCGATCCAGACTCACACCTAATGCTTGGATCTGCTAGCAGAGTGAAGGCATACACAGTATATGCATTTTCATGTGTTTCTGATAATTTCAGTGTTATTCAGCCCAAACTAGTCACTTTTCGTCAGAATCGATGCAGACTCACCCAAAACGCTCTGCTGTACTGGCAGAGTCACGGTACACACCGTATATGCATTTTCATGTGTTTCTGTCAATTTCAGTGTTATCGGGCCCAAACTAGTCACGTTTCATCATATTAGATCCAGACTCACACCTAATGCTTGGTTCTGCTAGCAGAGTGAAGGCATACACAGATAATATGCATTTTCATGTGTTTCTATCAATTTCAGTGTTATTGGGCCCAAACTAGTCACTTTTCATCAGAATCGATGCAGACTCACCCAAAATGCTCTGCTGTACTGGCAGAGTCAAGGCACACACCGTACATGCATTTTCATGTGTTCCTGTCAATTTCAGTGTTATATGACACAAACTAATCACTTTTCATCATATTCGATCCAGACTCACACCTAATGCTTGGTTCTGCTAGCAGAGTGAAGGCATACACAGATAATATGCATTTTCATGTGTTTCTATCAAATTCAGTGTTATTGGGCCCAAACTAGTCACTTTTCATCAGAATCGATGTAGACTCACCCAAAACGCTCTGCTGTACTGGCAGAGTGAAGGCATACAAAGTATATGCATTTTCATGTGTTTCTGTCAATTTCAGTGTTATTGGGCCCAAACTAGTCACTTTTCATCAGAATCGATGCAGACTCACCCAAAACGCTCTGCTGTACTGGCAGAGTCACGGCACACACCGTACATGCATTTTCATGTGTTTCTGTCAATTTCAGTGTTATTCGGCCCAAACTAGTCACTTTTCATCATATTCGATCCAGACTCACACCTAATGCTTGGTTATGCTAGCAGAGTGAAGACACAAACAGAATATGCATTTTCATGTGTTTCTATCAATTTCAGTGTTATCAGACACAAACTAATCACTTTTCATCATATTCGATCCAGACTCACACCTAATGCTCGGTTCTGCTAGCAGAGTGAAGGCACACACAGAATATGCATTTTCATGTGTTTCTATCAATTTCAGTGTTATCGGACAGAAACTAATCACTTTTCATCATATTCGATCCAGACTCACACCTAATGCTTGGTTCTGCTAGCAGAGTGAAGGCACACAGAAAATATGCATTTTCATGTGTTTCCATCAATTTCAGTGTTATCGGACAGAAACTACTCACTTTTCATCATATTCGATCCAGACTCACACCTAATGCTTGGATCTGCTAGCAGAGTGAAGGCATACACAGTATATGCATTTTCATGTGTTTCTGTCAATTTCAGTGTTATTGGGCCCAAACTAGTCACTTTTCATCAGAATCGATGCAGACTCACCCAAAACGCTCTGCTGTACTGGCAGAGTCAAGGCACACACCGTACATGCATTTTCATGTGTTTCTGTCAATTTCAGTGTTACTCGGCCCAAACTAATCCCTTTTCATCATATTCGATCCAGACTCACACCTAATGCTTGTTTCTGCTAGCAGAGTGAAGGCACACAAAGTATATGCATTTTCAAATGTTTCTTTCAATTTCATTGTTATCGGACACATACTAGTCACTTTTCGTCATATTCGATCCAGACTCACACCTAATGCTTGGATCTGCTAGCAGAGTGAAGGCATACACAGTATATGCATTTTCATGTGTTTCTGATAATTTCAGTGTTATTCAGCCCAAACTAGTCACTTTTCGTCAGAATCGATGCAGACTCACCCAAAACGCTCTGCTGTACTGGCAGAGTCACGGTACACACCGTATATGCATTTTCATGTGTTTCTGTCAATTTCAGTGTTATCGGGCCCAAACTAGTCACTTTTCATCATATTCGATCCAGACTCACACCTAATGCTTGGTTCTGCTAGCAGAGTGAAGGCATACAAAGTATATGCATTTTCATGTGTTTCTGTCAATTTCAGTGTTATTCGGCCCAAACTAGTCACTTTTCATCATATTCGATCCAGACTCACACCTAATGCTTGGATCTGCTAGCAGAGTGAAGGCACACACAAAATATGCATTTTCATGCGTTTCCATCAATTTCAGTGTTATCGGACAGAAACTAGTCACTTTTCATAAGAATCGATGCAGACTCGTCCAAAACGCTCTGTTGTAGTAGCAGAGTCACGGCACACACCGTACATGCATTTTCATGTGTTTCTGTCAATTTCAGTGTTATTGGGCCCAAACTAGTCACTTTTCATCATATTCGATCCAGACTCACACCTAATGCTTGGTTCTGCTAGCAGAGTGAAGGCATACACAGATAATATGCATTTTCATGTGTTTCTATCAATTTCAGTGTTATTGGGCCCAAACTAGTCACTTTTCATCAGAATCGATGCAGACTCACCCAAAACGCTCTGCTGTACTGGCAGAGTCAAGGCACACACGGTACATGCATTTTCATGTGTTCCTGTCAATTTCAGTGTTATCGGGCCCAAACTAGTCTCTTTTCATCATATTCGATCCAGACTCACACCTAATGCTTGGATCTGCTAGTAGAGTGATAGCATACACATTATATGCATTTTCATGTGTTTCTGTCAATTTCAGTGTTATATGACACAAACTAATCACTTTTCATCATATTCGATCCAGACTCACACCTAATGTTTGGTTCTGCTAGCAGAGTCACCGCACACACAGTACATGCATTTTCATGTGTTTCTGTCAATTTCAGTGTTATCAGACTCAAACTAGTCACTTTTCATCAGAATCGATGTAGACTAGTCCAAAACGCTCTGTTGTAGTAGCAGAGTGAAGGCACACACAGTATATGAATTTTCATATGTTTCTATGAATTTCAGTGTTATTGGACACATACTAGTCACTTTTCGTCATATTCGATCCAGACTCACACCTAATGCTTGGTTCTGCTAGTAGAGTCACGGCATACACAGTACATGCATTTTCATGTGTTTCTGTCAATTTCAGTGTTATTGGACCCAAACTAGTCACTTTTCATCAGAATCGATGCAGACTTGTCCAAAACGCTCTGTTGTAGTAGCAGAGTGAAGGCACACACAGTATATGTATTCTCATATGTTTCCATCAATTTCAGTGTTATCGGACAGAAACTAGTCACTTTTCATCAGAATCGATGCAGACTCGTTCAAAACGCTCTGCTGCACTGGCAGAGTCACGGCACACACAGTACATGCATTTTCATGTGTTTCTGTCAATTTCAGTGTTATTGGGCTCAAAGTAGTCATTTTTCGTCATATTCGATCCAGACTCACACGTAATGCTTGCTTCTGCTAGCGGAGTGAAGGCACACACAGTATATGCATTTTCATATGTTCATATCAAATTCAGTGTTATCGGACAGAAACTAGTCACTTTTCATCAGAATCGATGCAGACTCACCCAAAACACTCTGCTGTACTGGCAGAGTCACGGCACACACCGTACATGCATTTTCATGTGTTTCTGTCAATTTCAGTGTTATTGGGCCCAAACTAGTCACTTTTCATCATATTCGATCCGGACTCACACCTAATGCTTGGTTCTGCTAGCACAGTGAAGGCACACACAGTATATGCATTTTCATGTGTTTCTATCAATTTCAGTGTTATCGGACCCAAAGTAGTCACTTTTCATCAGAATCGATGCAGACTCGTCCAAAACGCTCTGTTGTAGTAGCAGAGTCACGGCAGACACAGTACATGCATTTTCATGTGTTTCTGTCAATTTCAGTGTTATCGGACCCAAATTAGTCACTTTTCATCAGAATCGATGCAGACTCGTCCAACACGCTCTGCTGCACTGGGAGAGTCACGGCACACACAGTCCATGCATTTTCATGTGTTTCTGTCAATGTCAGTGTTATCAAACACAAAATAGTCACTTTTCATCATATTCGATCCAGACTCACACCTAATGTTTGGTTCTGCTAGCAGAGTCACGGCATACACAGTACATGCATTTTCATGTGTTTCTGTCAATTTCAGTGTTATCGGACCCAAACTAGTCACTTTTCATCAGAATCGATGCAGACTTGTCCAAAACGCTCTGTTGTAGTAGCAGAGTGAAGGCACACACAGTATATGTATTCTCATATGTTTCCATCAATTTCAGTGTTATCGGACAGAAACTAGTCACTTTTCATCAGAATCGATGCAGACTCGTTCAAAACGCTCTGCTGCACTGGCAGAGTCACGGCACACACAGTACATGCATTTTCATGTGTTTCTGTCAATTTCAGTGTTATTGGGCTCAAAGTAGTCATTTTTCGTCATATTCGATCCAGACTCACACCTAATGCTTGCTTCTGCTAGCGGAGTGAAGGCACACACAGTATATGCATTTTCATATGTTCATATCAAATTCAGTGTTATCGGACAGAAACTAGTCACTTTTCATCAGAATCGATGCAGACTCACCCAAAACACTCTGCTGTACTGGCAGAGTCACGGCACACACAGTACATGCATTTTCATGTGTTTCTGTCAATTTCAGTGTTATCAGACACAAACTAGTCACTTTTCATCATATTCGATCCAGAGTCACACCTAATGCTTGGTTCTGCTAGCAGAGTGAAGGCACACACAGTATATGCATTTTCATGTGTTTCTATCAATTTCAGTGTTATCGGACAGAAACTAGTCACTTTTCATCAGAATCGATGCAGACTCGTCCAAAACGCTCTGTTGTAGTAGCAGAGTTACGGCACACACAGTACATGCATTTTCATGTGTTTCTGTCAATTTCAGTGTTATTGGACTCAAACTAGTCACTTTTCGTCATATTCGATCCAGACTCACACCTAATGCTTGGTTCTGCTAGCAGAGTGAAGGCACACACAGAATATGCATTTTCATATGTTTCTATCAATTTCAGTGTTATTGGGCTCAAAGTAGTCATTTTTCGTCATATTCGATCCAGACTCACACCTAATGCTTGCTTCTGCTAGCGGAGTGAAGGCACACACAGTATATGCATTTTCATATGTTCATATCAAATTCAGTGTTATCGGACAGAAACTAGTCACTTTTCATCAGAATCGATGCAGACTCACCCAAAACACTCTGCTGTACTGGCAGAGTCACGGCACACACCGTACATGCATTTTCATGTGTTTCTGTCAATTTCAGTGTTATTGGGCCCAAACTAGTCACTTTTCATCATATTCGATCCGGACTCACACCTAATGCTTGGTTCTGCTAGCACAGTGAAGGCACACACAGTATATGCATTTTCATGTGTTTCTATCAATTTCAGTGTTATCGGACCCAAAGTAGTCACTTTTCATCAGAATCAATGCAGACTCGTCCAAAACGCTCTGTTGTAGTAGCAGAGTCACGGCAGACACAGTACATGCATTTTCATGTGTTTCTGTCAATTTCAGTGTTATCGGACCCAAATTAGTCACTTTTCATCAGAATCGATGCAGACTCGTCCAACACGCTCTGCTGCACTGGGAGAGTCACAGCACACACAGTCCATGCATTTTCATGTGTTTCTGTCAATGTCAGTGTTATCAAACACAAAATAGTCACTTTTCATCATATTCGATCCAGACTCACACCTAATGTTTGGTTCTGCTAGCAGAGTCACCGCACACACAGTACATGCATTTTCATGTGTTTCTGTCAATTTCAGTGTTATCAGACTCAAACTAGTCACTTTTCATCAGAATCGATGTAGACTAGTCCAAAACGCTCTGTTGTAGTAGCAGAGTGAAGGCACACACAGTATATGAATTTTCATATGTTTCTATGAATTTCAGTGTTATTGGACACATACTAGTCACTTTTCGTCATATTCGATCCAGACTCACACCTAATGCTTGGTTCTGCTAGTAGAGTCACGGCATACACAGTACATGCATTTTCATGTGTTTCTGTCAATTTCAGTGTTATTGGACCCAAACTAGTCACTTTTCATCAGAATCGATGCAGACTTGTCCAAAACGCTCTGTTGTAGTAGCAGAGTGAAGGCACACACAGTATATGTATTCTCATATGTTTCCATCAATTTCAGTGTTATCGGACAGAAACTAGTCACTTTTCATCAGAATCGATGCAGACTCGTTCAAAACGCTCTGCTGCACTGGCAGAGTCACGGCACACACAGTACATGCATTTTCATGTGTTTCTGTCAATTTCAGTGTTATTGGGCTCAAAGTAGTCATTTTTCGTCATATTCGATCCAGACTCACACCTAATGCTTGCTTCTGCTAGCGGAGTGAAGGCACACACAGTATATGCATTTTCATATGTTCATATCAAATTCAGTGTTATCGGACAGAAACTAGTCACTTTTCATCAGAATCGATGCAGACTCACCCAAAACACTCTGCTGTACTGGCAGAGTCACGGCACACACAGTACATGCATTTTCATGTGTTTCTGTCAATTTCAGTGTTATCAGACACAAACTAGTCACTTTTCATCATATTCGATCCTGAGTCACACCTAATGCTTGGTTCTGCTAGCAGAGTGAAGGCACACACAGTATATGCATTTTCATGTGTTTCTATCAATTTCAGTGTTATCGGACAGAAACTAGTCACTTTTCATCAGAATCGATGCAGACTCGTCCAAAACGCTCTGTTGTAGTAGCAGAGTTACGGCACACACAGTACATGCATTTTCATGTGTTTCTGTCAATTTCAGTGTTATTGGACTCAAACTAGTCACTTTTCGTCATATTCGATCCAGACTCACACCTAATGCTTGGTTCTGCTAGCAGAGTGAAGGCACACACAGAATATGCATTTTCATATGTTTCTATCAATTTCAGTGTTATTGGACCCAATCTAGTCACTTTTCATCAGAATCGATGCAGACTCACCCAAAACGCTCTGCTGTACTGGCAGAGTCACGGCACACGCAGTACATGCATTTTCATGTGTTTCTGTCAATTTCAGTGTTATTGGACACAAACTAGTCACTTTTCATCAGAATCGATGCAGACTCGTCCAAAATGCTCTGTTGTAGTAGCAGAGTCGCGGCACACACAGTATATGCCTTTTCATATGTTTCTATCAATTTCAGTGTTATTGGACACAAACCAGTCACTTTTCATCATATTAGATCCAGACTCACACCGAATGCATGATTCTGCTAGTAGAGTCACGGCACACACAGTACATGCTTTTTCATGTGTTTCTATCAATTCAATTTCACTGCTTTTCCACACAAACTAGTCATTTTTCATCAGATTTAAACCAGAATTATCCGAAATCAGTAATTCTATGACCATTTTCATCCTACACAGAATAATACCCATTGTGTCATTTCTGTCCGTTTCATACTTATTCAGCCTCAAAAATCGATGTTTTGCAGAATTAATGCCTTAAAAGCTTTTCCACTGTCATTAATAAAATATGAGTGGATTTTCATCATCTCTGAGTGAAAATCATCGAAAATCACTGATTCTATGAACAATGTCATTATACACACAATCAGTGGCGTTTCTACATGTAAAAAATTGGTGGGGCACCAACTACTTTAATAGATAGGCTACATACCAGGAAAAGTATAAAACACTTGTTGTTACTTATTGAGCCAAGCAAGCCTATGTCTAAGAAACATGCAGTGAAGCCACTTTTTTTAGACGGACTTGTTCTGAAGAATAAAAAAAACAGGTTACCAGTCACGTTCAAATGTTTCTGCACGGAGGACAGCACACGGTGCTCTACATACATCGATTGACGAACGGTTCCGCACCACCATTGATAGACAGGGGAACACGCAGACTGTCGCTGTCTATCGCCTGTGGTGCTGAACGCAGACAGGCCAGGTGCACTGTCTCAGTAACATAGCTGTCTTACACAGGAATAAAATAAACATAAAATTCACGCAGCGGCATATAACAGCGGCATATAACACTGTACACGGCCTATTCAAACGGGCGAGGACCTGTAGTGGCATGGACAGCGCCATAGATTGATCATTAAACGGTGAACTGCTGATATTTAAACAGCACAACTGCTGATATTTGATGCCCATACAGCCACCAAGCCCCTCCCAGCTATATATATATTAAAAATATATGTGAAATTTGCGGACGTAGTAGCCGACACAACAAAGCTCAGAACAAATGAGCCTACAGGGCCATAAGTGAACGTCAAAGAGCTCAACACCACAACGAAGTGCAAAGACAACTTTTTAAGGATACTAACCCATTCTGTGAAAACTTTATGACAACAACCTCAATAGATAAGCATGGACACACTGACACTCGTCACCATCTATATCAATCGATCAAGCACAACAATATGGCCAATGCATGGACCAGAACCACCAAGGCAGGATGATAAAATATGCTTTCACTCACCAACTGACGGCTCAGAAAAGGACAGCATGGCGGTTTTTCCTCTGGGCAAACTTCACAACGTTAAACCCGCGGTTAATTTTACCAGCAGTTTGAGCTGGTGGGCTCCGAGACGCTTTAATTCCAGTTTCTCCTCCAAATAAAGGGTTTATAACCTGTGCTCAAGTATGAAATCCATTTAATTTTTTTCCAAGTTAGCTGGCGTTAGCTAAGAAAGTCTCCCCTCTTTTGCTGACTATAAATTCCCAGCCCGTGCTGTAGCCCCATTGCAGCATCATTTGAAATATTCCACAGTTTGAATGGCTATCTGTCAGACAGAGAGCTATCTGATTGGCTAGCTATCAGACAGAGAGCCAATCAACTGTGAAATATGAAATGACGCTTTAGTGGGGCTACGGGCTGTCTGCCCTACTTCTCATCAATTTCGTGTGATCTACAGTGAATCATGGATGTATAAAGAGAACTGGATACAGGAAGAGCGCCAGGCTTTGAAGCCAATTTGAAATAGCGGCCAAACCATGTAATTACAACGTCATGTGATGCACACTTGCCCAAAAAGACTTTTCCCATAGACTTACATTGTGAAAGAGACGTCTGTAAATCAGCGGATATTTTTTTCTGAGTGTCACAACCCCCGCGAAATGACCTGTCTCACTATCAGAATTAAATCCGTTTGGTCCGATCACATTTTTAAAGCCTAGAAGAGCCGCATGATTGAATTGTTCTCTTTATACATCCATGCATTGAATACAGTAACACTCTGAGCATGCATATTCATATTTTCCCACGTACAATGCACATTACATTGTGAAAGAGGGGCTAGCCGGTTCCCAACGAAAATCCGTAAAACCAAATTCAAAAGACCGTGCAATTTTGGTTTAGAAATCAAGTATTTTTGTCAGTTTTGTACGATAGCGGAAGCGGCTACATTAGCCTACCCATGATCCTCAGCGACCGTTGCTATGGTGAAGACGCCAGCAACAGCCGCGCGTGTGTGTGTAAACGGGATGAAGACGGGGTTATGAAACTGAACTTTACATTTCACATCCCTCATTTAAGCCCTACACTTTCACTTTCGTAATTTTCATCAAACTGTACTTTAGATTGTGCATTTTATTCAACCTCCACTGTTACATGATGTAATTATTTATTAATTATTTATGTTTAATTTATTCTCTCATCACCTTTCTTATATTTCATACACCTCGTTTCTTTGTCCATAGCACAGATTATTTTCTTTTCATTTCAATGTACAGTAAAGTACGTTGATCCCGATTGTAACCAATAATCTTGGGATAATCCTTTCTAGAAATCATGGCATTTCTCAAACTGAATGAATACCTCACATATAAACACATAGCTGCTTCCCTAGCTTAATTTTTCCACGGACAGACTTAGCTACTACGTTACGCTAGCTGCGCCGTGTCACCGGCACCGCTGATGGAGGATGCCGGAGTGGGAGCTGAGATATGATCTCAACTGAAGGGTGGTAAAGAGTGGAGAAGGGTTCGGGTTTTTCATTGTGTGACACACTGGATGCGTGAACCTCAGCAGTGCGTGTGCGTCGCTGAACTGATGCGTCTCTCACGATTGTAGTGCCCACACTGAAAGCGTGTCTTCTGCCACTGGTAGCCGTATCTTTCTATCGTGTTCCCTGTCTATTTCTGCTGAGAACCGAAAATAAGCGAGACCTCGAATCTCTATATGAAGCGATGCAGCAGCCACGCGCATCTCAAGCTTCGTTTATACTCCCAAGCAGACGCGCACACGTTCAGCTGCGGACACCACAGACAGGTAGTTGATGTGTTTATACTACCTTCTGGGGTCCGCTCGGAGAACGCGCGCCACACATGCGCAGTAGATCGCCGTCTACAGGAACACAACGTTGTGACCGCGCAGACTGGTGTGGACAGGTCCGCGCACACACAACAAATTGCAGGTACACGGATGTCCGCACAGAGCCCACGCGCACACCCTCTGATGACGAGATTTACGTCCTAGCCCTCGCGGACTCGCGGACGCCGCAATTATAATTTGAGTTTCACGCGGGCTGTGTGGCTGCTCTAACCTGTTAACATGGGCGCCTTTTTTGCATTTTCACAAATAGAATAAAGGTTTCAAGGTCAATAAAAATGAATAAAACTCAAAATTATGATACCCTGTGATGCTCCCTATCATATTAGAGTATTGGTTTCTTGAGACTTTTTAATACTGAGCAGGCAGCAAATAGGCAGGAATAGCAACAAGACTGAAAATCAGTTTACCATGAGTAAGGGCGATGAGAAAAAAAATGCTACGGTTAAAATAATCAAAATTTAGGATTGTAAATCAATTAAAGACCATTTCATTCTATGATTTATTCTCATTTCATCTTCCTCCTATTAATGTTTTTCAGTTCATGAACTAGCTTGAAAATGACTCAACAACACTATCTACAGGCGTTATGCCACTAAGTCATTATTATGAGATAGTAAGTCATTATTATGAGATACTAAGTCATTATTATGAGATAGTAAGTCATTATTATGAGATATTAAATCATTATTATGGGATACTAAGTATAATGCATAATCTACTGTGCTACTGCAAAGGAGTCCCCTCTTAACTGACCATTGACAATGTACAGACTGAGGGCCCGGCAGAGCTGCAGTAGTTCTGTCCCATTTTTGTTTGTCATTTTATCATAATTATTCCTTGGTGGAAGAGTTAGACAGGTGTTAGTTTTGTTATTCATGTATTTGTCTCCCTTTGTGCTTGTCGTGTCTGATTCTTGTGCTGTGTTTCCATTCATATCGCCTACAATTAAGATATTTCCCAGAGTTTGGAAATGGCTGATGTCTCTTTCTAGAGAAGTTGAAGGTTTGATCCTTAAAGTAGGGAGATTCAGCTGGAGGGATATATATCGCACATAAAAAGATGTTATGGGTATTAGAGGTCAGGTCCTTTTGTAATTTAAACCATATATAATTTCCACCTTCTCTAACAAGTTCAATGGAATTCGTATATTCAGCTTTAAACCAGATCTGTGTTCCGCCTGAGCTCCTTCCTTGTGTTACTCCACGAAGTTTTCTCGATTTGACTGTCAGCTCCCCATAGCCTGGAGGACAGCCGGTGGGCAAGTCTCCCTTATCCCATGTCTCCATTAAAATGGTGATGTCAGAGTTTTTGAGTTCATCAATAAACTCAGTGTTATTACTTTTCAGTCCAAAAGCTGATGATCTCAATCCTTGGATGTTCCATTGGCTGATTACAAAAGATTCATGCTGCAATGTTAGATATTAAATTTGTTGTTGTTTTCATTCAAAGTGGAAATGCATTCTTTAAACTATGGATTATATCCCTAGAATTGTGAGAGATTATTTTAAACAGTATTAATAGTTGTATAATTGTATTGATATTAATTTGATCAGTTAACAGTATTCATAAACAGTTTACAAAAGCAGTTTATAACAATAACAACGTGTGTGTATATGTGTGTGTGTGTATGTGTGCATGTGTGTGTATGTGTGTATGCATGTGTGTATATATGTGTGTGTGTGTGTGTACGTGTGTGTGTGTGTGTGTGTGTACATGCAGTAGTGTGTGTTCACCAAGGCTCCTGGCTGGTAAGACGAGTGCAGATGAGGGTGAGCATGTGTCTGATGTCGGTCATGTCACAGGAGCCTGGAGCTCCAGTGAGGGCTTCTCTCTCTCTCACTCACTCACTCACACACTCACTCTCTCACTCTCACTCACTCACACACACACACAATGTCTCTCTCTTCCTCTGTAGATGTGTACAAAACCTGATAGAAGCAGCCACTTTGTTGTTAAAAGTGTTTTGTGGAGCCATGCATGGACCCATAACGTTTTTTAAAAAACACATCAGTAGCAAGAGCAAGTTTTATACTTTTCCTGGTATGTAGCCTATCTATTAAAGTAGTTGGTGCCCCACCAATTTTTTACATGTAAAAACGCCACTGATTGTGTGTATAATGACATTGTTCATAGAATCAGTGATTTTGGATGATTTTCACTCAGAGATGATGAAAAGCCACTCATATTTTTTTAATGACAGTGGAAAAGCTTTTAAAGCATTAATTCTGCAAAACATCAATTTTTGAGGCTGAATAAGTGTGAAACGGACAGAAATGACACAATAAGGTATAGTTCTCTGTAGGATGAAAATGGTCATAAAATTACTGATTTGGGATGATTCTGCCTCAAGTCTGATGGAAAATGACTAGTTTGTGTGGAATAGCAGTGAAATTGATAGAAACACATGAAAAGACACATGTTGTTGTGTGCCAGGACTCTGATAGTGGCATCGTTTGGGATGAGGCTGCATCGATTCTGATGAAAAGTGACTAGTTTGTGGGGAATAGGAGCGAAATTGACAGAAACACATGTTGTTGTGTGCCGTGACTCTGCTCTAGTGGAATCGAGCGTTTGGGACGAGTCTGCATCGATTCTGATGAAAAATGACCAGTTTGTGTGGAATAGCAGTGAAATTGCTTTTCCTGCAATTGTTGTGTGTGCCATGACTCTGCTAGTAGAATTAAGCTTTTGGGATGAGTCTGGATCAGATCTAATGAAAAATGACTAGTTTGTGTGGAATAGCAGTGAAATTGCTAGAAACACATCAAAAAGCATATGTTGTTTGTGCCATGACTCTACTAGTAGAATCAGTGATTTGGTATGAGACTGCTTCAAATCTGATGAAAAATGACTAGTTTGTGTGGAGTAGCGGTGAAATTGCTAGAAACACATTAAAAAAAGCATATGTTGTGTGTGCCATGACTCTGCTAGCAGAATCAGTGATTTGGTATGAGACTGCCTCAAATCTGATGAAATATGACTAGTTTGTGTGGAATAGTAGTGAAATTGATAGAAACACATGAAAAGGCATATTTTGTGTGTGCCATGGCTCTGCTAGTAGAATCAGTGATTTGGTATGAGTCTGGCTCAGAGTATGTGGAAATGAAATCTTTCAGTTAGGCCAGTGAATCTTCGGGTCCTCTACGACATATAATTATTCAAAAATAGTTAAAATACCCAAAAAGTCAAAGGTCAATTCAAAAATTCAAAAAATATATTGAAACGGGCAGAGTTCAATATCACGTTTTGATTATCCTGCTGATGGTGGACTGGTAAATGTCGAAACGATCATCCAGATCCTTCTCCTTCAGACCCAGCGACAGGTACTTTCCATTGGGGAGTGGTCTCAGACTCAGACTAGACTGTCTGTGTTTTTAATTAGATTGAATTAGATAGCAGCGTTCTCTCGGGTGCTGATTTATCAGCAAGCTGCTTTTAAAAACAAAATAATGTAGCATGAACTATGCCTACCAGTTGACGAGCTAGATTAGCTGCCTTGTCAGGAGCTGCTGTTGTGCTGGAAGTGAATTACTGTGTATCAACATGCACAATTCTCCTTGTTGCAGGTTCAGTCTGTCTCCAAAATGCCTGCATACGGCAGTAGCTGGCAAATCTAGATGAGTGAAAGAAAATTATTATTACCTTTAAATAGAATTATAACCCATTATTGATGTTCGCCCTGGTTGATCTTGCCAGGAGGCAGTGGCAGCACACTGGCCTAAATGTTTTGCTCCTATTAGTTAGAATGAATTGCAGCATAATCTTAAATGTAATCATCTGGTTTTAAACTTGAGTCCACTATAAACTGCACCTATACCAGCAATGATTGAGTAGAGATTTTAATCATGTTTTGCCCCACATTTTTGCTGACTCAATGCCTTCCATCTGTGTTGTCTCAGAATGGTTCTGGGCATCACCTGGCAGGACCGCAGTCTAAACAAAAATGTTCTAGTACAGGCAGGAATACAAAGCATGTTCCCTTGCTCGCTCATAAGCACTTGCACTGGCTTCAAATCATGTCAAAATCCTTATATACATGTAACAATCCTTATGGCCACTGGGAAACAGTCCTCCAATTTTTGAACACACTGACAATCATTCATTCAATTTCGCAGAGAATTGGTGTTTGAAAAATTGTAAGATACACACATACTTTCAGTATCTCGTTAATGTTTTTCCTGAACTGGTTTGGGATGTAGTGCAAAATGCTATACAATTTTAGCCTCTGAATGGAATGCTCAATGTGTATCCTTACACTGGAGATCAGCCTGTTATTGTTCACTTCTATGAACTGTCCATTTACGAGGAAAGATGGGATGTTCAGCAGAACTCCCTCTGGCAAAATGTCCCGTATTGTGAAGCCCTTGTCTGCCATGACCATATTACCTGGTTGCAGATGTGGGAGAAGTCCACAATCAGCTGTTATGGCCTTGTCTGAGGCACTCCCACCATACAGGTCACTGGTGAGGTTAATTACTCCATTGGGAGCCACACTAATTAGAACCTTCAGAGTGGTCCGTCCTTTGTAATGGCTGTACAAATGACTCTGTGTGTCCAGGCTCTCTGTGTTAGGGACTGCAACCTCAGTGCAGTCAAGCACTATCTGACAGTTGGGAAAGGACCGGAAGCAGTCTGGCAGTGATGTTTGATTCTTGGCTGTTGAGGAGATGTTGTTCTCAAGCATACCAACATACGAAATGTCATACAGCGCATTAACAATGGTGGTAAAGATGTTTGTTACTGTGGCGTGCTACAATTAAACCTTGTCGCAAATTCTATGTGGCCGCAATTAAGTTTGAGTTTCATTAATATCAGGAGCAACTGATCTACTAAGGTTCTGATTCTACTACATAATTTGGACAGTCCAATCAGAATGATATTGTAGCTCAAATTTAGAAAGAAGTGCTTCCAAAAACAGAATGGTGGCAGCATCGGGCAATCCGGTGAAGTATTGGACTCTGAAGTATATGCATGATGAGAACTGGTAAGGACAGGTGGGATGTAAACAGGTAACGTTAACTGGATGTAGACAGTAATATCAGATGTGCTCTTGCTTGGTTAGAACAAAAACACAGTAAAAAAACATGTTTTTTCTTACTCAGATCTATTAGAACAACAAGGAACACAGCACTGCGGCATATTGAAACAATGAGGCTTGGACCCGGAAATAGTATTTTGGAAAGGTGTTACGTTGTGACTTAAAGACTGGATATAACACTAACGTTATACAGTGGAAACCGCTTACATAATTACAGTTACAGTGATCAACTTCTTATATGGATCAAAAAGCTCAGGACAGAATCATTCCTATACAAATGCTGTTTAAGTAATATGCTTATAGCAGGGGCGTCGCTAGGCCTATTATACTAAAATCCTCTTTAGCCCTTTAATCAAATGATGGTCAATGTAGTGAGCTATCAAGTTGTTACTCATTTGTTTCTTGCTAACGTTAGCTAAATTTAGGCTTAAGTGAGGAAAAGACAAGAGGATAGGCTATATAACACTAACATTATACAGTGGAAACCGCTTATATAATCACAGTTACAGTGATCAACCACTTATATGGATCAAAAAGCGGACAGAATCAGTCCTGTACAAATGCTGTTTGAATAATTCACTTATATTAATCAATAGTCCGCTTACAGTGTTCATTTTGGGTCTTTTCATACATGAAAACATTGGGGGAAAAATAAAATAATGGTAACTCTATTTTTATTTTTTACCTTACTCCCATTATAAACATGATATTGTTATTAGTGGCTGCAGCACCATTATCAGGGGTGAGGAGGTGCAGGTGTGGGTGTGTTTATTTGTAACCGCCTTGAAACAATCAGAAAATAACATTTTCTCTCTCTTCTTCTCTCCTTAAAGTGAAGCAGGAAGGCATCAACAGCGAAACAGCTGTACTGAATGTTGAAACATCAACAGTAAATAGCAAAGCTACCATTTCATTACTTTTTTATTTGTGTAATAAATATACAAATGTCAGTTAGATGGTAATCTGCATGAGAAATAAAGAAAGAAAAAATTGGTTATAATAATCATCCGCTTATAGTAATTAATTTGACCCAGACAGCATGATCACTATAAGCGGTTTCCACTGTACTAACTTGCTGACGAGCCAGCCAGCCAAAGAGATATCAAAAGAGATAGAAATAAAGTTATTGACAGCTCTTTACATACTTTTATATGTCTCTTAAGTATTTCGAAACAATCATATCAGTAGGCATAGATTGTTGTTTGTAATCAGTTAATGTCAGTTAAAAGGTCACATTGTGTTGATCATAACACAATTTTATATCCATCAATTCCTCAACATGTAGATGGATATGCAACATTTCTTCAAAAAGACGGCAGCTCTGCTGAAGGCCGGTCAGGTGAGAAGATTTTGCCAGTTCAGACAAATATAAATTTAAACTGGTTCTTGTAAATCTGAGTTTAATAAAATAATGTACTACTGAAAACAGGCGAGGAGAGGGAGAGGAGGAAGATGAAGGCGACTGAGAAGGCTGAAGGAGCAGGTCTGATGGATGTTAGTGATCAAGAAGAAAGCAAGCGGAAATTGTTGAAGCTTTCAGTTAAAATTAATACTGAATTTTATGACATAGGCCTATTACTCATACTAGGTATAAACTAGCCTAAATGATTTTATGACATTTTTAGTTTTAGAGGTTCACGCATCAAACATCAATCTGTCTTAAATATGTTAATATACTTAGGACCTGCAACATATCTAAGAGAGAGGAGGTAGCATTCCTTGACTTCAGTACCTTTGCTTGATCTGTGCCTGTTGTAAGTGGATGGATATCATTTAAGTCATATTAGATCCGTGCCTATAACAAACTATGAAGAGACAGATCTATTGTGTTGATTTTACGCCTATTGCTACTCTAAAAATTCATTACAAACAGACATTTTGGGGCCATTTAAAAAAAAAAAATCCTCCTCCCAGCCCCCCTTAGTTAAGGCTTAGCCTCCCCTAACCATAAATCTCTAGCAACACCCCTGGCTCAAGTAGTCCGCTTACAGGGTTCATTTTGGGTCTTTTCATACATGAAAACATGGGGAAAAAATTAAAATTAGTAGCTCTATTTTTATTTTTATTTTTTACTTTACTCCCATGATACACATATTATAATTAGTGGCTGATGCACCATTATCAGGGGTGCGGATGTGCTGTTTGTGGGTGTCACCGCCGTGAAACTATCAGAAAATAAGGTTTCCATTCTCTCATTCACCAGCTTTTTCACTCCCACTGCTCGCTCTCCTCATCCATTCTCTAGCTCTCTTGACCACTACTTCTTTCTCTCTCTCTTTGTCTCCTCATCATAAAATGAGTCAGGGTGGCATCAGCAGCGAAACAAGCATTTGAAACAGCTGTACTGTATTTTGAAACAGCTACATTAAATAGAAAAGCTGGCCATTTCATTACTTTATATTCATGTAATAAATAAAGAAATGTCAGTTACATGGTAATTTGCATGAGAAATAAAGAAAAAGAAAAAAACCTGTTATAGTAATCATCTGCTTATAGTGATCAATTTGACCCAGACAGATGTGATCACTATAAATGGTTTCCACTACTAAGTAGCTGACGAACCAGCCAGTCAAAGTATGAACAAGCAAAAGAGACAGTAATAATGTTATTGACAGCTCTTTACATACTTTTCTTTAATATGCCTCTTGAGAATTTCGAAATAAGCCTATCAGTAGGCATAGATTGTTTTATAATTAGTTAATGTCAGTGAAAAGGTCACATTGTGTTGATCATAACACAATTTTATATCCATCAATTCCTCAACCTGTAGATGGCGAAAAGGCGGCAGCTCTGCTGAAGGCCAGTCAGGTGAGAAGATTTTGCCAGTTCAGACAAATACAAATTTAAACTGGTTGATCACTCACTAAGCCCTGGGTTCTTGTAAATCTGAGTTTAATAAAACAACATGTGAACTGAAAACAGGCAAGGGGAGGGAGAGAAGGGAGATGGAGGAGACTGACAAGGGTGAAGGAGCAGGTCTGATGGAGATTAGTGATCAAGAGGAAAACAAGTGGGAGTTGTTTCAGCTTTCAGTTAATATTAATATCATTTCTGCTCCATGACCTGGGAAAGTACCTTTTCTGCTGTTATCCTGACAAGACACTCTTTTTTGATGCAGAATAAGTGGAAAACAGCCAAAAGAGAGATTATGAACTACTATTGTGTGTAAGGTGGAAGTGCTCATGAAATTAGTGATTTTGGATGATTCTGGTTCAGATCTGATAAAAAACCACTAATTTCTGCACCATGACATAGAAAGTGCCTTTTCTGCTGTTATCCTCGCAAAGCACTGCTTTTGGAGCCCCAGTCCATGGGAAAAGGCCAGAAATGACAGATCCAGATACCATTCTGTGTATGATGAAACTGCTCATGAAAATAGTGATTTTGGATGATTCTGGTTCAGATCTGATGAAAAACCACTAATTTCTACTCAATGACATGGGAAGTACCTTTTCTGCTGTTATTCTGGCAAGACACTCTTTTTTGATGCAGAATGAGTGATTTTGAATGATCTGGCTTAGATCTGATAAAAAAAACCCATTAATTTTCATCATAGTAGAAGAGCTTTTTCTGCTAGAATGCTGCAAAACGGCCTTTTGAGGCTGAAGAAATGGGAAAGAGCCAGAAATTAGATAATAAACTATTGCTATGTGTATGATGAAACTCCTCATGAAATCAGTGTTATTAGATGATTCTGGCTCAGATCTGATGAAAAACCACTAATTTCTGCTCCATTACATGGGAAGTACCTTTTCTGCTGTTATCCTCGGAAAACAGTCTTTTTTTGAGGCAAAATAAGTGGGAGACAGCCAGGGGTGAGACAATAAACTACCACTCTGTGTGTGCTAAAACTGCTCATGAAATTAGTGATTTGGATGATTCTGGCTCAGATCTGATGAAAAACCATTAATTTCTGCTCCATTACATGGAAAGTACCTTTTCTGCTGTTATCTGCGGAAAACAGCCTTTTTTGAGGCAAAATAAGTGGGAGACAGCCAGGGGTGAGACAATAAACTACCATTCTGTGTGAGCTGAAACTGCTCATGAAATTAGTGATTTTGGATGACTTTGGCTCAGAACTGATGAAAAAAACACAAATTTCTGCTCAGTGACATGGGAAGTACCTTTTCTGCTGTTATCTTGGGAAAACACTCTTTTTTGATGCAGAATAAGTGGGAAACAGCCAAAAGAGAGATTATGAACTGCTACTCTGTGAAAGTGCTCATGAAATTAATGATTTCGGATGATTCTGGTTCAGATCTGATGACAAACCACTAATTTCTGCACCATGACACGGAACGTGCCTTTTCTGCTGTTATCCTTGCAAGACACTGCCTTTGAAGGCCCAATAAGTGGGAAAAGGCCAGAAATGACAGATCCAGATACTATTCTGCGGTGGGGCACAGTCCTTCCTGCTGTCACCAGACAGAACTGTGCAAACAAATGATAATATATCAAATTTCAAATTTTTATCTTTTGTAATTTATTATCTATGAATATAGCATATTCATAAATTGCATTATATAATTTGTGTCAGGATTTTAGTTTATTTTTAATTGATCCCTGCCTTGCTGCTTCAGACTGCCTTTTCCTGATTTGTGTCCGCAGTGGGCCTACAGTGACCGGCGTGAATGTGGGGCTAGGTTTATAAGGGTTATAGGGTTATAAAACTGAACTTTACATTTCACATCCCTCATTTAAGCCCTACAGGGCGGAAGGACGACACAGGCTATTTCCACACATGTAATTAATTAGGCTATTAATTCACACTACACAAGTAAATAATATATCACATTTTTTGGATAAAATATATTTCATATGCATCGCATATGTAGGCCTATTTATTTATTTTATTAGGTCCTGTGTTTGCATAATGTTGGGTGTTTTTTTAATAGATTGGCCATTCTATCCTCTTGGATTTTATTTTGACGTTTTTACACTTCATGTCCGCTTCCTGTCTTTCCACCGCGCTACTGTGTGTCCCAAATGAGAAATGAAAAAAGGAATTTGCAAAAACCAAAATTGCACGGTCTTGAATTTGGTTTTCTGGATTTTCATTGGGAAACAAAAAAGGAATAAATTACGTGATTTAGTTTTTCGTTTTTAGTTTAAAATGAAAAAAGGAATTGGCTTGATGTCCGCAGACCTGCTCGATATTCAATCCAAGAAGGAATAAAATGAATAAAACAAATCGGCAAAAACCAAAAACCGGGTTTGATTGGTTTTTTGTTATTTGATTCTGACACCAAAAACTGTTTTCCGTTTTTTGTTTTGAAACAAATAATAGATTTACCGTGTTTTAGTTTTTGAATTACAAATGAATTGCGAATTATCCGATGATACCAGGACCGGCTAGCCCCTCTCTCACAATGTAATGTATATTGTACACGGGAAAATATGAATACGTATGCTCAGAGTGTTACTGTATTCAATGTAGATCACACAAAATTGATGACAAGTAGGGCAGACAGCCCGTAGCCCCACTAAAGCGTCATTTTATATTTCACAGTTGATTGGCTCTCTGTCTGATAGATAGCCAATCAGATAGCTCTCTGTCTGACAGATAGCCATTCAAACTGAAATATTTCGAATGATGCTGCAGTGGGGCTACAGCACGGGCTTGGAATTTACAGTCGGCAAAAGAGAGGAGACTTTCTTAGCCAACGCCAGCTAACTTGGAAAAAAAATTAAGTGGATTTCATACTTGAGCACAGGTTATAACCCCTTTATTTGGAGGAGAGACTGGAATTAAAGCACCTTGGAGCCCACCAGCCACGGAATACTGTCATCACTCAAACTGCTGGTAAAATTAACCGCAGGTTTAACGTTGTGAAGTTTGCCCAGAGGAAAAACCGCCATGCTGTCCTTTTCTGAGCCGTCAGCTGATGAGTGAAAGCATATTTTATCATCCTGCCTTGGTGGTTCTGGTCCGTGCATTGGCCATATTGTTGTGCTTGATCGATTGATATAGATGGTGACGAGTGTCAGTGCGTCCATTGAGGTTGTTGTCATAAAGTTGTCACAGAATGGGTTAGTATCCTTAAAAAGTTGTCTTTGCACTTAGTTGTGGTGTTGAGCTCTTTGATGTTCGCTTATGGCCCTGTAGGCTCATTTGTTCTGAGCTTTGTTGTGTTGACTTATGACGATAGGATATCACATTTTTAATTAAACAATATTACAGAGAGGGTGTGCTTCAGTGATGCAGTCAAGCGCCTCGTTCCTGACCGCATCACTGTCGTGACTCAGCCAGCCAACTTGGGCTAACGCCTGGGACACACTGGATGCGTGAACCTCAGCAGTGTGTGTGCGTCGCTGAACTGCTGCATGTCTCACGCTTGTAGCGTCCACACTGGAAGCATGTCTGCTGCGGCGCTTCTGCCACTGGCAGCCCTATCTTTCTCGTATTCCCTGTCTATTTCTGCTGAGAAACGCGTGCGTCACGCGGAGAAAATAGGCAAGACCTCGAATCTATAGATGAAGCGACACAGCAGCCACGCGCATCTCATGTGGGCTCTAACCTGCACTCTAACCTGTTAACCTGTTAACATGGGCGCCGAAATTAAAAGCAAGAGGTTCCGCGTCGCACACGTGCTGCTTATGCAACCACTGTGTCCCAGCTTCCAGTGTGTCCCAGGCGTAACTCGTCTCACAGTCTCGGAGTTCAATCCACTCGGTAAAGGGTCTGTTTTGTTTTCCCCACAACTCCTAATCAGTTCAGTTCAATCCAGTTTCACAAACATAAAAGAAAGACAACTCAAAACTCCGCCCTGGTTTTTCACCGCTGATCCCCACAAAACAAAACAAACCACAGACACTAGCAAAGCAACACAGTACATACAATAAAGCCAGCAGAAACGTCAGATAGGTCACGAACAAAATAATGACTTATTATCTCATAATAATGACTTAGTATCTCAAAATAATGACTTAGTATCTTATAATAATGACTTCGTATGTCATAATAATGACTTAGTGGCATAACGCCTGTAGATGGCGTTGTTAAGTCATTTTCAAGCTAATTCATGAACTGAAAAACATAAATAGGGAAAGATGAAATGAGAATGAATCATAGAATGAAATGGTCTTTAATTGATTTACAATCCTAAATTTTGATTATTTTAACAGTAGCATTTCTTTTCTCATTGCCCTTACTCATGGTAAACTGATTTTCAGTCTTGTTGCTATTCCTGCCCATTTTCTGCCTGCTCAGTATTAAAAAGTCTCAAGAAACCAATACTCTAATATGACAGGGGACATCACAGGGTATCATAATCCTGAGTTTTATTCATTTTTGTGGGAGCATTTTTTTCTTATTGACCTTGAAACCTTTATTCTATTTGTGAAAATGCAAAAAAGGGAGATTTCACTGCTTTCAAGACCCCATTGGACCAGGTCAAACTGAAAAAAGGGCAAATTCATTAACTGGCTGGCTAGATATTCACAGAAAAAACATTCCTACCTTTGTTTTAAAAGGAAAAAGAAGAGCTGTACATGGCCATTCCCAACAAAATAGAGAGACATGGAATTGTGCTGTGAATAGTCAGTGAAATTGCCCTTTTTTCAGTTTTCACAAATAGAATAAATGTTTAACAAATCTGAAACTGTGCTTTAAAGAGTCTCTGGAGTCTCCTTGATAATCTAGTCCAGATTTGACAAGTCTAAGTGTAGTGGTATTTTGATCTGGACCTGGTCTGATGGGGTCTAGATTAGGGCTGCTCGATTATGACAAAAATCATAATCACTATTAATTTGGTCACTACTGAGATCACTGTTATTTAACACAATAACTTTTTGACTCTCATTTTTGCAGATTGCCAATGCCGATATATGCACACATTTTTTTCCACCTGGCTGAGGAGACTATTACACATGCAATCATAGATTGTACTAATGATCAAGAAAGACAATATATGAGGGAAGAACTCAGGAAGACTGGAGTTCAAGAACTCAGCATTAAAACCTTAATGAACCTATCAAGTGGGTGGAGCAACAGTTTTCTTTTAGTTTATTAGACAGACAGGATTAATGTGCATGATTTAATCTTTGGTCCACAGTCTGAAGCAGAGGATGGCGGTAATGCACCTAATACGCTGGTTGCCAACCGCTGTAATAAACCAAAAAAAAGAAGAAGAAAAAGTTTTTTCAAACAGAGTGGTACATCCTGTCAGCCGAGGGGTTTCCTATCTGTGCAGCGGAATGCCGCAGCACCTCCACGGACTATCACATCCTGATGGTCCCAGTGTTTCCTCCGCTGCCCAACAGACCCACTGCTTCTTCCACTTTAACCTGAATAACAAACCAGGGCTCCGTGCTCCAATTGGATCCAAACGGAAGCTAGCTGGGAGGCTAGCAGAGGCTAACTGGCTGTGCTTCCCTCCGGTCAACTAATGCTCCACTAGCCTCCCAGCTAGCCCTGGCTCTCCGTTTGAATCCAACCAGAGCACTGAGTACTGTTTTCTTCTCGTGGAGCCGACATGCAGACTATTTTGGTTCAGTAAATTTCAGCTGTTAGTTAGCCTGGTGAAGGCAGGTTGACCAGCTGCCTGTCAGAGGCGCTTAGAGAGGAGCGAAAGCACACCACTGTAAAGGAAAGGGGTGTGCTAGATTTGCAACACAAAGCAAAATGAGAGCATCATTACAAAATGACAAAAATAAACAAAAATTGTTTTATCTCGAATATCGTTTTTTGTAATCGTTGGAAGCCAAAATCATAATCAAAAGTCAAATTCGATTAATCGCACAGCCCTAGTCTAGATGTGAAAAAAACAGTGAAATCTCCCTTTTTTGCATTTTCACAAATAGAATAAAGGTTTCAAGGTCAATCAGAAAAGAATGCTCCCGTAAAAATGAATAAAACTCAGGATTATGATGGTAAATGGACTGTACTTGTATAGCGCCTTTCTAGTCTTCCGACCACTCAAAGCGCTTTTACACTACGAATCACATTCACCCATTCACACGCATTCATACGCTGAATGGTACACCATGCAAGGTCCCAATCTGCCCATCAGTGGAAATCTAATCATTCATACACATCCACACACTGATGGCACAGCCAGGAGCAATTCGGGGTTTAGTGTCTTGATCAAGGACACATCAACATGTGGACTGGACGAGCCAGGAATCGAACTGCCAATCTTCCGATTAGTGGATGACCTACTCTACCTCCTGAGCAACAGCCTCCCCAGTGATGCCCCCTGTCATATTAGAGTATTGGTTTCTTGAGACTTTTTAATACTGAGCAGACAGCAAAGAGGCAGGAATAGCAACAAGACTGAAAATCAGTTTACCATCAGTAAGGGCGATGAGAAAAAAATGCTACAGTTAAAATAATCAAAATTTAGGATTGTAAATCAATTAAAGACCATTTCATTCTATGATTCCATAGCTACCCTGAAAGGAATGATAGGCGTGTCACCACACGGTGCCAGTACTTTTGTTTCCTCATTGAATTCTGGCTCTGTCAGTGACAAAGACCTGTTCAAGCAATCTGGCATTGTCCCTCTTTTGGATGATGATATGGCTGTAATGGTGGACAACGGATTCAGAATCAACAGCCTAGTGCCCTGCAAAGTTTACAGATCACCTTTTCTAAGTAAAAAATCACAGCTGTCTCATGTCAAAGTCCTGGTCACTCAAGACATTGCATGATTAAAGATAAATTTGGAGAGGACAATTAGGCACATCAAAGAGAACAAACTGTTTGACACTATTATCCCTCTGACCATTGCTAGCAATATCAACCAGCTTTTTCTGGTAGCCTGCCTCCTAACAAACTATCAAAACAAGCCAATGGTCAAGGCTTGGGACCCGACAACGTGTTAACCTCACTGAGCCAGACACTCTGGATACTTGCACACTGAATGGCCTGTCAATATGCTTGTCTCAGATGTGCTCGCCACACTGATAATGGGCCTTCCTCAATTCTGTTTCTTTTGTCACTCTTTGTGATAAACAATAACACTATACAACAATTTCAATGATAACTGGAATCTCTAATGTTGCAGATTTGATACATATTTTATGATACATTTTTATATAGCAATACAAGTTATGTTTTGACTTTGAGTGGTTTAATTTGTCAATGCCAACTGTTCATTAACTGTCCCCCTCTATATCCCTTGTATATCTAGTAAAATGTATGGAATCAAACCATGCATGCAGTATGAAATCAGAAAACATCTTTTATGTACATTCACCATGAGACATAAACTGTATATGAAATGTTTCAATTATTTTTGTCAAATAAATCTTTGTGAAAAAAACATTTTTGTCTTTTTATGATCATTACAAAATATACAGTACCTATTTATGTAACAATTACTGTGTAACCTTTTGATGAACATAGACACAAAAGTGAACAGTTCCCAAAGTTACCTTGCTTGTAGAATCAGAACAATATTTTACTGTCAAGTAAAGGACAACATTGAGAAAGGGTGCCCCTGTGTAGTATAATGCCTTAAAACACTTGTGAGGCATATGCTGTGGTTAATATGTAGATTTGTGCGACTATCCTGTATATTATGGAGACCCAAAGTATTTAAAATTAAACAAACAAATAAGACATTATGAAATAAAAAATTACACAAAAACACAGGTGAATATGTTATGTATTGTAACAATGCAATTGTAAAATAAGCCGATACATTTTCAAAATTCAGTTGAAATGCATGAATTGACTCCTTCCATGAGCTGGTTGAATCTTGGTCTGTTGATAAACATTTTGTTCATTGGCCCTGGTTTCACTCCTGGCCAAAAAAAAGACAAACAACATACAATCTCAACAGTAATGGACAAGAAAATTTAAAGGAAAAAAATAACACAAAAAACTAACTAGTCAGGCAAAATATGTGACATATTATCTAAGACTGCCTATGTCAAAACAATGATGGCAAAACAAAATTGCATTCAATAATGCATTGCTCCCCCTCTAAACTTCCTGACCCTTTACAAGTTGGACTCTGGCATTGACAGCTCATGCTTCCAATACAGTTGTCCCATTGTTAATACTTAAATATCAGTAATACCAGGAATATGAGGCCTATGAATTGTGTCTCAACACTTTCTGCTGTTCTGGGCTTGTGTCATTGCTGCTCTTTCTCAGTGCAGATGTAGACAAGGGGCACAACCTGCACCTTCAGCTCTGTATGTGTAAGTTTAAAACAGCAAAGCAACTGTGTGATTAAACACTGCAGTACCAGCTACACATGAGCACCAATTTGATATGAGGATGACGAGGTCCGAATCCCGAGGCACAATCTGTACAAAATTTTTTATGAACACTGACACTGATTTGACAGTATGGTTGAGCTTTAATTTTTTCCAGGTGGGGAGTTTTTATTTTGAAGAAAATACAATAAAATATGGTTAAGAATATTTCTGATCCCAAAGTTTCACTAAACTCCATAAAAAATCAATAAGCTAAATTATTCAGATAGATAGCCTAGTCTACAAAATTATGAGTGATATAAAATCATAATCAGGCATTTGCAAGGTCAGCTACATTTCCTCTCTGTGGTTGGAACATCTGTTGTCACCATGAGAAAGCATTTACAAACAAAGGTAACGAGTTAACAGGAAATTTTATTTGTAACACCAGTAGCCTGCAGCTGCATTACTTATGAGACACCATGGCCAGATACCAGGTACCAGATCGGCTCAGGGTCCTGCATTTACAGATGATGTCACACATTATGATTGGCTGTACGTCAGAAAGTGTACAGATGCTGTGTGTTTGCGCTGCAGACTACCATTTAAATGAGCAAATTCTGATTCTTTGATTGTTTGTGTAGAGAAAGAGCAAGCAAGCAAATAAAGTTTATGTATATAGCACCTTTCACAGACACCATTCACAAAGTGCTTTGCAGTCAAAGAAATCAAATCAAATCAAAAAAAAAAAAAAAAAAAAAAGACGCCAGATAAAATATACAAGGATAACAGACATAAGAGACAAATTAAAACATAAAATACCACATGCTACCCATATGCCTGTGTTGGGACGGGTAGGAGGCGTTTGGTTATTAGTAATAATTCATAATTATTGCAGATTATTATGAATTATGAAATCAAGAGATTATCAATATCAATCAATAATTCGGGCACCAACGAGGGTTTGGGATGTGGACGTGACTATGGGTCACGCGAAAACCAAATGGCGGAAGTACGGCATTGTCTTGGTTAGACAATAGCAAGATGGCGCCACCTGGTGGCGTCTTGCACTCACCCAAGTCCGTGTAAAACATACGTGTCTGATGGCAGATAGCGAGGTACGAGTCCCACGTTATCTGACCATCAGATGTGCAAAAATATGTTGGTGCATGTATGTGTGTGTGTGTTAGTTGCAAAAGAGGGAAGAAAGAGGAGGGAAAGCAATCGTGAGGGGGAGAGAAGCGGTTCCTTTGTGCACAGAGAGCGCGCGTAAGGACAGCAGTCTGTAAAGCATGTTGTCTGGTTTCTGATCGACAAAGCAACTTACTTTCTCCCTCACAGTGGCACAAACACAGCAGTAGTCCCAAGTAATACAAACACAAAAACAGTCTAGCGTGGTGAACACAACTTAACAGGCAGCAAACTTTAAATTATATATACATATTTAAATTAAATTAAACAATTAATTTAAATTAAACATAAATTAATTTATGTGCTATATCTGCTATACTTAGCAGGGCAAATGGACTCAGTGGTCCGTCAATTCACACAACAAAACAATAGCAATAAAGCTTAAAAAGCTAAAAGCTAAACAACAGCACTGATGCTGAAACTAACACACAATAACACTGCCTCTGCCCAGACTTATACCTCTTACTTGGTCGCTTCAGAAAGCGAGCAGGGTGTGTGTGTTAAGTCCGTCTTTCGATCCGGCTCGGTTCCTTGGCTTGGGTGCTGACGGTGGCCATCCTTGCGCTGTCGGTGGATCTCACAGCAGCTGATTCTCAGCAGCGTGGCGGAGAAAACAGCCAAGTCGACTCAGTTGAAGATGAGCAGGGCAGAGAGGTTTCCTGTGTCTTCGTGAAGAAAATCTGTTTCTTCCTTCTGCAGGAGGTGAGAGAGCTGAGATTCCAAAGCTTTGGGGCAGCCGCCTGGAAAGCACAATCGCCCTGAGTCTTAATATGTTTCCAAGGTACACTTAGAAAGCCCTTGGTGGAGGACCTAAGAGCTCAGCTTGTAGTGTGGGGATGCAGAATGTCTGTAATATACTGTGGGGCCTGGCCATGTAGGACTCTATAAGTGAGCACCAAAATTTTAAAATGAATTCTAAAATGAACTGGAAGCCAGTGCAGTGAGGTTAAAATAGATGTAATAAGTGACCATCTGTTGGATTGTGTTAAGAGCCAAGCAGCAGCATTTTGGACAGTTTGTAAGCGTTGTAAAGAAGATTTATTAAGGCAGGTAAAAAGAGAATTACAGTAGTAAACGTGATGAAATAAAAGCGTGTATAAGCATCTCCATTTCATTTCTTGACACAACAGACCGGAGTCTGGCTATGTTTCTTAGATGAAAGAAACATGATCGAGTCGGCGTCTTAATGTGCGCTTCAAAACTCATGGATTGGTCAAAAATTACAGCAAGATTACGCAGAGAAGACGAGGATGAGGTACGAAGGTTCTGCCTGACTGAGGAGTGAAGATTATCAGGACCAAAAATCAGGGCTTCAGTTTTATCTGAATTCAATTGCAGAAAATGATTTGCCATTCAATTTCTAATTGCGTTTAAACAGTTGTTCAGTACAGACAGTTTGAGAAACTCATTGGGTTTAAATGAAAAATACAACTGGATATCATCAGCGTACAAATGGTAGGAGATGTTGCTGAAACTGCTGATAATCTGTCCCAGTGGCAGCATGTATATGGAGAATAAAATGGGTCCAAAGACTGATCCCTGGAGGACGACACATAACAAAGCTGCAGACACAAATTCATCTACAGATACTGACAAAGACCTGGCTGTGAGATATGAGGGAAACCACTCCAATGCAGTCCCAGAAATGCCCATCAGATGATTTAGCCCGTGGATTAAAATGTGGTGGTCCACAGTATTGAATGCTGCGCTAAGGTCCAGTAAAGCCAAAACAGAACAATCTCCAGCATCTGCAGCCATTAAAATATAATTTGAGACCTTACAGAGAGCTGTTTCAGTGGAATACAGTTTACAGCTTCTCAACAGCCTTTTCTAAAATTTCCTCTGTCATGGCGAAACATCAAAACTCAACACCACGCCACAGCCACACGCTTCAAAGATTATTATTTGGGAAAATCACAGGAGCGTGAATTGTCGTCGTTAAAGAAACGAAAACATGAAGAAGCTAAACGAAATCAGGACAAATGAAGGCATAAAACAGGGATAAACATTGGTGTTGCCTTTCCCAGATGGAAATCAATGTATGTGTAAAATATTTATAAGCAGTAGACCTATATTAGTTTCCCTGAAAATAAATGCCGCCACGTTTAATGTTAAATATTAGCACACTGTAGCCTCAGTTGGTGCCTCTCACAGAGCTGGTGGTGTAATAAGAGACAACAGGGAGGCGACGTTGCGTTAATAACCCAATGATTTATTCATTTTCTGTAGCAGTAAGACAACACATGGACTGATAACTAACTAAGATGTTTAGGGCTGGTGATGTGCTGAAGACACTTAAGTCAGAGTAATGAGTTAGTGTGAAAGATAAACTGAGGAGAAGTCTGCTCATCACCCAGTCAGTATATTCTGTGAATATTTTTCACAGTACTCCATAATTTCATTGTATGCTCCTAATTTGTCATTTAGGAACACATGTACACACTGAGGGGAGGAGGTGGAGTTAGCTTATAGTCCAACACAAGTAACCTTTTCCCCATTTCAGTACTGAATTGATATTTCACCATGTGCCACTGATGACCGAGAGAACATTTTTCATTACAATCAAAGACAACAAAAGTTGATTTCACTGAATAGCTATATATATATATATATATATATATATATATATATATATATATATCATATATATATGATTTCTAATAGTAAGCTGATTCATTTCTATGTGATGGGACTTTTTATAGTGCTGTTTTATTTTTCTCAGGCACTATGGGTTGGCATTATTCACCATGTCTGTGACATTTGCACCTGCCATATCAGAAGTATTGCAGACACAAGTCAGGAGAGGTCTAGGTAAGTGATAGACATTTGTTTGCCTATATAGCATATTAACTTACCCTGTAAGTCCTGCTCTTGGTTAAATAGCATTATTTCCACATGTATAACTGTATAAAAACTATGAAATAGTAAATTAACTTTATGTGTAATGGTACTGTCTTCCACAGAACCAGTTTTCCATGCAGCTGATGCTCTACACACAGCTCCTGGAGCAGATGAGGAACAGCAGTGCCAGTAAATCATGGGTGTCGTCCCTGCCCTGAGAGCATCTTCATACAGAACAGTAAATTGAATACCTTTGGTGTGGTGTTGGTCTGACCCTTGGGCTTGTCAGCTATTATATGTGCAGCAATTTGACTACTGGAAGGTGATTGGATAAGTTTAATCACACTGCTTTTAGTGTTCAAACAGACTAATGATTTGATAGCTTATTCTGTCTTCATCAGAGTCAACTCTGAAGAGGACAGAATAAGCTGTCAAAATACTTGTGTGTTTGAACAGTAAAAGCTGCACGTTTATGTTTTCCTTTTATTGTCCAGATTTAAAAGGATGTCCAAAAATATTTATGTCAAATAAAAAATATTTATATTACAAATGTCATTATTCTTAGTGTTGTTTTTTATATTTTAATTTTGTGGTTCAAACTAGTAAATTACAGTTTACATAACCTGAAGTGGTAATGACAATTAATCCATAACATGTACCACAATGCCCTGTTCTGAGGATCATTGGTATTCAAATTTTACCGCTGTTTTATGTTGCTTCACAAAATATAAATTATGAAAATATATATTAATGGTGGAAGTGATAATGATAAACAATATACTGACTGCATGGAAGTACTGTCATTGTATAAGTATATATATCATTGCTTGTATATCATTGCAATAATTACAGCGCATACATCTGATGAATATCTTTTATATGGTAAACTTGCAAATTTAAATTGAACAAATGTGAATATATAAACAAAAAATGTAATAATTATCCAGAAAATATATAAATATAGAAAATGTATAGAACAAGTATAAAAATAGATAAAATATCAAAAATGTAACAAATAAATATGAGATGATTTGATGCCTTGATGATGAACAGGCAGGTGTGTGAGTACTTGAGATACTGTGTGGACGTTCCAGAGGGCCTGGAGGGAAACTCAGAGGCCAGGTGAGAAACCAGTGTTCTGTGTTTGGAGGATCAGGGAACTTGTCCCTGATCCCTGAACATAACGGTACTCCCGGTTGTCATCCTCAGGCTTCCTGGTTTGGCCTAATACTGTAAAGTCCTCCTGGTACTCCCTGTGAATGCATAAAAAGCCTTCTTCAAGGCAATACTGGGAGAAGTGCGGTATTAGGCTCAGATAATTTGCAGGGTTCTGGCCACAGCATTTCCTCTCCCAGTCCGTAGGCATGTCCTTACAGTTACCACAAGTACACCATCGTACCCCTGGCACTCCAGCAAAAGGTGGGACACTATGCCTGCGCTGATGCACCCGCGCTGCCTGTGCTCCTCCAAGGTCATCTCTTCAAGAAGTCTCTGAAAAAATAAAACACAGGAAAAACACAGATAAGGCTTTATAGGTTATAAGTTTCAGGATATGTTGGAAATATGGTAATGGTAGTGCAGAATATACAGTGGTATGAAAAAGTTTGGGCACCCGTGACAATTTCCATTATTTTCATTTATAAATCATTGGGTGTTTGGATCAGCAATTTCATTTTGATCAATCAAATAACTGATGGACACAGCATTATTTCAGTAGTGAAATGAGGTTTATTGGATTAACAGAAAATGTGCAATATGCATCAAAACAAAATTAGGTGCATAAATTTGGGCACTCCAACAGAAAAATCACATCAATATTTAGTCGAGCCTCCTTTTGCAAAAATAACAGCCTCTAGATGCTTCCAATAGCCTCTAATGTCTGCCTGGATTCTGGATGAAGGTATTTTGGACCATTCCTCCTTACAAAACATCTCCAGTTCACTTAGGTTTGATGGTTACCGAGCATGAACAGCATGCTTCAAATCATCCCACAGATTTTCAATGATATTCAGGTCTAGGGACTGGGATGGCCATTCCAGAACATTGTACTTGTTCCTCTGCATGAATGCCTGAGTAGATTTTGAGCAGTGTTTTGGGTCATTGTCTTGTTGAAATATCCAGCCCTGGTGTAACTTTAACTTTGTGACTGACTCTTGAACATTATTCTCAAGAATCTGCTGATATTGAGTGGAATCCATGCGACACTCAACTTTAACAAGATTCCCAGTACCAGCACTGGCCACACAGCCCCACAGCATGATGGAACCTCCACCAAATTTTACTGTGGGTAGCAAGTGTTTTTCTTGGAATGCTGTGTTATTTTGCTGCCATGCATAACACCCCTTGTTATGACCAAATAACTCAATCTTTGTTTCATCAGTCCATAGGACCTTATTCCAAAATGAAGCTGGCTTGTCCAAATGTGCTTTTGCATACCTCAAGCAACTCTGTTTGTGGTGTATATGCAGAAAAGGCTTCTTCCACATCACTCTCCCATACAGCTTCTCCCTGTGCAAAGTGCGCTAAATTGTTGAACGATGCACAGTGACATCATCTGCAGCAAGATGATGTTGTAGGTCTTTGGAGGTGGTCTGTGGGTTGTCTTTGACCATTCTCACCATCCTTTGCCTTTGTCTCTCCGATATTTTTCTTGGCCTGCCACTTCTGGCCTTAAGAAGAACCATGCCTGTGGTCTTCCATTTCCTCACTATGTTCCTCACAGTGGAAACTGACAACTGAAATCTCTGAGATAGCTTTTTGTAGCCTTCCCCTAAACCATAATGTTGAACAATCTTTGTTTTCAGGTCATTTGAGAGTTGTTTTGAGACCCCAATATTGCCAATCTTCAGAGGAGAGTCAAAGAGAAGAACAACTTGCAATTGGCCACCTTAAATACCTCTTCTCATGATTTGATGCACCTGGCTATGAAGTTCAAGGCTTAATGATCTCACCAAACCAATTTTGTGTTCCAATTAATCAGTTCTAAGTATTTACAGGTGTTCAAATCAACACAATGACAAGGGTGCCCAAATTTTTGCACAGCCTATTTTTCACGTCTGATTTAATTTCATACAACTTAATATTGCTACACTAAAAATCTTTGTCTGGAAGATACCCCAGTACTCAGCTTTTATTAGAAAATGAATGGCATGCCAATGTGATCATTTTCTGTGAAGACAGAGTAAATTATTATGCAGCCTTAGAGGGGTGCCTAAACTTTTATATACCACTGTAGATTGTAGGCTATCCAGCGTTCCCAAACATGTCTACAACAATAACATGATTTTTAAAAAAGTCAAAATATTGCTGCATGATACTGTTCCTATATAGTATTTTTATAATCATTCAGTGGTGTTGCTGATGTTTTCAGTAGCCACATTATGGCCATAAAGAGGATCGGCCTTTGCTTTTTTACACTGAACCACACAAAGCCAGCATAAAACCACCTCCGTGTGTGGTTTTACATAGCATGCCGGTGTCGATGAAGATTAGACTGATCAGAGTTGTAAACTCTGCCATGAAGGAGAACAAAGATGTTACTAAAATGAGGGGAGGACATTTCTCTTCATTTGATAACGTTAAAAGTTAAGGTAAGGAGAGCAGCTGTAGTTGGGGGTGAGCTAAGTTAGAGAGTGAATGAAGAGAGGGAGCGCTGGTAGTGAGGAAGCTGGTTAATCAAATCAATAAACATTATTTTCTGATTGTTTTACAGCAGTTAGGTTCTAAAGCACAAACACGCCTACACCCCCACACACCTACTCAACCCTGTGGCTGTATGCCGCACCGCCTGATTTGGTCTGAATATGGGCTAAACAGAACAGCTAGGTGGATTACAGGCGCAGTATTCCCCCCTTGAACAGGCTGTGTAAAAGGGGCTACGTACTGACTCACGTTACACTGTGATAACACATCAAACCATACAGACTGCAGTAATGTAAAGCACAGAGCTGCCATGTAAATACCACTTTGTGTTGTATTGGTATTTTTAATATTGTGCAGAACAGAACACAATTGTATAAATAACGTAACAAACCTCAGCCGCTCCGTTTCGGATGAGACTGAAGGTGGCATCCGATTCACAGCCTCAGAATGGAATTTCCCGGTCCACCTTAAAAGTGGCATAACGCCTGTAGATGCCTTTGTTCAGTCATTTTCGAGCTAATTCATGAAGGGAATAACGTAACAAATAGTGGGGAAATTAGTAAACTGAAATTGTCCTAAATTTTGATCATTTTAACTGTAGCATATTTTTCTTATTGATCTTACTCATGGTAAACTGATTTTCAGTCTTATTGCTATTTCTGCCTATTTGCTGTGGGCTTACCTGCTCAGTATTAAAAAGTCTAAACAAACTAATACTCCAGTATGACAGGTACATCACAGGGTATCATAATCCTGAATTTTGTTAATTTTAGCTGTAGCATTTTTACAGTTGTGAAATCTAAAAAAGGGCAATTTCACTCCTTTTTTCAAATCTAGATCACATTAGACCAGGTACAAATCAGAAACCACTATACTTAGATCTGTCATATCTGGACTAGATTAACATGGAGAGGCTAAAGTGTCTTAAAAACACAGATTCTGATTTGTGAAACCTTTATTCTATTTGTGAAAATGCAAAAAAGGACGATTTCACTACTTTTCCCCCCATTCAGACCACATTAGACTAGGTGCAGATCAAAAACCTGGTCAAACCATAATCACGAGCAGCAAGTGGGAAATTCCAATCGGAGGCTGTGAATTGGATGCCAACTTCAGCCTTGTTCCCTTTGGAGGGTTTCCAGCCTCTCCTCTTCTTCCCTTGCTTCCGCAGTGCTGGTTTTTGCTCTCCTCCCTCACCTGGCCCTGCCTGCAGCAGCACCTCTACCTTGCCCTCTCCCTCTTCCTCTCCCTCTAACCTCCGGTACTTGACTCTGCAAACGGATAATAAAATATGTAACGCTATCTCGCTATCAATAACACCTAGCATTAGAATAAAATAATCGTTAGTTTTGTTTAGCATTATGTTGCTAATGTTAGCTTGTATTACCAAAACAATAAAACACTCATAAGTGCTATCTTTCTTGTGAGCTATAACCTATAGTATTATAGACTAATTAACTAAATACATTTTCACCTTATCACTTGACTTGTTAGAAGTGCTCGAAACTGTCGTGGACGATGCCATCTTCGGCAAATAGCTTCTTGTCTTTGAAGGCTACCGTAGCTTCGAGAATTTCTCCAGTCTTAGGAAGGGGAGGGGTGAGCGGCAGCGTGTTTCAATATAGAACCTCACCGTTAGAGGCCACTAAATACCACACATACTACACACTGGACCTTAAAGAAGAATTTGAAAATGTAAATGATACTTGTCAGGGCATAAAACCAAATATCTGTTGATCTTTACAAATGAAAAAAATTTAAATTGAAAAGTGAATCTAATTTTGACCTTTAAATCAAAAGTCAAATCGAATCATGGATTTGGAGAATCCTGATACCAGTCAGTGACAATTACAGTGACAGTCTTTACCTCTGGCTTGATGGATTTAAACACAGACTTATAGTATTTGGGGGCAGGGATGCTTTTTGGCATAGGCAAGCTAGGTGAGGATATGGATATATATGCAGTGTATGCCTGTGTATGCACAAGTGTGTCCTCAGCTTGAGCCATGTAGTAGTCAGTGAGTCAATGAGTTTAAAAAGAGATAGCCTATAATGATATACAATGATCTATATCCTGAAATTAAAGTAAAATAATTTATGTCCTGAGCCAGGCAAATCCAGCCATTTTGACTAACAGTTATCCACAATAAATCCAGATGTTTGCTTATGGAATAAAAGCTGTCAAAATCAGTCAGCGACACTCCTGCAAACATGCAAATCAGTAACCTGGATAATGTTATAATATTACAGGGATATTAATAATCACATTATGTTCTGTGACATATGTTGATATGATTAAAACCAGAAAAAGTGCTAAAACCAGAAAATTGCATAAACTAGTGCTAGGGACTACTGCATGTAAAAATCCTATCTGAAAGATGATGTTGATGACATGACAGAATAGAAGGTTGTTGAATAAAGTAGTGTGCCAGTGGACATCTTGTCTAGGGCACCAAAATGTCCAGAAATAGCCCTGTATAAGGGAATCAGGTGGACTATGTTGTGGTCAGTATTGACGGTGTGGCTTAAGCTTGGTTGTATAGGCAATTCTGATGATTTCATAACACTTGTCTAACAACACGATCTTCTGTGCAGTGCACTATTTTCAGTGGGATGTAGCTAAAGCCTGCAGGAACAGTTGCTAGATGTCGCTAGATGATGTCACATGCTAACTTGCATATCTATGACATCATGACATAATTACATACATACAAGATTTTTAAAAATCGAAAGAAAATTAAGTTTCATTACACTAAACTGACTAGCTATATCATTAGTTATTTTTTTCAAGCAGCTCCTTTATGTGCATCTAAATCTACCTCTCATATTAAAAAACTGTCTCATGGAGGCTGTTGTATCAACTCTGTAACTGAAGAGATGATCATGCACTGGACTAAATTCTATATTGTTAACGCTCTATTTTGACACAGCAAAATCAAACTTAGTAAAGTTAAATTTAAATCATTTAGAATAAATACAGTGAGGAACAATGTTTGAAACAAACATTGTCTCAGGAGTAGATGAGTGGAAGCCATTCAGTGGAGTGGATGTCCAACAAAGTGCAAAAAGTTAGCTCATGAGTAGCATCTGGAGTGATATTTGGAAGCATGTAGCCATGGCTACATTAACCGTGTTAGCTATCACATACCAACTACTAGTTGGCTTGATACGCAGTCTCAGACATGCACTAAAAATTTTGAGTTAAAAACAAAATGCCCTGAAGCAAAAGTTAAAAGGCAACACTATAAATACTGGGTTAAAAGGAAAAAAACGTGGACATAGAACTATAGATGATAAGATGAACAGGGGCAGCGGCCACCACACTCAGTTGTGGTTCCAGGTCACAACATTATTATTTATGTTGAAACAAATTTGCAGCACTGAAATATATCCTACAAAACAGGGAATGGACATAAGGAGATTTTTTTACAGTCAAGTGTAAGTGTCACATGTTTGTGAGCTTTCTTTACTTAA
The DNA here is from genome assembly GCF_914725855.1 of Thunnus albacares. Classification (NCBI taxonomy): domain Eukaryota; kingdom Metazoa; phylum Chordata; class Actinopteri; order Scombriformes; family Scombridae; genus Thunnus; species Thunnus albacares. The sequence continues at coordinate 48,194 of NC_058112.1, forward strand.
TGTTAAATAATCAACAGTGCTGTGAGCTAACCAGCTAACGTTACCCCAGACTTTAAAGCGTTTTTTATGAATATTTTCTTGTTCAGTATTGGTATTTAAGTGTTAATATGCGTCATTCAATTACAGTTGTAGATAGTTAGTGATAGGAAGGCGGTTTGATGATAAACATAGAAGCCAAAGCAGATAATTATGATAACAACTTGGTTAGTTGTGAATATTAACATGTGCATTGTTAAAGTGTTCACCCTCAAAAAAACTGACTCCACACCCCTGGTCTCATCAGTAATTTTTTCTCTTTGTAACACAAAATGTAGGAAGCTAGTGAGCTGTGCTGAAAAGATACTCATAAGCCAAAGCCTATGTAAGTAATGTGCGGAGGCATTTTGGATTAAACACCATATATGGAAAAATAGTGGATAAAGGTAAGCCTTACCATAAGTAGGGATGGTTATGAGTAATAGATTATTCATTTACTAGTACCTGACAGATCTTTTTTCCTTTAGCATGTACTGACTGAGTACACGTGCATGGAAAAAAATGTGCCCCATGGCCAAGACAGCATTCTAAAAATACTCCCTTAACTCGAATGCAAAAAGTGTTTTTTTTTCTGGAAATTTTATTTGAAAAAGTGTGATTGTGTTATATTCAAGGACAAGACAGTCACGTATTATTCACATTAGATAATCTTTTTAAATTAAACTCTCCTACAGAGAGTGTAGTCTTTCTGTTGCTAGCTAAGTTTCTTCAAGTGTGTATTTTTAGTTAGTCTACTCTAGTGTTCAACCTACAGGAGTTGGTTTATGTGACATGTTTTACTCCTACAGAGGAAATGAATTACTGAGTGAAAATGAGTCCAAAGCATCTCCCGATGTCTACTGCAAGAACACACAGGAGACTGAATCATGCGTCAAACAGCCAAGAATCACTGGTGTCACAGAAGACTGGAGCACAAAAAAGAAAAGTGCTAACTCTAAACCATTTTGACTGCTACCAAGACTGACAGGAGAGTATGAGTGTGTGACTAATAGACATAGATAAATTAATGTGGGATTTGTTTCTGCCTTAATGGAAGTACTTCACTTTTTACAGACGTGGCCAAAAATATTAGTACCCTCCACCTTTTTTTGAACCCCCCCCCCTAAATTTCCTCAGTATAAAGTTGAAACTATAGTATATGGTAAAAGTATATGGTATCCATCAGTCTTAATTTCATGTTGAATATAACTGAAACTTTGCTTTTGATTTACAACTTAACATATTATTTAATACAATAAAACAAATGAAAATGGCATGGCCAAAAATATTGGTACCCTTAACTTAATATTTTGTAGCACGGTCTTTGGAGGCAATAACTGCAGTCAAGTTCTGTAACTCTGAATAAGGTTTCTACACTGGTAGTTCAGCCCACTCTTCTTGAGCAAACTGCTCCAGTTCTCTCAGGTTTGATGGGTGCTGTCTCCCAACTGCAAGTTTCAGCTCTTTCCACAGATGTTCAATGGGATTCAGATCAGGATTCATAGCAGGCTACTTCAGAATGGTCAGTTTTCTTCTCATCCATTCTTGGGTGCTTTTTGATGGTGCTTACTGTTGCTGTCCTCGCTAACACACTTATGTTTTTTCACACGAGACTGTCTAGTGAATTTTTTGCCACAAACACTGCAACTGAACGACCTCTCTCCTGTGTGGAGTGTCATGTGTTGTGTCAGATGTCCCTTTTGTGTAAATTTTTTATCACATATTGAGCATCTGAAGGGTTTCTCTCCTGTATGGATCCTCATGTGTTTTAACAGCGACTGACTCAGACTAAAAGTTGTGTTACACAGTGAACAGCTATAAGGCTTTTCTCCTGTATGAACTCTCATATGCCTGGCTAAAATTCCACTCCGGATGAACCGCTGATGACAGACTGAGCAGCCGTAAGGTTTCTCTCCTGTGTGTGTTCTCATGTGTGAACCCAAACCTGTACTCTGAGAGAATCTTTTACCACAAACTGAGCAGCTGAAGGGTTTCTCCCCTGTGTGAGTTCTCATATGTCTCACAGCATCTCCTTTATAGCTAAATCTTTTCTTACAGACTGAACAGCCAAAAGCTTTTTCTCCTGAACAAGTTCTATTATGTGTGACTAAATGCACACTCTGTGTGGATCTTTTAACACAAATTGAGCAAACATATGTTTTTTTTCCTGAGGGACCTTTCATGTGGCTCTGCAAACAGTCCTTGGGGTCAAATGTTTTACCACACTTGGAGCAGCTCAGAAACCTCTTGCCAGTGTTACATTCTTGATCACCTACAGGAACACTTCTGTTTTTCAGTGTTATTAAATTTGACTGACATCCCCTTGTCTCTTTCCAGTCATCATCACTGTTTTCAGTCTCTGGCTCAGAAGAGTCTGACATCCTGTCATCACTAGCTGCTTGACTGACAGACACACCTGTCTGGGTCTGTTTTGAGTTCACTGTCTCATCATCACTATCTGGTTGTAAATATATATCTGGATCTAAGTTCCTGGCTGGTCCTGATCCTCCATAGTCCCCTCCATCAGTGTCTCTTTCCATCTGTTGAGCTGAGCTGCTGGCTGGAGGTTCTGCCTCTCTGTTCTCTTCTGCTTGTGTTTGACAAAGCTGTGAGGACTGAGCTTTCTTTTCATCATCTTCACTCTTCACAGGGACAGATCCATCTTGACTCTTCCAAAGTTCCTCCTGTTCCTCTTTAATGTGTGGGTGTTCTGGGTCCTGCTGAACATCTGCAGATAATATTGGAAAAAAAAAAATGCAAACACACTTATATATCTATTCAGTACACCAAGTGCAAGCAAGTGCTACAGATCACTGTTTGCTGAAACAAGCAGATGTGTCTTCCCACATACTATCACACTCATTAACAGTTCATTCATGTGAGGTCTATAGTATATTAGCTGTACAATAACTGTGACATGGATATCAAGTCAAATGTATCTATTTTGCTTGCTTTCTTAAATGTACTGTAAATGGAAATGATGTAACTCAAAACAAACCTGATGCTCAGGGATGTGTGTTTCTTGCTGACAGACATACAGACAAAATAACAAAACTGAGTACACCCCCATGCAATATCACTAAAATGTTGAGTGATTCAAAATTTCATCATCCTACAATAATTGGAGTATTTTTAGGGAGAAGTGCAGGGTATTTGATCTTATTTGTAATTAAAAACAAACAGGTTAGATAGACTAAAATAATGAAAATACAGGTGTCATACTACAACCTCAATGCAATGAAAGTGAGTACACTTGTGACCACTGAAACAAAAATGATTACACCTGTGACTTCCAATTAAGAAAAATTGCCTTAACAAGGCTATAAAAGAATCAGAACTTTCTCAGTTTTGGCCTGGGTTGGGTCTAATGCAACATGACTCCATACAGGGGAGAGGGTACAAGATCATCAGTACACTACTGAACAGAAGCAAAACACAGTTGCAGCAGTGGTTAGGAAGTACAGGAGGACCCATACTACCAATAACGGAAAATGACAGAATGCACAATTCACTATTTACGCAGCCTTGCACTGAAATACAGACGGGCAAGTGCTTCTGACTTAGCACAAGGATTAACTTGTGGAAATTGGTGTTTCAGTGACTGCTCAGACAGTGCGAAGGACATTGCATGAAACCAACCTCTACAGATGATGACCAAGAAGAAAACCATTGCTCACAAAACAGCACAAAACTGCAAGATTAAACTTTGCTAAAGAATATGAAAAGAGCGTGATGAATACTGGCAGCACATTCTTTGGTCAGATGAGGTCAAGTTAAAATTGATTTGTATAGCACATTTAAAACAAACACAGTTGACCAAAGTGCTGAACATGCCTAAAATACCAAAATAAATTAATGTAAAAGTAAATAACAAATAAGAATAAAAGAAAATGAACATAATAACAATAAAAGAATTAATCAATTATTATTCATTTAAAACCTTAAAAACAAGCAACAAAATCTTAAAATCAACCCTAAAACAGACAGGAAGCCAGTCAGGAGAGGCCAATACTGGTGTTATATGATCACGCTTTCTTTTTCCAGTTTGAAGACAAGTGGCTGCATTTTGTACCAACTACAGACTACAAAGAGACGACTGTTCCAACCCACATACAAAGAGTTACAATAATCTAACCGAGAGAAAATAAAAACATGACTAACTCTCTCAAAAAATTTGGGAGAGAGAGGCCTGTCAAAAATCACACCAAGATTCTTAACAAAAGATTGACTGTAAGAAACTAAAGGGCCAAGCACACCATCAGAGTCATCCAATAGGTAAGGTTGTCCAAACATAATAATCTCAGTCTTATTTTTATTAAGATTGAGAAAGTTTAAACCCATCCAACTTTTGATATCTTTTAAGCAGTTCAGCAAAGGCTGCACTGAATCTTAACTGAAAAATTAAACCAAAATAAATTTGCTTGGCTCAGATGGGGTTCAGCTTGTTCGGTGCGGACCTGGCCGCGACTACCACAATGACTGCATAGTACTGACCCTGAAACATGGAGGTGGAAGTGTGCTGATATGGGGCTGTGTGAGTACAAAAGGTGTAGGTGAGATGACATTTATAGATGGCACTATGAATGCAAATTTGTATACCCAAATATGAAATCAAAAGATGACTCCCAATATCAAGGAGGTTGGCAGGAGAGGAATTTTCCAACATAACAATCATCCCAAACACACTGCAAAAATCACACAAGAGTTTTAAAAGAAGACAAAAGTGAAAACTATGTCCTGGCCAAGTATGTCCCCTGACCTAAATCCAATAGAACAACTTAGTATTTTAAAGTGGAGCAACAAAACAACTACAACAAAGAGTAGCACGTCAGGCTGCAGCACAGTCGAAGGGCTTCTGTCACGGGCATGTAGATGTCTTCAGACTCGGGCTGTTTTCAGACAGTGCAAGAAGGAGATAAACATCACTTCCTTTGTCCACTATTTTGCCCGCTGCTGGGGCTGCTTTGCTGCAATTTCGTAGGTGGCGCTATTCAGCCACTTTGCATCACTGACTGAATATTGTCATGAGGACGTGTTCAGGCCGGGACTCTTATCAAACATGCAAAGTTTGGGGCGGACTGGAGCATTTGCACTAAAGTTATAGCAGTTACAGTTTACTCTGTCATGGTGAAACATCAAAACTCAATGCCATGCCACGGCCACATGCTTTAACGATAACTAAATTATAGCATATTAGGCACATTACAGCCACCCTCCGCTTCGGACTGTAGACCAAATATTAAATCCTACACATCAATCCTGTCTGTCTAATAAACTCAAAAAAAACCCCCAAAAACTGCTACTCCACCCACTTGGCAGGTTCATTAAAGTTTTAATGCTTAGCTTCGGAACTCTAGTCTTCCTGAGTTCTTCCCTCATATATTGTCTTTTTTGATCATACTTAGTACAATCTATGCTTGCATGCGTAATAGTTTCCTCAGCCAAGTAGGAAAAAACATGTGCATATATCAGTAATCGCCAAAAATGATAGTCAAAAAGTCGTGTTAAATACCCGTGATGTCAATATTGAGCAAAAGTAATTGTGATTATGCTTTTTGCCATAATCAAGCACCCCTAAAGAGAACATAAATTTTGATTTACATACACACACACACACACACACACACACACACACACACACACACACACACAAAGCATTTAAATATGAATGTGATAAATTGTTGTCTTTAATAAACAGTTACTTGAACATTTTTCAGTGTGCTCCTAAATTCCTGTGTGAACCGCTAGGTGCTTGGGCCCTGATAAAGGAAAAACTGCTGTACAGAGCTACAAATTTTAGTTTCGATTTTATTTTTCTGCAGCACTTTATCACTAAACTGTCACTCTCACTCCATTTTTTCCCTTCCCCACTACTTAATTATACATATAAGACTCATAATTATTGTAAAATAAATGATAATAACACCAAACTTCATACAAAGTTTGTATATAATGTACTGTATGTATAAAGACCTTTCTGCTCTATCCTTCAAAAATGAGCTGCATTTAACCGTGACACCCATCCCCCCACTTTCTTCCCTCCTTCTCCCTCTCAGCTGGAGAGAAGGATTCCAGAGTATTCTTGTGAAATATCCTCATAAATCCCATGACTATGGCCAAATCTTACATTAAAAATCATATTTTAGTTGGAATTTTCATCGCGAATCCATTGATACAGGTTTGAAAGTGATCTGACTTATAGTTTAGACATCAGACGCCCCAGTTTGGCACAAAGTTCATGCCCAGAGATTGCCTCTCCATTGGTTTACATTGTAAGGTGCCATGTGGCACTCCAACTTTCAGGGCTTACAAAATCTAAACCATTCGAGTTATTACAAAGTTTTTAATAACTTTTGTTCAGCACAGTGTGATAAGTCATGTATTAAAGTTTGAAGCCGATACCATTAACGCCCTAGGAGAAGATAGCTTTTATTCAAGGTCCAAAATTGGCACAAAGTCATACTTTCATGGGTGAATTGTGGACTTCCTGTTGGATTTAGGTCAGGGGTGTCAGCTTATGATTTGTAGGTCTTGATGAGACGAATAATTGAGTTTTGGTTTGATCTCTCTATGACATTCCTACGGGCCGTGGTGGCCATTTTGTGACATAGGTGGCGCTAAAGAGCACATTTTGGCACTTTGGGGGATAATTTTTACATTTTATCAAATTTTTCACCAGACCTGATGAGCGTGCCAAATTTTTGAGCATGTTTAGGGGGTCAAATTTAGGGTTGAAGTGGCGGATTAATAAAGAAAGAAGAAAGAAAGAAAGAAACAGAACAGATACAAGAGGGTCTTTGCCCCTTTGGGGCTCAGGCCCTAATAAAGGCAGGCGTACAAAATGTTGCAGCCCTTGCACCTTTGTGCACGTTGGGGCACGTCGCAGTTAAAGGGCTTTTATTGCAGGCATGCAGATGTGTTCAGGACTGGGCTCTTATCGAATTTGCACAAAGAAGTTAAATCTCATTTCCTGTGTCCATTATGTGGTGCTAGAAAACACCCATTAATTATACATCATGTTGCTGTATATCAACTGTAGACCACACCTTGAAAATTTCATGTGAATCAGATGATGTTTGTCATATAAGGCTGACTTCCTGTTGTCAGTAGGTGGTGCTATGACTATGACTCAATATTATGTAGATGTGTTCAGGACAGGATTCTTATCAAGCACGAGAAATTTGGTGCAGGTTGGACAATGTACATTCAAGTTACAGCAACTTCCTGCTTCATGGTGAAACGTCAAAGTTTGCCACGTCATCACAGCAAGGGGGTTCAATGAAAATTCAAGATTTTGATAACTTTTGATCACAAACTAGTCTAGATGACACATACTGATTTTGAAGTCGTTATGATGAATTCTGTAGGAAGAGTTTGTTAAAATACAAGGCATGCAAAATCGCCAAAATTGACCACTAAATTCAAAACGGCCAACTTCGTCTTGGGTTTAAGCTATGGGACTTTTTGGTGCGCCCAGGCATGATACATGTGTATTCTGATTTTCCTACATGTAGGTCTAACGTTGCACGGAGGCTACTTCGTTGAAACATTGTAGGGAGCACTGTTGAGCCATTCTGCCACACCCATGCCCGCTACCTGTACAATATTACAGACTTTTAGAACTGTCAGGTGTGTGCAAAGTTTTGTGGGTTTTCAAGCATGTCTAGCCCCTTAAAAACAGCTTTGTACTTTGCAGCGAACAATGTGTTGTCATGGCAATGGCTTTTGATGAAAACTCAAAGCCTCAAGAGTTATCATCATCAAGGTCTTACACCTTGGCTGACCAAATTTTATGTGTTTCTGGCTAACCTGCTAGGAGTAGTTAGCAAAAGAGTGCTGCTCAAGACTTCCTATTGCCAGTAGGTGGCACTATGACTATGACTCAATATGAGCCTGTACTTGCCTTCAGACTGGGACCCTTATGAAGCATGGGAAATTTGGAAAAGAAGAAGAAGAAAGAAGTTATAACACTTTGTTAGTTCATGGCGAAACATTGAAATTCGCCGCGCCACCACAGCAAAGTCGTCCAATGAAACTCACCATATTCACAATATGGAATCATCAAAGACTTATGGCTTTTCTGACCAAATTTCAGATGGATCTGTTCATCCTGCTTGGTACAGCTCATGTACAGAACATGTAACTTCCTGTCGCTAGTAGGTGGCGCTATGAGTATGTCTCAATATTGACACATAGATGTATTCAGGATGGAACACTCATGAAGCATGAGAAATTTGGGGCAGATTGGACAATGTACGTTGGAGTTATAAGGACTTCCAGTTTTATGGCGAAACATCGAAATCCGCCACATCCCCACGGCAAGGGCGTTCAGTGAAAACTCATGATTTTGACTTTTGACAACTTTTGATGACAAACTAGTCTAGATGAGACACACAAATTTGGAAGTCAATCTGATGAAATCTGTAGGAGGATTCATTAAAATACAAAGCGTTGTTTGTTATTCAAGAGCCCTGATCAGTGAGCTGTGTGCGCATCTTCGTTGATGCAGAGAATCAAGGCGTTTCAGGCCGCTCTGAAAGAGTCTTTAGGCCAGCTTATCTTCTAGTTTGCAATATTGCTCTCAGGCAGGTAGAGGTTCAGTTTCAGACTCACATTTGATTGTCATCCCATTGACTGAAACACCCAACTCTAATATCCCCTTCAAACGAACTGATAATCTTAGGGGTTCACATACTTTTGCCACGCACAAATATGTAACATTGGATCATTTTCCTCAATAAATAAATGAACAAGTGTAAAGTTTTTGTTTCAATTTTTTAACTGATGTCTCTTTATCTTAGTTTTAGGACTTGAGTGGAAATCTGATCATGTTTTAGGTCATATTTATGCAGAAATAGAGCAAATTCTATTTTTCATCAAAAATCAAAGATTAGATAAAAAGTCCAAAAACTGAAAGAAGATCTGTGTATCAGAACTTTTTTCTTCTTTCCTCTCCCATTAATCATCTCATGACCCTCAGATTTATCTGGTGACCCTTTGGAGGGCCCAACCCCTAGATTGGGGACCACTGGACTAAACTAGCTAACTGTATATATAGTAATTCAAACTAGCTCCACCTCCAGCAGCTACAACAGTAACATGCTGCTTACACACTGATGCTTCAGTATTAATAATCTAATTATGTCATATATAATAATATGCCAGTCAGAAGGACCATACCACTACTTTTACTGCAATACTTTAACTACATTAAGCTCATAATATTTATGTACCTTCACTTAAGTAAGACTTTTCATGCAGGAGGATAATGAAGCATAAATGTATTTACTACCATTTGATACACAAACATTAGTGTCCTGCATTATAGTGGCTTGAGAGGTGTGCTACACCTAGTACTGGAAAACTCGAAATACTCGATACATTTAGAAGTCTGGACTCAAGAGTACTGAGAGACAATTCAAACACTGGAACTTCCCAGCACTACCTCAGAGCAGAAATAAGTGCTCTGGGATGGCCTTCATGATGGCAGACCATGTGTATTTCATATATGTGAGATGAAATGATGATACCAAGTACCTGTAGAAATTTTCTGTTTTAGGGACAGCAGAAAGTCAAATTCAACAAAGTGAAATGTAAACCAGCCTGTAATCATACAACAGAGTACGAAGAAACACTAGAAATAATTTCCAAATATTAAAAGTAAGGCAAGGTTTAAAATACATGTAGGTATTATTATATATGACTTAAAGGTCCAATAAATGACAATGAGCCTCACTGAATGTCAGTAAACAACTATTTGCTATGTAAAGATATAGTTGAGTAATGGCAACCTGAGCAGTGATGAAATCACACTCCATGTGTGTGTGTTATTATCCAAGCTTTTCTGTTCTTTGTTTGGGAAGCCGCACCGGCAACACATGCATGTTAGTGCATGTGAACGTGCACGTGAGTCCCTCTGGGTCCTCCACATCCGTTTCCAAAATGGCAGCTATATTACAAAATTTCTGAAATTACAGTTTAACAGTACACTAAAATTTCAGAAAATATTTGAGGTGAGAAATAGGCAATGCACTGACAGAATCTTGATCCATATTTGATCAGCACTGCCTAGTTTGACAGTCTGATCTGAATTTCGTGAGTTGTTGGCCTTCTTTTTTTTATCACAAACTTTATTGAGTAAACAACACACAAGTTTGTTTAGGTCTGAGATGTTGGTGCTATAGTGCGACATCTAGTGGCTGAATGTCGTGTATTGCAACTTTAACTATAGAGTGATTATGTTTTGCTATTTAGTTGGGTGATGAACAAACCATTCTAAATACGTCACATTAAAAAAAGCTTAAGAGTAATGTCAGACTGTTTCTGTTACCAAAGAGTGGAAAAGTAGTTCAGGACTGATGAGGTCTATCTGACCCAAATGTTTCATTTATAATCATGGGAGCCAATTAACAGTGTGTGGATTATTTTTCTAATCAAAGACAATCTTTCATTTTTATTTTCAGTTATCATCACACAGTTGTTTCATGTTATTCTGAGCTACAGTGATGGAATCAGAGTGTAAAATCACCTACACTCCGGGGATAACATCAACTTTGCACAATTATAATGCAGCTAAAATCATCACATCATCGTGTGTTTAGTGTCATAAACAATCCCGTCTATTAGAAGCTCTGTTTTAAATAGTGGAAATAGAAAGCTTGGAACAATAAAATGTTTCCACAGACCTAAAAAAATATATTGCTCTTTTTTTACTTGTCACTTTATTGTAAACTCAGGACTTTTGTCCATGTCGGGATCTTGTAGTAATGATGACTCTTTTTTTTTCCTGTGATCTGACTGGTCATTGGTCGGGGTGTTGACAGGTTGTGGCGAACGGTTCAACATCAACATACGTTACCATGATGGTGTACCCCGATAAGAAGTGAATCACCGTCGTCACTCTGAAAACCCCGAGTTAAACCTGAAGTTACCTCGCTAACCGCGAATCCTGCACCGTAGTACAAGCCTCAAATAAGGGAAATGGGATGTACAGATTCTATCCATGCAAATGCCACACCAAGCGTTACCAACAATATGTCGCCATTTCGACTGTAACGTCATTTAAAGCTTCGAAACAGTGGAACATTTTCAACACAACTGCTATGGTAATTCAGGGCATCAGAAATCAAAATCTATTAAATAGCACCAACCTGTTCTGTGTAACCGAACTTCAGGCTTCAAAACAGCATCCAGTAGTTTGCGTTGTCGCTCATTCTCCCGCTTTGAACAAGAAAGTTCCTCTTCATAGTCTGCTATGGTTCTTTCAAACAGTTCAAATACCTCTCCTACAGCAGCCGTTAAACGCTGGTTCACCAAAACTCTCAGTATTTCTACTTTAGACATGTTTTAAACTGTCAGAGTGACTTTCGTATCACCTATTTCCGCAGCTAAAACAACTACCACTAGCTTCCGCGTTCTGTCATCAGCAACAACAGAACGACTTCCGGCCCGAGTTTTTCAGTAGAAATCGCATCTCCAGAAACGTTAACTTTGAAGTCTACACAGATGGACCAAATATATGTTTCGATTCGACTCGATTCGATTCGATTCAATTCAATTCAATTCAATTCAATTCAATTCAATTCAATTCAATTCAATTCAATTCAATTCAATACGGAAATGTTTGACTCATTTAATCTGTGTAGGACAGAAGTTTAGGTTTATTAGTAGACCAAAACCATGACAACCCAGAGTTGTCATGGTGGGAGGCAGAGCTGCAGTCCTACACGTTTCTCTGCACTTCTATTGGAGCAGTTACCCACGCAAAACCACGTAGAAACTGTGTCTGTTCCCCAACGCCTTAAATCAATTAAAGCTACAGTAAATAGAAGAGGAGTCATTTATAAAAATCTAATAAAAATTAACACGACTACTGCAGTAGTACAATAAAATAGGAGAATTAAATGTGGACTCTTAAACATAAGATCTCTGTCATGTAAAACTGAATAATAAATTATCTAATCTCAGATTATCATATTGATTTATTTTGTCTTACTGAAACCTCGCTGTCTCATGAGATAAGAAGAATATGTTAGTCTAAATGAATCCACTCCCCCCCAGTCATATTAATACTCACATTCCTGGAGACACCAGCCGAGGAGGTGGAGTTCAGCCATTTTCAAGCTTAATAATCAACCCTAGACCTAAACTTATAATTAATTATAATTATAACTCATTTGAAAGCATTGTTCTTGGTCTTTCATACTCAACCTGGAAAACTTTAAAGGCAATTCTATTTGTTATAGTGTACAGTCCTCCAGGCCTTCACTCTAAATTTATATCTGAATTCTCAAAGTTTTTATCAAATTTAGTCCTTAGTACAGATAAAGTTATTATAGTAGGTGACTTTAATATTCATGTGGACGTTGATAATTATAGCCTCAGTGCTGCATTTATCTTGTTATTAGACTCAGTTGGCTTCTCCCAGAGTGTAAATAAACCCACTCACTAGCTTAATCACACCCTTGTTCTCACATATGGCATCGAAACTGAACATTCAATAGTTTTTCCACAAAATCCTATTTTATCAGACCACTACTTTTGAATTCCTATTGCTGGACTCCACGCGATTAGACAAAAATGTGCTCACTAGATGTCTATGTGATAGTGCTGTAGCTAAATTTAAGGAAGCAGTTCCATCAGCACTGAATTTAATGCCATGTTTCAATACTACAGAGGACCCTAATGCTGACTTTAGTCCCTCCCAAATTGATCATCTTGTTGATAGTGCTGCAGGCTCATTGTGAATGACACTTAACTCTATCGCCCCTTTAAAAAACAACATAATAAAGCATAATAGGTTAGCTCCATGGTATAACTCCCAAACCCGCAAATTAAAGCAAACATCATGAAAATTTATATATAGATATAGTGTTCCATCCAACTGGAAGAATCTTGCTTAGTCTGGCAAGATAGTCTTAAAACATATAGGAAGCCCCTCTGTAATGCCAGAGCTGCTTATTACTCAGCATTAATGGAGGAGAATAAAAACAGCCCTAGGTTTCTTTTCAGTACTTTGGCCAGGCTGACAAAGAGTCATAACTCTTGATCCACTAGGCTTGACTAGGCTGCTTAAGGACGTCCTACCCTTAGTTAGCACCTCTTTACTAGATATGATCAATCTGTCTTTAGTAATAGGCTATGCATCAGAGTCTTTTGAAGTAGCTGTAATTAAACTTCTTCTTAGAAAGCCTACTCTTGATTCAGGCATTTTAGCCTACTATAGACCTATATCTAACCATCACTTTTTCTCTAAGATCCTTGAGAAAGCAGTCGCCAAACAGTTGTATGACTTTCTACATAACAATAGTTTATTTGAGGATTTTCAGTCAGGATTTAGAGCACATCATGGCACAGAGACAGCACTGGTTAAAGTTACAAATGACCTACTAATTGACAATCAGACAAAGGATTTCTCTCTGTACTCGCCTTTTTAGATCTTAGTGCTGCATTTGAAACCACTGACCATCGCATCCTATTTCAGAGACTGGAACACTCAATTGGCATTAAAGGAACTGCATTGAGCTGGTTTAAATCCTATTTATCAGATTGAATTCAGTTTGTCCACATTAATGATGATCCTTCATGCACGCAAAAGTTAGACATAGAGTCTCACAAGGTTCTGTGCTTGGACCAATACTATTTACCTTATATATGCTTCCTTTAGGTAATATTATTAGGAAACACCATCAATTTTCATTGTTATGCAGATGATACCCAGTCATATTTATCAATCATATTTCTCTCATTTTGGTTTTGCTGCATTGACTTTCTATAAAATCCAAAACAGAATTTAAAATCCTTCTCCTCACCTACAAAGCCCTTTAATGGTCAGGCACCTTAAAGAGCTCATAGTACCCTATTATCTCACTAAAATACTGCACTCCCAGAAAGCTAGCTAACTTGTGGTTCCCAGAGTCTCAAAATGGAGAATGGGAGGCAGAGCCTTCAGCTATCAGGCCCCTCTCCTGTGGAACCATCTTCTAGATTTGGTCCAGGGGGCAGACACCCTCTCTATGTTTAAGAGTAGGCTTAAAACTTTCCTTTTTGATAAAGCTTATAGTTAGGGCCAGCCCAGACTTGCCTTGGACCAGCCATCAGTTATGCTGCTATAGGCCTAGACTGCCAGGGGACTTCCCATGACGCACTGAGCTCCTCTCTCCTCCTTTCCTCTCCATCTGAACCCATTCATGTACCATTAATGCATGTTACTAACTTGGCTTCTTCCTTGGAGTTTTTGTGCTTTCTCCTCTCACAGGATGAGGGACTTTGACCCCCTGCATTGGCTTCCTGTACAATCCAGAACCCAGGTCATGAATGGTGAGGCCTCGAACCCCCAACTTGCTATTATTAGTACTAGTCATATCTTGATTATTATTACTGTTGTTATTGTTATTATTATTGATATTATGCCTCTCTGTCTCTCTCTCTCCCTTCTCCCTCTCCCTTCTTCTTTCTCTCTCAACCCAACTGGTCAAGGCAGATGGCTGCCCACCTAGAACCCGGTTCTGCTTGGGGTTTCTTCCCATTAAAGGGGAGTTTTTAAGATTAAGATGAAATCACTAATTCTATGAGCAGTTCTCTCACTTCTTACCGATTCCTACTTATTCTGCCTCAAAAAAGAGTGTTTTGCGAGGATCCCAGCAGAAAAGGCCTTTCCATTATCATGGTGCAGAAATTAGTGGTTTCTACTCAGATCTAGGCTAGAATCATCTAAAATCACTGATTCTATGAGCAGTTTCATCATACACAGAATAGTAGCTTGTTCTCTCACTTCTGGCCGTTTCCCACTTATTCTGCCACTTATTAAGGGGGAGTTTCATCTTCACATCATCACTGAGTCTGCAGAGGAAAAACTAACTCAAATTCAGCTAGCACTGAAGAATGGCAGCATTTTCCCTATATAAAGCAAGGAATCTCTGTCTGTCTGTATGTATGTATGTAGGATTGTCCTATGCATATCTCAAGAACCATTCATCCCGACAGGTGAATTGCTGGGGAAACGAGCAAGTGCAATATCAATGTGTGAAGTTGTTTGGATGAGCAGTACTTGAGAAATATATAAAAAATACCTCATAAATCTTGATTTGCTTCCTCTGCCTGTGGAGTGTACGAGCAGAAATGCGGACAGTGCCACTCTGCCATTGCAACCCACATTGTGGTCGGAGGTGGGATTACATCTGTAGTGATAATGACTTGAAAAGGTTTTAGAGACTTAAGCTCTACTGTTCAACTGTGTACTGTGAACAAAACTTATCATGTACGTTCCATACTTAGTGCTGGATGTCTCAGGCATATTCAGAAATATATAAAATTAAAGCTGCAAGCAGCGTTGAACGGGCCTTCGTGCCTTTGCGTACGTCAGGCCGCGGCGCAGTCGAAGGGCTTCTGTCACAGGCATGTAGATGTCTTCAGACCTGGGCTGTTTTCAAACAGAGAAGAAGGAGATAAACATCACTTCCTTTGTCCACTATTTTGCCTGCTGGGGCTGCTTTGCTGCAATTTCGTAGGGGGCGCTATTCAGCCAGTTTCCATCACTGACTGAATATTGTCATGAGGACGTGTTCAGGCTTGGACTCTTATCAAACATGCAAAGTTTGGTGCAGACTGGAGCATTTGCACTAAAGTTATAGCAGTTTCTTCTGTCATGGCGAAACATCAAAACTCAACGCCACGCCACGGCCACACGCTTCAACGATAGCTTAATTATAGCATATTAGGCACATTACAGCCACCCTCCGCTTTGGACTGTAAACCAAATATTAAATCCTACACATCAATCCTGTCTGTCTAATAAATTTAAAAAAAAAAAAAAAAAAAATGCTACTCCACCCACTTGGCAGGTTCATTAAAGTTTTAATGCTGAGCTCCGGAACTCTAGTCTTCCTGAGTTCTTCCCTCATATATTGTCTTTTTTGATCATACTTAGTACAATCTATGCTTGCATGTATAATAGTTTCCTCAGCCAAGTAGTAGAAAAAATATGTGCATATATCAGCAATCGCCAAAAATGATAGTCAAAAAGTCGTGTTAAATAACCGTGATGTCAATATTGAGCAAAAGTAATTGTGATTATGCTTTTTGCCATAATCAAGCACCCCTAAAGAGAACATAAATTTTGATTTACATACACACACACACACACAAAGCATTTAAATATGTATGTGATAAATTTTTGTCTTTAATAAACAGTTACTTGAACATTTTTCAGTGTGCTCCTAAATTCCTGTGTGCTCCTAATTTTTTTCATTTAGGAGCACATGTACTCCTCGACAAAAAAGTAAGCATTGAACACTGCTGTCAGATGTGTAGAGACAATAAGTAACTGCAACTAGACACAGAAAAATACTCTAGGTGCTTGGGCCCTGATAAAGGAAAAACTGCAGTACAGAGTTACAAATTTTAGCTTCGATTTTATTTTTCTGCAGCACTTTATCACTAAACTGTCACTCTCACTCCATTTTTTCCCTTCCCCACTACTTAATTTTACATATAAGACTCATAATTATTGTAAAATAAATGATAATAACACCAAACTTCATACAAAGTTTGTATATAATGTACTGTATGTATATAGACCTTTCTGCTGTATCCTTCAAAAATTAGCTCCATTTAACCGTGGCACCCATCCTCCCACTTTCTTCCCTCCTTCTCTCTCTCAGCTGGAGAGAAGGATTTCAGAGCAGTCTTTCTAGTGGAAATATCTTCATAAATCCCATGACTATGGCCAAATCTTACATTAAAAATCATACCTTAGTAGGAATTTTCGACGCGAATCCATTGATACAGGTTTGAAAGTGGTCGGACTTATAGTTTAGACGTCAGACACCCCAGTTTGGCACAAAGTCCATGCCCAGAGATTGCCTCTCCATTGGTTTACATTGTAAGGTGCGATAGGGCAACTTTCGGGGCTTACAAAATCTAAACCGTTCCGAGTTATTACAAAGTTTTTAATAACTTTTGTTCAGCACAGTGTGATAAGTCATGTATTAAAGTTTGAAGCCGTGCTATAGAGCACATTTTGGCACTTTGGGGATAATATTTTATCGAATTTTTCACCAGACCTGATGTGCGTGCTAAATTTGGTTAGTTTTTGAGCATGTTTAGGGGGTCAAATTTAGGGTCGAAGTGGCAGATTAATAAAGAAAGAAAGAAACAGAACAGATACAAGAGGGTCCTCTACCACTCTACTCTCTATCCACTCTACCACTGCAACCCACATTGTGGTCAGAGGTGGGATTACATCCATATTAATAAGAACTACCATATAGAATGAACTGATAAAGTTTAGAGAGTTAAGCTCTATTCCCATTCCTCACACGTGGGAACTTTGTATGTATGTTCAAGATATAGTACAGAACAGTGGCGGCTGGTGACTCAAACATTGGGGAGGACAGGAAGAAAACCAACATGGAATCTTACAACAAACCGCATCAAACTATATGATTGTCCCCCACCTGATGAAATTTTATATGCCAATAAAACAATTTGCTTTTAAAAACAAAAACCCCTGAGTAGTGTAAAGGCTGCCTCTTTAAAGACATTTAGCACATACATATTGTTTCTAAACAGAGATGTGCTCATTTTAGCCGTGCAGTGGTTCAGATCTGTCATTTTACCAACAAAGTCAAATTCAAATTTATAGTATCATTCTTTTGTGACAACAACAGACAACATATCATATGATTAACACATTTTTCCTATGTATTTTCTTAGTATACAGAAATAGTACCACAAAGCTTATAATGTGATACAGGAACAGATCAGTGTTGAACACTAAAAAGATTCACAGATCTAAAAGTGTAGACTCACATCAGAAAGTATTAATGCATGTATCAAATACATGACTTACACACTCTGATCTATGTGCACAACATACAAAATATAGTCTACAAAGCTGATATGTTAACACTAGGAGTGTTAACATGAACACAAAACTCACGGTTTGGATCGATTTGAGTCATGGATTCTTATCCATGACTCAAATCATTATTAGGATCAGCGGGAAAAAAGGGGGGTAGACAAATAAAACTTTGTTTTCCATTTATTCTGTAACACACTTACAGCCAGAAACAACAAGGAACATTTGCCCATGGTCTTAAATGAAAACAATATTTAAGATGTTCATAAATAAAATAAAATAAATGTCACTTCGACCCATTAGATGCTGATTTGATCGTTGCTCTTCAAAATCCCTGTTAGCGACATGCTGTCTGCCCATGACTTGTACTTACTGCAGTTTGTTTACTTAAATGAGACATTAAATTTTGCAATTAATCTGCAGTTCATATGCCTGCTGAACTGTGCGGGGTGACCCATACAGATCACGGATCAACTACAATCCATTGCGTTACACCACTAGTTAACGCTTGTTATTCTAGTTACTTTAAGCTTATTACTCAATATAGGCTCAGTTTAAAGTCAGAAGCAAGCAGCCAGACCTCCTGCACACTAATCATGCAACATCAACAGGTGACTGAACAACAACTCAATTAAAAAACAATGAATGAGTGAGTCCAGACAGCTCACTGTGACTTCAACAAGCAAACTAACGTTACCCACAACACATTATGATCTCTGCTGCATTTTTGTTAAGGAGATAAATTCACAAAAAAGCCATACAGAGACATTTAACCGTCAGAGATGAAATTAGCGACCAGCGAGACAGAGAGAGAGAAGCTGTATCTGACTCACGTTATCTGACATCTTCTTTCTTTCATGGAGATGAAGTACTCATGTCATAACGTCCATTTGTGGCTGTTGGTAATCTTGTTTGTTAGTTAACAGAACTTTGTGGCTGCTGGTTAGCCAGTCTGATATCATTAGCAACAATGACAAACAAGCTAACTCTCCTGGTTGTTTCTCCGGTTGCTTCTCTCTCCAGCTTCCCTGGCGGTGTCCTGCTGCTGCTGTGCTGCACAGTCCAGATAATTTCTCCCGTTAGCTTAACAACAGTCCTCCTCCTTAACCCGTCCTCCTCTGTCCCCCACTCTCCCTCACTATCCCCTACTGCCCCCCACCACCACTTCACACACACTGCTCTTTCTCCTCCCACCCTGCAGGTGTCGCTGTAAACAGAATTTCAATAATGGATTTTTTCCAAAGGACAAAAATATATTTTATAAATAATACTGACATTTGTAATGGTCTATTTCAACCAAATATTGTTTTATATATTTTGATCTCCCTCTTGTCTCTCAAAAAATAGAGGAGGATCCTCTGCCTCTATGGACCAGCCTTCACTTCACAGCCTTTTGAATGGGCACTACAGTTCATCCGATCAACTTTAGCTCAACTCAAAATTGTTGTCTCCAGATATTCTGCGTGTGAGGAGTTTAGGGAACATCGATAAGTTGTAGCATCTACTGATAGTATGCATGAGATCTCTGCCATGAAAGAGAGGAGGGGATGACATCTCTTTTTGTTTGATAAGGTTAAAAGTTAGGCTTTGTTGTGGGTTTCCCGACTCATTTTAAAAAAGATGAGAGAAATGGCGAGAGATGGCAAGCGACTTGAGTGAAAGAGCGAGTGACAGAGGGACAGTGCTGGTGAGGGGAGACAACGGTGGAAAGCTTTCTCTGAGAGAGAGAAAGTCTGTGAATTACAGAAATAAAACATTGGGTTTCCTTACTCATTTCAAAAAAGACAAGAGAAAAAGAGACAGACAGAACTGCAGGAACAGACAGCTGGAGTGTTGAAGAGCTGCAGGGCGAGATGCGAGGAGGATTTCTGTTGTTTTTTGTGGCTGCCAGCAGCTTTTCCTTCCGCAGACAGTCACAGATGGAGAGACGCCCCCCAGCAGGCCAGCACCGCTGTAGCTGCTGTTAGCTGGTGTTAGCTGCTGTTGCCTCCTGAAGCTAAAATTGTCTCTCTTGATCAACATATATTTGTGTGCAGTACCTCTTTAATTTATTATGTCCATGTTGTTTTAAATGATAATATTGATATGTCAATTGATACATATCCATGTGGTTGCTTCTACAGTTCAACCTCAGTTTAGTCTCAAGTTTCTGCCTGGATTAAAACTATTTAATTTATTAAATCCTTATCATTTTAATTGATACATTTGTCAATTGATATATGAATATGTGGTTCTCGAGAAATTATAAGCGGCCTGTTCTGAACAAGCATGTTTTGAAATGCACTGCATTTGTTTTTATAAAATAAAGAGAATCTTTACACATACTTTTTGATTGCTTATGTATTAATGTTGATTTTCTATCTCAGCAGGAAGTCTATAAAGATATGTAAGCAAAAAGAATGCAAGGTGGGAGTAGTTGTACAGCTGCTGTGTGATGATGTTAGCTTGGGTCCAGGGCCGGAGCAGGAATTTTAGAAATACTGAGGTCACAAATCCAAGTGCCACTAATGTGACTTTGCCACCCTCAGTTTGACTAAATATCAAAACTTTTCTAATCATTCATATTTTTCATGTTTAATTTTTTCCAGTGAACTGGTGAATTATATTTTCTGTGAATTTTAATTTTCTTCATAAATGCTGTTTCCAAACCTGCAAGGAGTAAAAGTTCAAATAAGATTCAATGGGGAATTACTAAATAATTTCTTTTATTATTGTCTGATAATGTGGGTCTAAAAATACTGGAATCAGCCAATAAAATATGCACCAAGTGTAAGTTTTAATTGTCAAATGTAAACTCCTTCCAAGTATCTAAAGCCCCAAATTCTCAGAAATTCATTTTCAAACTCTGTGTCCCTGCAATAAAGAGCAAAGATAACATGGTGTGCGAGCTGCAAAGCAGCTCTCACACAATAAAGAGCAAAGATTTTGATTGGCCTCATGGTTCATGAGTTATTAGCCAAAAACAGCGAAATGATATATAATAATAATAATAATAATAATAATAAAGAGAGGAGATAACATAGTGTGCGAGCTGCTTTGCAGCTGTCACACAATAATAATAATAATAATAATAATAATAATTATTATTATTATTATCATTATGTCTTCAAAAACAATAGGTTCCTCACACTTTCAGTGCCAGGGACCCCTGGCACTTTCATGGTCAGGCTCTAATAATAATCCCTTCAAAAACAATAGGTTCTTTATTTATAGATATATTTATAGGTTCTGTATTTGTAGAAGAAGCAAAATTATTTGTATTGGTTTCCGAATAAAAGTGGAAAGAGGCTTAAAAATCCTGTTTTTGTTTTTATTATGCTTTTAATTTTAGAAAATTAAAGTGTCACAATAAGTGTTCATGAATAAACTGCCTTACGAAGGAGGTCCCCACACTGGGTCTTGAACTGGCGTCTCCCAGATCATAGACCACTGCACGGACTACTGAGCTAAAACTTGACTCATTGTCTCATTGTAGACAGACCTCTATACATTTATACACCTATAACACAGAGACAGCACAGTGTGTAATGTGTAGGGAGGAACTTCAAAGGCAATTCTTTTGCATTGCACTTTTCATTTATTGCCTATTTCTTACAACCTAACTTTGTGGAAAGGAGAAGGGGAACAACAGGTTACGGAGAGTCCCTTGGGAGCACTTTGTGTGTGCCAGTAGCTCAGCTTTATCTGTGGGGAACACCCCCAACTCCGGGAATGATGTCTAAATTAGGAAATGTGCGTCATGTAGCAGGTGGATGTGACTCCCTCCCTCCCTCTCTCTGTGAGGAGAGAGACTGAGATAGCGATATAACCGAACCACGCGCTGGTATCTGACATGGGCTTTTTTTTTTCTTCCCAAAAACAAATAATTCTTAAAATATTTGTATGAAACAAATATTTGTAAAAAAAAACCCCACTATTTGTGCTTTGCCGAATTATGTATATGTATTCGGGCACACCCCTTGTTCACACCCACAGTTGGCAGCATATTCGTTCTTTTAAATGAGACCACTGGTCACTTGAGTCAGTGTCAGTTGGGGCTGAAAAAAATAAAAAATCGATCATGAGTCTGAAAATGTTATAGGGCAATGCTAAATCTGTGGAGTGTCCTCTTAATGCCCATACTCTCCCTTGTGAAGGCAGTCGCACCCCCTGCTGGCTATAAACAATTCCTGCACATATACACTTAAAAGTCCCTCTCCACTCTCAAATGTGTTTTTCTTCTTGCTCCTTCAGTTCTATTCACTGTGCGGAATGATTCATGTGCTGAGGAAAGAAAGTTTCTCTTAACTCACCTTATATCTCAGTTTAAAGTGTGTACCTATGAGCATGATTTGTGACATCACAACTAGTTTGGACATAATTGTGGTCCAGTATCCAACAAGTGTGATGTGGAAACTTGAAATTTCCAGTGTACCTTACATGTACAGTGTACCTTACATGTACAATTAGAACAGACTTAACAGAGATGTAGGAGACATCATATATTTTAGAACAAAAAAATATCTGCACATTCATAGATTCTGGAATTTTCAATGAGGGAGCCAGAGAAGATATAATTTTAAGATTTTCTTACAAGGTAATTGTATTTTCTTGTTTGAAAACATGGCCAGTAAGGGATCTTTAAGGGGTCTGCGTGCTTCAAATGAAGTGCTTGCTGGGTCATTGCAAAGGCGTTTAAACTACCCATCTTTTTGACAGCAGAATTAACGGACCTGCGTCCAGCAATTTTTTTTACTTTACTAAACCGACAGTTTGATTATTCCCAGTTTATGCAGCGATTGGCTAAGTGTGCAGAGCTGAGAAAGTAGGCAGGATTTCATCATCCAGCTACTGTCACTTTTCATATGCATAAAAGAGAGAAATGACAAGAATGCTTTTCGGGAAAGAACCCTAACCAGTTATTCCCATTTGAATGATTATCACATCTCGCTCCTGTCCATGACTACAGCTTTCAATCCCTGTGATGACTAGTGCTGGATATCAGCACTGTTCTCCCAGTTTGATTTTAATTCAAAGTCCTGCATCGATTAATCTCAATTCAATTCAATTCAGTTCATGAATTAGATAAATACCGATATTGCATGGAGCTCTTCATGGAACTTAAATTTCAACATTCAGCAAGTGAGCAATGCTGTTGTGTACACTATATAAAATAGTGTAAAGAGAAGATTACAGGCTAAACTGTAAATGCATTTCCTGGTTATAAAACTATGGACCCAGGATTTATTTCTTTAGGCTTACAACAGCAAGAATAAAGACCTACACCACCAGTCATCATTATGCATATTTAAAAAGTGAATGATATCTCCTACAGCTACACATGGACTCTCAGTAAAAGATGCTTCAACTAAGTCCAGCACATCCACTTCAATGATCAGTGTGAGCACAGACAGCAGAAACTATAAGTCTGCTCATTAATTAATTTGCACTGTTTGCATTTGTGTTCAAAAGACAGTCCGATATCTGCAGACAGCTGCTAGTCAGCATTAGCTACCTGACAGATAGAGACAGACTGAATAAAGTAGAATCTGCACACTGTTCAGTCGACTTCCATGGCTTCACATCTCGTAGTCAGAGATAATATCTTGTCACAAGTCAATACGCGTTGGTCTGCTTGATTGCCTATGCTCAAAGAATAAATTCACTTTATTATGTCACCTGAAGATGGAGTGCCTTAATTTTTTTCCATGGTTGTCTTCCTGGATTTTGTTTTTTGTACTTTCAACCTGCCCCACTAAAGTGCACCTGTCATTTGAGCCGTCAGAACCATGCAGTGCTTCCTCCTCCTGTTGTAAACACAGACCGAGAGCTCAGATTAGTGTGTGGAGTCTTTCTTCAGTCTGTTCCTCTCATAGATATGATCTCTAGATCTGCAACAAGATGGAGTCAGCCTGCCATCCTGAGTCACAACAGTCCTGTAAAATGTGTCGGGTCCACAGACTAACTGTTCACCTCACTGTTTAGCTTTTTGTGCATGTTGTAATAACTTGATTTCCGTAAAGAAGATATTTTACACTTCATGCAGCCCTAACTGAACCACTTATGGAACAAATAACCACAGCTTACACACAACAGCGCAGATAAACATTGTTTACTGAGAAAATGCAAAGATCAATTTTGGGATTTCAATAATTGATACTGGATCAGTAAAAATCACAATTAATCATAAACTATTTTTTTTAATCCAGCCTTTGTGTCGACTATAAATCGAGCTTTACATTAGCAGACCAACTATTCATTAACTTTTCCAACAATGCAATGCAATGTCATCCAGCAAAGCAGTGCCTTGGCCAATCCAATACCTTCAAGTGCACATTCCTGGTAGATTCATTTGTAAAATGACTGCTGCCATGATGACTTTCCAGAGGTATAAAATCCTATCTTATAGTCTAATAAACCACTGTACGGTGTTTTGGCATCTGATAAGCCTTCAAACTCAAGGATTTCACGGTCTCACTGGTACCTAGTGGCACTAAAGTCACACAGTTTCTTGTATTTTTTTTTTTTAACACTGTTGTTTGGGGTCTGAACAAAGCTTCATCCAAACATCAATCTGAAAACACAAACCAGGCAGCTTTACTTGTTACTTAACATGTGACAGCAAACTAAAGTTTCGTCCACAAACAGCTGTATGGTTTCTCTCCTGTATGAACTCTGATGTGTCTCTTCAAAGTTCCATTTTCACTAAAGCATTTACTACAAAATGAGCAACTAAATGGTCTCTCCCCTGTATGACTTCTCAAGTGTATGACTAATGTCTTCTTCTGACTAAAACTTTACACATTGAGCAGCTGAATGGTTTCTCACCTGTATGACTTCTCATATGAGTCTTCAGATTGACCTTTGCACTAAAACCTTTGTTGCAAACACAGCAGGTGAAAGGCTTTTCCCCTGTATGGCTTCTCATGTGGGCATGCAGATTTCCTTTGCAGCCAAATCTTTTATCACACACTGTACAACTGAATGGCCTCTCATGGGTGTGGGATTTACTATGATTCACAGTGCTCTCATTCATCAGTGTGTCTCTTGTCTCCTTACAATCATCATTACCATTTTCAGTCTCTAACTCACAGCAATACAAAGACAGCAGCTGACCACTGTCAGTGTCTGTTTCCATCTGTTGAGCTGAGCTTCTGGCTGGAGGCTCTGCCTCTCTGTTCTTCTCAATTTGTCTTTGATGAAGCTGTGAGGACTGAGTTTGTCTTCATCTTCACTTTTTACAGGAATGACTGGAGTAATTGGGAAATTTGTGATATCAGCCTGCTCCATTCCTTGAGGCTGCTCTCCATCCTGAATGATGCAGAGTTCCTCCTGTTCCTCTTTAATGTGTGGGGACTCTGGGTCCTGACGGTCCACACTGGAGCTCCACTCCTGCTGCCCTTCTTTCCTGACAATAAGTTTTAGAACATCTGGAGGTGAAGATGAAATACAAACAGGTATTAATATAAATCATAATGATACTTTGCTAATTGGTAAACATGCCTGGACTCAAGGTTCATACAGACAGTCTGCCTTAATTTCCTCCAAGACACACCGATAAACTAATGTTGTCACGTAGACTAGCATGCTAACATTCACAGGTTGAATGGATCACGACAGCTGAAAAGAAAGGATTCTGAAGCTTTCAGTACTGAGCAGCTAGAAGCTACTGATTATGTTAATCAGCAATTATTCACTTAAGCAAATCAATCTCTGATGACGAGCTAGGTAGCTCGAAGATGTTTTTTTTTCGCTCTTATAAATACTCAACATATTTACTGTTGGATCTGGTAGGAATGTGTTTGGTTATTAGTAATAATTCATAATTATAGATAATCATGGATTATGAAATCAAGATATTGTTAATATTAATCAATAATTCGAGCACCAACTGTTAAAAAAACTCACAGGGAGGACAACTGTCAGATCTGTGAGGAACACAGTTGGTTATTAGCAATAATTAACAATTATCAGTGATAATTAATTTATTAAAAAATTAATAGAATTATTAATATGAATTAACAAGTACGGGGCACCACCCAGAAACCAGGACCAATAACCAAACAAGGTAGTCCCAAAAGAGTTCACCTAGAATATTAATATCTGAGGGATATCAATATTCACAGGTGAACACAGAAGGTATACATTCGAGCTCTGACTCCCTCAATCAGCCACTTTTCACAATATATTAAACACAATAATGACAAAAGACTTCTTGTTAAAGATATAACAGTGTTTATTACGCTTAGCAAAATTAACAAAGTTAATGAAAGCTTTGATCAATAAACAACTATTCTAAAATCTAATTCTACCAAAACAAACACAAACAGCTATGTATAGGGTTGAACACATGCAGGTGAGTGCGTGTGTGTGTGTGTGTGTGTGTGTGACAAGATGGCAACGTGATCTGGCGGGATTGAGGGTTTGGGAAGCGGATGTGACTATGGGAGGAAGTCACGTCACGTGAGAACTGAATGGCGGAAGTACGGTGGCAGCTGGTGGTCGGCGTCTTGCACTCACCCAGTTCTGTGTAAAACACACGTGTCTGACGGTGAATAAGGACAGATAGAGCAGCGCTCTATCCAACGTTATCTGACCGTCAGAAGTGTCAGAGGATGTGTCTGTATATGTGCATGTGTGCGCATGTTTCTGCATGTGTGTGGGTTAATCACAAGAGAGGGAAGAAAGAGGAGGGAAGCGACTATGAAGGGGAGAGAAGCGGTTCCTTTGTCCACAGAGACCGTGCGTACGGACGGCAGTCTGTAACGCACGTTGTCTGATTTCCAATCGACAAAGCAACTTACTTTCTCACTCACGGTTGCACAAACAGAGCAGTAGTCCTGAGCAGGACAAACACAAAACAGTCTAGCGTGGTGAACTAGACAGGCAGCAAACTTTAAATACTCTTCAGAGTAAGAACAAAATGGAGCAGAACAAATGGACTCAGTGGTCCATCAATTCACAAAGACAACAATAGCAATAAAGCTTACTTAAGTACTTAAGCTGAAACTAACATAACATTGCCTCTGCCCAGACTTAGACCTCTTGGTCGCTTCAGAAAGCGAGCAGGGTGTGTGTGAAGTACGTCTTTCTGTCCAGTTCTGTCCGGCTCTGTCCTCGGCTTGGATACAGACAGTGGCTGTTCTCGCACGGTCGGCGAATCTCACGGCAGCTAGCTGATTCTCAGCAGCATGGCGGAGAAAACAGCAGAGTGAACTAGGTGAAGAGGAGCGGGGCAGAGAAGTTCCACGTCTTCCTGAAAAAACTCCGTTTCTTACTCCTGCGGGGGGATTTGAGGGCCCTGGTTGCAGCAGCGGTCTTTCTTGGATCCAGGAATGTGTTCGGGTGAACACGGGCGAAGTCTCGTCTTGTCCAGCAAGGGGAGTCTTCGGTGAGGGAAAAACACATGCGTGGGGTACCTACGTTAGCGAAGCTGACTCACAGAGGGACTCCTGGCTCAGTTCACAATGAAGGCGTATTTTTCAGGGCGTGCTCTGATTTAAAAGGGGCGGTGATGTCATGGCTGTGTCATCAGGATGCTCCACTGTGCAGGAGCGTCTCCACCAATGAGAGACTGTATGTTGACTGTTCCCTGCGGAGGTGTGAAAATCGCAAAGCATCACTGGAAATGGAGTTTGCAATGGACTCCCATCCAACTCCCAGCGTTTTTGGTGCTGTTCCTTTGTCTCAGGGGGACAAAGGAAAGAGCACCTCGTGGTCAGGCTTCACAGGTTACATGTAGGCCTTCTCTTGTCAACAAGTCTCATATGCAAAACCAAACCAACATTGAACTGATCAACTAACAAGTATTGTGTGTGTATCCAAAGCTTGATATATCTCATTCCTCTGTGCTGTAGACCTCTATTGTCCAAAAAATATTACATTATAAATTCCTCAAAGAACTTTAGTACAAAGTCAAGAGGTTGTGATATGTAGCACAACAAGCTGGCAAAGCTGTAAAAAAAAAAAGAAAAATGCATTCAGGTGCATGCTCAATGGTGTCTGCCTTACAGAGAACTACTCTCTGGAGACTGAATACGTGATTGCTGTTACTTCTGTAGAGCCATTTCCTAACAATTACCACACCCAGTCTCATAATGATGAAGGAACATGTCACCCAGAACAGCAGTGTATTTCAATGATGTGTTTTTTATAGTTTTTAGACAACAACGGAGGTCTACAGCACGGAGGAATAAGATAGCAATGTGTGACAAATTTACACGAAGTGCTTTTTTTCACTGCTATTTAAATTGAAGGCTAACTAAAAGCAGCTAGCTAGTAATATAAATGACTGATAAAATGCCCCACCTCCATTACAGACCAGTCTTAGGAATCATAGTTCCAAATGATTATTCTTATTTTCATTGAAATTGAAACATTGAAACATTGAAGCACTGTCATGTCCATAAAAGAAGATCTGCGAATGAGACGTCAGTGGTATTATCCTATCCTTTCATTTCATAGGGAAAAAAACATTTATTTAAGGAAATTAATACACAGCACATATGGCTAGAACTGGTTCTCAACCTTTTTTGTGCCAGTGCCCCCCTATCCATTATCCATGTTCCTTACCGCCACCCATCAATTGAAATGTAGGCTAAATGTCTTCCCTCAATATTAATGTTGATTATTATTCTTTTCTGTCATTACAAGCATGTCATTGGATGCCAAATAACAGATTTGTTTAACTGGACGGTTGGAATATCATTATCATTAGTTACCCAGGGAGCAAAAAAAATGTGAATAGAAATTATATTTATGAGTGCTAAACAAATGCAACGGTTAGAAATTTGACATTCAAACTTTAAGTCTTGTTACTGATCATGAACAGCAGCCAGTCAGAAAGCAGTAATTTGGTGCCGGTGCCAAACAAGGAGCATTCTTCTTAATTGTTCCAACAGAAAACAAGAGCAGCCTACCAAGGAAAAAGTCTAAGGCTACTGAAAAAAGCCATAGCTAAGGTATTCAATAGAATACTTGGTGGCACTTTTTTTTCTGCACCATTTTGATATGATATGTTATTGTTATTCAGTTGATTAAATAATCATACCTGCAGTGGTCTGGCAGAGAGTGTCAAATGAAATAACCAGGTCAAAGGCCCACAGGGGTTTGGGTGGGGGGATTTGGGGGTCCTCCCCCTAGAAAATTTGATGTTATTTGGCTAAAAACTATACATTTTCACACAATTTTATTTATTTTCTATTATCATTACAATATTTATTTAAAAAAAACACACTGTGTGCTGTTGGGCCTCATGCTATGAGGTCACACAAAGAAAGGCCTGCATGCTGATAAAGGCTGATGAAAGACTGATAAAGGCGCTAGGACTCTGGACTCCCTGAGACAAAGGGAGTCTATTTTGGACTCCATTTCCACTGATGCTTTGCAAATTTCACACCTAGGTGCTAAACAGGAAATAGTCTCAAACAGTCCCTCATTGGCCGAGACGCTCTTGCACAGAGGAGCGTCATGATGACACAGCCGTGACATCACCGCCCCTTTAAAAAGTGAACGTATCCTGAAGAACACGCCTTTCCATGCCGACTGAGCTAGGGGGAAACCTCTGCCCCACTGTGAGTCAGCTTGACTACAGAGGGTACCCCACGCACATGTTGTCCCCCACCGATCAGAAGACTCTCCCCTCGCCGGACAAGACGAGACTTCGCCATGTTCACCCGAACACCATCCCTGGATCCAAGAGAGACCGCTGCTGCAACCAGCGCTCTCACTTACTGCAGAAGGAAGAAACAGAGTTTCTTCAGGAAGACGTGGAACTTCTCTGCCCCGCTCTTCTTACACTGAGTTGACTGCTGTTTTCTCCGCCACGCTGCTGAGGACCAGCTCGCCGTTAAGCCCTCCGACAGCGGCACAGCACCGTCAGCATCTGAGCTGAGAAACCGAGCCGGACTGAAAGACGGACATAACACACACCCTGCTCGCTTTCTGAAGCGACCAAGTACGAGGCTTACGTCTGGGCAGAGGCAGTGTTAGTTTGTTTCTTTACCTTCAACTTCAGTGCTGTTGTTGTTTTGTTAGCTTTTAGCTTTTTAAGCTTTATTGCTATCATTTTCTTGTGTGAATGAGTTCATTTGTCCTCCTTTACTCTGAGGAGTATTTTACGTTTGCTGCCTGTTTAGTTGTGTTTAGGCTGTTTTCGTGTTTGTCCCACTCAGGACAACTGCTGTGTTTGTACCACCGTGAGGGAGAAAGTAAGTTGCTTTGCCGATCAGAACCCAGACAATGTGCATTACAGACTGCCG
Organism: Thunnus albacares; assembly: GCF_914725855.1. NCBI lineage: Eukaryota > Metazoa > Chordata > Actinopteri > Scombriformes > Scombridae > Thunnus > Thunnus albacares. The sequence continues at coordinate 78,308 of NC_058112.1, forward strand.
TCCTTACACACGCCCTCTGTGGACAAAGGAACCGCTTCTCTCCCCCTCACAATCACTTTCTCGTCTCTTTCTTTCCTCTCTTGCGACTAGCACACGCACACATGCGCGTGCGCACACACGCATACATGTTCATCCTTATCTGCCATCAGACACGTGTTTTTCACAGAACTGGGTGACTTCAAGATGCCGATCACCTGGCGGAGCGATCTTGCTATTGTCTAACCAAGACACCGCCATACTTCCGCCATTTGGTTCTCGTGTGACGTGACTTCCTCCCATAGTCACGTCTGTGTCCCAAACCCTTGACGTCATCATGCCAGATGACGTTGCCATCACACACTCACACACACACACACACACACGTGCATTCACCTGTATGTGTTCAACCCTGTACATATCTGTTTGTGTTTTCCTAGGTAGAATTAGATTTTAGAATAGTAGTCTATTGAATTAAGCATCTGTTAACCTAAACATTGTTATATCTTTAAAGAGAAGTCCTTTTGTCATTATTGTGTTTTATATATTGAGAATAGTGGCTGATTGAAGGGGTCAGCACTCGAATTCAACCCTTCTTTGTTCATCCATGAATGTGGTGAACTCTTTTATGAGACTACCTTGTTTGGTTATTGGTCCCGGTTTCCGGATAGTGCCCCATCTTTGTTAATTCATATTAATAATTCTATTAAGTTTTATAATAAATTAATTATCACTGATAATGCTTATTTATTGCTAATAACCAACTGTGCTCCTCACAGATCCAACATATTGGTGCCTTCCCATGTGCTATCACCAGTTGGTTCCCAAATTATTGATATTAATAATCTTTTGATAATCTCTGATAATTATGAATTATTACTAATAACCAAACACACTCCTACCCGTACCAACAGTGCCATAAAAAATAATAACCACAAAACATTCGTAAAACAGGCTCTCAGTGAATGGAGTTGAATTGCGATTTTCTCATCCTGCCACAGTCAGGCTGTAGCCACAAGACAGCAGTAGGGATGGGCATGGTTGAAATTTTATCTTTATCTTAAATCATAGGCCTACACTTATCAACCGGTTCTTTATCAATACTCTTATTGCTTGTTTTTGGTGACCATTTTTTTAAAAATTATCTTTTTTAAAAAAAAATTCAGGATTAGACTACATTTCTATACTAAATATGACAAAATATTGTTTCCACAGCAGCAGCAGTAATGTTTCTATCAGCAAAGTCACTATATAAATCGAATAATATCTCACTGGAAAGAAATCAAAAATGTCAGTAAATGAATATTATTCCTGGCATTAAAATACTGAGTGAAGTTTAGAAAGAATGAAGAACAGAGACATCAGTCAATATCACACATTCCTCCTGTCCTCTGTCCTCCTCTGCTGCTGGTTGAGAGGAGGGGCTGGTTTAAGCCAGTAGCTAAAGCTAGGCAGTAGCTAAGTTTACAAGAATGTACCAAATTTTTAATAAACATTACAAACTAAGCTAAACACAAGCACTGACAAATAGAGCAGAGAAGGGGACAGAGAAGCTAGCGCAACCATAAATGACAGCAAAACACAGTATAGCATAGCAGCACCAGTGAGAGCTCCGTGTCTACACAGGAGGCTTTCAGGTACAGTATTACACGGCCCAATACACAAATTTGACTGTAGTTACACGTGTAAAACTGAGGAAAATAGACTTGTGCTTGTGTTGACAGTGCTGCGAAAAAACAGGAAAACCGTGAAGTCTAATGATAAAATTGTGAAAATGTGCATTCAAACTAAACTGGCATTAAAAACAGACACACACAGAACCCCCAAGAACACTTCAACGCCCCCTTTTTGAAAAATTGCTTCCAGCGCTCCCCGATGTTCTCTGAACGCACTGTGGGGGGCAGTACCGCCCCCGTAGAGAAATGCTAGAATAGAGTTTAAGGTAGCCCCAATGTGTGCCTCTGATGTAATGGCATACATTTGGGTCACAGAGGTCTTTAAAAGATAATTAACTAGCAATGTTTTAAAAACCCAGAGGGTCGTTTAAAAACACTTACTGCTGTTCTGAAGGTATTTCAAGAATCCCCAAAGACTTCTAACTATCTGGATGAACAAAAAATCTGTCTGCTGCATTATAAAAAAAGATTTTTGACTTGTTTCCCAAATTGTGACTCTGTTTCCTTTCCAGGTAGCCGGTGGGCTGCCATCTTTGTATTGGCACAGAAAAAGAGGGACAACTTCGGAAATAGGTTAAACATATTTCTTATGATTCAGCAGGCAAAGTATTTTTCATCCAGATGGTTAGAAGAGTCTTTTGTGAATTCTGGAAACACTGTCAGAAGAGCAACACATGCAAACGACCTTCTGGCTCTTCTTTTAGAGAAACCAATGGTTACCTCTGTCACCAGAATGTATGCTGATACATGATAGGCACAAACTGGTGTAAGACTGCAATTAACAATTCATTTAATTATCAATTACTATGCCAGTTATTTTCCTGATCTATCATTTCAGAATATTTTCCATAACAAGTTCTCAGTGTCCATACTGACATCTTCAAATGTCTTATGACCAACAGTCCAAAACTAAAGATGTTCTGTTTACCATAATAGAAAAATAGAAGATATAAATATATATTCACATTTGAGAAGATTTTGGGACATTTTTTCTAAGAAAAAAAAAAGAACCATTAATTTGCATAGGTGAGATATTCTCCATTTCATTCATCAGTTGAACGTCTCACTTCACGCTTTTATTACTAGGTCTGAATTGCTCAACTACGACCTTTAACTGGCTGTACTTGACGCAGCTGTGGGAGGATAACTGCTAATGTGCTGTTCTGTTAGTTGTTTTAAAGCTAAGACTGTTTGGGCGAAAGTGAAAGTGTTTTCATGTAGCTTGAATGACACCAGTGAAGTCGCAGTGAAAGAAAGCCCTTCTACAAACCTGCTTTGCTTACGTTGGTCTCAGGCTTGACAACATCCACCAGCAGCCTGCGCTGGCGACCAATCTCTTCTTCATAGTTACATATAGTTGTTTCCAGCAGCACAAAGATCTCTTCTACTGCCGCAGCTTGTCTTTGGTTAACAAATGCTCTCAGTGTTTGGATAATGGACATTTTCACAGAATAACCGGGCAGAGGCAGTGTGCGTGTAGCCGCCTCTTCATCCTCCTCTTCCTCTGCTGCCGCCGCCGCCTCCTACTCCTCCTCCTCCTCCTCCTCTTCTTCTTCTTTCCGTTCTATGGCGGGTGGTAACCAGCGTAAAAGTGCATTACCGCCACCCACTATGTTGGGGTGTGAACCAGAGTTATCTACCCCTATGAACACATCAGAAAAAAGAGGGAAAAAAATGTCCTGAATGCTAAATTCTGTTGATCAATCCAGTTTCTTTCAAGTAGTGGAACAGACTCCCTAACCCAATTGTAAATACACTTCTCAAACTCTATTCTTCCCCTCCACTCTTCCTGATTTCGCTCTTTGATAATTCTCGCTCTCGAGAGTACCTATTGCAGTGCAAAATGACATGCTTCACTGATTCCTCTATTTGACAAAGGTCACATAATCCTGAGGGATATTTGTTTATTAAATGCAGTGTCGTCTTCTTCTTCTTCTTCTTCTTCTTCTGCTGCTGCTGCTGCTGCTGCCTCTTCTTCTTCTTGATTTTTATGGCGATTGGCAAACAATGTTATGGTGCATTACCGCCACCAACTGGAATGGAGTATGGATCGGGAATCTCTCCCCTCATCTCAATCTATTGCCGTCTTCTAGAGTTAGTTAGCCTAACTCCTACAGTTGTCAAACCTTTTCCATCATTCCTGAGATAGATTCTCCTGAGATAGCTGATCAAACATCTTCTACCCTGTCCACTAACACCACACTTCAGTATGTTCTTTAATCCTGCTCCTGTTAGCCTGAATTTTATTTTCCCCCATCATGTCCTTTCTCTCTGATTTACATTTCCTGCGGTTAATGGGCACATGTTCCACAGTTTCTGGTACCTGACAATGTTCACAACGACCAGTTACGACCAGTTGACTGCTTCCCTATAATATTAAGTGCAGTGCATAGATTGCTGTGTCATATTCTTAATCTAGTTATACTACCTCCTCTTTTTTGTTTCCTCCCCTATTTCTCACACTACCCACTTTATTTTGAATTGAATGTCTTCCCCTTATCTCCTGATCCCAGTGCTGTTGCCACACAATTACCTTTCCCTCTGATTTTGAAAGTTCAATATGGATGTCTGTGTTTCCCTTTTGTAACTGCTTGTTTGGTTAATTTGTCCACTCTTACATTACACAGAGTGCCTATGTGAGCAGGAACCCACATGAATATGACCTCAGTGCTTTGTTTCATTACTCTTGAATGTATTGCAATTACTCTGAATAGTAGTCTTGACAATTACTGGACACAAGTGACATAAGACAAGACAGTGCAGAGACTGAATCACTACAGACTAGGACTCTATTTGGTTTGATTTTTTCAATTCATCAAAATGGCATAGGGTACAACTCAACTGTATACATGCTTAAGACATTTTAAGTGCATTTGCATATTTCATGTGACTTGGAAGTGCAACTGCAGAACCTTAGATCCTTTGAGCCTTCAGTAAAAATGTGAACAGTCTGTATATTTGCAATCCATATAACCATAAACTCATTCACTACATCTGTACTTCTGTTTCTTGCCATAAAGGACAGATTCACAATTTTTTAAGTCTGTCTTAAAACAACAGTCAGGGGAGCCCAGATGAACACTGACATAGGTTTCTCTTGCTGTAATCATTCCTCCTGTGCATACCGACCATTAGAAGATCCCTTCATAATGCAATTACAATGCAAGAGATGGGAGACAAAATCCACAGTCCTCCTTCTGTGCAAATATGTATTTAAAAATTTATCTGAAGCTAATATGAAGCTTCAGCTTCCTGAATGAGTCAAATCAAGTAGATAGCTTTCAATGTTACAGTTGTTTTAGTGCCAATTTCCCTTTTTTTGTAAGCCCATTTAGTGTTCATATGGGCACCTGACTGTTATTTTAAAACAGACTTGAAAAACTGTGTAGAAGCACACAGAAAGTCCAGATTAATTAACAATCTGTAATGGCAGTTTTCTTTGATGTGGGAAAGGCATATGATAAGGAGGGATTCATGATAAATTTATATATGATAGCAATAGCAGGAAAACATTTAATTGAATTAAAGACTTTTTATTTGATAGATTTATTCAAGTCAGGATTGGGACAGCCTTCTCAAGAAGATATATGGCAGATGTTGATAAAAAAGCAAATCCTCAGTACTCCTCAGGGCAGTGTCACTGGTCCAATACTCTTTTCCATTATGATAAATTATGTTTTTTCTAAGTTCAGGGAAATATTGGGTAGTTATTGTTTACTAATGACGGAACCTTGTGGAAAAGGGGAAACATTGATGTTCACTAGAAAGAGAGCTGCCGATACACAGATAAAGATGTATAGGCAAAGGTTAGAGCAGGTGAAAACGTTTTGATTTTTATGGTATTGTTTGGTGCAAGGTTATTATGGAATGAACATATTCATAAAATAAGCTAACCCTAACCCTAATGTTTAACAGGGTCAGAATGTGGAGCAAGCAGATGTGCAATAAAAAATATTAATGTAACACTGGTTAGATCAGTGTTAGACTATGGGTGTCAACATCCAAGAACAAAAGAACTACTCCCATGTTGGGAGAGAGAAACCGACATAGTAGCTAGAGACATGCCATTAAGTCAGAAAAGATAGGTTACAAACGCTGTATCGTGCATGTGTTCCAATATATACAGATGGATCTGATCCACAACACAGGATTTACTTTTTATCAGGGTTCAAGATTAACACCCATCAAGTGCCAAATGTGTGTAAATTTTGGGTTTGGCAGAAAAATAAATTGGGGTCACTGGCCAGCTGGCAAGTAAATACTTTTGATTCACAGCATATGGGCCGACTTTACATCACTGTGGTTTTTATATGCTTAGACCGGCAGGAAATAATGTAACCCTCATCCACCGTATCTATCGTGACGTCAGTGATTCAGTGAATCAAATCAAAGCAGCTTACTACTATTTGGTGCTCTCTGCACGATGGCTGTGTTAGCCAAGAGAATTATTAAGCAGAGACTGAAGGAAAGGTGGCAAAAGCAATGGGAAGAAGAGAGCAAGGGATATAGTAGAGAGTAGAGAAAAGAGGTGTGCAGGAAGGAACAGGAGAGATGAGACTTAGAGATATCAAGACTTAGATTAGGAAACATTGGACTAAACAGTACACTATTCAAAATAGGTAAACACAATACAGGCAGATGTGAATATAAAGTGGGCAAGAAGAAACAGTAGAGCATGTTATACAACACTGTCAGAAATATGAGGCAGAAAGGTGGCATCTGATTCAAAACCTCAGAAAGATAAAAGTACACTTTCATCTAATAGATATTCTACAAAAGAAATCAACTCTTAAACAAACTGATTTGATTGAGAAGATATGAGCTTTTTTTATGAATATTGTGAATAATAGACACTGTGAGCCACACTCCATACCAACTGGTAGCAGTAATGCACCAATTTGTTGTTTGCCAACCTCCAACAAACCAAAAAGAAGAAGAAGAAAGAAGAAGAAGGCTGTGTGAGCGTTACATGTTATTAGAGATGTGGCGACACAGTCCCAGTGTTAAGTCACCAAAAAGAAAGCATGAAGACGAAGAGAAAAGTCATGAAGGTCAGCATTTTATACAAGAGGTGTCGTCTGGACAACACAGGAGCCCCAAGATCCTGGCTAAAATATGAAGCTTAAAACCATAATGCCTTGCATTGTTTGCTGCCAACATGCAAGAGACAAACTAAGAAACGATTCATTTGTCCTCGGCACAACAATAATTAAACTTGAAAACATCAAGGATCATGAAAAATCAAGGTGTCACCAAAATTGCCTCACACAACATTACGTTACCTGTGTTATCATCCCCTGCTGTGAGGGCTCTGACAACAATGACAGAACAAGCAACAACCAGAATGACAAATATGTTTCGCACAGTCCACGCTATCATGAGGAAGAGGAGGCCTATAATTCGCTTGACTATGCAAGTGTTTCACTTAGATAGTAACCCAGCAAACATGGTTCAGACAGCGACATTGTGTCCCTGGCCAAAAATGGTTCTGGTCAGACGCCAAAAAACCCCAAAACAGTTGTCCTTTCCACGTTCAATAAAGGTCCACCTGTATTTCCAATTGTATTTGTGTGTTTGTTTCTTTCTTCTTCTTCTTATTGGGGCCTGAGCCCAAAGGGCGAAGACCCTATTGTATTTTGTGTGTTTGTTTCTTTCTTATTATTCTTTCTTTATTAATACACCATTTCAACCCTAAATTTGACCCCCTAAACATGCTCAACAACTCACCAAATTTGGCACGCATATCAGGTCTGGTAAAAAATTTGATAAAATGTAAAGAAACGGCTGCCACAGCCCGTAGGAATGTCATCGAGAAATCAAAGCAAAACTCAATTATTCGTCTCATCAAGCCCTACAAATCATATGCTGACACCCCTGACCTAAATCCAACAGGAAGTCTGCAATCTCAATTTCAAAGTACGAGTTTGTGCCAATTTTGGACCTTGAATAAACGCTATATCCTCCTAGGGCGTTAATGGTATCGGCTTCAAACTTTAATACATGACTTATCACACTGTGCTGAACAAAAGTTATTAAAAACTTTGTAATAACTCGAATGGTTTAGATCTAGTGAGCCCTGAAAGTTGGAGTGAGACATCACACCTTACAATGTAAACCAATGGGCAGGCAATCTCTGGGCATGGACTTTGTGCCAAACTGGGGCATCTGACGTCTAAACTATAAGTCCGACCACTTTCAAACCTGTATCAATGGATTCACGACGAAAATTCCTACAAAAAAATGTGATTTTTAATGTAAGATTTGGCCAAAGTAATGGGATTTATGAGGATATTTCACAAGAAGAGTACTCTGAAATCCTTCTCTGCAGCTGAGAGGGAGAGAGAGAATTGGGTTGGGGGGGGTAAAGTAATTCCTGTCAGCCCAGGTCTCTAAACATCTACATGCCTGTGACAGAAGCCCTTGGACTGCGCCACACTCCAGTTACTTAGTGTTTCTTCACATCTGACAGCAGTGTTCAATCCTCACACTCCAGTTACTTAGTGTTTCTACACATCTGACAGCAGTGTTCAATCCTTACTTTTTTTCAAGGAGTACATGTGCTCCTAAATGAAAAAAAGTAGGAGCCCACATATAACTTTAGGAGCACACTGAAAAATGTTCAAGTAACAGTTTCTTAAAGAAAACAATTCATCACATACTTACAATTTATCACATACATATTTAAACTCTGTGTGTGTGTGTGTGTGTGTATGTAAATCACAATTTATGTTGTTTTTAGGGGTGCTCGATTATGGCAAAAATCATAATCATGATTATCTTGTTCAATATTGGATCGCAATTATTTAACACGATTACTTTTTGACTTTCATTTTTGCCAATTGCCGATGTTGATATATGCACATATTTTTTCCCACTTGGCTGAGGAGACTATTGCACATGTAATCATATATTGTACTAATGATCAAGAAAGACTATAGCCTATATGAGGGAAGAACTTGAGTGCTGAGCTACTGAACTCCAGTCTTCCTAAGTTCTTCCTTCATATATTGTCTTTCTTGATCATAGTATAATCTATGCTTGCATGCATAATAGCCTCCTCAGCCAGCTGGTAAAAATGTGTGCATATATCGGTATCGGCAATCGGCCACAATGACTTGGAAATATCAGCATATCGGATATCGGCAAAAATCCAATGCCGTACATCCCTAGTTAAAAGTCCTTACATTCCTAAAAATAGACTTGATGAAAATTAGGAAATTAATTTGTTTTACACACAAACTCATCAAGGGTTTTCAATTTACTATATTGAAATTCAAGTGAATGGGCACCGCGGCCCGACGTGCGCAAGGACGCGAAGGCCTGTTCAACGCTGCTTGCAGCTTTAATTATTATTCTTTCTTTATTAATCCGCCACTTCAACCCTAAATTTGACCCCTAAACATGCTCAAAAACTCACCAAATTTGGCACACACATCAGGTCTGGTGAAAAATTTGATAAAATGTAAAAATGATCCCCCAAAGTGCCAAAATGTGCTCTATAGCGCCACCTATGTATCTAATATGGCCGCCATGGCCTGTAGGAATGTCGTAGAGAGATCAAACCAAAACTCAATTATTTGTCTTATCAAGCCCTACAAATCATACATTGACCTAAATCCAACAGGAAGTCCACAATCAGACTTTCAAAATAAGACTTTGCACCAATTTTGGACCCCGAGCAAATGCTATCTCCTCCGAGGGTGTTAATGGTATCAGCTTCAATCTTTAATACATGACTTATGACACTGTGCTGAAAAAAAGTTGTAACTTTGTAATAACTCAAATGGTTTGGATTTGATAAGCCCTGAAAGTGCCACATCACACCTTACAATGTAAACCAATGGGGAGGCAATCTATGGGCATGAACTTTGTGTCAAACAGAGGCTGCTGATGTCTAAACTTTAAGTCTGACCACTTTCAAACATGTATCAATGGATTTGCCAAGAAATTTCCCACTATAATATGATGTTAATGTTAGATTTGGTCAAAGTAATCGGATTTATAAGGAGATTTCACAAGAAGTGTTCTCTAAAATCCTCCTCTCCAACTGCTCCTGGTGATGTCACTCCCTCAGTGCTGTGAAACATTCTGCAATACACACTCACTACACAAGACTTTAAAAGTCAAACTCTAATATCTCAAAAACAGTAAAAGATAGAAAAAACATGTAAATTCAAGATTTGTAGGTCAAAGTCTTGTGACTCATTTAAAGTTCAAATGAAGTCTGTATCTAAAACTATGTGGAAGCAGTAAATGTTCAAAACGGTGTGGGTTCACTCAAACTCTCCATTCAAATGTATTGAGTATTTTTCTGTGTCCAGCTGCAGTTACTTATTGTCTCTACACACCTGACAGTACACATGTCAATCAAACTTTCAAAATAAAAGCACACCACACTTGTAAGAAATATCATTTTTAAAAAGCAAAATGGTCTGATCCCGAAGGGCCAGAGTGCGAGGTCCCGACCAACGCTGCTTGCAGCTTTAATTATTGTTGTTATTGATATTATTTTTGTTATTATGCTTCTCTGTGTCTCTTTCCCCCCTCTCCCCTCCCTCTTTCTCTCTCAACCCAACCGGTCAAGGCAGATGGCTGCCCCCTTAGAGCCCGGTTCTGCTTGAGGTGTCCTCCCATTAAATGGGAGTTTTTCCTTGCCGCTCTTGCCAAGTGCTTGCTCATGGGGAAATTGTTGGGTCTCTCTAAATTAAAGAGTACAGTCTAGTGTTGTGAGAAATCTTCAGATGGGCCAATAAATCTTAAGGTCACCCATAACTTAGCATTAAACTCAAAATTTATAAGAGAAAGACTCAAAGAAATACACTCTTTTGACGTGCTGACATGCTACGGTAAGCATATTGTATCATTTCCGGTTGCCGACTGTGTCTACTGATAGCGTTGTTGCTACTCTCAACTCAGTTGATTTTCCTATATATATCACATTACTGTGGATTAATACCTGCTGTATATTTAAACTTTCGCTAGTTTTACACAAGCACTCTCAGTGCTTTTCTCTTAGCGACTTTTCTCGCTAATCGCACAAGTTGTTAGTTACTTTAGCTCTGCAGCTAGCATTAGCAGCTAACTTAAACTAAGCAGTTAGCGATGGCTTCTCTCTCTCCCTCTTGTTCTCCTGCTCTCTCTTGCTCGGTGTGTCAAATGTTTAGTTATTCCTCTGTCTCCTTTAGTGATAGTGGTACGTGTAATAAGTGTAGTTTATTTGCAGTACTGGAGGCAAGGCTTAGTGAATTGGAAGCGCGGCTCCGCACTATGGAAAAACAATCAGCAGCTAATGTAGTTAGCCAGCCCCCAGTATCCGGTGTGGGCCGACCTAGCGTAGCTCCCACTCCCCCGGTAGCTCCCGAGCAGCCAGGAAGCCAGAGTGGCTGGGTGACTGTCCGAAGGAAGCATAGCCCTAAGCAGAAGCCAACGGTTCACCACCAACCAGTTCATGTTTCTAACAGGTTCTCGCCACTCAGTGACACACCCGCTGAGAAACAAACTCTGATTATTGGCAGCTTCATAGTCAGAAATGTGAAGTTAGCGACACCAGCAGCCATAGTTAAATGTATTCCTGGGGCCAGAACATTGAGTCAAATTTAAAACTGCTGGCTAAGAATAAACGTAAATATGGTACAATTGTCATCCATGTCGGCGGCAACGACTCCCGATTACACCAATCGGAGGTCACCAAAATTAATGTTGAGTCAGTGTGTACATTTGCAAAAACAATGTCGGACTCCGTAATTTTCTCTGGACTGCTGCCTAATCTGATCAGTATGCATGTCACAATTCAACCGCTGGTTGTCGAGGTGGTGTCAAGCAAATGATGTGGGCTTCATAGATAATTGGCAGACTTTCTGGGGAAGACCTGGTCTGATTAGGAGAGACGGCATACATCCCACTTTGGATGGAGCTGCTCTCATATCTAGAAATATGGCTGAGTTTATTAGTAGACCAAAACCATGACAACCCAGAGTTGAGACCAGGAAGCAGAGCTGCAGTCCTACACGCTTCTCTGCGCTTCCATTAGAGCAGTTACCCACCCAAAACCACATAGAGACTGTGTCTGTCCCCCGACCACTTAAATCAATTAAATCCAAAGTAAACAAAAGAAGAGTCATTCATAAAAATCTAGTAAAAATTAAAACCACTACTGCAATAGTACAACAAAATAAGATAATTAAATGTGGACTCTTGAACATTAGATCTCTATCATCTAAAGCTGTATTAGTAAATGATTTCATTTCAGATCATCATATTGATTTATTTTGTCTTACTGAAACCTGGCTGTGTCATGAAGAATATGTCAGCCTAAATGAATCCACTCCCCCCAGTCATATTAATACTCATATTCCTCGAGACACTGGCCAAGGAGGAGGAGTTGCAGCCATTTTCAACTCAAGCCTATTCATCAACCCTAGACCTAAATTCAATTATAACTCATTCAAAAGTCTTGTTCTTTGTCTCTCTCAGCCAACCTGGAAGACTTTACAGCCAGTATTATTTGTTATAGTGTACCGTCCTCTTGGCCCGTACTCTGAATTCCTATCTGAATTCTCAGAGTTTTTGTCGTATTTAGTCCTTAGTACAGATAAAGTAATTATAGTAGGTGATTTTAATATTCATGTGGACGTTGATAATGATAGTCTCAGCACTGCATTTATCTCATTATTAGACTCAATTGGCCTCTCTCAGTGTGTAAATAATCCCACTCACTGTCTTAACCACACCCTAGACCTTGTTCTGATTTATGGGATTGAAATTGAATATTTAATAATTTTTCCACAAAATCCTATTCTATCAGATCAATTTTTGATAACTTTTGAATTCCTATTACTGGATTACACACCATTAGACAAAAATGTCCTCACTAGATGTCTATCTGATAGTGTTGTAGATAAATTTAAGTAAGCAATTCCATCAGTACTGAATTCAGTGCCATGTCTCAATACTACAGAGGACTCTTATGTTAACTTTAGTCCCTCCCAAATTGATAATCTTGTTGATAGTGCTGCAGGCTCATTAAGAAAAACACTCGACACCATCGCCCCCTTAAAAAAGAAGGTGATAAAACATAAGAGGTTAGCTCCATGGTATAACTCCCAAACCCGCAAATTAAAGCAAACATCGCAAAAATTGGAAAGGATTTGGCGTTCCACCAAAGTAGAAGAGTCTCGCTTAGTCTGGCAAGATAGTCTTAAAACATATAGGAAGGCCCTCTGTAATGCCAGAGCCACCTATTACTCAGCATTAATAGAAGAGAATAAAAACAGTCCTAGGTTCCTTTTCAGCACTTTGGCCAGGCTGACAAAGAGTCATAACTCTATTGATCCATGGTTTCCTATAGCTCTCAGTAGTAATGACTTTATGAGCTTCTTTAATGATAAAATTCTAACTATTAGAGACAAAATTATCCACCTCCTGCCCTCAACAGGCATCGTTCTCTCCCCAAACACAGGCACCTTAGAAACAGCTGTAAATCCTGACATATATTTGGACTGTTTTTCTCCAGTCGACTTTTCTGAACTAACTTCAGTGATTTGTTCAGCTAAACCATCAACCTGTCTCTTAGACCCCATCCCAACTAGGTTGCTTAAGGAAGCCTTACCCTTAGTTAGCACTTCTTTACAAGACATGATCAATCTGTCTTTAGTAACAGGCTATGTACCACAGTCCTTTAAAGTAGCTGTAATTAAACCTCTTCTTAAGAAGCCTAGTCTTGATTCAGGAATTTTAGCCAATTATAGACCTATATCTAACCTTCCATTTCTCTCTAAGATCCTTGAGAAAGCAGTCTCTAATCAGTTATGTGACTTTCTACATAACAATAGTTTATTTGAGGATTCAGTCAGGATTTAGAGCGCATCATAGCACAGAGACAGCACTGGTGAAAGTCACAAATGACCTCCTAACTGCCTCGGACAAAGGATTTGTCTCTATACTTGTCCTGTTAGATCTTAGTGCCGCATTCGACATAATCGACCATCAAATGCATTGCAGAGACTGGAACATTTAATTGGCATTAAAGGAACTGCATTAAGCTGGTTTAAGTCCTATTTATCAGACAGATTTCAGTTTGTACATGTTAATGATGAATCCTCCGTTTTCATTATTATGCAGATGACACCCAACTATATTTATCAATGAAGCCAGATGAAACCAATCAGTTAAACAAACTCCAAGCATGCCTTAAGGACATAAAGACCTGGATGACCTGCAATTTTCTACTACTAAATTCAGATAAAACTGAAGTTATTGTGCTTGGCCCTAAACACCTTAGAAACACATTATCTAATGATATAGCTACTCTGGATGGCATTACCCTGGCCTCCAGCACCACCGTAAGGAATCTGGGAGTTATCTTTGATCAGGATATGTCCTTTAACTCCCACATAAATCAAATCTCGAGGACTGCCTTTTTTCATTTACGTAATATCGCAAAAATCAGGCACATCCTGTCCCTAAAAGATGCAGAAAAACTAGTTCACGCATTTGTTACTTCCAGGCTGGATTATTGCAATTCCTAATTATCAGGCTGCCCTAACAAGTCTCTAAAGACTCTCCAGCTGGTCCAGAATGCAGCTGCACGTGTATTGACAAAAACTAGAAAAAGAGATCACATTTCTCCCATTTTAGCTTTGCTACATTGGCTTCCTGTAAAATCTAGAATAGAATTTAAAATCCTTCTCCTAACTTACAAATCCTTTAATGGTCAGGCACCATCATATCTTGAAGAGCTCATAATACCATATTATCCCACTAGAACACTGCGCTCCCAGAATGCAGGCTTACTGGTGGTTCCTACAGTCTTTAAAAGTAGAATGGGAGGCAGAGCCTTCAGCTATCAGGCTCCTCTTCTATGGAACTATCTACCAGATTCGGTCCGGGGTGCAGACACCCTCTCTATGGTTAAGAGTAGGCTTAAAACGTTCCTTTTTGATAAAGCTTATAGTTAGGGCCGACCAGGCTCGCCTTGGATCAGCCCTTAGTCATGCTGCTATAGGCCTAGACTGCTGGGGGACTTCCCATGATGCACTGAGCTCCTCTCTCCTCCTCCTCCCCTCTATCTGTATGCATTCATGTAACATCAATGCATGTCAATAACTTTGCTTCTTCCCCGGAGTTTTTTGTGCTTTCTCATTTCACAGGAAACCTTGGGTTCTGGGCCGAGCCTTCGCGGTCCTTCACAGTCCTGATGGCATCCTTCCCTGGCTATTGATGCTTATACTTATTGTTATTGTTATGATTGTAGTTCTTCTGTCCCCCCTCCCCCTTTCCCTCTCTCTTTCTCTCTCTCAACCCAACCGGTCAAAGCAGATGGCCGCTCACCAAGAGCCGGGTTCTGCTTGAGATTTCTACCTGTGAAAGGGGAGTTTTTTCTTACCGCTGTCGCCAAGTGCTTGCTCATGGGGGAATTGTTGGGTCTCTGTAAATTAAAGAGTACGGTCTTGACCTGCTCTATGTGAAAAGTGCCTTGAGATGACTTTTGTTGTGATATGGCGCTATATAAATAAAAATTGAGTTTCAGTGTATGAATGTGTGTGAATGGTTAGTTTCCTCTGATGGGCAGGTTGGGACCTTAGGTACCTAAGGACCTACAGGGTAGCCCCTGTGCCATTCAGTGTATGAATGTGTGTGAATGGGTTAATGTGATTCGTAGTGTAAAAAGCGCTTTGAGTGGTCGGAGGACTAGAAAGGTGCTATACAAGTACAGTCCATTTACCATTTAGCAATATCATAATAAAAGAATCACATTGTTGCCCTAAGCTGGTGATAGCATATAATATGAGGCTAGCATTGATTCAAAGAAACATGTAATACTGTAACTTATGGTTACTCAATATTGCAGAATATGCTGTTTTCTGGTCTAAAGACCTAAAGGTAATAGCAAGCATAATCATACTATTACACCCTAAATAAGAACAAAAGATAAAACACATGATTAAATTGGATCAGCCCTCGGTTCAATTTAAATGTGACAATAAACTTTCAAAAATCATGGAGTGCAGAGTGAATTGATTGGAAACATGCATAATAAACATGAAAAACACTAGGCAACTGCAGTGCCGAGTCAGGGGATGGGTTCCCAGATAGCAAAAGTAATATGGCCCAGATCCGGCCCAGAGCCTCCAGAAGTTCTGGGCCGGATCTGTAAAATGGTGTTCTTTGGCACAAAGGGCCAATAATGGTGTGGATCCGTTTTTTCACTTCTGGGCTGGCACTGGGCCAGCTCCAGAATGGATGAGAGTATTTTGTATACGCGTGTAGTGCAACTGCCACAGTAATCATGAATGCAAAATATATGTAAAATATACAGTACCTTTATTAAGTAAGCCACTGCTGCTTGGTGGAATGCTGTGATGCCTATAAACAACCAACTGTGAAATTAAAAACACAAAACATAAGTGCTGCTGCAAAAGACTGGCACAATGCTTATGAAACTTACCATGATTAATGCCTCTTTAGCCTTGGTGCGATCTTTGCGGCCACTTCCCCAGTCAAACACAAGGTTAAACCATTGGATAGCGTATGAATCGATCTCACTGTCCAAAGCACTGCTGGCAGCTTGGTTCTTCCTTACAGCCCCTGTTGAGAGAGAATGTCCATCAGTTGATAAGCTGACAGTGACCGAAATTCTCCATTTTCCACTTAGCCCAGCTAATAAGCCACTGTTTTGATAGCTTCTTTAGAGAGTTGGAAAAAAGCATGTCCTATAGGTCAGTTAAGTGACCTATAAATAAATTATGCAACAGCTAGGGATGTCAACAATTAAATAATTACAGAATTTCCTCAACTAGCATCTCAACTACAGAGGCTACCAAGCCTTATATTAGAGACAGGCCTTTATTTCTAATTCCTTCTGTTTATATTTTAGTCTGAAGCCTCATTTCCTTCTGATCCACTCCTGTTTGCCCTATTAAAGTTTTGTTACTACATTATGCTGTTACATATAAACTCAAGACTTCCTGTATCCGTTTCAAATTAAAAGCCCTCTAGAATTTCTGTGGACAGCATCCTTTCATTTCTTAACAAGGCTTTTATTGTGAATTATTTGCAGGAATATGTTGTGGAAAATTCAGTGACTTATATGGTTATATAACACTTCAGATGAGTAATCCACAACAAGAAGGAGTTATAAATAGCATAGTTAGTATTGTTAAATGTATTAAATTAAAGCAATATAAATGTACATCATGCTTAGTTGGCATGCACATTATAGGATAGGCACCAGGAGTTTATCCATCCTTGTTGTTATCCCTGGCCTATATTGGGGGTAAACCTTTGTTTGTGTCGACCATGCCCCTGGCCATTATCTGAGGAAATACAGTAATTTTTATTACCAATTTAAATGATCATTATCCGATTAACAGACAAATAGGAGACATGCAGTGTAACAGCTGGAAATTGAATTGTGTTTTTGTGTTAGTACCGGGTAGGGGGCACACTTTCAGCAACATCAAATAAGAAGTCAAAAACTTAATTATTTTGAATTTTGTTTGGTCAATACTGACAGAGTGTTAGTAAAAGCAGTACTGCAGTTACTGACAGAGGCAGTCTACCTCAGGCTAGTTAAGGCTAGTGTTAGCAGTTAAAGCAACTTCCAAAGCACTGTGCCACTAACTACATAAGGTATTTTACTTATAAGCTCATATAGCTTTGATAAAATACCTAATTCAGATGAATGACAGTTACACTGGATACGAGGTAAAAAATTCCTACTCAACAGCACTTAAGTGAAACATTCATTTTCCTCGAGTTGCATCTCTTACATCAGCACTGTTGTGAAGTAAAAAAAAACCCAAAACACTGTGTTTTGTCCTCGTTTACTAGCAATGGCCACACTGTATTCTACAATACTTACTGATCAACAGACTTCTTGTGAGCATTTCTTTTAAGCACTTTTTCCCATTGACTCCTTTCCAGTTTATTTTTTGGCCACGGCCACTGTGTCTGACAAAATCCTTGACAGTATACTCCATGTGATTCTTTTGGTGTTCTGTCCTCCTACAGCACCAAGAGCAGAAATCTGACAAGACAAAAAAGTATTTCAGATCAAAAGACAAAAACTGGATACAATTGTGCACTTTTTTGTTGACAAAATCAAGCCTGACATAAAACTCCCAATTACATGTATTGTTTTGATTAACTGTTGTTGGGCCGTGGCTACAGGTTTGGCTATCAGCAATAATTAATAATTATCAAAGATAATTGTTAATTATTAAAATCAATAAAATTATAAATAAGAATTAATAATAACGGGGCACCACCCTGGACTCAGGATAAAAGATAGCCAATTCAGTCTCAAAGTGTACTAATCTATGAATTTGGGACTTTGATTAATAATTAATTTAATAACTATAAACAAAATCACCATATCAATAGCTAGTTCAGGTTGAAGGATTTGGAGTTCTTTACAGAGCAGGGGTTGTCAAAACTCATTCTTGTGCAACATTAAAATAGACGACAGGTATATCCAAAAGCATTTATTTAACAAAAGGGTAAAAGCAACACACAATACTAATCTAGCTAAGTGTACCTATATACAAGTGTG
Source organism: Thunnus albacares (assembly GCF_914725855.1). Taxonomy (NCBI): domain Eukaryota; kingdom Metazoa; phylum Chordata; class Actinopteri; order Scombriformes; family Scombridae; genus Thunnus; species Thunnus albacares. The sequence continues at coordinate 96,512 of NC_058112.1, forward strand.
AGTGTGTGTGTGTGTGTGTGTGTGTGTGTGTGTGTGTGTGTTTAGGGAAGACAATAGCAAGATGGCTGCAGTTACCTGGTGACTGAGCACATGGCATGCCGACAATTTGGCTGATAAAGGGAACTACAGAGATAAAAGGCCAGACCATGTGGTGTCTTGAACCACATGCGCTGGTTGAACCAAAGTTTGCCAAACTAGGTTTTAACCTTTTAACTATGTGGTTCTCTATTCAAGGTCAATTGGTGTAGGCTAGAGGTGCCAGGTTAAAATGAGGTTAGTTGCATGCAAGGCCTAGTTACTGGCTGTAACATGTGTTAAGCATGCTAACATTAACCTAGTGGTGTGGCTATGCAGTAACCTGACTATAGGCAACAAGGACATCACAACAACAGTTCAATGTATAACCTCAACCAAATCAATACACGTACAATACATTGTTTGAGTTAAACATTCTTGCTTAGCCGTACTATGCTTCACTGTGTTGCTAGGCTATGCCTAGTTGTTACCAGTCCATGAAGGAAGAGATGCTTTGTGGTGTTCTGCTTTGTAGCCAGTGAATCCGTGGGTGAGTCACGCTGAGAAGGCTTTGGCTCTGAAGCTGAAAGATGCAGGCATTGCTGGGGAGAGAGCACTCCAGTCATGCAGAGGGCCCAGGTCACTCCTTTGTGTAGAGTTAGCGGCAAGCTAACGCCATTTCGCGGCTCCTGTACTTGTTAAACTGGCCAGCAGACTTGTGTGTTAGCTGCTGGCACAAGGAAACTTAGTTTCTGAGTCTTAGGCAGGCTCTCGTGTCTTCTGCCGTAAAGAAGAAAGTGTGTGTCTGCCGTGAGCAGGCCACACAAGAGAGCAGAGAGCTGCTCCAGCAGCTGCTGGAGGTGTGAAAGACCAAGCAGCTGCTCCTACAGCTGAAGGAGAAAGAGAGCAAGGAGCTGCTCCTGCTGCAGCTCGTGGAGAAAAGAGAAAGATAAGAGAGGAATCTTTAGTTTTGATAACCTGGATACATGGGTGGAGCTTCACACTTTGGGTGCGAACCCCCAGGGCTCAGGTTTCTTGGAGTCTTGAAACATGTGGTAAACTGTGGTCCACATGTAGTCCCAACACTGTATCAAAAATTTTGATCTAAGGGGGGCCCTGTGACTGACTGGTGACCTGTCCAGGGTGTACTCCCCCCGCAGTAAATTGTCCTTGTAACTTTAAATTCTTCCAGAAGACAATTATTTGCTACTGGAGTGAACAGAACTGGGCAGTTTGATACAGTTGCTTATTCATCAGTCATGTTATTTAGTTTGAAAAAATTCTAAATTTACCCAGCTTCAATGGCAAATTAGTCCTTAAAATACTCAGTTATTAGTTTGCTCTAAGCCATGGTCAAAGTCTTTCTTTGTGAAACCAACCCCAAATGGCTGTATGTGCAAAGCCAGCAGAAACAAGACAAAAGGTAGGGCAAATTAAAAAGAACGAGCTACACAGGTTGTATCTCTACCAGACGTCTCAGTGTACTGGTATCATGAACCTCATCACAGTTTTACATAACTTCATCTGTCAAATTTTAGTTAATAGCTGACAACCATCAGCCTCCAGACAAACAAATATTTCCCTACAGCTCTTGACAGGCATGTGAGGGAGAACACTTCGTGATAAAAAGCTTAAATATGAAATTTGTTATTTGTTACAAACTCCATTCCAATTTCAAAATACTCACTATTGCACACTATTTAACTCTACTTGAGCTCAAAAAGATGACATGTATAGTTTGTGAATTATATAATGTATTAATGTCCATGGAGGCCCATTCAGTCCCATTGTATTTATAACTCAGCACTTGTATACAGTACAAACTCCATTCAAATTTCAAAATGCTCAGTATTGCACACTGATAAACTTTACTTAAGCTTAAGAGGTCATGTACTGTAAGTTTATGAATTACATAATGCATTAACCCGAACATGGTGTTGGTGGAAAATCCCTAACACATTCACATCAGAATCACTACATGCAGGTTACTGCTGTAAAACCAGTGAAACCAGTGGTCATGAAGTTCAGTTTTTGTGCAGGCTGTGCCACAGCAACCTTTTCAATGGTAACACATATTGCAGCGCATTACACCATGCAAGAGGTTTTAGTATTCATCACCAAGGACACTGAAGTTAAATTTTTAACTTCTTTAGATGGCTTTAATGTACTTATCCAATAAGACTTTAACTATAGTCTGGATTTGAAAATGTACTGTAATGATAGGGAAATCAAAGCAGGAAAAAAAATAACTTACCCTACTAATCCGTGGCACTTTGGGGGAACCTGAACCTGAAATAGAGACAGGTTGTGCTGTCAAATGGCACTGTTTCAGGCTAATGATAGCAGTTAGCCTTAAAGCTAGCTGTTAGCCTATATGTTACTGGCTACATTCCTATGAGCAGCTAACTTAATGTTAACAAATAGAAAGATGCGGATGAAAAACGAGTTGTGGGCAACATTCACAGAGTTGTTTATTCATTCAATTCTAACTAACTTAGCTAGTCAAGTAAGCTAGCCCAGCTTAAAAGCTACTAGTTACCTATATAATGCTATTAGCAAGCTAAAATAGGAAGTCAAAACCTTCTGAAATTATGTTAACAAGCATTTAACGGCATTATACACTGTTTTACCACAACATTGTTTGCCTTATTGTTATAAATCATTTCCAAGAGCTGGTAGAAAAGCCGCAAACTGCCTATTGCTTCTCCCTGGTCCGGTCTGAACTGTCTGAACAAAGAAAAAAAAATAAAAATGTGCACACTCGTTGCCACGGCTCTGGCCCATAACTACTTTGATTCTGCTGACTGACTGTGAGTCTAAATGACACGCCCACTCCTGAGTGCACACAGCCTGTATGTGGTCCGTACCTGGCATGGGGACGTAAAACCGGTGTGACTGTAACATGGATCTGCCGGTTTGGAGGCGGATCCAGTCCAGAGTCAGTTGCTATCTGGGTTACTTGTAGTGGCACATCCTCTTTGCAAGTCATGGCACATCCTCTTCGTAGGTATTGGCACATCCTCTTCTGGTCCTCCTAACACAGGCGTTGCAGGTGAGTCATAGCAACGCTCCCCAGCACAGGTGTCAGAAGTTACTTCTTCAGGCCACCCCTTTGCTCTCCATCAGTGTTGGGTGCTGGCTCCAGAACCACGGAGGGGCTTGAATGGTCCTTCGTTCCTGGGCTAGTCCCAGTGTTTTCTCTTGAAGACCCTGATGTACACGTAGTCACCAGGTTGTACCTGTCGGACTTCCTCTGTGATTTCACTCCTTCTCTCTTCGGTGCCTCCTTTAACCTGTTGAAAGATAACTTTGTGGACAGCAGTTAGGTATTTGACATAACTTGCTAATTCCATTTCCAACTGTTCAAGCGGAGGTCCCTTATAGGGTCCTCAAAGGTATGCAAATAGCATGGGTTGACCCGTAAGCATTTCATGTGGGGTTAAATGAGTCATGCAGTTAGTTTGCATTCTCATCTTCGTTAATGCCAAAGGTACCACATCTGGCCATTAAAGCTTCCCATCTGCACACAAATCCCAACACATCTTAGCCAATCTAAGTTTCAAAGTACCATTTGCTCTTTCCTGAGGATGTTGAGGATGATACACACACCCTAACCTGTGCTTGATACCCATACACTTAGTCAGCACTTAGTCACACCCTAACCTGTGCTTGATACCCATACACTTAGTCAGGAGCTGTATTGTCACATTTACAAAGTGTGGTCCATTGTCTGAAATGATCCTATCAGGTACACCAAATCTGGGTAAAACCTCCTTAATGATGATGACTTTGCTACTGCTTGTGCATCGTTCTTAGCTGTAGCTGTAGCTTCTACCCATCTACTGAATCTGTCAGTGATCACCAACATACACTGCTTGCCTTGTGCTTGTGCTTTTCTGTCTTCTCCTGTCTGAAGGGCCCATCAGGCACCGGAATTGCAGCAATAGGCATCAAAAATGTTTTTCTTCGATTATGCACAGCACATGTTGGACAATCTGCCAAAAATCTGTCAACCATAGCTGTCTAATATGATGACCAATTCCCTTGTCTCCTAACATCCTGGATCTTCCGTATCACTTCCGTATCACTTCCATATCACTTCCCCCCTTGCGCAATGCCCTTGGCTATGTGCTTCCTAAACAAGGTCTGTTGCACAGAGGTTGGAGTCAGAAAATGACCAACAGGACCTCACCTGAGGCCTGTGTGGGGCCCTTCTTGAGTCTTAATTTCCCCCCTTTTTTAACCAAACACTTTTTTATAAATGCTGGCTGCTTCTTGAGGTTGGATGAGAGAGGATAAGTCAGATGTTGGGCTTTGTTCTGCTAAAACCAAGCTTCAACCAGTTCTTTGTGCATGTCTGGGCTTGGCTTCAGGAATGACTCAGTTTGTGCCTCACAGTCATGGAGCATGCCATCTGTGGGCCACACCATTCATGATGCAGGATTTGTTTTGAGGTTTTGTTTAGCTTGGTGCTATAGTAGGCTAGTGGCTGTTTGCCAGTGGGCGTGTTGCATTAATACTACATTTGTATATCCAATTTTTATTTATATAGCGCCATATCACAACAAAAGTCATCTCAAGGCACTTTTCACATAGAGCAGGTCAAGACCGTACTCTTTAATTTACAGAGACCCAACAATTCCCCCATGAGCAAGCACTTGGCGACAGCGGTAAGGAAAAACTCCCCTTTAATGGGTAGAAATCTCAAGCAGAACCCGGCTCTTGGTGAGCGGCAATCTGCTTTGACCGGTTGGGTTGAGAGAGAGAAAGAGAGAGGGAAAGGGGGAGGGGGGACAGAAGAACAACAATCATAACAATAACAATAAGTATAAGCAGCAACAGCCAGGAAAGGATGCCATCAGGACTGTGAAGTGCAGCAAAGGCTCGGCCCAGAACCCAGGGTTTCGTGTGAGATGAGAAAGCACAAAAAACTCCGGGGAAGAAGCAAAGTTATTGACATGCATTGATGTTACATGAATGCATACAGATGGAGAGGAGGAGGAGAGAGGAGCTCAGTGCATCATGGGAAGTCCCCCAGCAGTCTAGGCCTATAGCAGCATGACTAAGGGCTGATCCAAGGCGAGCCTGGTCAGCCGTAACTATAAGCTTTATCAAAAAGGAAAGTTTTAAGCCTTCTCTTAACCATAGAGAGGGTGTCTGCCCCCCGGACCGAATCTGGTAGATAGTTCCATAGAAGAGGAGCCTGATAGCTGAAGGCTCTGCCTCCCATTCTACTTTTAAAGACTGTAGGAACCACCAGTGAGCCTGCATTCTGGGAGCGCAGTGTTCTAGTGGGATAATATGGTACTATGAGCTCTTCAAGATATGATGGTGCCTGACCATTAAGGGCTTTGTAAGTTAGGAGAAGGATTTTAAATTCTACTCTAGATTTTACAGGAAGCCAATGTAGCAAAGCTAAAATGGGAGAAATGTGATCTCTTTTTCTAGTTTTTGTCAATACACGTGCAGCTGCATTCTGGACCAGCTGGAGAGTCTTTAGAGACTTGTTAGGGCAGCCTGATAATAAGGAATTGCAATAATCCAGCCTAGAAGTAACAAATGCATGAACTAGTTTTTCTGCATCTTTTAGGGACAGGATATGCCTGATTTTTGCGATATTACATAAATGAAAAAAGGCAGTCCTTGAGATTTGATTTATGTGGGAGTTAAAGGACATATCCTGATCAAAGATAACTCCCAGATTCCTTACGGTGGTGCTGGATGCCATCCAGAGTAGCTATATCATTAGATAATGTGTTTCTAAGGTGTTTAGGGCCAAGCACAATAACTTCAGTTTTATCTGAGTTTAGTAGTAGAAAATCATCCAGGTATTTATGTCCTTAAGGCATGCTTGGAGTTTGTTTAACTGATTGGTTTCATCTGGCTTCATTGATAAATATAATTGGGTGTCATCTGCATAGCAGTGAAAATTTATGGAGTGTTTCCTAGTAATATTACCTAAAGGAAGTATATAAAAGGTAAACAGAATTGGTCCAAGTACAGAACCTTGTGGAACTCCATGTCTAACCCTTGCCTTCACGGAGGATTCATCATTAACATGTACAAACTGAAATCGGTCTGATAAATAGGACTTAAACCAGCTTAATGCAGTCCTTTGATGCCAATTAAATGTTCCAGTCTCTGCAAAAGGATTTGATGGTCAATTGTGTCAAATGTGGCACTAAGATCTAACAGGACAAGTATAGAGACAAATCCTTTGTCCGATGCAGTAAAGAGGTCATTTGTGACTTTCACCAGTGCTGTCTCTGTGCTATGATGCACTCTAAATCCTGACTGAATATCCTCAAATAAACTATTGTTATGTAGAAAGTCACATAACTGATTAGAGACTGCTTTCTCAAGGATCTTAGAGAGAAATGGAAGGTTAGATATAGGTCTATAATTGGCTAAAATTCCTGAATCAAGACTAGGCTTCTTAAGAAGAGGTTTAATTACAGCTACTTTAAAGGACTGTGGTACATAGCCTGTTACTAAAGACAGATTGATCATATCTTGTAAAGAAGTGCTAACTAAGGGTAAGGCTTCCTTAAGCAACCTAGTTGGGATGGGGTCTAAGAGACAGGTTGATGGTTTAGCTGAACAAATCACTGAAGTTAGTTCAGAAAAGTCGACTGGAGAAAAACAGTCCAAATATATGTCAGGATTTACAGCTGTTTCTAAGGTGCCTGTGTTTGGGGAGAGAACGGTGCCTGTTGAGAGCAGGAGGTTGTTAATTTTGTCTCTAATAGTTAGAATTTTATCATTAAAGAAGCTCATAAAGTCATTACTACTGAGAGCTATAGGAAACCATGGATCAATAGAGTTATGACTCTTTGTCAGCCTGGCCAAAGTGCTGAAAAGGAACCTAGGGCTGTTTTTATTCTCTTCTATTAATGCTGAGTAATAGGTGGCTCTGGCATTACAGAGGGCCTTCCTATATGTTTTAAGACTATCTTGCCAGACTAAGCGAGATTCTTCCACTTTGGTGGAACGCCAAATCCTTTCCAATTTTTGCGATATTTGCTTTAATTTGTGGGTTTGGGAGTTATACCATGGAGTTATCTTATGTTTTATTATCTTCCTTTTTAAGGGGACGATGGAGTCGAGTGTTTTTCTTAATGAGCCTGCCGCACTATCAACAAGATTATCAATTTGGGAGGGACTAAAGTTAACATAAGAGTTCTCTGTAGTATTGAGACATGGCACTGAATTCAGTACTGATGGAATTGCTTCCTTAAATTTATCTACAACACTATCAGATAGACATCTAGTGAGGACATTTTTGTCTAATGGCGTGTAATCCAGTAATAGGAATTCAAAAGTTATCAAAAAATGATCTGATAGAATAGGATTTTGTGGAAAAATTATTAAATGTTCAACTTCAAACCCATAAGTCAGAACAAGGTCTAGGGTGTGGTTAAGACAGTGAGTGGGATTATTTACACACTGAGAGAAGCCAATTGAGTCCAATAATGAGATAAATGCAGTGCTGAGACTGTCATTATCGACGTCCACATGAATATTAAAATCACCTACTATAATTACTTTATCTGTACTAAGGACTAAATACGACAAAAACTCTTAGAATTCAGATAGGAATTCAGAGTACGGGCCAGGAGGACGGTACAGTATAACACATAGAACTGGCTGTAAAGTTTTCCAGGTTGGCTGAGAGAGACTAAGAACAAGGCTTTCGAATGATTTATAATCAAATTTAGGTCTAGGGTTGATGAATAGGCTTGAGTTGAAAATGGCTGCAACTCCTCCTCCTTGGCCAGTGTCTCGAGGAATATGAGTATTAATATGACTGGGGGGAGTGGATTCATTTAGGCTGACATATTCTTCATGACACAGCCAGGTTTCAGTAAGACAAAATAAATCAATATGATGATCTGAAATTAAATTATTTACTAATACTGCTTTAAATGACAGAGATCTAATGTTCAAGAGTCCATATTTAATTATCTTATTTTGTTGTACTATTGCAGTAGTGGTTTTAATTTTTACTAGATTTTTATGAATGACTCTTCTTTTGTTTACTTTGGATTTAATTGATTTAAGTGGTCGGGGGACAGACACAGTCTCTATGTGGTTTTGGGTGGGTAATTGCTCTAATGGAAGCGCAGAGAAGCGTGTAGGACTGCAGCTCTGCTTCCTGGTCTCAACTCTGGGTTGTCATGGTTTTGGTCCACTAATAAACTCAGCCATATTTCTAGATATGAGAGCAGCTCCATCCAAAGTGGGATGTATGCCGTCTCTCCTAATCAGACCAGGTCTTCCCAGAAAGAATTGTGACATGCGGCTATACATGTCATCACTGGTCAGATTAGGCAGCGGTCCAGAGAAAAGTCCGAGTCCGACATTGTTTTTGCAAATGTACACACCGACTCAACATTAATTTTGGTGACCTCCGATTGGCGTAATCGGGAGTCGTTGCCGCTGACATGGATGACAATTGTACCATATTTACGTTTCTTCTTAGCCAGCAGTTTTAAATTTGACTCAATGTCGCCCACTCTGGCCCCAGGAATACATTTAACTATGGCTGCTGGTGTCAACTAGCTTCACGTTTCTGACTATGGAGCTGCTAATAATCAGAGTTTGTTTCTCAGCGGGTGTGTCACTGAGTGGGGAGAGCCTGTTTGAAATGCGAACTGGTTGGTGGTGAACTGTGGGATTCTGCTTAGGGCTATGCTTCCTTTGGACAGTCACCCAGTGTGGGAGCTACGGTAGGTCAGCCCGCACCGGTTACTGGGGGCTGGCTAACTACATTAGCTGCTGATTGTTTTTCCATAGTGCGGAGTCGCGCTTCCAATTCACTAAGCCTTGCCTCCAGTACTGCAAATAAACTACACTTATTACACGTACCACTATCACTAAAGGAAGCAGAGGAATAACTAAACATTTGACACACTGAGCAAGAGAGAGCAGGAGAACGAGAGGGAGAGAGAGAAGCCATCGCTAACTGCTTAGTTTAAGTTAGCTGCTAATGCTAGCTGCAGAGCTAAAATAACTAACAACTGTGCGATTGGCGAGAAAAGTCGCTAAGAGAAAAGCGCTGAGAGTGCTTGTGTAGAACTAGCGAAAGTTTAAATATACAGCAGGTATTAATCCACAGTAATGTGATATATATAGGAAAATCAACTGAGCTGAGAGCAGCAACAACGCTATCAGTAGACACAGTCGGCAACCGGAAATGATACAATACACTTACCGTAGCACGTCAGCACGTCACACACCTGCCCACCACATGTCTTATTTTTCTTTACGCTTCTCAAGAATAAGTTTTTGTATTACTGGCTAGGTTTTTGTTAAGAGTGGTCAAAATGACCACTGTGAATTTACTTTTAGACTTTCAGCGGAACCGTTTCAGGTTTCATATTTTTCCTTGACATTAAAATCTGTTCTTTCAAGGTAAATCCCAAGCTCTGTTTAATGTTGGCTAGTTGGCATGTGGTGCTGGTGAAATTATTCACTGTACCTTTAATGAATCAGTTATTGGTAATTTCAGAGCCTTATTCTCAGAATGCCCATGCAATGCTGTGTGCATTTCACTCGAGTAAATTGTCTACATGCTTTTTACACAATTGTTTTTAATGCCAGCTGACCAATGACTTTCTCACATTTGTGTCCAATATGAATGACTATAAAATGCTTCGTAACATTCGCTAACAAATGTATTTTAAACCTTATTTACCCCATCACTTTTTACCCATATAGATTGGGAGCTAGATCAACTAAATCAACATTCAACTGAAGACCTGGAAACTAATGTGGTAGAAGTAACATTTTATTAACATTAAAAGTTTATATAAAAAAACATTTTCTTGGTAATACCAATAATAAAATGATCAAATCTCACAACTAGATAGGTTGGTCTGTAAAGAGCATATGACCAGAATGTCTCAACTTTTTAAACTAACATTTCAATGTTAAAAGTAACATTTAACATTTTTACAGTCAGAGGCTTTATATGAAATGTCAATGTAAGTGATGATCATAAGCTAAAAGCAGTCACTGCATGAAATATTCTACACAATGTAATGCAAGTTTGATGGCTAAAAAAAAAAGTAAAATATGTTTAGCCTTAGATAGTCTCATATAGCCTCTTTATCATAACATATCTTCTACATCAGTGACCTAATGTAAAAGATCATGAACACTTTAGGTAACATTGACTATTCAACCAGGCTCTGTGGTATCACAAAATACCTGAAGAGTCATCCATAAACATGGTGTAGAATTAAGTCAAGTGTTGATGCTTAAGAAGACATGCATACAGCTACACAAAAGTTATACTCCACACTTGCTTTTAGTAACAATGAAATACTTTCTGGTATTGAATTAAGATTATCACGACACCTGAGAACATGAGAATTTGGAATATTCTATTTGACATATTAATTTGGAATATGTCAGGAGCTTATCTGATTTCCAGTGTCTTACAATAAAGCTGTGACCAAGCCAACCATTAAGACTGAGAATACACACTTTGGGCCCTATTTTAACGATCTAAAGTGCACGGTCTGAAGCGCATGATGCAAGTGCACTTAGGGTGTGTCCAAATCCACTTTTGCTATTTTAACGGCAGAAAAATGGTTGATGCGCCAGGCGCATGGTTCAAAGGGGTTGTCCATAGTCTCCTAATTAATCATGGGTGTGTTTTCAGCGTAACATGCAATAAACCAATCACAGTGTCATCTCCCATTCCCTTTAAGAGCCAGGTGCGCTTGCACCTTGGCGGATTGCTATTATGACAGCGCATTTGCCAAATAGTAAGAAGGAATGCTTCTCTGCAGAGGAAGCAGATCTGCTTGTCTGCAAAGGGAGAGCACACGATCCATAACAAGCACACTGGCCTCTGCTGCTCCTGGACCCTCCTGTGGTTAGCCCCAGACCACCAGTTTAAGATCCTGTTCATTAATTTGTTGGAAATTTATCTTCGTTTGATTTTTGAAAAGGTTTATTTTTTTAATTTGTTTTTTTTTTTTTTAAATCATTTGGTCAGTCATGGAGTTACAGGTCAAATCAGCAGGGTTTGGTCAAATAATTAAACAATTTAATCCGTCATTACTGCGATTAGTTAATTCTAATAAATATTATGACTAATCATTATGGCGTATTTCTTAAAATATATTATTATACACACTAATAATCTTTCACATTGTAATCGTTTATTTGTTTGCTTTTTGCATGTTTGTGTGCTGCTGTGTGTCCTGTGTATGTAACAAGTGTTACACACAGCGAGTGCATGTTGTGCGCCTGCCTCTGTAGGTGCATATTACTGTCCTGATAATGCGCCCTTAAAATAACAGTGAAACATTGCGCCATTGACTTTAGACCAGGTTTTTGTTGGTCAATAGCGCAATCACTCTCTGCTGCCTCAAGATAGCAATGCGCCAACAATGCGCCTGACCACACCTTACTTTTAGACCAACAAGCCTATGGGCGCACTGATGGGCACAAGTGCCATTGCTATTTTAACAACGTGACTTACCACAACAGACTTGCGCCGCTCTGCTCCGGGCATAAGATAGGGCCCTTAGTCACATTTAGTGTTTGAGATCTGTTGGGTGAGAACCCACCAGACACAAGCTGGGAGTCAGAGGAATTATTAAACCAGACCATTCGCTTAGCACCATCAGCACTGCCTAGTTTGACAGTTTGATCTGGGTTTCTTCAGCTGTTGCTTCAGGTGCCATTCCCCCCCCCCCCCCCCCCCCCCCCCCAACTTTATTGAGTAAAGATGCACTGCACCGGAGTTAGCTCTAAGCTAATTTGGCCTTGAATATATTGATAGAACTACAGTTCTTCATATCATCAGGTAGGGCATTCCATTGAGTTAGGGCTGTCACAGAGAAAGCTGACTGCCCAAATGCAGTGCAAGGAAATGGTATGGTACAATCTTGTATTCAATTCAATTTTCAATTCAATTCAATTTCATTTATATAACGCCAAATCACAGCAAAAGTAATCTCAGGGCACTTTTCACATGAAGCAGGTCTAGACCATACTCTTTAATTTACAGAGAGAGAGACCCAACAATTCCCCCATGAGCAAGCACTTGGCGACAGCGGTAAGGAAAAACTCCCCTTTAATGGGAAGAGGATATTCTGGAGGATCTAATAGAACTTACTGAATGAGTATACACAAAGTCACATAGTGGAGCAGGGGCCAAACCATTTAATATTTTATAAACTAGGCAAAAATTTGAGAATAATCTAAAATTCTTAAAGCTCAGTATTTTTCCATTACCATACAGTGATGGAAATGCATTGGCTTTTTGTCCAGAGTTTTTAGAGTTTGTTTGTATAAGGACTCAAGAGGTTTCATGGCTGTTTCTCCAGCCTGCCCTCAACATGTGATGCAATAAGACATATGGGAAAGAATCATAGCATGCATAAATGTCTTGGCTATGTCCAAAGAGACACAGTTTCTAATATGTCTAAAATTTGCTAAGTTGTACTTTATAGTTTTAACCATTTTTTAAACATGTTTCTTAAAGTTCAAATTTGGATCCACTGTCCACACCAAGATTTTTAAAATCAGTAACTATGTCAATTTTTTCACCTTTGATGAAAATATCAGCATAGCAACAACAGGAGGTTGTACCATAGTTTTAGAGAAAAACATACCATTTGACTTGTTTACATTTAGACTCAGACATGATTGATCAAGCCAATGTGTGATCTTTTCCAATGCAATTGTTAGCTTAGCAGCAGCTAACTCAGCTGTTTTTGCATGTGTGTACACAACGGTATCATCTGCATACATTTATAGTTCTACATCATGACACTGTTGAGGGAGATCATTAACGTATAGGCTAAATAATAGGGGACCTAACACTGACCCTTGTGGAACACCCGTTGTGCACTTCATGTTACTGGACAGTGTGTCACCAACTTTAACACATTGTATCCTATTGGATAAATATGAAGACATCCATGCCTCTAGATGAGAAGTTAAATTTAGAGAGTTAAGATATTAAAATGTCATGATTGACTGTGTCAAATGCTTTATGTATATCTAAAAATACAGCACCAACTACTCCTCCTTAATCAAGTCTTGATTTAATTTGCTCTATTAAGTGAAAGGTAGTGGTTTCGGTGGAATGATTTGCTCTAAAGCCAAATTGCATACAATGTAGACCAAAATTGCTTGTATTAAGAAATGTTGTCAGTTGTTTAATGACAACTTTCTTAGCAACCTTTGAGAGTACTGGCAGTATACTTATTGGTCTGTAGTTACTGGCTTCAAGGTGGTCTCCAGATTTAAATATGGTACATTTCCAGTCTGAGGAAAGGAGCTGTGTTTAAAAGACAAGCTAATTAAATGAGCAGTAGGGAATTAAAGTATCTTTGTGTGATTTGACAAACAAAGTGTCAAATTGGAAAGCATCTGTACTTTTGGAGCTTTTTAAGGAACTGATGATTTTGTTTACTTGTAACTCATTAGTCTCTACCAGCTCAAAAACCTGACCTGTAGCATCTATAGGAACAATATCCAGTTTCTTTTTTGTGAATTTTTTTCCTAACTCATTTACAGACTCAAGAAAAAAGTTATTAAACACAGAAAAAACAGTAAAATCATCTTCAATTAACTTTCCCTGTACTTTGAGTTTAAAATCTAAAAATTTTGGGTCCCTCCCTGAGATTATTGATGTTTTTCCAGATCAATTTACTGTTGCCTTTTGCCTCATTCAAAATATTGAGATAAAAATGAGATTTAGCTTCTCTTAGCTCTTGGATAACTTTGTTCCTTAAACCTTTATAAATCAGCATGTCAGTGTCTCTTCTAGTTTTAATTGCCTACCTTAGTGCAGCATCTCTAGATTTCATTAATTTCCACAAATTTTCATTAAACCACGGTAAATTGTTTTTATTTTTAGATTTCATCTGTATCCTCATATTAAATCTTTCCCTTACAGAGTTGATTCTTTGAGTAAAAGTGTCACAGCCATAGTCCAGATCATCAGAGGACAGTACATCATCCCAGTTCAAGCTATTCATTTCACTGGTAAATTCTTCTTGCTTAGCTCTGGATATGCATTGAAGGATCATTGTCTTAGTTGCCGTGGTCTTGGTCAGTTTTCTCATTCATAGGGTTAGGTTATCATCTGATAAGCCAGTGATTAAATTATAACTTTTAGTTAGCTATTCTGTCTGGTTTGTCAGTAAATATCAGATCAATTTGTGTACTGGAGCATTTTGCAATCCTAGTTGGGCCTTTTACTAGTTGTTCTAGTTGGAATTTCTCTGTGATCATTTTTAGTTTTTTCATAAGTAATAATTCTTTGTTGAGATTGCACTCTTTCAAGACTTCTGTGAGTTGATCATAGAAAGTGTCATCTGCAGAAGGGGGCCTATAGATACCTACGATGTTAAAAGACCTTTGCTGGGATAACATTATTTTTATCCCAACGTATTCTAACATGTGGCCCGCATTATAAACCACATGTTCACATTTGATGTTGTCTCTCACATAAAAAAGCACCCCTCCTCCTCTTCCATCAGGTCTGTCTCTTTTGAAACACTGGTATCCGGGCACACTCTTGCAGGAGTTGTTTGTTTCAACCATGTTTCAGTCAGACAGAGAAAGCCCAACCTTCTCCCGACCTCAGCAGGGAGAAAAGGCCGCCATCCGGGTGGTTAGGAACCCCAGAAGATACATGTGGCCAGGACCGTTTCCTTTGATGTTGAGATGGATGTACAGATAGTCTTACTTGATGTTTAATCTGATGTTTACATCTGAAAACCTGGACTGGCCATTTGTTTTGGTCTGAGATGCTGATGCTGGTTTGACATCTAGAACCTACTTCTATCCAGGAGAGGATCCATCACCTGATTACAGTCACCAGCTAAGATAATCTGACCTTCCATATCCCCTGAAATATTGTTTATATTGCGGATAAAATGTGCATCGTCCATATTGGGAGCAAAAATGTTACAAAATACCATCTGTAACCTTTCAATTAATGCTTGGACATATAAAATTCTACCCTCAGTGTCTTTAACATTTTATAGAGACAAAATTTACATTTTTGTGAACTGAAATTATCACCCCATTTTGTTAACTTTAGAGGGAGCTATGAAAAATATGAACTACCCAACCTGTTTTAAATGTCATTGTTTCCTCCCCCTCCATGTGAGTTTCCTGGATAAAAGCATTATCAATGTGGATATTTTTTAAATAAGCCAATATTTTTCCTCTTTTAACTGGATTTCCACATCCATTAATATTCCATGAAACAATTTTAACACATCTCACCATAAATTATTTTAAATCCATGAAATGACTGATCTCTCATGATTTTAGAACTTCCATCTGTAGCAGCCAGGTCAGTCATACCAAGCCTAACTCTAGAAATCTGGTAGAAATACCAGGATGAAAAAGCTATGTGTATGTATGGTGATTAGACGGAATTTTAAACATTTTGATGAGCAGGGCTTCGTGAATAATCTTTTGAAAAATAATATTCATGGTACTGCTAAAATCTCAGATGTTGAATCAGTTTTTGACCATTTCTGTAAGTCTTTTAATGCAGTGGTTGATAAACATGTACCTTTTAAAAATATAGAGTACAGAATAGATCAAGTCCCTGGTTCTCAGCAGAAATGTCCTACTTACTTAAAG
Organism: Thunnus albacares; assembly: GCF_914725855.1. Lineage (NCBI taxonomy): Eukaryota > Metazoa > Chordata > Actinopteri > Scombriformes > Scombridae > Thunnus > Thunnus albacares. The sequence goes on from NC_058112.1 coordinate 112,160, forward strand.
AGAGAAATCAAGCCTGGGCTCTCACCAGACATACTGGGGACCCCGGTCACTGACTTGTTTTTAGGTAGCTTAGAAACAAATCCACATCTGCAATAACAAAGGCTAAATCTAATTATTATTTGCATTTAATTCCCAAAACATAGTCAAATCCAACAAAATTCTGGTAGGCAGTAAATTCTCTCAACCAAGTCTTCCCCTTCATTTCCTACTCTCACCACAGCTGATGGGAGTTCAATTTCAGACTATAAAGAGATTTTTAATGTGTGATTGCTTTCAGCTTTCAAGTTGGTCCACCCGGAGTCTACCCGGCCACTTCTGGCTTAAACAGACATTTTGAATTTTTAAAATGTTAGAAATGGATTCAGCATCCCCCACACCCCTCAAGACTACTCCAATATTGTTTAAATCAGTCAAGCATTTGCTGAAATATTGTCCATACAGGTGATTATGCTAATTGATGCTAAGTATGTAAATTGCCTAACATATACTAGCTAGCCCAGCAGTTTCTAAATGCTGAGGACCCATACTGTACATTTCTAACATAAAACTTTGGGGAACTCAACATTTCCAGTTTCACATTACTGGCAAGTAGACTATTATGACTTATGTGTGGCAAATGATTGCACATCAAACACCAGCACATTTTGTACACCATGTTGGTGTAAAAAAGTATAATTTCAAAATTTCTACACAAATCTAACATCTCATGGGAGTGGTGAATCAGATACAGGACCCTATTTTTGTGATCCCAGCTGGCATGGCACAGATCACAGCAAAGTGCGCCCTGTGCAGTGCAATGGGGGCATGCCTAGCAGTGTTTTGGTATTTTTGTGCACCTGAGGCACAGTGGATATGGGGTGGGATCAGAAAGAACACATTGCCATACATCAAAGGGGCTTTCCCCATCATGATGCACTGACAATTTGAATCCTGTGGAGAGGTTTCCCCAGAGGAAACTGCTTGTTGTCTGGAATGTAAAGAGTTTCAAGTATAAATACAGCACCTAAAATATGCTGCCAAGAGCAGATTATGACTCTTTTTAGGTTGAATTCTCTTTTCTGGACAAATTGAGGATCCAGAGGGGAAAGACTACACATACACACAGGAAACTCACATCACACCATTCACATACACAGAAGGAAGAGAGACAAGAAACCACACAGAAAAGGGAGGGAGAGAAAAGAGAAGTAAATAAATAAATAAATAAATAAAGAGGTTAATGTGGCTATTTTGCAACAGTCTGCTGCTGGTTGCACATAGTTTAACCAGCAGATCTGGTGTGCGTAATTGTGCGTTGACAATGCACAACATCATTCCACTTAGAGACTGCAGATGGAACAGATATCTGCCGTGTTCAGATGGCTTTACAGAGAGTCACCGGGGTAAAGAAAGGCTGTCAGTGTAGAATGCTAGCTGTTGTGGATGACAGATGCTGTTAAGAATCACTCATTATTCACTTTAGTCAGTCTTGAGGGCATGAATGCCATAATCCGAATAAAACTGTTAGTGGAAAGTGGAAAGATGAACAAAACATGAATAAATAGGTTTGTGTGAGAGGTTTATATGGGTGTGTTTTCACCAAATAAAGTGACAAAATGTTGTGGAACACAAATATACTGGACTTTCAACCTGCTCTGAGCAAGCAAGTGGTAGATGGTGCAACGCGCACTGGATTGGCATTGCCACAGCCTCTACTCTGCCTCTCCTCCCACTGTGCTGTATGGCAAGTCACCAAGATACCAAACTGGCACAGTCAAGGAAATAACCTCAATGCACCACAGGAAAATTCCAGTTTGACACTGCGCTTTGCACCCTGCGCGAGCATGAAGATAGGGCCCACAGTCTGTGGGGAAGATTTTTCTTGATTTTTTTGTGTATGTGTGTGTGTAGTGAAACAGACTTAAAACCAGGAGAACCAAAATCATTTCCAGAAGAATTCAGGGGCATTCTGCCCACTGAAGTGAATGTAGTGAATGCTGTGTCTACAATGTCTCCCTGTCTATTCACATTCAAGTTCGATGGTGTCCCACTCTCCTGAAGTGGGTAAAGAAGCTGTAAATTTCACTGCTAATATTTTAAGTAGTTCCCTTTATTATGGATGGTGTTGATGCTTTTTTAATACATTCTAGGTGTTGGCCCTGGCCTGGACCCCTATGAAATTACAAAGGTTAGTTTCAGGGTTTGACTGGGGCAAAAGTTGAGTGAAAGGTACATTTTAAAAGGGTTTGTTTTGTATTTTGAGATGAGAGGGAGAGAAGGGTACGGCATGCAACAAAGGTCCCTGGTCAGAAGTGAACTCTGGACATTGTGGTTATATGGTATTTGTCTTAATCTAGGTCACTGTGAAGCCAGGAGTGAAAGGTACTAAAGAATTGTTGTTGCACTTAATCAATGTTGCCTATGTTACTTGTTGGTCTTGGCATTGATGTAGTTGAAAGCCCATACTTTCTGTAGTTGGACCAATAACCTCATAGATTTTGCATGCACACCATCTCCTCTGCAGCTCTGTGTGTCACCCATTTAGAAGTTAATGAAGCAATATCACGTTTGTGATCCCTGTACAAAAGGATATTTTTCTTTGTGTCACACAAACTAGGAGTCAATCATCAGCAAGAGGCCAGGAATAGTTGGTGCAACTGCAAACTGTGATGTTTTAAATTAGAGGCATATGCGTCTTGTAAAAGCATAGTGCTATGCTTTTTTGTGCCAGCCTGGTGAAGCTTGTGAAGCTTTCTTTCCCATAACTCACCAGAAATGTTGTTGTGTGTGTCCCTCAGGAACACCTACACAGATGGTAGGCTGGAAATTCATCAGTGGCCTCAAAATTTTTCAATTGTTCTTCCAAATCAGACTGTAATTCTTACCTTCATCCTTATACCTGACAAGAAATTAATGCTCTACTGGAATGGGTAGTCGTTTCCCTACATGTAGTCAATAAAAAGTGACTTGGCAGAAGATTGTGAACAGTGATGTGTGGTCCTGCAGCGTCTGATGGCTGAACAGCCAACAGAAGCAGTAAATTTCACTAATGACTTTCCAATGGTCTTTAATTCCCCATTTAGGAGGAGAGGAAATGTCAGGGCCGATGGAAAGGTTAATGTGATTTCACCCACTAATAAACATGCCTTGATCAAAGAACAATGCAATTAAAATAATTCTTTTATTCACTGGACACACATGTACACACACGTGCATATTCATGCACATATATGCATGCACAGATATCACAACAATTTTCCAATTAGATTTTTAATTTTGAACTAAATGGATGAAGTTAATGGAAAGAGCAAGCAAGGGTGATGAATTAACAGGAAGGAAATCATTCAGATTGGTCTGAAAATGTAATATATTTAATAAGTGCAACAGATTTAAAAGCTGATATCAAAGATTGGCCAAAAATGGAATGATTGCAAAACAAAACAAATGCAGACTGATGGAGGTGCAGATGATGATACTGATTACTAGATGAAGCTGTTTCTGCAGCTTTCTCAGCCAAAGAGAAGCTAAATAGTTTTTGATGCTTTGGAGTTATAAAACACACTAGTTACTGTTGTTTTATGGAAACCTTATAGGAAGAAATGGACTTGAAGTTTTGGGTCTAAAAAGAAAGAGACACATTTCTTTTCTACCTCCTCAGGTCCAGGACTGTAGGCTTCTAAACTCTATAGGCATTTCTCAACAGGGGTGGTACCACCCCCCAGGGGGAGTTCAGAGAAAGTCGGGAGGTGCTGGAAGCAATATTTTTGAAAGGGGGGGGCGACTGTGTGTGTCTGTTTTTAATGGCACTTTAGTCCTACATTTGAATGCACATTTTCATAATTTTAACATTAGACTTAAGGGTGTTTCTGTTTTTCCACAGCGCTGTCAAGTCTATTTTCCTCTATTTTATATGCCTAACTGCAGACAAATTTGTGTATTGGGCTCTGGGCGCTTCCAAAACACGGGTGACCTATGCTCAACACTGTGCCTGAATGCCTCCTATGTAGACACAGGGAGCTCTCGCTGATGCTGCTCTGCTAAACATGCTCTGCTTTCTGTGTAGACACGGGAAAACAAGGCTAAGTCTCTACCGTGTGTTGCTGTAATTTATGGTCGCACTAACTTCTCTGTCCTCTCCTCTGCTCTATTTTTCAGTGGTTGTGTTTAGCTTAGTTTGTAACGTGTATTAAAATTTTGTAAACTCTTGTAAACTTAGCTAGGCTTAGCTACTGGCTCAAACCAGCCCCTCCTCTCAACCAGCAGCAGAGGGAGGAGGAAAGAAGACAGGAGGAATGCCTGATACTGACTGATGTCTGTATTCACCATTCCTTGTAAACTTCACTCAGTATCATTTACTGACATTTTTAATTTCTTTCCAGTGAGATATTAGATATTAGATATAGATATTGGATTTATATAATGTTTTTGCTGATGGAAACATTGCTGTTGCTACTGTGGAAACAATATTTTGTCATATTTAAAATAAAAATCTATTCTAATCCTGTGTAGATCCATGAATTTCTTCTTTTTTTAAAAAGATAATTAAAAAACAATTCTATAGTAATGACAAAGAACTGATGAGAATATTGATAAAGAATCGGGTGATAAGTGTAGGCCAATGGATAAGATAAAAATAAAATATTAACCACATCCGTCCCTACAGCTGGCTACAGCCTGACCATGGGATGATGAGAAAATCGCATTTCAAATTTATTTATTTATTTATTTTATTGATTGGGACAGTGTGCAGTTTTTAAACATTAAAGATGCACAGTACCCGAGTTAGCTCAAAGCTAATTTGCATCCGCAGTCCCCCAAAATCACAACATACAACAGCGCAACAACAAACAGTACAAAGCAAAAAACACACAGAACACACCATACAAAATACAAAGTTACACACAACAGTACATCATTAACACCCACAATGTCAATTAGAAAATAATAATGTAAACTTGTCAAATTAAAAGCAAGACTACCCGCGCTGAGAAGACCAGAGATTTAGACTCAGTGGTCACACAGCTGATTGGTCTTTAGTAGATTTTTTAATTTGGCCTTGAATGTATTGATTGAACTACAGTTCTTCCTATCATCAGGTAGGGCATTCCACTGAGTTGTGGCTTTCACAGAGAAAGCTGACTGCCCAAATGCAGTACGACAAAATGGTATGGTACAATCTTGTATAGAGGATATTCTGGAGGATTTCATAGAACTTACTGAGCGAGTGTGCACAAAGTCACATAGTGGAGGAGGGGCCAAACCATTTAAAATTTTATAAACTAGGCACAAATTTGAGAATAATCTAAAATTGTCAAAGCTCAGTAAATTGTATTTCTCCAGTGCCCCACAGTGATGGAAATACATTGGCTTTTTGTCTAGAATTTTTAGTTTGTTTGTATAAGGACTCAAGAGGTCTTATGGTTGTTTCTCCAGCCTATCCCCAACATGTGATGCAATCCAAAGAAAGACAGTTTGTAATATGTCTAAAATTTGCTAAATTGTACTTTATGGTTTAAGTTTCTTAACGTTCAAATTTGGATCCAGTATCACAACAAGATATTTAAAATCAGTAACCATGTCAATTTTTTCACCTTTGATGAAAATATCAGTGTCAGGAGGTTGTACCATAGTTTTAGAGAAAAACATACTTTTTGTCTTGACTCAGACATGATTGATCAAGCCCATGTGTGATCCTTTCCAATGCAATTTTTTAGCTTAGCAGCAGTTAACTCAGCTGTTTATGCATGAGTGTACACAACGGTGTCATCTGCATACATTTGTAGTTCTACATCATGACACTGTTGAGGGAGATCATTAATATGTAGGCTAAACACTGACCCTTGTGGAACAACCATTGTGCACTTCATGTTACTGGACAATGTGTCACCAACTTTAACACATTGTATCCTATTAGATAAATATGAAGACATCCATGCCAGTGCTCTAGATGAGAAGTTAAATTTAGAGAGTTTCGATATTAAAACATCATGATTGTCTGTGTCGAATGCTTTAGGCAGATCTAAAAAAACAGCACCAACTACTCCTCCTTTGTCAAGTCTTGATTTAATATGCTCTATTAAGTGCAAGGTAGCAGTTTTGGGGGAATGATTTGCTCTAAAGCCAAATTGCATACAATGTAGACCAAAATTGAAATCCTTTGACTTCACACAATGCATTGTTTAAATATTACAATGACAATAGTACAAAATTAAGTGAAAATGCATATTTAACTGCCATAAATATTATTTATGTCATTGTTGATGTTTTGTTACATATTTTATTTTTATATGATTTATTTTCCTGGATACTTATTTGTGTAACACCATTGTGTAGGAACTTGCGTTCCGTGTTCCGCGTGGGACATTTTTTGTTGTTACAATACAGGCATGTAAACAGATGTGAAGCGGGAGAAGTAGGCAAAACTCCGCTTAGAAGTTTTTATGTTTAAGAGGAGCAACATTGCATTGCCTGTTGAAGATTTATGTTTTGGTTTCAAGAGCTATATTTTGTGAAAGCCAGCCAGCGAGGTATGTTTGTTTTCATGTTTGCATATGGATTTGCAGTCTGTGTGTGATGAGAATGTGTCTTTATTCTGTACAACTGTTTATTTGAACAGTTCGACGGTGGCTTATGGTGATTTATGACGGTGATGAGAAGAAATAAAGCTACTTGTAACTGAAGAACCATGGTCCCATGTATTTCCTGGAGGGAGTGATAGCATAGTTGTTAGTCAAATAACATCAAATTTTTTGGGGGAGAATCCCCAAATCCAAAACCCCTGTTGACCTAGCCCTTGAACGGGGTTATTTTATTTGACGCTCTCTACCCGACCGTTGCAGGTCCAATTATTTAATCAACTGGATAGCATCATAAAACAACAACAATCATATCATATCAGCAAAATGGCGCAGAACAAGAAAAAAGCCAATATTCTGTTGAATACTTTAGCTATGGCTTTTTTTTCCCAGTAGCTTCAGATTTCTTCCTTGGTGGCTGCTCTTGTTTTCCATGGGAACAATTAATGAGAATGCTTCTAATTTGGCTGACCTAATTAAAGTTTGAATGTCAAATTTCCAACCGTTACATTTGTTTAACACTCATAAATATAATTTCTATTCACATGGCTTGTTTCCTCCCTGGGAAAGTAATGATAATGAAAGATGCAAGCAGCAATTATTGGGCCCTCGCACCTTTATGGATGTCATATTGTGCCACAGTCGAAGGGTTTTATCACAGGTATGTAGCTGTGTTCAGGCCAGACTCTTATCAGACGATGCCCGAAGGAAATAAAGATCACTTCCTGTGCCCGCTATGTGGTTTACCTAACAAGAAGTCAGCCATTATGGATTTCATGCGCAAATTTTCATTTTACCATCATGTGTTTGAGGCCTTTAGGATTGCCAAAAACTCATGAAAGTTTACAAGTGTGTTTGTACTAGCTATTAACTATTTTGATTTGATATCACAAATGGGCATGGGCATGACACGCTGGCTCTATGGCACCCTCTAATTACTTTTAGCATTTCTGTGGTGCTAGGGGTGCTCGATGGATCATGAGTAGAACAACTGAAAGTCAACGGACAGGAATCCAGTGGACCTTGTTTACACAGCTCAAGGACCTTGATTTTACAGACGACCTTGCACTAGTCTCTGAAAACCACACACACATGCAACAGAAGACAGATAGGCTACAGATTATTAGTGACCAGCTTGGACTCAAGATCAAAACCGGAAAAACCAAGACCATGAGGTTAAATCCGAAAACACATGATCTAATCACACTCAGGGGAGAGGCCATAGAGGACATGGAGCATTTTACCTACCTGGGGAGCAACATCAGCAAGAATGGAGGAGCAGACAGGGACATTAAGGCACACATCAGCAAAGCACAAGTAGCATTCAAGATGCTCAGGCCAATCTGGTTGTCCAAGCAACTCTCCAACAACACCAAGCTACGAATCTTCAATACCAATGTGAAGACTGTCCTGCTCTATAGCTCTGAAATGTGGAAGACTACCGAGGGCCTCACAAGCAAGATCCAAGTGTTTGTTAACAAATGCCTGCGCTTTATCCTTAAGCTGTGGTGGCCCATCAAAACCACAAATGAGGAGCTGTGGAGGATAACAAAGCAGGAAAGCATAGTTACCACCATCAAAAGGAGAAAGTGGAACTGGATAGGGCATACCCTGAGGAAGGACTCAAACAACATCACTAGACAGGCCCTGGATTACAACCCGCAGAGGAAGAGGAAAGCCCGTAGGCCGAGAAACACCTGGAGATGTTCCACACTCCAAGACCTGAATAACATTGGAGTGAGCTGGCAAGAAGCAAAGGCCCCAGCCCAGAAAAGAGTGAGATGGAGAGCTCTGGTGGACGCCCTATGCCCCTCAATGGGGTAAAGAGGATTAAGTCAAAAATTGTTGGGTCTCTGTAAATTAAGAGTACGGTCTTGACCTGCTCTATGTGAAAAGTGCCTTGAGATGACTTTTGTTGTGATTTGGCGCTATATAAATAAAAATTGATTGATTGATTAAGTCAGGGGTGCTTGAAAACTCACGAAAGTTTGCTAATTCCATCGGCACTGGCATGACTTGACAAATGATATGGGTCTTGGTCTGAGATGTGGCAACATGGCTTGATCGTGCCCCCTTGCAATATTTCAAAATCAAGGCCCCAACTTTTAAATTTTATGTAGATGAGCAAAATTTGGTAGGCACATGTATCATGTCCAGCCGTACAAAAAAGCCTCTTGGAGCTGTTGGGCCTCAAACCATGAGGTCACATAGAGAAGGCCTACACGCAACCTGTGAGGCCTGACCACAAGGTGCTTTTTCCTTTGTTTCCCCTGAGACGAAGGAATAGCGCCAAAATGCTGCTTAAAGACGATGGGAGTCCATTGCAAACACCATTTCCAAGGACGCTTTGAGATTTTCACACCTCAGCAGGGAACAGTCAACATACAGTCTCTCATTGGCGGAGACGCTCCTGCACAGCGGAGCGTCCTGATGACACAGCCATGACATCACCGCCCCTTTAAAAACTGAACGTGCCCTGAAGCACACGCCTTTCCCATGTCCCATGAGCTAGGGGCAACTTCTGTTCCTCTGTGAGTCAGCTTGACTAAAGGGGGTACTCCACGCATGTGTTTTCCCCTCATCGAAGACTCCCCTCGCCAGACGAGACAAGACTTCGCCCGTGTTCACCCGAACACATTCCTGGATCCGAGAGAGACTGCTGCTGCAACCAGCGTCCTCAAATTCCCTCGAGATGGAAGAAACGCTCTGCTCTTCTTCACCAAGTCGACTCTGCTTTTCTCTCCGCCACGCCACTGAGAGCCAGCTGCCGTGATTTTCGCCGACCGTGTGAGAACGGCCACCGTCTGCCTCCGAGCCAAGGACAAAGCCGGACAGAAAGACGGACTACACACACACCCTGCTCGCTTTCTGTAGCGACCAAGTAAGAGGCATAAGTCTGGGCAGAGTCAGTGTTAGTTGTGTGCTCCTATCAGCATCAGTTGCTGTTGTATAGCATTTAGCTTTTTAGCTTTATTGCTATTGTTTTGTTGTGTTGTTGACGGACTGCCGAGTCCATTTTTCCTGCTTTACTCTGAGGAGTATTTTAAGTTTGCTGCCTGTTTAGTTGTGTTCACCACGCTACACTGTTTTGTGTTTGTCCCGCTTGGGACTACTGCTGTGTTTGCGCCATCGTGAGTGAGAAAGTAAGTTGCTTTGTCGATCAGAAACCAGACAACGTGCATTACAGACTGCCGTCTGTACACACGCTGTCTGTGGACAAAGGAACCACTTCTCTTCCTCTCACGATTGCTTTCTCTCCTTCTTCCCTCTCTTCTGACTAACACATACACGCGTGCGCACACACACATACATGCACCGACTTCTTTTTGCACTCTGGTCAGATAACATCGGACAAAGCTTCGCTTTGTCTTTCCTTATCCGCCATCAGACACGTGTGTTTTTCACAGAATTGGGTGAGTGCAAGACACCGACCACTAGGTGGCGCCATCTTGCTTTTGTCTAACCAAGACACTGCCACACTTCTGCCATCCGGTTCTCACGCGACGTGACTTCCTCCCATAGTCACGTCCGCGTGACCGACCGACGACATCATCACGTCAAGCCCCGTCACCATCTTGTCGCGCACACACACAGACACACACACACACACACGCACGCACGCACCCACACACATGCATTCCCCTGCATGTGTCCTGTTTGTGTTTTGTTTGGTAGGATTAGATTTTAGGATAGTTGTTTGTTGAATGAAGCGTTTGTTAACTTTGTTTTTTTGCTAAGTTTAATAAACACTATTATATCTTTAAAGAGAAGTTCTTTTGTCATTATTGTGTGTAACATTGTGAAAAGTGGCTGATTGAAGGAGTCAGAGCTCGAATTCAACCCTTCTTTGTTCATCTTTGAATGCTGATATGTCTCAGATATTAACATTCTAGGTGAACTCCCATTTATGAGACTACCTTGTTTGGTTATTGGTCCTGGTTTCCGGGTGGTGCCCCGTATTTGTTAATTCATATTAATAATTCTATTAATTGTTATTATTAGTTAATTATCTTTGATAATTGATAATTATTGCAAGTAATCAACTTTGTTCCTCACAGATCCAACAGTTGGTGCCTGAATTATTGATTAAGGTTAACAATATCTTGATTTCATAATTCATAATTATCATGGATAATTATGATTGCTAATAACCAAACGCACTACTGCTCGTCCTGACAGAGCCATACCCTAAGTCCACCAGGAAGTTTCAGAACATACATTGCCCAATCTTCCTCAGATTTCTCATACTTGACCTAAATACATCTATTTGTCAGTATTGACTCATTGTCATAGCGCCACCTACTGGCAACAGGAAGTTACAGGTGCTTTACTTTTATGACCTGGTCCTAGCAGGTTTTCATTTTACACCGTTGCCGTGTTTTGATGTTTTGCCACGAAGCGGGAAGTTGCTATAACTTGAATGTACATCGTCCAACCTGCACCAAACTTCTCATGCTTGATAAGAATCCTGGCCTGAGTATATCCACATGTCAGTATTGAGTCATAGTTGTAATAACACCTACTGACAACAGGAAATCAGGCTGATATGACAAACACCATCCAATTAACATGGAATTTACATGGTGTTCTAGTGCCACATAATGGACAGAGGAAATGATATTTGACTCCTTCATGCAACATCCGATATTCATGAAAATACATATGCATTTAAGTCGATCCCCGATTAATATGTTGCTGTATTAATGACCCTCTTGTGTAGCACTGCCTACTGGCAACAGGAAATTCAGCCTTATGTGACAAACATCATCCGATTCACATGAAATTTAGTAGGTGTGGTCTACATTTGTCATACAGCAACATGCTGTATAAATAGTGGGTGTTGTCTAGTGCTACATAGTGTACACAGAAGTGATATTTAACTTGTTTGTGCAACGTCCGATAAGAGCCTGGTCTGAAGACATCTGTATGCCCACAGTAAAAGCCCTTCGGCTGCAGTGTGCCCCGACTTGCGCAAAGGTGTGAGGACCCAATCATTGCTGCTTGCAGCTTTAATTAGGACCCAAGCATCAAGTGGTGCGAAGGCCCTATTGTAATTACGGCCCGTGCACCTAGTGGTGTGAAGGCCCTATTGCATCTGAAAGAATACTTCTCCTTCGTTCTTCTTCTTCTTTGGTCAGAAAAGCCTTAAGTATTTGATGATTCCATATTGTGAAAATGGTACCACAAATGGTACCTTTGCTGCACCACTACAGCAAAGGTGTCACTGGACACCTTTGCTGTAGTGGTGCAGCGAATTTTGATGTGAACAAACAAAGTGTTATAACTTGACTCTGCATGATCGGATCTTTTCCAATTTCCCATGCTTGATAAGGGTCCCAGTCTGAAGGCAAGTACAGGCTCATATTGAGTCATAATCATAGCACCACCTACTGGCAACAGGAAGTCCAAGCCCAAGGACCACTCTTTTGCTAACTAGTCCTAACAGGTTGGCCAGAAACACATAAAATTTGGTCAGCCAACGTGTAAGACCTTGATGATGATAACTCCTGAAGCTTTTGAGTTTTCATCAAAAGGCACTGCCATGCTTATGCATTGTTCGCCCTAAAATACTAAGCTATTTTTAAGGGGCTAGACATGCTTGAAAACTCACAAAACTTTGCGCACACATGAAAGGTTTTAAAGTCTGTAATATTGTATAGGTGGCAGGCATGGGTGTGGCAGAATGGCTCGACAGCACCCCCTACAATATTTCAACAAGGCAGCCCCCGCGCCACGTTAAACCTACATTTACGAAAATCGGTACACACATATCACGCCAGGGCCATTTTGAATTTAGTGGTCAAGTTTGGCAATTTTGCATGCCTTGTATTTTGACAAACTCTTCTACAGAATTCATCATAAGGACATCAAAATCAGTGTGTGTTATCTAGACTAGTTTGTGATCAAAAGTTATCAAAATCTTGAGTTTTTGCTGAACGCCCTTGCTGTGGTGTTCTGCTGTTACTATTCTTCTCCTGAAAGAATCACATTTCTGAGGGCCTAAACATGCTTGAAAACTTACGAAACTTAGCACATTCATCCAAGGCGAGACATGTGGATGGGTGTGGCAAAATAGCTCGAGGGTGCCCCCAGAATTATTCAAAGTCAAAGCCTCCACCTTTAAATTTGATGTAGATGAACGAAATTTGGTAGGCCCATGAATCATGTCCAGACACACAAAATACCCTCTTGGAGCCATACTCTCAGTGCCATTTTGCCATTTTTGCCATTTTGAATTTACTTTGCAACTTTAGCGCAGTTTTTGCAATTTGCAGCCATTCTATTTTAACAAAGTCCTCCTAGAGATTTAGCTTGACTGACTTCAAATTTGGTCATTGTCATCTAAAGACCTTTGTGATGAAACCTTATGAAAATCTTCAAATTTTCATTGAACGCCCTCACTGTGGCGATGCAGCAAACTTTGATGTTTCATTGTTTCACCATGAAGCAGGAAGTTGTAACTTGAATGTACATTGTCCAACCTGCACCAAATTTCTCACGCCTGACAGGAGTCCCAGTCTGAACACATTTACATGTCAATATTGAGTTGTAGTCATAACGCCACTTACTGAAAACAGGAAGTCAGCTGTATATGATGAACATCCTCCGATTTACAAGGAATTTACATGGTGCGGTCTACACATGATTTACAGCAACATGATGTATAAGTAGTGTGTGTGCCACATAGTGTACAGGAGTAATATTTAACTCCATTCAATGTCTGATATTCATGAAAATGCATATGCATTTCAGTTGACCTCTACTAAATATATTGCTGCTGAGCAAAATTTGGTAGGCATATGTATTATGTCCAGATGCACAAAAAAAGCCTCTAGGAGCCATACACTAAATTCAACAGGAAGTCAGCCATTTTAAATTTGATTTGCAATTTTTACGCAGATTTTGCCATTTGCAGATGTTGTATTTTAATGAACTCCTCCTAGAGATTGAACCTGACCAACTTCATACTTGGTCAGTGTCATCTAAAGATCTTTGCGATAAAAAGCCATAAAAATCTTGAGTTTTCATGGAAAGCCCTTGATGTGGTGATGCAGCGAATGTTGATGTTTTGCCATGAAACAGGAAGTTGTTGTAACTCAAATGTACATTGTCCAATGTCCTGCTCCACATTTCTCATCCTTCATAAGGGTCCTATCCTGAACACATCCATGTGTCAATATTGAATCTTAGTCATAGCACCACCTAGTGGCAACAGGAATATCCTGTGCTGTACTGTTATCAATCAATCAATCAATCAATCAATCTTTATTTATATAGCGCCATATCACAACAGAAGTCATCTCAAGGCACTTTTCACATAGAGCAGGTCAAGACTGTACTCTTTAATTTACAGAGACCCAACAATTCCCCCATGAGCAAGCACTTGGCGACAGCGGTAAGGAAAAACTCCCCTTTAACGGGTAGAAACCTCAAGCAGACCCCGGCTCTTGGTGGGCGGCCATCTGCTTTGACCGGTTGGGTTGAGAGAGAGAAAGAGAGAGGGAAAGGGGGAGGGGGGACAGAAGAAAAACAATCACAACAACAAACAACAACAAGCACAAGCAGCAACAGCCAGGGAAGGATGCCATCAGGACTGTGAAGGACCGCAAAGGTTCGGCCCGGGAGTCAGGTTTTTCTGTGAGATGAGAAAGCCCAAAAAACTCCGGGGAAGAAGCAAAGTTAGTGACATGCATTGATGTTACATGAATGCATACAGATGGAGAGGAGGAGGAGGAGAGAGGAGCTCAGTGCATCATGGGAAGTCCCCCAGTAGTCTAGGCCTATAGCAGCATAACTAAGGGCTGATCCAAGGCGAGCCTGGTCGGCCCTAACTATAAGCTTTATCAAAAAGGAAAGTTTTAAGCCTACTCTTAAACATAGAGAGGGTGTCTGCACCCCGGACTGAATCCGGTAGATGGTTCCATAGAAGAGGAGCCTGATAGCTGAAGGCTCTGCCTCCCATTCTACTTTTAAAGACTGTAGGGACCACCAGTAAGCCTGCATACTGGGAGCGCAGTGTTCTAGTGGGATAATACGGTATTATGAGCTCTATCTAGCAGGTTGAATGGATCTACTTCAAATTTGGTCAGAAAACCCGTAAGATTTTATATTGATTTTATTGATTGATTTTATATTGTGAAGATAGTGAATTTTCATTGAGCGCTGTTGCTGTGGCAATGCAATGTGCAGTGTTTCGCCTCTTCAATACAAACTGTTGTAACTCGACTACACATGGTCAGATCTTTCCTTAAATTTCACATGATTGATAAGAGTCCAGGCCAGTATCGAATCATAGTAATAGCGTCACCTACGGGCAACAGGAAGTTAGAGGCCCCATACTTTTCCTAACTATTCCCAGTAGGTTAACCAGATCCACCTAAAATTTGGTCAGCTAAATTGTAAGACATTTATGATTCTAAACGGTGGACCTTTTGAGAATTCATCAAAAGCTGCTGCCATGGAGACACATTATTCACCATGAAACAGGAAGCTATTTTTGAAGGGCTAGGGATGCTTGAAAACTCATGAAACTTGGCACACTTGCAGGTAATTCAATGTCTGATATGAGTCTTGTGCTTTGGTGTGGGAAGATGACTTGAGGGTGCCCCCTACAAAATTTCAAATTCAAAGCCCCCACCTTTAAATTTGACGTAGCTCAATGAAATTTGGTAGGCAAATATACCATGTTCAGATGCACAAAAAAGCCTCTTGGAGCCATACCCTATGTCTAACAGGAATTCAGCCATTTTGAATTTACTTTGCAATTTTAGTGCAGTTTTTGCAATTTCCAGGCATTGGAAAGTTGGCACACCTGTCAGTGTATTTAGTTGGCTGATATGGCTACTGGGCTTGAGTATAGTAAAATGATTCAAGGGTGCTCCTTAGAAAATTTCAATGTAAAAGCCCACACCTTTATATTTATAATAGATGGACGAAATTTGGTAGGCCCATTTATCTTGTCCAGATGCACAAAAAAAGCCTCTGGGAGCTATACCCTAAGTCCAACAGGAAGTCAGCCATTTTGAATTTACTTTGCAATTTTTGCGCATTTTTTTGCCATTTGTAGGCATTGTTTTTCAACAAACCCCTCCTAGAGATTTAATCTGACCAACCTAAAATTTGGTTGGTGTCATCTTAAGACATTTCCTATGAAAATCTCTCAAAATCTTGACTTTTCATTGAATGTTGTTTCCGTGGCGATGCGGCAAACTTCAGTGTTTCACCATGATGCAGAAAGTAGTTCTAACTTGGATGTACATCGTCCAACCTGCACCAAATTTCTCATGCTTGATAAGAGTCACACAGTGGACACAGGAAGTGAGGATGTAAGTCATTCGTGCAACATCTGATAAGAGCCTGGTCCTGAACACATCTGTGTGCACACAATGAAAGCCCTTCGACTGTGGCACTACAATCATAATCATATATGTGGGCAATTGTATGCTGTTGTAAATTTTATATTTTTAAATCTGTTTAAAACATCTATTTTTAATTTTTATTTTCAAATCAAACTTAAATGCACAATATGTAATTTCTGCCACTAGGGGCCTCAATTTTTAACGTGAAACTGCTTTATTCATCATACTCTCTCTTTTGTTACTTTTTTGACTGAGAGACCCCTAGTGGCAGAAATTACATATTGTGCGTTTAATGCATGTGTGTACTCCTCAAGTAATAAATAACTTTGATTCAAAGCTTTCTGTTTCTGTTACTCTCTCTCATTGGTACAAATATTATGTTCAGTTTTATTCAACTGTAAATGGATATGAATGATCGGTGGATTAACAGTTCAAGCATCCATATGAAATATCCATATGAGAAATAACTTTTGCTTCAGATATAAAAAAAGTTACATTTTAGAGTATCTGATTGTCTGTATTTTGTAAATATTGAGCAATGAACACAGTAACAATGTTTTCTCCAAAATGGTTATATCTAGAAATGAAACTTGTCGGTTTATGACTAGTAACTAGCTACATAAACAACCCAATAGTAAAGAACTCTACTGATCACTATTTAAAATATATGTAGTCTTGCTGTAGTGTTGTGACTACATATTCACTATACAAGCAAGTTGTAGAACCTCTACACAATTACTATTTAAAAGCCTGTGTAGTAAAGCAGTAGTGTTTTGACAACTTATTCACCACTAACACCAAGTAGCAAAAACTCTAGTGTAGTTTATGTACTACTCGAGTGGTACATAAACTACACATTCACTGCACAATTCATACATTTCACTACATAGCCACTACAACGTGAATTGGTTTTGTTTAGTGTTTCAGTAGTACTTTTTAATGAGGGAGGAGTCCTATTTCTCTCCTTACTGAACAAAAAACTTGTACTTATTTTAACTATCCAACTATGTTTTAGAATAAAAATTACACAAATATCTGTACTATCGTTACCAACTTGCAAACAGAATCTATATCCTTCAGTAAAAGAAAAAAGTTAAAATTCTAGTGTGCTGTGCTTGTGTAAAACATGCCACCAGTGGATAAGAGAATGTGGACAGAGCAGGTTGAAGCAGGTTTATGTTTATTGAACAGGTGTATTGATAAAGTATTGGATTTTTACTCACCAAGGTTTTATTGCACTTACAGTAACGAGCGTTGTTGTCATCAACTCCATTAATCTTCACTTCACTGTCTCATGATAATAGCATGAAAATAACTTACGCCAAACTTTAAAAACTACAGTTTAAAGAATATTTTTTTGTATTAGCGGCAAAAATAAATGGATTATGACGGAAATCTGTCTGTAGACAGAGCTCTTGCACCCATGTGTGACACTTTAAGCTACAGCCTTTTGCATTTTGTTTGACATACAAAATATCAGAAGCCCGGTGGCCATGTTCAACACAACAGTCCCCATAGCGTTGGTCCCCAGTGGTGCCCACAACAAATGAGTGACTTGCAGCCTTGTGTTCAAATGCCAACAGCTACAATCTGTACAAACAGTTTTAGCCAAAAACATCAAATCATATCAACATCATATATCATTGGAATTTGCGTGATGGTTGTGTGAGCCTCTCCTAATGCTGCAAAATGCCTGCCGTTACTTTTCAAAATTATTTTAAATTAATCAAAGCATGTCACTTAACTTGAAATGAATAACATTATTTAATGTAATTTAAATTTAATTGCAAAACAGCTTAGCCCAAAATAGCATCCTTTCATTAATCACATTTTAATGTAACGATTGGATTATACCTTGTTAGCCCCATTGTTAACTCCCAACAGACTCCCGACAGAACTTTATCTTTGTAAGCTAACACTATCCTAAACATCTAATGAATGATTCTCACTTACACTTCTTTGCTGGTTATTACTCTGAGTGTGTTGGTCTGACAGTCCAGTCCATGACCGTGACTGCAGGGTGAGCAATTACCCTCGACGGTGGAATATTCGTTAGGGTGACATCAACTGTACATGACCTCACATAGGTGAGCTGTGCCATGGGGGGTGAACCCCTCCCCCCTTAAGGGACAGACCAGGACAGGACCACAAATGCCACCAAGGGACACAGGATGGATGGCTGCTGAAAGACGGGGGGAGGAAGAGGCCAAAAATGAAAGTCCATAGGCCACAAAAAAGTGCGGGAGGCCAGGGAGGTGGTGCTCAGGCACATGGCCAGAGCATGGGGAACCGAGAAGGTCATGCTCAGAAAGGTGGCCAGGGCATGGGGAACCAGAAAAGTGGTGCACAGGCAGGCGGCCAGGACACTGGGAACCAGGGAGGCGGCACTCAGGTGGGCAGCCTGAGGCTGGACAGGGGTGGAGCAAAAGAGTGCAGGTGGACAGCCAGGGGGCCGGACAGAGGCAGAGCCAGAAAGTTCAGGGGGACGGCCCAGGGTCCGAACAGAGGCAGAGCGAGAATCCCCAGGCGATTGGCCCGGGGGCTGAACAGGGGCATAGAAAAAAGGTCTCAGATGGGCAGCCTGAGGACAGGACCAAGGGAAAACTGAGGACCTCCGGAGGGCAACCGGAGGGCAAGGGCAATGGCTGAAACTGCTCTGGAGGGTGACAGGTGCAGGACAGACAGTTGAAGTTGCTCGGGAGGACGAACAGGAGGCAGGACAGACGGCAGAAGTTGCTCTGGAGGGCGACCAGGGCACAGGATAGATGGCAGAAGTCACTCAGAAGGGCGACCAGGGCACAGGACAGATGGCAGAAGTCACTCGGGAGTTGGGCTGCAGATCAGCAGCGAAGGCGGAACCCCTCCGTTGGTGAGACGGCCAGCTGGAGATCTACAATGTCTAGGAGGTCTGGAAGGTCATTGGCTGGTGCCCTGGGCAGTGGAAACACAGAGAGCTGGGTCACTGGGAGTATAGCCAACTCTGGGGGCCGCTCCACCAGGGATGCTGCAGGCTCGGAAGGTGACGCCACTGGGGATACTTCAGACTCAGGGGGCAGGTCCACCAGGGATGCTGTAGACTCAGGGGGCAGAGCCACCAGAGATCCAGGAAGTGGAGACCTGGCCCTCCTGGGAAAGCTGGAACCATAGGGACCCGGGAGCCAGAGGAAACAGTTGCACAGGAACCCAATGACAAGGGACTCCATGACCTCAGGCAGACAGGATGGATGCAGCTCAGGAACTGGGGATTGCTGCCACGGCCCAGCAGGAATGGGGAATTGCTGCATGCCAGCAGGAACGGGGAATTGCTGCACACCAGCAGGAATGGGGAATTGCTGCACGCCAGCAGGAACGGGGAATTGATGCATGCCAGCAGGAACAGGAAGTTGCTGCACGCTAGCAGGAACAGGGAGTTGCTGCACACCAGCAGAAACAGGAGGTTTTGTGAAGCACTTGATGCATGTAATTTCTTTATTGTAATGCACTTTGAGCTGCATTTCCTGTATGAAAGGTGCTATATAAATAAAGTTTATTATTATCATTGTTATTATTATTACCCAAAAATATCTGACATTACATTTTAAAGACAAGACAAGACCAGCAATACATATGTGGCCCATAGCTGACATCTGGGCCAAATACTACTCTTAACAACTGGCTAGTTTGCTGCCTTAAAGACGATGCCACCCTGCCACACCTCGGCCATTTTCGGTTCACATGCCTTATGCCAGTGCCAGCTGAATACTAGCTGTGCCAGTTTCATACCAGTTCCGGGCCGAATGTCTCTGTACCAGGCAGAGCAGATACTTGTAGTGTACTAGTAGCCACAGTTGAAATACAGGCCAAGTTATGTCCTTGGACCCAAAACGACTTTTTCCCATACATAATATATTTAGGTTATTTTATTAATATCCACTTATGAGAACTTTGTTTTGTATTGTATTTATTGGGACCATGTACAGTGTTAAACATAAATGTTAACATTTGATATACTGCACCAGAGTTAGCTTAAGCTAATTTTCATCTGCAGTCCCTTACTATTAAAATATATAGCAGCACAATAACAAATGGTAAAAAGCAAAAAACACACATGACACATTATATATATTTCGAATTTGGATCCAGTGTCACACCAAGATATTCAAAATACAAAGTTACATGCAATAGCACATCACATACACCCACAATGTCACTAGAAATTAATAATGTAAGCTTGTCAAATTAAAAGCAAGATTATTTGCGTTCATGAGAAGACCATGAGATGAAATTTAGATTCAGTGGTTATAGAGGTGAGTAGTTTTTAGCAGATTTTTAATTTGGTTTTGAACGTCTGTGGAACTGCAGCTCTTCATATCATCAGGTAGGGCATTCCACTGAGTTGTGTCTTTCACAGAGAAAGCTGATTGCCCAAATGCAGTGTGATGAAATGGTATGGTACTAATCTTATATTCTGGAGGATCTAACAGAACTTACTGAGCGAGTGTACGCAAAGTCACGAAGTGAAGGAAGGGCAAAACCATTTAAAATTTGAGAATAATC
The DNA here is from genome assembly GCF_914725855.1 of Thunnus albacares. NCBI lineage: Eukaryota > Metazoa > Chordata > Actinopteri > Scombriformes > Scombridae > Thunnus > Thunnus albacares. The sequence continues at coordinate 132,609 of NC_058112.1, forward strand.
TAAAATTGTCAAAGCCCAGTAAATTGTATTTCTCCAGTACCCCACAGTGATGGAAATGCATTGGCTTTTTGTCCAGAGTTTTCAGAGTTTGTTTGTATAAGGACTCAAGAGGTCTTATGGCTGTTTCTCCAGCCTGCCCCCAACATGTGATGCAATAAGACATATGAGAAAGAATCATGGCATGCGTAAATATCTTGGCTGCATCCAAAGGGAGACAGTTTGTAATATGTCTAAAATTTGCTGAGTTGTACTTTATGGTTTTAACCATTTTTTTTTTAACATGTTTCTTAAAGTTCGAATTTGGATCCAGTGTCACACCCAGATAGTTAAAATCAGTGACTATGTCAATCCTATTACCTTTGATGCCTTTGATTTTAGAATATCAATGTTAGGAGGTTGTGCCATGGTTTTAGAGAAAAACATACCTTTTGTCTTGTTTACATTTAGACTCAGACATGACTGATCAAGCCAACTAAAGCATAACATTTAAATAGTTCTGTGTAGGCAACTCAAACTCCCTGGTTAGGCTGTGTTCAGACAGATGTTGGGACGGGCAGTAGTGCGTTTGGTTATTAGCAATAATTCATAATTATCATAGATAATTATGAATTATGAAAATAAGATATTGTTAACCTTAATCAATAATTCAGGCACCAACTGTTGGATCTGTGAGGAACACAGTTGGTTATTTGCAATAATTACCAATTATCAAGGATATTTGACAAATTATGACAATTAATAGAATTATTAATATGAATTAACAAATACGGGGCACCACCCGGAAACCGGGACCAATAACCAAACAAGGTAGTCTCATAAATGGGAGTTCACCTAGAATGTTAATATCTGAGAGATATCAACATTCAAGGATGAACAAAGAAGGGTGAATTCGAGCTCTGACTCCTTCAAATCAGCCACTTTTCACAATATTACAGACAATAATGACAGAAGAACTTCTCTTTAAAGATCTAACAGTGTTTATTAAACTTAGCAAAATTAACAAAGTTAACAAATGCTTCATTCAATAAACAACTATCCTAAGTTCTAATCCTACCAAACAAAACAAAAACAGCTATGTACAGGGTTGGACACATGCAGGGGAATGCATGTGTGTGTGTGCGTGCGTGTGTGTGTGTGAGCGTGCGTGTGTGCGACAAGATGGCGACGGGGCCTGACGTGATGACGTCGCCGGTCTGCGACGCGGACGTGACTATGGGAGGAAGTCACGTCGCGCGAGAACCGGATGGCAGAAATGTGGCGGTGTCTTGGTTAGACAGAAGCAAGACGGCGCTGCCTGGTGGACGGCGTCTCGCACTCACCCACTTCTGTGAAAAACACACGTGTCTGATGGCGGATAAGGAAAGACAAAGCGAAGCTTTGTCCGACGTTATCTGACCATCAGATGTGCAAAAGATGTCGGTGCGTGTATGTGTGTGTGCGCGCGCGTGTATGTGTTAGTCAGAGGAGAGAGGGAAGAAGGAAAGAAAGCGATCGTGAGAGGAAGAGAAACGGCTTTGTCCACAGACAGTGCGCGTACGGACGGCAGTCTGTAACGCACGTTGTCTGGTTTCTGACCGACAAAGCAACTTACTTTCTCACTCACGATGGCACAAACACAGCAGTAGTCCCGAGCGGGACAAACACAAAACAGTCTAGCGTGGTGAACACAACTAAACAGGCAGCAAACTAAAAATACTCCTAAGAGTAACAGAGAAAAATGGACGCGGTGGTCCGTCAACAGCACAACAAAACAATAGCAAAGCTAAGAGCTAAATGCTAAACAACAGCAACTGATGCTGATAAGAACACACAATTAACACTGCTTCTGCCCAGACTTATGCCTCTTACTTGGGTCGCTTCAGAAAGCGAGCAGGATGTTTGTGTGTAATCCGTCGTTATGTCCGGCTTTGTCCTGGGCTTGGATGCAGACGGTGGCCGTTCTCGCACGGTCGGCGAAAAGCACGGCAGCTGGCTCTCGGTGGTGTGGCGGGGAGAACAGCAGAGTCGACTCGGTGAAGAAGCGTTTCTTCCGTCTCGAGGAAATTGAGGACGCTGGTTGCAGCAGTGGTCTCTCTCGGATCCGGGAATGTGTTAGGGTGAACACGGGCGAAGTCTCGTCTCGTCCGGCGAGGGGAGTCTTCGATGAGGGGAAAACACGTGCGTGGGATACCCCCTTTAGTCAGCTGACTCACAGAGGAACAGGAGTTACCCCTAGCTCAGTGACATGGGAAAGGCGTGTGCTTCAGGGCACGTTCAGTTTTTAAAAGGGCGGTGATGTCATGGCTGCATCATCAGGACGCTCCGCTGTGCTGGAGTGTCTCCGCCAATGAGACTGTATGTTGACTGCTCCCTGCTGAGGTGTGAAAATCTCAGAGCATCCTTGGAAATGGAGTTTGCAATGGACTCCCATTGTCTAAGCAGCATTTTTGGCGCTATTCCTTTGTCTTGGGTGAAACAAAGGAACAAGCACCTCGTGGTCAGGCCTCACAGGTTACATGTAGGCCCTCTCTGTGTGACCTCATGGTCTGAGGCCCAACACAGACAACACCACTGTGTGAAAAAACATAGTGCCCATCATTCATGGGGGTGCCAACACAGAAGCTTCTAACAAAAAAACGCAAGGCTGTTAAACTAAAATGTTGAACCTGGCTCAACTTTCACTGTAACTCAGCCAATTAGGTCCAGTCACTGGATTTTAACCCAGAGAAATAGGGATTTTGTGTATCACAGTGTTGTGTTTGAAGCATAGGCACTTCAACAGATGCAATCACATATATGGAAGTTATACCAAATCAATGACTGAAGTAATTGTTTTGTGCTTGTGATTCATACAGATGTGAAAAAAGTTAAAAATAAAAATCTTTACCAGAAAGAGTGTGTTCCAGACCTGGGCCAGAATGAGATGAGAGACAGGAGAGTGTCATTACTGCTGACAACAGGCTGAGGCAAGCTGCTGAGCTGTTCAACGTCAACTGAAGCATGCCATCCTTTTCCCTGCAATACAGCGCACACACACACTTACACTTACAGACACACACACACACACACACTGAAATCCTGAACACATGAAAAACACCAACAGAAGGACTGCTGTAGCAGCTGGAGGCCCACTGACCCAGAGAGAGAAGACAGGACAACACAGAATCAGTGGAGAGCTGGAGTGTGTGCCAACACACTGAGCTGTTGTTACGGTCACAATCTGCCCTTTTCTTTTGTCATTTTCAAAACAGCATCACAAACACAGCTGTGTGATGCTGTAGCCATTATTCAAACAGAACATGATTAATCTATACATAAAACTGTTTTTTTCTGCACCCAGACCCCCCTCTGGTGTCAACACTTTGTCACTGTGCTCTGAGAGCAGTGTTGCTTTTATTTTTCCCTGATAATTTATCATATATTTGTTGACATTTCTGGGTTTTATTCGTCACTATAAAATCACAAGGATTCACAAGGAGGGACTCTGGGAGTTTGCCCATCCAGTCTTCACTGGATGGGCACTTGGAGAAGGCTTGTGGCTGTGTCTCTTTAGGGTGTCTTGTGGAGGATGCTGCAGGTAGTGGGGCCATTGCTACATGTCATCTTTTTATAATCGATGCAAGAGGTGTGACAACATTCTTGTCAAGCACAATATCAATAGGTGTTTGACTCTAGCCAGGCTGCCCTGTGTCATTAATTCAGTTTGTGTTTTGTGTACAGAATCTTGAGATACAGCCAAGGAGTGGAGAGCATCTGGTTTGAGATGTCAGATTTGCATCTAGGATTTTTCTAGAAGATGTAGTTCCTCTGGCTTCATTGACCTGTGACCTCCAGCGAGCACTGGGACAGAAGCTGAGTGTGAAGCAGCTGGAATGAGAATCAGGAGCAAAGTCTGAGGCCATGTCACTATCTTGGAAAACAATGGATTAGTTGGTTTGGTTTGGAAGTCAGCTGCTGCCTGAAATGAAGGACCTCGAGTATCTCTGGGTCTTGTTCACAAGTCAGGCTAACATGGATTGTGAGATCAACGGGATCAGTGTCAGCAGTAATGAAGACTGTACTGGATGGTTTTGGTCACTTTTGGTCACAATTGTGGCATGTGTAATGGCTTTTTTATAAAGTGTGTAATAATCAGTCCTTCCTTGAGTCCAAATGGAAATTTGTGCCAGATGTAATGAAATTCCTTCCCGGTGTTCCTGAGATATTAAGTTCACAAGAATGGGATGGACATGAGGTCACAGTGACCTTGACCTTTGACCACCAAAGTCTAATTAGTGCATCCTTGGGTCCAAATGGATGTTAGTGCCAAATTTGAAGAAATTTCCTCAAGGCATTCCTGGGATATTACATTCATGAGAATGGGATGGACGGATGTACGAACGGATGGACAACCCAAAAAAATAGTTCCTCTGGCCACAACTGTTGCCGGCACAGACGCATAGAAATACAGGCAAGATCTGAAAAACTTGTGAAAATGCCAGTTTTATTATCAACAACAAAATAGAATATCCATTTGAAATAAAACTTCACAAGCTGATTCTCTCCAGCAGACACTACTGTCTGTTGGTAAATATGTGTGTGTGGTGTGTGTGTGTGTGTGTGTGTGTGAATTGCTGACTTCATTAAGACAGGCATCCTCTCCTCTCATTTAATTACGAGAGAAAAGGTTAGTGCCACAACGCAATTTACCAAATGTGATTTCTTAGCAGCTATTAACTGTGTGTGTTGGTGTGTGTGCAGTGACAGAGAGGAGGAGGGGGATGGAGGGGTCTTTTTGTGCTGTGTATTAGCATTTCTGTTTGTGGATGTTTCAATTCTCCAAATGCTATCAAGTTCACTGGCCATCATTTACTGTTTTAGAGGGTTTCTGAGTTTATATTATTTGTAGGTTGCATGGGTAATGACTGAAATACAATATAAATGTGCAGGATAAGTAGAGAGGAACACAATGTAGAGAGAAAAAAATAAAAGTACAATTTGAGACAAATGACTCATGTAGTTACATTCTGGTGGGGATTTGTGTGGAAAAACAGTCACAAGAGTGCAGTCTGCATTAAGCCTAATCATGTTTTCTTGTTTTTGCTTTTGTATCTGTGACACAGGGGACAGTTAGGGTTGGATCACTGCCTGCCTAGAATGACTTCAAAGTTTTGCTTAGGTACCAAAACCTTGCAGCTATTGCCTGCAGCTCCAAAATATTTCATAAATAGATTAAAATGACCATGTATTTTGTCCCTCATGGGATATTTGTCAAGCCAAAAAAAGAAAGTGATGAGTGTGTTTTTCACATTATCACCATAATGGATATCACTGCCATTGGTGTCTGTGTGAAAAAGTTGAATGTGGTCCAGTGATTATGATCCAATCCTACATTATGGACAGTTTATTTTATATTATACACTCAGCAATAAACTTTGCAAAAACAAATCTTTTCTTTAAATGTCATATACGGGCATGCTGTTAAGCTTTCTTGCTGTAAACATCCTCCACTAAAAAAGGAACACATTAATTTGAACATTCCTGGTCCTGTTAGTGTCAGGGTCTTCATCAGTTAATTGTTAATCACTGACCTGCAGTAAGTTGTTAATTGAGACTCTGTGAATTAAAGATGATAGTCATTAGAGCGAGGACAGAGATCACCCATCACACTGAAACAGGAGATGTCACAGCTCTAAAGATGAATGATGGCTCTCAGTGTCAAGAGCACAGAGCATGAAAGAAGGAAATGGATGAACATGGAAATACACAGTTCCAGCTGCTGTCTCACTCAATCTAGAAATAAAAACACTGAAGATACAGTATGTAGCCACACTAATACCCAGTGCAGTAAAATACTTGAATAAAATAAAGAGAGAGCTGGATGTGTGAATTATATGGAGACAGCCTACTGTACAAAACTCTGCTGCACATATTTTAATTATAATTAAGAGATGGGATTACATTGCACATTTTTTATCCTGTTCATTTTAGAATTAATTTCAAAATCTTATTGCTCACATTTTTTAAGTATTACATGGCCAGGCACCTACCTGCATTAAAGGTAATTTGGACTGCATTTATATATAGCGCTCTTATCTAAAGCGCTTTACAATGTCTCATTCACCAATTCACACACATTCACACACCAATGGCAGCAAGCTACCATGCAAGGCCCTGGCCTAACCTGAGCATCAGGATCAGTTTGGGGTTTAGTGGTTTGCTCAAGGTTGTGTGTGTGTGTATGTGTGTGTGTGTGTGTGTGTGTGTGTGTGTGTGTATCTGTAACAGGTCATAAGTCATGACCATGACTCTTTCTTCTCACCTGCAGAAAAATACAGGATAACCATGATTAAATTCAAATTAATCTAACATGGGTGGTTCAGTTCTGAAAGCGATCACTGTCATAATGATTTTAGTTATTTCATGAATGACATTTATTTTCTAAATGATGACATATAAATCCAAATCTACACTGTCTTCAGCTAATCACCCCAATACCCGATTTACATTAATGGTTCAATTTGACCTCAAGTGGCCTCTATACATATTCATACAGAGCACATCTGTTTTTCACCCAGGGGGTATTGGAAACATAATAGCACATGAATGATATGAGTAATTGGGTGATTGCATGGTAATCCTGCATACATTTCTAAAGATGGGATCCTAATAATCAAATTACTTCTCTGGGTCATTTTGACTTGATTAGGCCCATATTCAAGATTCAAGATTCAATTGTTTGTTTTCTTATTTCTTAATGTTTTGTTTTTCTATGTTAGGTTATGTGAAGGGATGGGGGTTGGAGTGGGGATGGGTGAAGTCAGGATGGGAGGAGATGGTGGAAGGCTAGAAGGGGGAGGGAACGAGAGAAGGAAGGTACGTAGTCCTTAACAATTTCAGTGATTTCAATGATGCTACACTTACAGTATACTGCATTTATTTGCACTTGATAATGAAGAGAACAAACATGCAAATTTGTTCAACGCATTTTCTCTTGCCTAATCAATAGCAAAAAGCTATGAATTATATCTTGGAATGTGAATGGTGCTAACAATCAGTTTAACTGTGGTAAAATTTTAAAACATTTAAAAAGGTTTTCTGCTGGACAGCCTTCAAAGAGATCTGGTGTTGCTGTATTATTTAACAAGAAATTCAATTTCAAAGTTAAAAACATATCAAGAGACCCATCAAGAAGATATATTTTTTTATTAAGGGTTCCTTTGAGTCAAGAATAAACAGCAGCACCAAGAAGAAAACAGATTGTTAATAGAAATCAAGCTGTTACAAAATTCACTGTCAAATGAACATAAGGATGAAATATGGAATTAATTGTGTAAGCTAAAAATTAAATATGATGACATTATAAGGAACAAATTTGAATGTAAACCAAAAAGAGCAAAATTAAATTATTATGAATGTGGGGAGAATGCAGGAAAGTTGCTAGCTTCAAGACTTAAAAACAGATGACTAAAAATACCATATCTTGTATTAGATTACCTAATAACTCAACTACCACTGATCCAGATCAAATAAGTAAGGCCTTTACTGACTTTCATGAAAATCTTTACAAGTCTGACAGTGATGATGACCCTGATTCAACACAGGAACTCTTAAAGAGTATTCATCTCCCCTGCTTATTAGAGGAAGAAAAAAATGCATTGGAAAAGCCAATAACTCTATTTGAAATAAATAAAGTCATTAGTTCATTTTCTAAGAACAAAACTCCAGGGCCTTATGGTTATAATGCTCTACCAGTTCCACCAAGACTTCTGTGAGGACCTATCCCCTCTACTTTTGTAGGCTTTTCAAGCATCTTTCGACAATGGAAGTTTTCCACCTATGTTTAATTATTCCCACATTACTTTAATTAATAAAAAAAAATAAAGATCATTTAATTTGTAGTAACTATCATCCATATCATTGGCAAATTTAGATAATTTTGGCCAAAATTCTTGCAGACGAATTAGTTCAGGTAATCGGAAAGCTGATACACACTGACCAAACTGGTTTCATGAAAAATCAACATTCATCTGACATCACAAGGAAATTATTCAGTATCATTCATTATGTAAAAAAGCTCTCTCATCGGGCAGCACTGTGTACTTTAGATGCTGAAAAAGCCTTTGACCAACCTTTAAAATTTATGGTCAATACCCTGCAATTTCATGCAGTGGATTAGGATGATCTACTCAAAGCCATGGCTTCAATAAGAACTAATGACTTTATTTCAAAACATTTCATTTTACATCAAGAAGCTAAACAAGGATGTCCAGCTTCAGTACTTTTACTCAATCTAATTACTGAACCATTAGCTGACAAAAAACAAAATCTGAAAAGAATATTAAAGGCATAAAATTTGGAAGTCAAATATATAAAATGATGTCGATGACCCCCGACACGCTGTTGTACAAGTCCTCTCCCCGAGTTGTCCCCTTCAGGGATTCCATTGCCAAAAACTCCTCCGTTATCTCAAAATTGTCAGTAATCCCTCTGATAAAAATTAAAAGTTGAGCGGTGTCCTTTGTGTCATTACTTTTGTCCAGTGCCAAAGAATATAACATCAATGATTCCGCTTTTTTTGTTTAGCTTGCTAGCTAAGTCTTCGTCAATTAGCTCAACACGGCGAGTCACTGTCTGGCGTGATAGGCTTATTTTTTCAAATTTCTTCTTGCTCTCAGGACACAAGATACCTGCTGTCTCTACCATGCACTCTTTGAAAAACTCCCCTTCAGAGAAAGGCTTCGTCCTTGATACTTCGATGGCAGTTTGTTGGATAAAGGTGTTTTGCTGAGCCTGTAAACTAGCTGCCAATGTCTGAGCCATAGCCGTCTGTTCTTGCGTTGACTGGTTATTAGCATAATTAGCATGCTTGGTGGAAAAGTGACAGCTGATGTTGTATTCTTTGAAAACTGCATTGGTTTCTTGGCAAATGAGACATACAGCCTTCGACCAGACTTCAGTGAAAAAGTATTTAGTTGTCCATTCATTATTAAACACTCGACCCTCACTGTTGACTTTTCTTTTCTTTGGCCCACTCACTGCTGCCCACTCATTGCACTCAGAGCAGTGGCAGAGTATTAACAGAGAGGCGGGCTGGCAAAGTCAAGTCAAAGTATCACTGTGCCTAATGCGCCACCTGGTGGCACGCCAGGCATTACAGGACATAGTCAAATGAATGCAGTCATAATTATGATTTGATTTGTTTTGGGCAATTCTGTACCAACCTTCGGCGGGCCGGACTAAAAAGACAAACGGGCCGGATGTGGCCCGCAGGCCATATTCCCCCCCCCCCCGATCTAGAGACCTGATTTTCTGGTGACAGTTCTGCCTAATTCAAAGACTTAATAATGAGCTTGAATTCATTTAGGACACAAAACCATATGGAGGTTTAATTCAAGTAAATAATGACACCAATGTAACATTTTCACACAACAATGGTTGTTCTCTTTTAGTTTATTTCTACAGAATAGCATGATGATAATGCAAAGTTTCATTTATGTGGATCAGACATAGAATGTGGTTGTGTAAAGGAATAGAATGAGAACAGGGGCGTCGCTGGGCCTATTTTAGGGGGGCTTTAGCCCCCCATAAATTGTCTTTAGCCCCTCCACCCCCCAAAATAAATGTACATTATTAGTTTAAATCATCAATAGTTTTTCCTCATTCATTTTTCATTAAAGTCGATTGAATTGTGCCATTGCATCTCCAAATTCACAGTGTACCTAAAGCCCCAGGCACTAGGACCTGGGAGAGGCTGCTGCTGTTCTAATCCAGCATTTCCATTGGCTGTGCTCATATGTGCTGCCAGCTCAGAGTCCACAGTAGAGACTGTAACGATTGTTGGAAACCACTGAAGTGACAAGATGTTGGCAAAAACTTTACCAAGATAAACACAATATAAAGAGTGAAACAGTAAGTAGTAACAGAGTGAAGATACATAGCTCCAATATGAATCTGTGGCAAATGATGGTCAATGTAGCAAGCTATCAAGTTATTACTCATTTGTTACTTGCTTAACGTTAGCTAACTTTAGGGTTAAGTGAGGAAAAGATAAGACGGTAGGCAATATAACACTAATGTTATACAGTGGAAACCACTCATATAATCACAGTTACAGTGATCAACCGCTTATATGGAACAAAAAGGACAGAATCATTCCTATACAAATGCTGTTTAAATAACGGTTGTCGGAAACCACTGTAGTGACAAGATGTTGGCTAAAACTTTACCGACATGAACATAATATAAAGAGTGTAGTTACAGAGAGAAGATACATAGCTCCAATATGAATTTGTGGCAAATGGTGGTCAATGTAGCAAGCTATCAAGTTGTTACTCGTTTGTTACTTGCTTAACATTAGCTAACTAACCGCTTACATAATCACAGTTACAGTGATCAACCACTTATCAGGACAGAATAATTCTTTTACAAATGCTGTTTAAATAATTCGCTTATAGTAATCAAGTAGTCCGCTTACAGTGTTCATTTTGGGTCTTTTCATACATGAAAACATGGGGAAAAAATTAAATTTATGGTAACTCTATTTTTATTTTTATTCTTTACTTTACTCCCATGATACACATATGATATTGTAATTAGCGGCTGCTGCACCATTATCAGGGGTGCGGAGGTGAGGGGTGTGGGTGTGTTTATTTGTAACCATGGTGAAACAATCAGAAAATAATGTTTCCTTCCTCTCATTCACTGGCTTTCTCGCTACCGCTGCTCGATCTCCTCATCCACTCTCTAGCTCGCTTGACCGCTCGCTGCTTCTCTCTCTCTCTCTCTCTCTATCTCTCTCTCTCTCTCTCTCTCTCATCTGAAAATGAGTCAAGAAGGCCGGTTGTCTACTGATAGCGTTGTTGCTGCTCTCAACTCAGTTGATTTTCCTATATATCACATTACTGTGGATTAATACCTGCTGTATATTTAAACTTTCGCTAGTTCCACACAAGCACTCTCAGCACTTTTCTCTTAGTGACTTTTCTCGCCAATCGCACAAGTTGTTAGTTATTTTAGCTCTGCAGCTAGCATTAGCAGCTAACTTAAACTAAGCAATTAGCAATGGCTTCTCTCTCTCCCTCTTGTTCTCCTGCTCTCTCTTGCTCGGTGTGTCAAATGTTTAGTTATTCCTCTGCCTCCTTTAGTGATAGTGGTATGTGTAATAAGTGTAGTTTATTTGCAGTTCTGGAGGCAAGGCTCAGTGAATTGGAAAGGTGGCTCTGCACCATGGAAAAACAATCAGCAACTTATGTTGTTAGCCAGCCCCCAGTAGCCGGTGCGGGCCGACCTAGCATAGCTCCCACTCCCCCGGTAGTTCCCGAGCAGCCGAGAAGCCAGGGTGGCTGGATGACTGTCCGAAGGAAGCATAGCCCTAAGCAGAAGCCCATGGTTCACCACCAACCAGTTCGCATTTCAAACAGGTTCTCCCAACTCAGTGACACACCCGCTGAGAAACAAACTCTGATTATTGGCAGCTCCATAGTCAGAAACGTGAAGTTAGTGACACCAGCAGCCATAGTTAAATGTATTCCTGGGGCCAGAGCGGGCGACACTGAGTTAAATTTAAAACTGCTGGCTACGAAGAAATGTAAATATGGTACGATTGTCATCCATGTCGGCGGCAATGACTCCTGATTACGCCAATCGGAGGTCACCAACATTAACATTGAGCCGGTGTGTACATTTGCAAAAACAATGTTGGACTCCGTAATTTTCTCTGGACTGCTGCCTAATCTGACCAGTGTTGACATGTATAGCCGCATGTCACAATTCAACCGCTGGCTGTCGAGATGGTGTCCAGCAAATGATGTGGGCTTCATAGATAATTGGCAGACTTTCTGGGGAAGACCTGGTCTGATTAGGAGAGATGGCATACATCCCACTTTGGACGGAGCTGCTCTCATATCTAGAAATATGGCTGAGTTTATTAGTAGACCAAAACCATGACAACCCAGAGTTGAGACCAGGAAGCAGAGTTGCAGTCTTACACGCTTCTCTGCACTTCCATTAGAGCAGTTATCCACCCAAAACCACATAGAGACTGTGTCTGTCCCCCGACCACTTAAATCAATTAAATCCAAAGTAAACAAAAGAAGAGTCATTCATAAAAATCTAGTAAAAATTAAAACCACTACTGCAATAGTACAACAAAATAAGATAATTAAATGTGGACTCTTGAACATTAGATCTCTGTCATCTAAAGCTGTATTAGTAAACGATTTAATTTCAGATCATCATATTGATTTATTTTGTCTTACTGAAACCTGGCTGTGTCATGAAGAATATGTCAGCCTAAATGAATCCACTCTCCCCAGTCATGTTAATACTCATATTCCTCGAGACACTGGCCGAGGAGGAGGAGTTGCAGCCATTTTCAACTCAAGCCTAATCATCAACCCTAGACCTAAATTCAATTATAACTCATTCGAAAGCCTTGTTCTTAGTCTCTCTCAGCTAACCTGGAAAACTTTACAGCCAGTTCTATGTGTTATAGTGTACCGTCCTCCTGGCCCGTACTCTGAATTCCTATCTGAATTCTCAGAGTTTTTATCAAATTTAGTTCTTAGTACAGATAAAGTAATTATAGTAGGTGATTTTAATATTCATGTGGACGTTGATAATGACAGTCTCAGTACTGCATTTATCTCACTATTAGACTCAATTGGTTTCTCTCAGTGTGTAAATAATCCCACTCACTGTCTTAACCACACCCAAGACCTTGTTCTGATTTATGGCATTGAAATTGAACATTCAATAATTTTTCCACAAAATCCTATTTTATCAGATCACTTTTTAATAACTTTGGAATTCCTATTACTGGATTACACACCATTAGACAAAAATGTCCTCACTAGATGTCTATCTGATAGTGTTGTAGATAAATTTAAGTAAGCAATTCCATCAGTACTGAATTCAGTGCCATGTCTCAATACTACAGAGGACTCTTATGTTAACTTTAGTCCCTCCCAAATTGATAATCTTGTTGATAGTGCTGCAGGCTCATTAAGAAAAACACTCGACTCCATCGTCCCCTTAAAAAGGAAGATAATAAAACATAAGAGGTTAGCTCCATGGTATAACTCCCAAACCTGAAAATTAAAGCAAACATTGCGAAAATTGGAAAGGATTTGGCGTTCCACCAAAGTGGAAGAATCTCGCTTAGTCTGGCAAGATAGTCTTAAAACATATAGGAGGGCCATCTGTAATGCCAGAGCAGCATTAATAGAAGAGAATAAAAACAGCCCTACGTTCCTTTTCAGCACTTTGGCCAGGCTGACAAAGAGTCATAACTCTATTGATCCATGTATTCCTATAGCTCTCAGTAGTAATGACTTTATGAGCTTCTTTAATGATAAAATTCTAACTATTAGAGACAAAATTATCCACCTCCTGCCCTCAACAGGCATCGTTCTCTCCCCAAACACAGGCACCTTAGAAACAGCTGTAAATCCTGACATATATTTGGACTGTTTTTCTCCATTCGACTTTTCTGAACTAACTTCAATGATTTATTCAGCTAAACCATCAACCTGTCTCTTAGACCCCATCCCAACTAGGTTGCTTAAGGAAGCCTTACCCTTAGTTAGCACTTCTTTACTAGATATGATCAATCTGTCTTTAGTAACAGGCTATGTACCACAGTCCTTTAAAGTAGCTGTAATTAAACCTCTTTTTAAGAAGCCTACTCTTGATTCAGGCATTTTAGCCAATTATAGACCTATATCTAACCTTCCATTTCTCTCTAAGATCCTTGAGAAAGCAGTCTCTAATCAGTTATGTGACTTTCTACATAACAATAGTTTATTTGAGGATTTTCAGTCAGGATTTAGAGCGCATGATAGCACAGAGACAGCACTGGTGAAAGTCACAAATGACCTCCTTACTGCATCGGACAAAGGATTTGTCTCTATACTTGTCCTGTTAGATCTTAGTGCCGCATTCAACACAATTGACCATCAAATCCTTTTGCAGAGATTGCTCCATTTAATTGGAGTTCCATAAGGTTCTGTACTTGGACCAATGCTATTCACCTTGTATATGCTTCCTTTATGTGATATTATCCGAAAACACTCCATAAATTTTAATTGCTACGCAGATGATATTTATCAATGAAGCCTGATGAAACCAATCAGTTAAACAAACTCCAAGCATGCCTTAAGGACATAAAGACCTGGATGACCTGCAATTTTCTACTATTAAATTCAGATAAAACTGAAGTTATTGTGCTTGGCCCTAAACACCTTAGAAACACATTATCTAATGATATAGCTACTCTGGATGACATTACCCTGGCCTCCAGCACCATTGTAAGGAATCTGGGAGTTATCTTTGATCAGGATATGTCCTTTAACTCCCACATAAATCAAATCTCAAGGACTGCCTTTTTTCACTTACGTAATATCGCAAAAATCAGGCACATCCTGTCCCAAAAAGATGCAGAAAAACTAGTCCATGCATTTGTTACTTCTAGGCTGGGTTATTGCAATACCTTATTATCAGGCTGCCCTAACAAGTCTCTAAAGACTCTCCAGCTGGTCCAGAATGCAGCTGCATGTGTACTGACTAAAATTAGAAAAAGAGATCACATTTCTCCCATTTTAGCTTCGCTACATTGACTTCCTGTAAAATCTAGAATAGAATTTAAAATCCTTCTCCTAACTTACAAAGCCCTCAATGGTCAAGCACCATCATATCTTGAAGAGCTCATAGTACCATATTATTCCACTAGAACACTGCGCTCCCAGAATGCAGGCTTACTGGTGGTTCCTACAGTCTTTAAAAGTAGAATGGGAGGCAGAGCCTTCAGCTATCAGGCTCCTCTTCTATGGAACCATCTACCAGATTCGGTCTGGGGTGCAGACACCCTCTCTATGGTTAAGAGTAGGCTTAAAACTTTCCTTTTTGATAAAGCTTATAGTTAGGGCCGACCAGGCTCGCCTTGGATCAGCCCTTAGTTATGCTGCTATAGGCCTAGACTGCTGGGGGACTTCCCATGATGCACTGAGCTCCTCTGTCCTCCTCCTCTCCATCTGTATGCATTCATGTAACATCAATGCACGTCACTAACTTTGCTTCTTTCGCGGAGTTCTTTTTGTGCTTTCTCATCTCGCAGGAAACCCTGGGTTCTGGGCCAAGCCTTCGTGGTCATTCACAGTCGTGTTGGCATCCTTCCCTGGCTGCTGCTGTGTCATTGTCATTGTTGTTATGATTGTTGTTATTCTGTCCAGCCAGGTTCTGCTTGAGGTTTCTACCAAGTAAAGGGGAGTTTTTCCTTACCGCTGTCGCCAAGTGCTTGCTCATGGTGGAATTGTTGGGTAAATTAAATTATTGGTTAATTAAATTAAAGAGTACGGTCTTGACCTGCTCTATGTGAAAAGTGACTTTTGTTGTGATTTGGCGCTATATAAATAAAAATTGATTGATTGATTGATTGTTTATAATTAGTTAATGTCAGTGAAAAGGTCACATTGTGTTGATCATAACGCAATTTTATATCATTCAATTCCTCAACCTGTAGATGGATAAACGACATTTCTTCAAAAAAGGCAGCAGTTGTACTGATGGCCAGTCAGGTGAGAAGATTTTGTCAGTTCAGACAAATACAAATTTGAACTGGTTCATCACTCACTAAGCCCTGAGTTCTTGTAAATCTGAGTTTAATAAAATAACGCGTTACTGAAAACAGGCAAGGAGAGGGAGAGAAAGAGGATTGAGGAAACTGATAGGGCTGAAGGAGCAGGTCTGATGGAGGTTAATGATCAAGAGGAAAGCGAGTGGAAGTTGTTTCAGCTTTCAGTTAAAATTAATACTGAATTTTATGACAAAGGCATAAACCAGCCTAAATGATTTTATGACATTTTTAGTTTTAGAGGTTCACACATCAAACATCATAGTGTGTATGAATATCATACTTAGGACCTGCAACTTGTCTAACAGAGAGGAGATAGCATTCCTTGACTTCAATACGTTTGCTTGATCTGTGCCTGTTGTAAGTGGATGGATGGCATTTAAGTCATTTTGGGGCCATTTTTATAAAAAAATTCCTCCCCCCAGGCCCCCTCCTATCCATAAATCTCTAGTGACACCCCTGAATGACAGTGTTTTTTAAATCATTCACATGGGGCTTATGTGAAAGTTAGATGCCTTTGGTCTCAAATATGACATGTCAGAAACTAAAAGCAAGCTGTTCTAAAAAAATGTGTTGTGTGTGTGTCCTTCATGTTCTTTCTTCTGTACAGTACAGAGCAGCAATACACACACAGAAGCCATGTTTGTTTACCTTGAAGTAGAAAGTGAGAAATTTAAAAATGTTGTCAATAGATGTAATCCAGAGTTTTTCAGAATTCTTCAATATCAACATTGTTGGCTATGGATATAATACAGAAAAGCCTTAAAACGTAAACCAATCCTTATACAAAAAAAGCAGTCCTTGAATCCTTGATTTTTTTAAAAAAAAAAATGAACATCTGCTATTAGCTGATATACATTTTCATCACATCATCTGAATACAGAATTTTACATATATATGTATAGGCACTTTTCCCCAAGGAATGTTTGTTTGGTGGCTCGTTTAACAAGCTGCAAGACAAGACATGTGTTCATGTTTATTAGTTATCATCCGGTTTTTGTTGGACACAGGCTATTGTTTCATTCACTACCATGTTTAAAGGAGGAAAGTATCATGCCTCATACTGCAATTTAATTCAACAATTGAGCATTGAATATTTTATATTTATTTTATTTAAACATTGGACATCTTGAATGTTGTTTTCGTTTAAGACCATGGGCAAAAGTTCCTTGCTGTAAGTGTTTTACAAAATATATGGAAAGCAAAGTTTTATTTGTCTCCCCCTTTCTTTTTTTTTTGCTGATCTGAAAAATGATCCGATCTGTGACTAAAATCCATGATACGATCCGAACCCTGAGATTTGTGATCCATTGCACCCCTATCTTCTTCCACAACTCCTAAACTTAAAGAGTACGGTCTAGAACTGCTCTATGTGAAAAGTGCTGAGATAACTTTTGTTGTGATTTGGTGCTATATAAATAAAAATTGATTGACTGATTGATTGATCGCCTGTACAAAGTTCTCCCCTGGATTATAACTCTTTGGACTGTTGTCAAGTTCAGCTTGGAAAGACATTCTGGGTTCATCTGGTTGATAAGGCAAATAATTTATTCTTAGATGCTGTAGTTTTACATGCTTGTAGTTGATCAGTGAATAGAAGTTATAATGCTGTATGTTTTGTGCTGGTCAGTCACTATGCCACATTCTGTGTTGGTCTGTTGCTGCGGTCAGTTATTTTTTATGTGAGAAAGTCTTTTCAAAGCATGTATATAATTTTGTCTTTGAAGAAGACATGAGACAAATATTGCATTTCCTCTTGCATCGGGTTTAGGTCTCAAATTCTGCAGTATAGGTTCAGTTGGGTCAGGTCTGAAAGGCTTCGGTATGGGCGGCGGTTTCAGGTCTCGATATTAGGCGTGTGCAATACTCTACTTTGGAGTGGAGTGGTAAGAGTGAACATAAATTGGTGTCTCCAACATTCTCCAAATGAGTGTAAGTCGAAGAAATGTTCCTGAAAGTGACGTAATCGAAGAAGTGTCTGTCTGACAGTCTGTGTGTGTGACTGTTTGAGTGTGTGTGTGTGTGTGTGTGTGTGCTCTGTGCTGGGTTAAGGACATACAAAAGCAAGTCAAGAACTAGGCTCCAGCTCACAATATTGTAAAGACAAACTCCAGCCCCTCCCTCCTCTATGTAATTACTGTCCATTTAGATGATTACCTGTAATTACTTGTTAGCTGTCAGCATCAGACAGGAACTCAGCCTCAGACACCAGGAGGAGGACAGGGAGGGCGTGATGGTGGAGCAAGGTAGAATTGGAGGAAAAGTTGGAGGGGACAGAGGTTGTGAGAAAGATGACAGAGGGAGGAGAACAAAGACGGGGAAGTGATGGAAAAGGAGGAGGGAGTAGTGGGGGAGAGGAGTAGAAGGAGATGGAGGAGAGGCAGGGGAGGTGGAGGAGAAGCTGAGTACAGAAAGCAGAGTGTTGACATGTGTTTCTGGCAGTGAGGGTCAAGCGCCTGCTGTCTCTTCTTTCAGCTGCTGTCCATCAGAGCCTGCCAGTGAATTAATCTCCCTTCATTTACAGAGATGAAGCAGACCTCTGACCACAGCAGTAATTGCAGGGCTACTGATCTGCCCTCTGATGACAGTGATGCTGTTTTTCCACAAGTCATATGACAGTCTATTAATGGTAAAAAGTGGAACACTGTCATTTCCTCTATTTGTATATTCTTTTCTGGTGGTACAAGCACTTATTGCTGTGTTGTTGTTGATGCTTGCTGCTGGTGAGCATCTAAAATTCTATATATTTTGTTTAATTGTATAATATAATATTTTGTAAAATATATATAACAAATTCTCAAAAAACATAAAAGCAGGTATTCAACTATTGTCTTAGCCTCAAATAATAGCTGAGGTTGTTGCCAGCACAAGAAAATGAGGGCCAAATCCCTAAAAGCTTGGTATAAAACTCTGAAGGGGATGGAATTATTTCTTCTATAATGGCTCATGATTTAGCATGTTTATTTGCACAGCACATCAGTACAACAGTCATGTCATACTCACCATTGTACTAGATTTTCTATTTTTCACAGACATACTTAGTCAATTCAGCTGCTTCGACTTTGCCATTCTTTTCTTTCATGTTAAGCTGCTAGAAATGAAACTCAGCATATCCTAGATATATGTTTTTAATTAAAAACCTTGTAGAAACTTATGATTTAATAACTGCATGTAATGTAATAAAAAATGCAAAAACTATTAATGTAATAATCCACCCTATAATGTAATAAAAAATGTACAGTATGTAACATAACTTTTTGTGATAATGTAATGTCATTATATTTTGTAATTGTAATTACATTATGATTTTGAATAAAAACTACTTCTGTTAGAAAAGAGAAACTCAAGCAACAAGTCCAAGTCCAACACTGCTTACAATCACAACTACACAAATTCAAGCCTAACATTACAGATCAGTGCATTAAATGTAACAAAGGTAAAGGGACATCATACCTACATATTATATTGTTCATGGGAATGTCCTGCTATTAAAGATATTTGGAAGAAAGTCATATTACATATTTCCACATTGTTAATTATGATCTTCTTTTGTGCCCCAAGCTCTGTTTACTTGGTGTATAACTTAAGTTGTGAGCAGAAAAACGGCACTAAACCATCTTTGATACAATGGCTAAAAGAACATTCAAGCTTGTTATCTATGGAAAAATTTACATTTGGTTTAAGAGAAAATCCAAGGACTGAAAAGATGTGGGCACCACTCATTAATTTCCTAAAAATGAGCCCCATGGAAGATTTTTCAATTGTTGAGACTTAAGTTTGACCAAACTGTTCACCATTAATACATTAGTACACAGATTTTTGATTTGTTTGTTTTGTTCCTTTGACATATATTATGTTTATAACAGAATAAATATAATACAGAAAACAGATTAGGGAAACATTGTTGCTATGGTTAATAAAAACACAAACATTAATTGCAGTTGTGACAGGATGGGAACTTCAGTCTTCTGCATGAAAGTCTAATGTGCTACACAGCCACTCTTACTTCCTCCTACAAAAAACACACTACTTCCTGTATTGACACTGAACAATGACATTTAATATAAATCATGAGGTGCTGAATTGTCCCATACGAACATAATCTCAGGAACAGTGGGCTGCATTGCAGGCCTGGACTGTTCCTCAGCTGCAGGAAAACAGAAAGTAGCTGAACATGAAGTAGCAAAACTGATCCCCACATTTTCCATAATGCAACTTGATAGCACCTTTAATTAGACCTTGCCTGCCTGGTAAACATCCATATCTTTCAACTCTACACCTCCAGTTTATAACACAGGTTTACTGTTATAAATCTTTAGCCTCCAAGCCCAAACTGAGATATGACATCACTGCAACTTCACCAGGGATATTTTCTCACTTGAAGCTCCTCCAGAACCACAGAAGACAATATACAACTGTTTTACAGGCAGGTTGGAAATGACTATGACCAGTGAACTGAACATGTGTGTGAATTGCTCACTTGAGGTGACACAGGAAGTCAAGTGAGACCCTGAGCCAAAAATCAGCTTCCTGCTGCAAAGAAATTACCTTGATGTTGCTCACACTTCCTGATCACTGGGCCCATAGAGCACATGCTCTACAGTCTTCCGCTAGCTGAGCCGGCTAACTTCCGGTTGGCTCATCGCTCACTTGAATGGAGATAAAATGATTCAATCATGTCACTCTTCCAGACTTTTTAAATGTTATTGGACCAAATGGATCAAATTCTGATAGTAAAATGAATCATTTTGCGGGGTCTGTGATGTTGTGATGTAATTACATAGTTTGGCTACTAGGTCACATTGGCTTCACACTTCCTGGGGGCTTAGTAATTCTCCTTCTACTGGGCATGTGCGGAGGACAGAGTCAGCCACAGAAAGCCAGCAAAAAAGAAATGGCATACTATTTGCGTTACTGTGGTTGTTTCGTTCAGCGCTACTGCCACCATCTGTTTTCTTCAAAAACTCTGTTTTCCTTACACACTACAAAGCCAAGCCAGTATTTTCACAGGAGAGAAAAAGATGCGTTTATGAATTTAAGATGGCTTAGTGTGGACATGGTCTGAGTCTGATTCCAGATTTAACCTCCAATTATCAAGCTGCCCCACTGCTGCAGTACATTTGAATCACTGTGTTGTTGAAATGCAGTAAATGGGAACATATTGTATAGAAAGGTGATACTACCTTTCAAGCAGCATTTAAAAAAAGAAATTAATAATTTGTTGTAGTCAGTGTCTTACTTGGCATATAAAGTTTAAACTGAAAAGAGCTTGTGAGTAATACAGCCAGAGGAGGGAGACAGTTTCAATATTATAAACTGAGCCATCAGTCTGCTAATCTATACTATGAGAAATTCCCTGGATGCACACATTAACCAAAATATTGTACTCCACATCCACACAAGCTTTAAACCTAGCAGGCTCTCTAATCACCTGCAACATGCCAAATGACAAATCCCTAATATCGGACTAGACGTAGACACCTGTCTATATTTCTAGATAAAATAGCGGGACCATTAACATTAGGATGACGGGTTATTAACAAGGGTTATTAACAAACCCAAATTCCTGCCCATGACAGTAACAAGCAAGCCAGCAGTTCAATGAAGTGAGCCTACTATACATCTCATCATTACCCCTTGTGGGTAAGGGACCAGAGACAATTAATTGATTCTGACACATCTTTCTGGCAGACTCAAACATCCTGACTAGGCTTTCTTTTGTGATCTCTGACTGCTTCATCCTGGCATTATTGGCATCAACATGAATTACATTGTTGTTGACAATAGTGGTGTTGTTTGCTGCGTTATGCCAGCACCTCAGATTAGCATCTATGTCGGAGTCTCTGGCCCCAGGTAAACAGTAAATTGTGGCTGGCAAAGCTAACCTAACTTTGTGGGTAATGGAGTCTCCTATCACTGTGTTGTTTAACCCTGTTTGCAGGGGTGGGAGAGGAAAGCTGGCCTGCATGACTACCAACAGGACTGGCGAGGGTTGAAAACTGGTTTGCAGTCAGGAGGGGTGACTGCAGACCAGGCCGCACAACTTGTTGCTTGCTCTTGAAAGCTTTCCCACCCCCCTGATCAGTGACAAACTGAACATAGACATGAGATGAATGAAGAGGCCAGGACAGAATATCGAGGAGGGAGAGTGTAGATGAAGAGTTTAAAAACAGATTGGATTCCGGAGGAGTGGCTGCACTGGGAGTGAACTCCTGATTACATATCAAACTTGAACGAAAAAAATTGAAAATGGGAAATTTTGCAAATTAACACTCAAAAATCTTCAGAAACGACTCTATAGAAGAAGTATTAGCTATGATCAGCAAGAACAGAAGAGAAAACATCATCTTTGGATATATTTTTCAAATCAAAACAACTAGCTAGCTGTCAACTGCTAACTGCTACCCGCTGTTACCAATATTCCAAAGGAAGCTAACAGAAGAGTATTTTTTTGAAAACAAGAAGAAAACTTAAAGGATCCTTGCTGGTAATGTAATCCACGCATGCTGGAGCCTCTCTATGAACCCTGGACTCAAGAAGTGATGGCATATGACTGGGGGTCACTCATCGGGATGGAGAGATGGTCAGCTCATCCCCCTGCCGACTCTGCTACCAGACCAGTCCAGGTTTTCAAATGTGAATATCAGATTAAACATCAAGTAAGACCATCTGTACATCCATCTCAACATCGAAGGAAACGATCCTGGCCACATGGATCTTCTGGGGTTCCTAACCACCCAGATGGCAGCCTTTTCTCCCTGCTGAGGTCCAGAGGAGGTTCAGGATGCACCGGGCTGGTGCTGAGGGGCTTAAGAGGAGCTTCTACCCTCTGGCCACTGGGATCCTGGATGGGATTGCTACATAGGACTGTCATCCCAGGCTGTTTATCGTACCACAGAGCATGCCTGTCAAAAAGAGTTCAAAGCAGTGGTACCTGTGGCACTGACGAGCCCAGGTACCAGAACAAATCACTGATTGAGTGGACCGGTCATCTGCCACCCCATTTCGGAGAATAGCGGGTCTCCTCTTCATGCTGATCCTGCTCTCCGGAGATGGTCAGCTAAATCCTGAACCAGTGACCCCTGGAGTGCTGCAGAACTTTGATGCTGATTTGTGCCCTAGTGTTTCTAGGACTCTGGTGCCAGCGATGAATGAGCAGCAACTTTCTGAGCTGGGCTTCTCTCTTAACAGACTAAACTTTGTTAACACGAGGCATGATGTCTCAATGAATAACTTTTCACCACTGGGCTGTGGAAACCTTGATAGGTCCGGTGTCTCTCTCACAAAACCTGCTGCTGACACCATTGTGTGTCGAAACCCTGCAGTGAGGAGGCAGAGGTTATTCAAAACCTGTCAATCATGCAAAAATCTTATGGGACCTGAAGCTGAAAGTGAGGGGGCTATTTGGTGGACATTTTAACATCAGAGGCATACTACAAAAAGCAATCAGACTCATCTTGTGTCTGACTCAAATCTGGACTTTCTCTGTCTGACTGAAACATGGTTGAAACAAACAACATCAAATGTGAATGTGTGGTTTATAATGTGGGTAAGACGTTAGAATATGTTGGGATAAAAATAATGTTATCCCAGCAAATGTCTTTTAACATAGGTTTCTGTAGGCCCCCTTCTGCAGATGACACTTTCTATGATCAACTCACAGAAGTCTTGAAAGAGTGCAATCTCAACAAAGAATTATTACTTATGAGTGATTTTAATGTGAACTGGGAGGATAAAACTAAGAGGAAAAAACTAAAAATGGTCACAGAGAAATTCCAGCTATAACAACTAGTAAAAGGCCCAACTAGGATTGCAAAATACTCCAGTACACAAATTGATCAGATATTTACTAACACACCAGAAAGAATAACTAAAAGTTATAATTTAATCACTGGCTTATCAGATCATGACCTAACCCTATGTGCAAGAAAACTGACTAAAAGTAGATTTAAGACCACGACAACTAAGACAATGATCCGTCAATGCATACCCAGAGCTAAGGAAGAAGAATTTATCAATGAAATTAACAGCTTGAATTGGGATGATGTACTGTCCTCTGATGATCTGGACAATGGCTGTGATACTTTTACTCACAGAATCAACTCTGTTAGGGAAAGATTTAATGTGAAGATACAGATAAAATCTAAAAATAAAAACAATTTACATTAAACTAATGAAATCTAGAGATGCTGCATTAAGGAAGGCAATTACAACTAGAAGAGTTGCTGACATGCTGATTTATAAATGTTTGAGGAACAAAGTTATCCAAGAGCTAATAGAAGCTTAATCTCGTTTTTATCTCAATATTCTGAATGAGGCAAAAGGCAACAGTAAATTGATCTGGAAAAACATTGATAATCTCACAAGGAGGGACGCAAAATCTTTAGGAGATTTTAAACTCAAAGTACAGGGAACGTTAATTGAAGATCATTTTGCTGTTGCTTCTGTCTTTAATAATTTTTTTCTTGTGTCTGTATATGAGTTAGGAAAAAAAATTATGAAAAACAAACTGGATATTGTTCCTATAGATGCTACAGGTCAGGTTTTTCGAGCTGGTAGAGACTAATGAGTTACAAGTAAACAAAATCATCAGCTCCTTAAAAAACCCCAAAAGTAGAGATGCTTTCCAATTTGACACTATGTTTGTCAAATCACACAAATATATTTTAACTCCCCCCACTCATTTAATTAACTTTTAAACACAGCTCCTTTCCTGATGAATGTAAATGTGCCATCGTCACACCTATTTTTAAATCTGGAGACCGCCTTGAGGCCAGTAACTACAGACCAATAAGTATACTGCCAGTACTCTCAAAGGTTGCTGAGAAAGTTGTCATTAAACAACTGACAACATTTATTTATTTACTATACAAGATTGTACCATAACATTTCGTCACACTGCATTCGGGCAGTCAGCTTTCTCTGTGAAAGCCACAACTCAGTGGAATGCCCTACCTGATGATAGGAAGAACTGTAGTTCTATCAATACATTCAAGGCCAAATTAAAAAATCAACTAAAGACGAATAAGTTGTGTGACCACTGAGTCTAGTTTACATTATTAATTTTTAGTTGACATTGTGGGTGTATGTGATGTGCTGTTGTGTATGGTCTGTTCTGTGTGTTTTTTTTTGTTGTTTTTTTTGTTTGCTTTGTACTGTTTGTTGTTCTGCTGTTGTATGTTTTGACTGTGGAGGACTACGGATGCAAATTAGCTTCGAGCTAACTCCAGTGCAGTGTATCTTTAATATTTAAAACTGCACACTGTCCCACAATAAATCAAAAAAAGAAAAAACAACAGTTTTTGAAACAGCTTCTGTGTTCTTGAGTCCTGACTGATAGAAAAAAAGTGCTGCAGGCACAAAAGATGTTCCAAAAAATATACATTAGTTTGAAAGTCATGCTGAGTCTCAAGAAAAAATGGAAATTTCGTGTCCATGAACACAAATAGATTACATTTCGTGATTATTTCACCAACTGCCGTGATATTGGTTGGCGTCCATAGCAACCACCACAGCAACCTGGCAAGACCTGAAAAAATCTTCGTAATAACCATGAATAAATCCATTTGTAGCTTTCGGGAAATACTTGACTGCATAGAGAATTGGCCGGGTTACCTCTTGGAAATATTCTGCATACGTTTTATCAGAAGTAAGTATGTTTGGTAAAAATAATAGTAATAGTAAGTAGTAGTAGTAGTAAGTATTGTTGGAGTCAAAAAGCTATACACGTTTCACATTAGTATCCTCTGTAATAGGGGCGTTGCTAAGCCTGTTTTAGGGGGGCCTCAGCCCCCCCATAAACTTTCTTTAGCCCCCCTAAAATAAATGTACCTTATTAGTTTAAATCATCAATAGTTTTTTCTCATTCATTTTTCATTAAAATTGATCGAATTGTGCCATTGCGTCTCCAAATTCACAATGTATCTAGAATGCCAGGGTCCTGGGAAAGGCTGCTGCTGCTCTAATGCAGCATTTCCATTGGCTGTGCTGCCCACTCTGCAATTCCTGTACCATCTTTGATGGAGACTGTAATGGTAGTCGGAAACCACTGAAGTTGTGTCAAATGTTTACTAAAACTTTACCAAGATAAACATAAAATACAGAGTGAAATAGTAAGTAGTTCCAGAGTGAAGATACCTAGCTCCAATATGAATTTGTGGCATATGATGGTCAATGTCGCTAGCTATCAAGTTTCGTGTTTGCTACCTACTTAATGTTAGCTAACTTTAGGTTTAAGTGAGGAAAAGACAAGAGGATAGGCTATATAACACTAACTTTATACTAACTAGCTGACGCGCCAGCCAGCCAAAGTATAAATGAACGACAGAGATAAGGATAATGTTATTGACAACTCTTTACATTCTTTGCTTTTATATGCCTCTTAAGTATTTCAAACAATCATATCAGTAGGCATAGATTGTTGTTTATAATCAGTTAATGTCAGTGTAGTGTAGCCTGACCAGAGTGGCTGGTCACTTGGTAGGAGGCAGACACAGGAAACCTTATCCAGGTATCACAAGGTGGTTTATTTACAAGAAAAAGTGGCACCATGCTACACATGTAACAAAACAACAAAAAACAAAAAAATTATGTACAAAACAAAAAAACAACTAAATAGTTAACTTGGCCCAACTGATCAAAAATCAACTGAACTTATATTAACTTATCATCATGTGCACACAGCTACACACTGATGTACTAACCCCCCGACAGCCAAAAAGCAACTGCTTAAATAGACCCTTCCATCAGCAGTCCATCAGAGTCAATCTGGGCTGTACCATTGCTGCAGGTGCATCCCATGTCTCTGCTAAAACAGGTCAGAGATAAAGTTATTCACTCTTACCAATCTCCATGGTGAAACACTTCATCATAGCTCACCACACAACACACTTCCAACCATACATACACTGATCAAAGTCACAGTAAATAACTCACTTAACATAATTAACTACCACCCCCGCCACATTATCCAACCCAGTGACATCACCAATGATGTCACCCAGTGTATAAATACAGGCCATTGTTGGGTGCCTCCTCCTTTTGTCTGTGGAGCACATGGTGAGTATGGTAAGTAACACAGAAAGAATAGAATTGAATTATGAAATGCAGACTTAACCCAATAAACAATAACTAAACTTAACAATACTTGTCTGTGTTTTACTTTAACCAAAAATGTTGCTGGTATGTGAACTGTAACCAGACATAATGCAAACCACAAACAAACCCGGGATAGTATGTGTCTGCAAGTTACAGATTGATCATAAACATGTGGCTAAACAAACAATTACCAAGCATGGTTAAATTTGTGAGCTATGTGGCATTGATGGTGAAAGTAGGGACAAATGGTGTATTCTCACCCACTTTGTCACAGTCAGTGAAAATGTCACATTGTGTTGATCATAAAACAATTTTGTATCCCTCAATTCCCCAACCTGTAGATGGATATTCAAAATTTCTTCAAAAAAGGTGGCAGCTCTGCCGAAGGCCAGTCAGGTGACAAGATTTTGCCAGTTCAGACGAATACAAATTTAAATTGGTTGATCACTAATTAAGCCTTGAGTTGTTGTTAATCTGAGTCTAATAAAATAACATGTTTCTAAAAACAGGCAAAGAGAGGGAGAGAGGGAGAGTGTAATAGAGGGAGAGAGGGAAGATGGAGGAGACTGACAGGGCTGAAGGAGCAAGAGGTAAGTGATCAAGATAAAAACGAGTGGGAGTTGTTTAAGCTTTCAATTAAAATTAATAGGGAATTTTATGACATAGGCCTATTACTCATACTAGGCATAAACTAGCCTAAAAGATTTTATGACATTTTAAATTTTAGAGGTTCACACAACTAACATCAGACTATGTATGAATAACATACTTAAGACCTGCAACTTATAGAGAGGAGGAGCATTCCTTGACTTTAATACTTTTGCTTGATCTGTGCCTGTTGTAAGTGGAGGGATAGTATTTAAGTCATATTAGATTTGCACCTAATACAAACTATGAAGTTTGTATTAGACAGACTGGTGTCTTCCTTGGTCAGAAGTAAATGACTTGGATGTCTCCTCTGAGAAACACAAGTGCAAATTAAAAATCAAGCAATTGTACATTGTAAAAAATTAACTGTGATTTTTACAGTACTTAACCAGCAGCAATTGACAAGTAACTTACAATAATTTATTTTATGGTAAGTTACTTGTCAATAACTGCCAGTTAATTACTGTAAATATAAAAGCAGTAAACTTACTGTAAAATAAATAAATAATAAATGATAGTTTTAATTTACAGTAGCAACTGTAAAATGCTGAAACACAGTAATGTAATGGTACTGTATTTAAAATCACAGTAAGGAAATCATAACTGTAAAATGCATCACTGTAATTTAATGATACTGTATCTACTATTACATTAGCTGTATATAACTGTAAAATAAAATACAGTACTTTTATGTTACTGTGTATTGGATTACAGCACCAGACATTTTGCAGTAAATAAGATTATGGTCATTCATATTATGCTGTAAACGTTCAAACCACATTTAAATTTCATTAAATGAATACAGAGCCAACTCCTTAAATGACAAATATTTATTGTTAACTGTTGAACAGCAACTACCACATTTTACTTATTACCTATTTTCATTGTGCACAGGGATTGTGCATACCATGGTTACAGAAATCTAATGGCTTTCTTCCATAAGGCAAAAATACCCACACTGACTAGTGAACTACTGTAGTAATATCTGTGATTCACAGTGCAAATGGTTTTCCCTCAGACAGGACAGCAGAACAAAATAAGTTGTTTACCCTTAATAACAAACTGTAGTAAAATAGCCTGTTGCCTGCAGCTCTTCAGATGCCAGCTCATTGTGGCTGTTTCCTCTTTTACAGATTCTCCTTTGCAATATTTAAAACTGATGTGATCTGAAAAGAAATATCGAAAATCCAGCTGCTATATATATATATATATATATATATATATATATATACATACATACATACATATGGGCTACTGGAACAAGACATAGATGGAGCAGGGCAGAGAATAGGGATCTGTTGGAATGCTACTATACAAGTAACCCCGATGAGAGGGGCTACATGCAGAGGTTGTGGGATATATGGATGCTTCGAAACCCAACATCTAAGCTGACAAAGAAACAACTACTAGCTTAGTGTTCCAACATCTGCAAACGCCAACTGCTATCACAACTAGAGATTGATGAGGTACGAACATGCTACGCCAAGGGGGAGCCAGGACGACCAGTCAGAGGGGAGATATCATCATCATCATCCTCCCCACACTCCGAGATTGGGTACCAAGCCCCAACAAGCCCTTAAGACCTTAACACAAGGGCAACTGACCTAAGAATGACTATCATGACTAAGCTGGACACCCGGCACCCCCGTAGCCGATTACCAAGGCTAAGTGACAAAGTACCCTATGAAAGTCTGCTAGAGGATGTGAATGCAGCGCTACGTACTATCCCTACTAGGACTGTAACTGAGACCAATCAGCTGATATACACCACATAGAGATGCTTGGCTACAAGATGAACACCATAAGCCACAAAGAGCATTACCCCCCATGGAGTAGGAGGCTGGAGGAAACACGGAGAGAAGTTAGTCAACTCTCAGAGCTACAGAAAGGTGTGGGGACAAAAGGGATGCCCAGGAAATACAACAAGCTGTCTATACCTGAGGCACTGGAGACTGCCAAGTAAAGGCTCACAGCTCTGGCTACCCGCCTGAAGAGATATACAGGAGAAGCAGAAGCCAGGAGAATAAATAGGATGTTCTCCACTGAACCATCCAAAGTGTACTCTCAGTGGCAAGGTAATAACACAAGAACAGATGCTCCCAGGGCTGAGACTGAACAATACTGGAAGAGCATATGGGAGAAGGAGGCATCACAAAACACCAATGCTCAGTGGCTAGTGGATATAAGAGCAGACCATAGCAATCTCCCAGAACAAGATCCAGTGACCATTGCAATGGCAGACATCCAAGAACAAGTGTCAGGTATGAAGAGCTGGACAGCACCGGGCCTGGACATGATCCACACCTACTGGCTAAAGAAACTGACTGCACTCCATGAACACCTGGCAGCACAAATGAACCAGCTGCTGATGGATGAGACGCACCCAGAATGGTTAACCCAAGGGCGGGCAGTCCTGATCATGAGGGACCCCCAGAAGGGCACAATCCCATCATAGCGACTAAGATGAATAGGCACATGGCCCAATACATGAGCAGAACCCAGAAAGGAATTGGTAGCAATATCAGGGGTGCTAAGCACCAGCTACTGGTCGATAGAGCAGTCACCCAAGACTGTAAGACCAGGCAGACCAACCTGTGCACCACCTGAATTGACTACGAGAAAGCCTACGACTCAATGCCACACACATGGATACTAGAATGCTTGGAAATGTACAACATTAACAGGACACTAAGAGCCTTCATCAAGAACTCAGTGGAGCTGTGGAGGCCAACTCAAAGCCTATTGCACAAGTTACCATCAAGTGCGGCATATATCAAGGTGATGCACTATCCCGGCTGCTGTTCTGCATAGGCCTGAACCCCCTCAGCCAGATCATCTCAAAGAGTGGCTATGGGTACTGGTTCCGAAGCAGAACAACCGAGTAAGGCAGGTCCTGAAAAGTCGGCTGAATGGGAAGAACAAGATACGGGCCATCAACACATACGCCCTGCCAGTCATCACATACCCCACTGGTATAATAAGCTGGCCAAATGAGGAGATTGATGCCACTGATATCAAGACAAGAAAGCCCCTCACAATGCGTGAAGGGTTTCATCCCAAGTCCAGCACCCTGAGACTCTACATTAAGCGGAACGAGAGAGGCCGAGGACTGGTGAGCATCAGAGCCACTGTTCAGGATGAACAGAACAACCAACATCCAGGAATACATCAGGAAGATGGCCCCCAAAGATGAACTGGTAAGTGAATACCTCAGGCAGCAGAAACCCGATGATGCAGAGGAGGAGGAGGAACCATCATGGAGGGACAAGCCCCTACACGGCATGTACCACCGACAGATAAAAGAAGTGGCTGATATCAAGAAATCCTACCAGTGGCTGGAAAAGGCTGGACTGAAGGACAGCACAGAAACACTAATCATGGCAGCACAAGAACAGGCACTTAGTACAAGATCAATAGAGTTGGGGATCTACCACACCAGACAGGACCCCAGGTGCAGGCTGTGCAAAGATGCTCCTGAGACAGTTCAGCACATAATAGCAAGGTGTAAGATGCGGGTAGGAACAGCGTACATGGAACGCCATATCCAAGTGGCTGGCATAGTGTACAGGAACATCTGCACTGAGTATGGGCTGGAAGTCCCAAGGTCACAATGGAAGACACCTCCTAAGGTGGTTGAGAATGACCAAGTCAAGATCCTGTGGGATTTCCAGATCCAGACTGACAAGCTGGTGATGGCTAACCAACCGGACATCGTGTTGATTGACAAACAACAGAAGAGGGCAGTAGTGATAGACGTAGCAATCCCAAGTGACAGCAACAGCAGGAAGAAGGAACACGAGAAGCTTGGAAAATACCAAGGGCTGAAAGAGGAGCTAGAAAAGATGTGGGGAGTGAAGTGCCAGTGCTAATCGAAGCACTGGGGGCTGTGACCCACAAACTGATAGATAGATATTCAACTGTGGGAGATGTCAAGTTACCAGGTACTCAGGTGTCCATAGCGTCTTTAAAATGGTGTTTGTGGATGCGTACTTGTCTGTAGAGTCCAACATGCCACCTCAGTCCACTTTGCATCACAAGTCCGCTGGGGCAAAAGGCTTTGGATCCTTGCAGGTCAGCAGCCGCTGGGTGATTTCACTTTGATCCTCCATTTCTGCTTCATGTTCTTCAGCAAATTGGATGACAGCTACTGTAGATGACAGAAAAACAAAAATGTTTTGCGATTGCTGTCAGTGTAATAGTCAAGCTATGATCAAAACACATTTTTTAAGACTCTCAAAGCTTTTGTAGAATAGGTTACACCTAACAAGATTTTAATTATCTATTGTAACAAACTTTTAAATACAAAAAGGGTGTGATGTAAAATTTTGATGAGCAATACCTTTTGAGCAGACACCAGATAGAACTGTGAACGTATAAGCAAGATGTGAAGAGGACAGCCAGGGTGGTGGTGAAGTCACCATCACCATCAGCAGCATCCATTTGGTCGCACACAGGTTCAGGCTCTCCTGATGACTATTAATCAAACACTAAATTGAAAACAATTCTATGACCTTAAAGTACCATTTTCCCTGTGAAAACTAATAAACTTACACAACAGAGACATTGTTTGTGTGAGTTAGTACATGAGAACAGATCTAAGCAGATGACTGCGGAGGTGTTAACACAGCACACTTCTGACAGCCAGAAATCAACGTGAATAATTTAACTACAAAAATCAGCTTGGTGTAATGTCTGGTGTTAGTCAGGACTTAGTGTTTAAATGTAAAATATCTTCCAGTGTTCATTTATGAATGTTCCAAGTCTGTTGCGTCCTTTATTTCGGAGTACTTTGCAGTTAAATGTTAGCTGATAAAGTTAGCAATAGGGCTGTAGCTGAATACAAATACATTATTCAGCAAAGCACAAATAGTGAGATTTCTTTTTTATGAATATTTGTTTCATACAGATATTTTAAAAATTATTTGTTTTCGGGAAGAAAAGCAAAACCATGTCAAATACCAGTGCACAGTATGGTTACATTGCTATCTCAGTCTCTCTCCTCTGCTCTCCTGTTACATCCACCTTCTACATGAGGCACATTTCCTAATTTGGTCATCACTCCTGGAGTTGGGGGTGTTCCCCAGAGCTGAGCTACTGACACACACGAAGTGCTCCCAAGGGACTCTCCATAAGCTGTTGTTCCCCTTTTCCTTTCCACAAAGTTAGGTTGTAAAAAATAGGTAATAAATTAAAAGTGCAAAGCAATAATTGCCTTTGAAGTTCTTTCCCACATGTCACACAGTGTGCTGTCTCTGTGTTATGGGTGTATAAATAGGTCTGCAATGAGGTGATGAGTAAAGATTTAGCTCAGTAGTCAGTGCAGTCATCTATGACCTGGGAGATTCCAGTTCGAGACTTAGTGTGGGGACCTCCTTTGTAAGGTAGTTTATCCATGAACAATTATTATAACACTTTAATTTTCTCAAACTAAAATGTAATAAAAACAAAAACAGGATTTTTAAGCCTTTTTCCACTTTTATTCAAATACAAATACAAATTAAAGCTGCAAGCAGCGATGATCAGGCCCTCGCACCCTTGCGTACGTTGCCGCATGGTGCAATCGAAGGGCTTCTGTCACTCACATGTAGATGTGTTCAGACCCAAGCTGTTTTCAGACAGTGCAAGAAGGAGATAAACATCACTTCCTTTGTCCACTATTTTGCCTGCTGCTTGGGCTGCTTCCTTGAAATTTTATAGGGGGCACTATGGAGCCTATTTGCATTACTGATTGAATATTGTCATGTAGACATGTTCAGGCTGGGACTCTTATCAAACACGGAAAGTTTGGGGCAGATTGGAGCATTTACACTAAAGTTATAGCAATTTCCTCTGGAATGGCAAAACATCAAAACTCAAAGCCACGCCACAGCCACACGCTTCAACGATAAATGGTAAATGGTAAATGGTAAATGGACTGTACTTGTATAGCGCCTTTCTAGTCTTCCAACCACTCAAAGCGCTTTTTACACTACGAATCACATTCACCCATTCACACACATTCATACGCTGAATGGGTACAGGGGCTACCATGCAAGGTCCCAACCTGCCCATCAGAGGAAGCTAAGCATTCACAGCTAAGTAAATCTTTTAATAACTTTTGATCACAAACTAGTCTAGATGACACACACTGATTTGGAAGTCGTTATGATGGATTCTGTAGGAGGAGTTGGTTAAAATGTAACACATGCGAAATCGGCAAAATTGACAACTAAATTCAAAATGGCCAACTTCCTGTTGGGTTTCAGCTATGGGTCCAAGAGACTTTTTTGTGTGCCCTGGCATGATACATGTGTGTACCGATTTTCATACATGTAGGTTTAACGTGGCGTGGGGGCTGCTTTGTTGAAATATTATAGGGGACGCTGTAGAGCCACTCTGCCACACTTGCCAGCCACCTATATGATATTACAGATGTTAAGAACTGTAATGTCTGTGCAATGTTTTGTGACTTTTCAAGCATGTCTAGCCCCTTTAACACAGCTTCGTACTTTGTGGCAAACAATGTGTTGCCATGGCAATGGCTTTTGATGAAAACTCAGAAGCTTCAGGAGTTATCATCAAGGTCTTACACCGTGGCTGACCAAATTTTATGTGTTTCTTACCAACCTGCTAGGAGTAGTTAGCAAAAGAGTGGCGCTTAAAACTTCCTGTTGCCAGTAGGTGGCGCTATGACTGTCACTAAATATGGGCCTGACAATGTGTTCAGACCGGGACTCTTAACAAGCATATGAAATTTGGAAAAGATCAGACCATGTGGAGTCAAGTTATAAGGCTTTGAAATTTCATGGCGAGACATTGAAATTCGCCGCGTCGTCATGGCAACACCTTTCGACGAAAAGTCACCAACTTCATAATATACGTTCTCCAAGATCTTTAGGCTATTCTGAGTAAATCTGAGGTGGATCCCATCACCGTGCCACCCACAGAGCGTCAAAGTGTAAAACATGTAACTTCCTG
Source organism: Thunnus albacares (assembly GCF_914725855.1). Lineage (NCBI taxonomy): Eukaryota > Metazoa > Chordata > Actinopteri > Scombriformes > Scombridae > Thunnus > Thunnus albacares. Next base: position 166,900 of record NC_058112.1, read on the forward strand.
TTGCCAGTAGGTGGCGCTATGACTTAGATCCAATATTGACACAGGAATGTGTTCAGGACGGGACTCTTTCCAAGCACAAAAGGTTTGGGTCTCTTAGGATCCTGCATGCCAGAGTTATGGCCGTTTGAATTTTCACGGCGAAGGATCGAAATTCGCCGCCCGACCACACCCCCTCTGCAATGTCGAAAACTCACTGTTTTGATAACTTTTCATCTCCCAGGTCTGTAGATGATACTGACCGAATTTCAAGTTGCTGAGGTCAAATCCCTAGGAGGCGTTCATTAAAGTACGCGGGCTAAAAACGGCAAAATTGGCCTGAAAATCGCAACTTTGAACCAAAATGGCCGACTTCCTGTTGGATTTAGGGTATGGCTCCAAGAGAGTTTTTGGTGTGTCTGGTCATGATATATAAGCACACCAAATTTTATTGTTCTACGACGATCTGTATCGTGGGGCTCGCTTTTCTTAATTTTCTAGGTGGCGCTGTCGAGCCATTTTTCCCTGCATTTTTTGCGACACCCATAAAATCTGCGAATTTCACCAGAACTGACACGCACGCCAATTTTCGTGAGTTTTGGTACACGTTTGTAGAAGTTATTTGAGGTCAAAGAGTTGTAATAATAATAATAATAATAATAATAATAATAATAATAATAATTCCTTTGGAAACAAGAGGGCTTCGCGCTGGTCAGCGCTCGGGCCCTAATAATAATAATAATAATAATAATAATAACAATAATAATTCCTTTGGAAACAAGAGGGCTTCGCGCTGGTCAGCGCTCGGGCCCTAATAATAATAATAATAATAATAATAATAATAATAATAATTCCTTTGGAAACAAGAGGGCTTCGCGCTGGTCAGCGCTCGGGCCCTAATAATAATAATAATAATAATAATAATAATAATAATAATTCCTTTGGAAACAAGAGGGCTTCGCGCTGGTCAGCGCTCGGGCCCTAATAATAATTCCTTTGGATACAAGAGGGCTTCGCGCTGGTCAGCGCTTGGGCCCTAATAATAATAATAATAATAATAATAATAATAATAATAATCACAATAATGATAATAATAATTATTCCTTTGGATACAAGAGGGCTTCGCGCTGGTCAGCGCTCGGGCCCTAATAATAATAATAATAATAATAATAATAATAATAATAATAATGATAATAATAATTATTCCTTTGGATACAAGAGGGCTTCATGCTGGTCAGCGCTCGGGCCCTAATAATAATAATAATTCCTTTGGATACAAGAGGGCTTCGCGCTGGTCAGCGCTCGGGCCCTAATAATAATAATAATTCCTTTGGATACACGAGGGCTTCGCGCTGGTCAGCGCTCGGGCCCTAATAATAATAATAATTCCTTTGGATACAAGAGGGCTTCGCGCTGGTCAGCGCTCGGGCCCTAATAATAATAATAATTCCTTTGGATACACGAGGGCTTTGCGCTGGTCAGCGCTCGGGCCCTAATAATAATAATAATTCCTTTGGATACACGAGGGCTTCGAGCTGGTCAGCGCTCGGGCCCTAATAATAATAATAATTCCTTTGGAAACACGAGGGCTTCGCGCTGGTCAGTGCTCAGGCCCTAATAATAATAATAATTCCTTTGGAAACAAGAGGGCTTCGTCCTGGTCAGCGCTCGGGCCCTAATAATTTTGCTGCCTAAACAAATACAAATACAAATACTGGGCTCTCTGCACATGCCTAGTTAGCAAGCGGTATGGTGTCAGAAAGTCCACTTTATCCATCTATGATACCATCTGACAACTGTACTCCAAGCAAAAACAGACAAGAACACAAGCACTCTTAAAAAGAAAATCCTTTAAGGCAAAAAAAAGATATTGTAGTAATCCCAAAACCCCAAACTGGCTGCAGTGAAGTATGTTACTTTGGTGCCCAGACTGACTCAGTGACACGGTTCAAATTTGAGTTCATGTGATATTTTTCAGCTCACCACTTCACTGACAGCCTGCAGAAGCCTGAAGAAACAATGCCATCTTGAAGTATTTGAATTCATGTGAAAAAAAAAAATTCAAACTAATGTTTGAATTATTTATTCTGCACCATGCATTTGAGGATTTTATTTGAAAGATATTTAACTCCCCCAATTGCTCATTTAATTAACTTGTCTTTGAAACACAGCTCCTTTCCTGCTGAATGGAAATGTGCCATTGTCACGCCTATTTTTAAATCTGGAGACCGCCTTGAGGCCAGTTACTACAGACCAATAAGTATACTGCCAGTACTCTCAAAGGTTGCTGAGAAAGTTGTCATTAAACAACTGAAAACATTTCTTAATACAAGCAATTTTGGTCTACATTGTATGCAATTTGGCTTTAGAGCAAATCATTCCACCAAAAGCACTACCTTGCACTTAATAGAGAAATTAAATCAAGACTTGACAAAGGAGCAGTAGTTGGTGCTGTATTTTTAGATCTGCGTAAAGCATTCGACACAGTCAATCATGATTTTTTAATATCTCTCTAAAACTCTCTAAATTTAACTGCTCATCTAGAGCATTGGCATGGATGTCTTCATATTCATCTAATCAAATACAATGTGTTAAAGTTTGTGATACATTGTTCAGTAACATGAAGTGCACAATGGGTGTTCCACAAGGGTCAGTGTGAGGTCCCCTATTATTTAGCCTACATATTAATGATCTTCCTCGACAGTGTCATGATGTAAAACTACAAATGTATGCAGATGACACCATTGTGTACACACATGCAAAAGCAGCTGAGTTAGCAGCTTCTAAGCTAACAATTGCATTGGAAAAGATCACACATTGGCTTGATCAATCATGTCTGAGTCTAAATGTAAACAAGACAAAAGGTATGTTTTTCTCTAAAACTATGGTACAACCTCCTAATGCTGATATTTTCATCACAGGTGAAAAAATTGACATAGTTACTGATTTTAAATATCTTGGTGTGGACAGTGGATCCAAATTTGAACTTTAAGAAACATGTTAAAATAACGGTTAAAACCATGAAGTGCAACTTAGCACATTTTAGACATATTAGAAACTGTCTCTCTTTGGACGCAGCCAAGATATTTATGCATGCTATGATTCTTTCCCATATGTCTTATTGTATCACATGTTGGGGACAGGCTGGAGAAACAGCCATGAAACCTCTTGAGTCCTTGTACAAACAAACTCTAAAAACTCTGGACAAAAAGCCAATGCATTTCCATCACTGTAGGGTACTGGAGAAATACAATTTACTGAGCTAGCTTTACTAGATTATTCTCAAATTTGTGCCTACTTTATAAAATTTTAAATGGTTTGGCCCCTTCTCCACTATGTGACTTTGTGTACACTCGCTCAGTAAGTTCTATTAGATCCTCCAGAATGTCCTCTATACAAGATTTACCATACCATTTCGTCGCACTGCATTTGGGCAGTCAGCTTTCTCTGTGAAAGCCACAATTCAGTGGAATGCCATACCTGATGATAGGAAGAACTGTAGTTCTACCAATACATTCAAGGCCAAATTAAAAAATCTACTAAAGACCAATCATCTGTGTGACCACTGAGTCTAGTTTACATTATGAATTTCTAATTGACATTGTGGGTGCTGTTGTGTGCAGCTTTGTATTTTGTATTTTGTATGGTCTGTTCTGTTCTGTGTGTTTTTTTTGTTTTGTTTTTTTGTTTTGTTTTTTTGTTGTTTGTTTTTTTGTTTTCTGTTGTTTTGCTTTGTACTCTTTGTTGTTGTGCTGTTGTATGTTTTGATTGGTGGGGCTACTGCTGGGGCTGCTTTGCTGAAATTTCGTAGGGGGCGCTATTCAGCCAGTGTGCATCACTGATGGAATATTGTCATGTAGACGTGTTCAACCCGGGACTCTTATCAACCATGTAAAGTTTGGTGCAGACTGGAGCATGTACAATAAAGTTATAGCAACTTCCTCTGTCATGGCGAAGCATCAAATCTCAATGGTGTGAGGATGAGAATTTTGTGGCATCAAAATGATGCAAGTTTTGGGCCCATTCACTTGAATTTCAATTAGTAAAACTCTTGATGAGTTTGTGTATAAAACTAATTAATTTCCTAATTTTCATCAAGTTTATTTTTAGAAAAGTAAAGACCTTTAACCCACATGACCTGGTCAAAGTTTGATTGAAATGTGTACTGTCAGGTGTGCAGAGACAATAAGTAACTGCAGCTGGACACTCAGAATAGCCTCAAGGCCTTGGAGTTTGTATGGTCTGAAGTTGGTGACTTTTAGTTGAAAGGTGTTGCCATGACGAGGCGGTGAATTTCGATGTCTCGCCATGAAATTTCAAAGCCTTATAACTGGACTCCACATAGTCTGATCTTTTTCAACTTTTTAATGCTTGTTAAGAGTCCCAGTCTGAACACATTGTCAGGCCCATATTTAGTGACAGTCATAGCGCCACCTACTGGCAACAGGAAGTTTTAAGTGCCACTCTTTTGCAAACTACTCCTAGCAGGTTAGTCAGAATCACATAAAATTTAGTAAGCCAAGGTGTAAGACCTTGATGATGATAACTCCTGAAGCCTTTGAGTTTTCATCAAAAGCCATTGCCATGGCAACACATTGATCGCCACAAAATACGAAGCTGTTTTTAGAGGCCAAGACACGCTTGAAAACTCACAAAAATTTGCGCACACATGGCAGGTCTTACAGTCTATAATATCGTATTGGTGTCTGGCATAAGTGTGGCAGAGTGGCTCTATAGCGCCTCCTACGATATTTCAACGAAGCAGCCCCCACGCCACGTTAAACCTACATGTATGAAAATCAGTACACACGTATCATGCCAGGGTGCACAAAAAAGTCTCTTGGAGCTGAAACCCAACAGGAAGTCAGCCATTTTGAATTTAGTTGTCAATTTTGCCGATTTTGCATGTCTTATATCTTAACGAACTCCTCCTACAGAATTCATCATAACGACTTCAAAATCAGTGTGTGTCATCTAGACTAGTTTGTGATCAAAAGTTATTAAAAGATATAGTTATCATTGAAGCATGTGGCTGTGGCGTGGCTTTGAGTTTTGATGTTTCGCCATTCCAGAGTAAATTGCTATAACTTTAGTGTAAATGCTCCAATCTGCTCCAACCTTTCCATGTTTGATAAGAGTCCCAGCCTGAACACGTCTACATGACAATATTCAATCAGTAATGCAAACTGGCTCCATAGTGCCCCCTATGAAATTTCAAGGAAGCAGCCCAAGCAGCATGCAAAATAGTGGACAAAGGAAGTGATGTTTATCTCCTTCTTGCACTGTCTGAAAACAGCCTGGGTCTGAACACATCTACATGTGAGTGACAGAAGCCCTTTGACTGCGCCATACAGCGACGCACACAAGGGTGTGAGGGCCTGACCATCACTGCTTGCAGCTTTAATTGTATTTGTATTCAAATAAAAGTGGAAAGAGGCTTAAAAATCCTGTTTTTGTTTTTCTACACTTTTAATTTTAGAAAGTTAAAGTGTTACAATAAGTGTTTAAGAATAAACTATCTTACGAAGGAGGTGCCCACACTGGGTCTCGAACTGGAGTCTCCCAGATCATAGATGACTGCACTGACTACTGAGCTGAAACTTTACTCATCACCTCATTGCAGACAGACCTCTACTTATTTATACTTATTTCATCAAAAACCCACTATTTGTGCTTTGCTGAATGATGTATTTGTATTCGGCACACCCCCAGTGCAGATACAATCAGAAGATTCAAGATTCAAGATTCAAGATTTAGTTCATTGTCATTTTCTTGTGTATTTGCATACACAAAAAAAGAAATGCTGTTGGATCACAATACAATGTATATCTAAAAATTCCCTTTTAAAAAAAAATGATAAAAACATATACATTCCAAGAGAAAAAAACAAAACAAAGCAAAAAAGAACGAGCAGTTAGCAGCACAGTGCATTGTTATAAAGATTATGATTACACTGTGTATGAGTGTTACTATTTTACCTAGATCATGATGAATTGTTCCTGTCTTGTACTGCAACTCTGCAACATCAGGAGATTCATCTGCTAAGATTAAAGGAAGTTCAGCATTATATTTGTAAAGAGGAAGATGTAGAAATTAAAATTGAGTGTGATATGGACCAAAGCAATTTTGCTATCTGGGGAGAGACTGAGATAGCAATGTAACTGACCTGCAAGCTGGTTTTTTACATGTTTTTTTTCTTCCCGAAGACAAATCATTTTAAAAATATTTGTATAAAACAAATATTCGTAAAAAAAAAAAAAACCACTATTTGCGCTTTGCCGAATAATGTATTTGTATTTGGGCACACCCCTACTGCTACCCACCTGTGGGAAAACAGAGTCCCATCCTTGTCTTAATGAACAATGACCATTGTTGTTGTGTTGTGTTTCTTGTTAGGACAGTCTTCGGCTCCAAGCCATATGAATATGACAACAATCTGGCTTGCTCGTGTAGACTAGCTTCTTTATTTGTGAAGACATTCTTCATGGTATTAAATCTCATCACAGTTTCCTGTTTGTTTGTCCTATTATAATGTGTTTTAAACATGATGAAAATATAAGTAAAAAAACCTTTCTGTTCCTGAAAGGAAGCAAAGAGAGTGGCATGATGTGCTGCAGATTATATTTAGATCATATAAAGACTATTTGTAGGGCTGACTACAATGTCATGAACATCAAGGTGAATGTGTGATTAATATGAACAGGAACAAGCAGTGGATAAGGTATTATTATTTTGTCAGCTATATAGAGAAGAGAGGGAAACCTTTTATTCAAACTGAAAGTGAGTTAAATGTAAAAAATAGTCTCTGACATGAAGTTAAAAGTGATCAGAAGAGGTTAGTGCCAGTAGAGAAGAAATTCATAAATCACTTAATCAAAATATGTAATTTTGTGTGATATTTTATTTCCCAGAGTTCCCTGTGCAACACAGTGTAACACAGTTATTCAAGAAATTCATTGTGTGAATTCAGTTGTTCAGTGTAAAGATCACAAAATATGCAACTAAAATACATTTGTTACATATTTTTTATTCAGCTTATTACACAATACAATTGTTTAGATTCATCACAAATATATGTTATTGTATATATACACAATTACCACAAAGATATAACGCTACAAAAGTACTCCAAAGAATCAAAACTTAACTACTTCTACTACTAATTGTTGTGGATGGTAGATGCCATCAAACACCACAGAAAAAACCATCAAAAGTAAAAAAGAGGGCCTCACATCATATACTATGTGATTGCAATGTGGTACATTGGAATACATTTGCATAAACAGCCTTGCACTGACACCCTGTGTCATTTTTCTTTGCCCATTATTTGTCATATCCCATGTCGTCATGATGAGAATAAAACTCTGACATGGTCCTCCAATCACAACACTGATTACTCCCTGTATCACGACAAATATATGAATAAAGCTCCAAAAGTCATTATTTATGTTGTTGGGAGCAGGTTTGGTCATAAGCAATAAGTAATAACTATTGAAGATAATTATTAATTATTAAAAATATATAAAATTATTAATATGGATAAATCAAAACGGGGCACCACCCTGAGGTAAGGGACCAATAACCACACAGTGAATATTGTCTCAAAAGGGGTGGTCATCCATGAATGTCTGGCTGGGATTAACATTACCAGATGAACAGTGAAGGTTTGAATTCGAGCACTGACCCCATCACCTAGCTGTTACCGCAGTATGTATGCAAACCACAGGAAACCTCTCTTCAAATGCACAACAGAGTTTATTAATATTAGCAATATCAATTATGAATCAATAATGCTTAAACTAACAAATATCTATCATAAAACTACACTAAGACAAGCAATAATAAACAACAGCGGTTATAAACAGCAAGACCAACATAGAACACTGGAAGGGGTGTGTGTGTCTTCGTGTGCGTGTGTGTGTGTGTGCGTGTGTGTGTGAGTGCGTGTGCAGGGGAGGTGTGAGAGAGAAAGGAGGAGGACCAAGATGGCAGATGTGAATGTGGGGTTAAATCATGTGAGAGTCCCGGTCAAAATGGCAGACGTGAACCATGTGGGGTTATGTCACGTGAGAGTTTCAGTCACCGCAAGATTTGAATGGAGGTTGTGATTAAATGGCGACTGCCAGTCAACATGTGCCTCTGATCTCTATGATGGCGTTGGACAAAGTTGAGCATCTGTGTTGCCTAGCAACACATGTCTGACTATGAAATAGCATGTGGATGAGTGTCAGAGCATGTGTGTGTGTACATGCAAGTGGGGTTAGTAAAGGAAAGATGGCGAAAGCACCACAGAACAAAAGATCTCAGTGATCAGAGATCAGTGGGAGATGTGGCACTTGCTTTATGCCCCACAGAAATGTGGGGTGTGAGCGTACTTATTTGATGGCCGTGGTCTGATTACACCAAATGAAATGCCACCCATGGTCTCTCACACGATGACGAACCAACACAAAGCGGTCCAAACAGTAGGACAAGCACCAAAATCAATTTAGCGTGACAAACACAACCAAAGCCAACAGCAGCAGCAGTAATACTTCAAAAGCATTCACAGTAGCACAACCGGATGCACAGGTCGTGGTATCACAACAATTAGCAATCAAACTTATAATAACACACTATCAATAACCACTGCCCAGATGTAGCCTCCTACTTGGACCAGTTAGGAGAGCAAGTAAGTGAGTGTGTAGTCCATCGGTTAAGTCCAAACTTGGTTCTCCAGCTGGATGCTGAAGGAAGCTGGTGTCTTCACGTTATCATCCTGTTGCAGCTGGTCTTCTCGGTGGCTGAGCAGAGAGAGAGGTGAATTGACTCAACTTAAAGACGAGCAGGGCACAGAGGTTTGCTTCCTTAAGCGGCACAAGCCACATGAAAAGCATGGATATCTGCTTGGCTCTCAGTTTTATATCCTCAGTTATGTCATGGAACCCCTGGTGGGTTGCCGGCAGGTCACGTCCAATGGGGGACGAAAGTTTGAGCAAGCTGGATGCAGGTGTGAGTTTGCTAAGTCTGCTGGGAGCTGGAGTCCATTTCGGACTCTCATTGTCTAAGTTGGAGCTCTTTTCATTGTTCTTAGGGAGTGAGAGCTCCATGAAAGCCTGGCTTAGGCTGCTGTGTGGACACACAGGCCTGACACTTTGTTTTGGCCATGTGTGTGGCCCAACATTCCCCCCTTAGGTCTTAAGAGTAGGGTGCTGGCCACAGTCTTTAGAGCAACCCAAGGGTTGAATTGTTCTGTGAATTGGGTGTAATTTGAGATTTAGTCAGATTCAATCCATAGATTCCTGAGCCCAAGGAGGGAGGAGGCGGTCCATGTATCCCCGAGAAAAGGGAGACGGTGAAACAGTCCATGTATTCTTAAGCAAAAGGAGTAGAAAGAGTTCACACAGTTCATGGAATTCACAGGGCTATGGCATCTGGGCAGTCAACTGAGGTAACATCTGGGCAGGTTACTTCTAAGTAGTTTAGTTACTGTTCCCAGTCGTGTCTGTCAGGGTTGAGATAATGGAGGACAATGTTGTCGATGTGTGTGGTGGCTCCTGGAGCTAAGGGGTGCCACTTAGGTCAGCACCTAACAATATCTTCATCAGGTTTGTGACTAACTTATTTTTAAGTTAGTCATCTGCACACAGGACTCATGTACAGAGCACAATAAAACAAAACAGTCATATCTTGAACCCTCCAGAGCACATATCCAAAAGTAAAAGACCTCCCCGAAAACCCTGAAAATCTAGTCCAAATTTCTCTTTCCAATAAATCCGCAAAATGAAATAATATTCCTTCCAGTTCAATTCAATTCAGTTGAAACAACAGTTCAGTTCAGTTTCAGAACAGCAAATTCAGTTCAGTTGCAAAACAATAAGAAAAAATAACAAATAAGGAAATCAAAATATATTTCTCAGGAATTTTACCAGAGTACCTGCGAGTCACATGAGTCCAGCTTGGTAGGGACTTTCTGAAGATCCCCACTGGGTTGGCAAATCTGAAGTAGAGAACCCTGTTGCCCACTTCATATGCAATGAGACGCTTTTGTGTTGTAGTAGGCTTTGGATCCCTTGGTGCTGGCTTCCAGGTTCTTCTGGGCCCACACAAACGTGGCCTGAAGGTGGTTGTGCAGGTCTGCACATCTTCTGGATGATACAGGAAGTGCAGCGAAGGGTAATTTCTTGCCCAGTAATCATCTCAAAGGGGATGACTATTGTGGAGCAGTGCAGGGTGGCCCTGATGGCCATCAGCACCAGGGGAAGTTTCACATCACCATCTTTGCCACAACTACTAACGTACTTTTTGAGCATGTTAATAATAGTGCGGTTGGCCCGTTCGACTTGGGATGGTATGGGATATGTAAGTAAATTTCCACCCCCAAGATTTTGTGCATGGTGGTCACAACATTTGATGTAAAATGGGTGCCTCGATCTGAGTCAACGGTGATGGATAATCCCCAGGACTTTGGTCGTCATGGCCATATCATTGGGCGCACTCAAACCACTTGGTGAATGTGCACGTGATGGTGAGGAGGTACTTGTTACCCCACAAAGACTTGGAGACCAGTCCAATCCAGCCAATCTGGAGGTGGAACCATGAGAATGTGATTCCTTTGCCCTGAAGTGGCTGATTCAGTGGTTGGGACAGCTGGAACTGGCAACAGACCAGGCATCCTGCTGGAGGGTTTTGAGAGTTGCGCTGTAACTCCGGTGACCTCTGACAGGGTAGTCATGAGTGTGGGCCAGCATCACTCCCCTATGGTCCTTTGGGATGACCCAATGGGCTGGTCCCTGGCAGTTGGGAGTATAGACCAGCAAACCGTTTTCAAGTTTCAATTCTGGCTGGTCGCGGCAGAGAGCCTTTAGCTCTTTGGACTTCCATGATAGGGTCTGTGGGGCCCCTTGTGTTGTAGGGTTCACTAACAGCTGCCAGATGGCTCCAAAAGCAGAGTTCCACCCCTGCATGGTGACCAAGTCTGCATTGCTGGGTTTCCGACTCAAGTGCAAGGTCTGTGTACAGGTTTGTTGGTTTTCTCATCTCTCTCTTGCCTGCCTATGGGTGATGGCTTTCACCGCACAGGCTTGGGCATTCAGAACTCCCAGGGCATGCCCTGTTCAGCATCAAGCTTGGCAAGTCAGTCAGCTTCATCGTTACTGTCTTTGTTAGGGCCGGAGGTCTGGGAATGACTCTTGACATTCTTCCAGTACATGGTCATCCCTTGGTCTGAGACAAGGCGTTGCAGGCCAGAAGAGTTCAGAGTGTTTTACTTCCTTGTTCCTGGCATTTCTCATACCATTTTCATTCCAAATGGGGAAGTGAGAAATGAAGCTGTGGTGAATGTAGTTGGAGTCTGAGCAGATCACCAGCTGCACAATAGCCAGCTTAGTGGCTTGTTAGAGTACTGAGTATTGCAGTGATCTCTGTGTGATCATCCTGGTGCTCAGTTGGTAGTGGTTTGGCGTGGTTGACCAAAACAATACAGACTCCTGCCCAGATCTGGCTTTCATGGTGAAATGAACAGCTGTACACATAGACTTTGGGGAGGCCTAGGCAGGCATTCTTGTCATAGCAATGGTGGTTGGAAGGAAGCAATGCAGTAGTAATGAGTAGGGACTGGAGAGTTGACTGTTTCTCACAGTCACAATGCTGACATTCGCCCAAGGCCATTTTGTGGTTCTGGATGTACTTGATCTCAACGTCATGGCCTTGCAGTGCCATCATCCAAGAGGCAATGTGGCTGTTGGATACCTGTCCCTCCCTCAGCTGATGGCTGTCCAGGAAGGCTGCTCAAAGCTGCTCAGGGGTTGGCTTGCGTAGGTGACAACCCACTTGTTGGTGTCGCATATCTGTGCCAGGGCAGAACTGAGGCAGTGGGAAGAGAAGCTTGCCTCTTAGTGAAACTCTGCACCTTGCCTGGCCTACCCAGACAAAGACAGAGTACAGTTTGTCCTTCATCCAGCCAAAACACTGCTCTTAGGGCTTTGCCCACTTGAAAGGCTTGTCTTTGGGGCAGCTGTGGCTCAGGAGGTAGAGGTAGAGCGGGTCATCCACTAATCAGAAGATCGGCGGTTCGATTCCCGGCTCGTCCAGTCCACATGTTGATGCGTCCTTGGGCAAGACACTTAACCACGAATTGCTCCTGATGGCTGTGCCATCAGTGTGTGGATGTGTATGAATGATTAGATTTCCACTGATGGGCAGGTTGGGACCTTACATGGTAGCCCCTGTGCCATTCAGTGTAAGAATGTGTGTGAATGGGTGAATGTGATTCGTAGTGTAAAAGCGCTTTGAGTGGTCAGAAGACTAGAAAGGCGCTCTACAAGTACAGTCCATTTACTTTACAAAGGAGCTCTATGAGGGGTGTTGCTATCTCTGCATAGTCCTTGATGAACTATTGGGAGTAGACAACCAGCAAGCTCCTGATATCTGACACACATGTTGGGGCTTTAATGACACAGACAGCTCTCCCAGCTTGGGGCCATCAGCACCCACTGTTAGACCCACATACTCAACATTGGTGTGGCACCACTTGCCCTTGGAGAGTGCCAGTTTGGCTCCTGAGGTGGAGAGCTGATTGAGCACATGCCAGATCTCAGTCAGGTGCTCCTTAAAGGTTCGCAAGGCTCATGGCTTTGTGGAGAAAGATGTTGAACTCAGGTGCAGATTTTGAGTATCTGAACAGGCAATGGTTCCAGGTGTGCTGGTGGTTTCCAAAAGTGAAGGCCAGCTTGTACTCGTCAGCTGAGTTGACTTTCATTGTCCAGAAACCATTGGCCATGTTCACAGTTGAAAAGAAGTGGGCCCCTTTCACCTTGTCCAGCTCTTGAGCCAAATGGATCATGGGCCAGCAGGAAAGTGGGACCTGCTTATTTAGCAGGCGGTAATTTACAGTGAGGTGCTGTTTGCCATTTGGCTTTAACAGCAGCCAGGTTGGCAAGTTGTAGGTCGAGTTGCATTCTGTGATGATCAGCTTCTGCAGCAACTGGTCAAGGATCCCTTGGATCAACTTGTATGCAGCCAACGGGATTTTGTACCTGCATACAAATGTCGGTGGCATGTTTGAGTCAGTAGTAATGTGAACAGTGTGGAGGTCAGTGATCCCGCAATCGTTTGAGTCGCTGGAGAAGATTGGCCGGAAATTGCAGAGCAATTCATCTGGTGGAGACTGGTTCTCATCAGCACCAGAGCAGCACTACAGATGGCTTTGCTCTGCAGCATCTTGTGATGGGTGAAGGTGATCATTTGGTAGGAAAGGTGAAGAGGACATTGGGCAAACTGAGTAGTGTAAGTTTCCTTTAATTTCATGTCTATAAGGTATGTAAGGAAGTAGAATAAGGATACTCTGTGATTATCTGAACTATAATAAGGATGGGTGTGCTCCAGTCCAGCAGTTCATACAAATAACTGGATATACAGTGCTGCTTGAAAGTTTGTGAACGCTTTAGCTCAGGCGGCTGTGGCTCAGGAGGTAGAGTGGGTCGTCCGCTAATCGGAAGATCGGCGGTTCGATTCCCGGCTCCTCCAGTCCACATGCTGATGTGTACTTGGGTAAGATACTTAACCCCAAATTGCTCCTGATGGCTGTACCATCAGTGTATGAATGTGTGTGAATAGTTAGTTTCCTCTGATGGGCAGGTTGGGACCTTGCATGGTAGCCCCTGTACCCATTCAGCGTATGAATGTGGGTGAATGAGTGGTCAGAAGGCTAGAAAGGCACTATACAAGTACAGACCATTTACCATTTAGAATTTTCTGTATTTCTGCATAAATATGACCTAACATATGAGCAGATATTTACATAAGTCCTAAAACTAGATAAAGTGAACCCAATTAAACAAATGAGACAAAAAAACCCTTTTTTTTTCATCTTTTTCATTTATTTATTGAGGAAAATTATCCAATCTAACATATTTGTGGGGGGAAAAGTATGTGAACCCTTGCTTTCAGTAACTGGTGTGACCCCCCTTTTGCAGTAATAACTTCAACCAAACGTTTCTGGTAACTATTTATCAGCAGCAATGTTCTGTTTGGAGAGAAGTGGCTTTTTTCCTTGCAACTCTGCCATGCGCACCATTGATGTTATCCTGATGGTGGACTCATGAATATTGACTGTAGCCACTGCACAAGAGGCCTTTAGTTTCCTGGACGTTACCCTGGGGTCCGTTGTGGCCTCCCAGACTATTACACACCTGCTTTTGGTGTGATTTTTGTTGTTCAACCACTCCTGGGGAGGGTAACAATGGTGTTTGATGTCTTCAATTTGTACACAATCTGCCTGACCGTTGACTCTACCAAGAGTCCAAACTCTAGAAATGCTTTTGCAACCCTTTCCAGCTTGGTGAGCATCAACAACTCTTCTTCTAAGGTCCTCAGAAATCTCCTTTGTTCGAGCCATGACACACCTGTGTTGTGAAGCTCAGACTTTTATTGTGAAGACCCAGATTTCTCTTCTTTAAATAAGGCAGGACCTCCCAGACTCACACTTGATTGTCATCCCACTGATTGAACACCCAACACTAATTTCCCCTTCATATAAATTGCTAATCCTAGAGGTTCACATACTTTTGCCTTACACAAATATGTTAGATTGGATAATTTTCCTCAATAAAAAATGCAAAGGATGAATTTTTTTTCTTCTGCCTCATTTGTTTAATTGGATTCACTTCATCTAGTTTTAGGAATTGTGTAAATATCTGATCATGTTTTAGGTCATATTTATGCAGAAATACAGAAAATTCTAAAGGGTTCACAAACTTTCAAGCAGCACTGTAGGTAGTAAACTGCTACGAGACCTTCAATAAAATCTCCTGAGTTGTTTTAATCATATGGTCCCAGTCTGGGCCGTAAAGTATACCCCGGCAGGTAGGGGGGCCCCGCCCACCTGTAAAACAACTATCAACTATCAACGTAGGGTTCAAGTCATGATATTGTCTGTATTTTGAACATAAAAATAAAGTAAATATTTAAAATAAAATAAAAACTTTACTGGTCCATAGTTTTCTTTGTTTGATACGTCAGGGATTTTTGGTCCAATCAATACATTAGGCGGGAAATTCAAATCAGTACAGCTCAGGGACAGCATCGGCACCGCTGTCAGAGACACTGAAACGAAAATATCAAAGCGGTGCCCAAAAATGGCACAACAAAGAAAAATCTGCGGAATTTTCTGCCAAACTTAGGAAAATCAATACTATATTTGGAACGGTAAATCCTGTCAGATGTGAAGAAGGATGCAGTATGTTAACAGGTGGGTTCCTGCATAGTTGACAGTGTTTAGTTACTATACAGTTATCGACCATTTTGGCAAGATGAACAGTTGTTAAACAGCCTTGTTGTGTGAAGTTAGTTAGCCTATATGTTATGCTGAGTTTTTTCAGAATAATATAATGTTATAAGGCTTTCACATAGCCTAACCTGCGGGGAATTTGTCTTTAGGCACAAAAACGGCTATAGCCCACATACAGAGAAAAATATAGCTACTGCCACACAAGTGTCATAAATACAGGATAGACTATTTCATAAATAAAAACACAAGCTATAATAAAAATGTTAAAGGAATGTTAAAAATTCATCTTCAGCACCAGGACAGGGAGAGCGCAGGCCCACAGGGTCCAGTTTCAATGTTCAGAGCCACTACAGGAAGTAACATGTCCTTTATACAGCAAGACAGGAAATCAAGTCAAGCCAAATTTCATTTGTACAGCCCAGTATTACAAATTTACATCAAGTGACTTTAAAATCTGAACAGCAATACAACATCCTCTTTCCTTAGACCTTGGATTTAAGGAAGTAAGCTTGTGGAGGTCAGGATAGTTATGTATACACATATAACATGTATACACAGTTGACGCAATTTTTATTGCTCTGTATTGAAAGCCTGGAAATGGCAAAAAGTGCGCAAAACTTGCAAAATAAATTCAAAATGGCCAACTTCCAGTTGGACTTAGGGTATGGCTCCAAGAGGATTTTTTGTGTGTCTGGACAAGGTTATGGTTGAGGTTAGTCTTGTCTTCTCACTCAGCTGACCAAATTTTAGATGGATCTGGTTAACCTGCTAGGAGTAGTTAGTAAAAGTATGGGGCCTATGACTTCCTGTTGCCAGTAGGTGGTGCGATTACTATGGTTCACTATTTTCATATATATATCTTCAGACCACGACTGTTATCAAACGTGAAATTTAGAAAAGATCTGATCATGTGGAGTCATGTTTTGCAATGGCGAAACATTGAAATTCTCCGCGACGCCACGGCAATGGAGTTCAACGCAATCTAACAGTCTTGACAATATAGTGTCATTAAGGTCTTGATAAAGGACCAAATTTGAGGTGGATCAGTTCAACGTTCTAGGCAGAGGTTGTTAAAGTACAGCTCCTTTAACTTGCTGTTATTGCTCGGTGGCGCTATAGGTATGACTCAATATTGACACACAGATGGGTTCAGGTGAGGTGAGAAATTTGGTGCAGACTGGACAATGTACTTTCGAGTTACAACAACTTCCTGTTTCATGGTGAAACATCGAAATTCGACGCATTGCCATGTGAAAGGCATTCAGTGAAATCTCAAGATTTTGATAACTTTTCATCACAAAGGCCTTTAGATCAGGGGTTCTCAACTGGTCTCACTTTGGGACCCATATTTTCCCATGCTCATTAAGTCGCAACCCACTTTTATAGAATTCAAATCAAGCAAATTTATTTTTCAAAAATATCCTTTGAAAACACATGTATGTCATCTTTTTTTTAACATAAATTAGGGATGCACAATATTATCGGCACGTTTCGGTATCGGCCAATAAAAGCTCTAAAATGAAAAATCGGCATCGGCTATTTCTGCCGATTATGAGAGGCTGATTTGTTGCCATCTCCTCCGCTGCCTGACTGTGCTTCCCTCCACGGACTGCTTCACCCTTACGGTCCCGGTGCTTCCTCCGCAGGCTTCCTAGCAGGTGGATGTGACTCCCCTCGTTGAGACCTGCTGATAGACATAACAGTGGAGCAGCAGAAAGAGACTGAGATAGCGATGTAACCGACCTGCACACTGGTATTTGACATGTTTTTTTTTCTTTCCAAATACAAAATATTTAAATATTAAAACATTTGTATGAAACAAATATTTGTAAAAAAAAAAAAAAAACACTATTTGTGCTTTGCCGAATAACGTATTTGTATTCGAGCACACCCCTAGTATGTACCTTATGAAACACAGCTGGCCCATAGTATGGGATGCGCTGATTTTCAGTGTTCTCCTTTTTCATGGGATGAGGTGGTAGATATGCAAGAGTGGTAGGAAAGGTGGCATATCACTGCATCAGCTTTATTTGAATCACAACTATGTTCCTTTTTAAAATTTCAATTTAACACACTGCCCGTGACCGCTTTCTGAGCTGTGTTCCATTCAGTTCCATTATAAGAACTGTGTATGACCTGATACATTCAAAATCATTTAATTTGGTCTTATACTGAATACCTGGATGATCCTTGGAGGATTCATCATTGTAGTGATTCCTGGCAGACTTCAGCAAACACTGGAGCACTGTGGCGGAAGTAAGGCTCTCTGCTTCTCTGATCACCTTTCCTTTAGAGGAAGTATGCCACTTCTCCAGCAGTTTGGTGGCTATTTCTGGTCCAAATAGGAGGCTAAAATCTTGAAGTATCTGCAGCAAGACAGAGAAAAGAACATCTTTTGTTTAATAGACATTATCTGATCATCAAATAATAAGCTTTTAGCTATGAATTGTGGAAACAGAAAAGGATGCTAATACTTATAAGCCCTTTAGTATCCAGCAGCCTTGGAAACACTGAGAATACAGTGTGTGATTCATTGGGGTTGTGTATGAGGCACTGTTTGTACTTAAAAGTCTCCTTCATCTTCTGCAGGATGATTTTTCTGTCACTGGTGTCAAGGATATGACTTCTTTACAACGCTCTTCATCTAGCTCACCACCAGTCAGAGGCAGCTCCCTTTCCTGTCTTGGACCACCTCCTCCTGTGGTTTGTGTTTTTTGGTTCCTGGGACACAAGTTTCATCTTTCTCTGAAATGTCTTGATCCACCATGCCAGAAATCCAGTGCCACTTTGGCCGCCATAAAAGTGTTCCTTAGCAAAGACAGACACATAATCCAAGTTCAACTTCATAATCAGCAAATCGCAGTAACCTCCTTTTAACAATTTGTTCATAGAATAAATAAAAGTCAGGAATCAAATAGTCAGCATTGAGGGCGATTCTGAAATAGACATTCCTCTGTAATTGCTGATATCAATAGCAATGGAGAGTATGCATTCATGCAACTTTTTTGCCTGATATCATCCCCCCTCACAGAGTGGCCAAACAAAGTTGCTAAGGCTGCTATGAATGGGGAGAGCTATGCACCTATCTAAATCTAATGCATTCCGATTCAGCAGT
This sequence comes from Thunnus albacares, assembly GCF_914725855.1. Classification (NCBI taxonomy): domain Eukaryota; kingdom Metazoa; phylum Chordata; class Actinopteri; order Scombriformes; family Scombridae; genus Thunnus; species Thunnus albacares. The sequence goes on from NC_058112.1 coordinate 185,259, forward strand.
CCTGCAGTAAATCCTAGCTCCATGAAGGTTGTAATGTTCATTTTTTGTTGAAACTCATTTTGGAGGCTGTAGTTTGTTCTGCTGTTCAATTGCATCATCTAACACAGGTGGTATTTCTAGTATTTTGTGCAACCCATTTATATCAGTGAGGGTAGTCAAAATATTAGAAACTCCTCTCTAATTACACAATATAATTTAAAACAGCACAGTACTACAGCCTCCAAAATAACCATAAAATTGAGAGCACCTCTCTAAAAGTTTTTTTAAAGCAACTTTAGAACCTTGATAAAGGGCAATAGATACATGTAAGGTTAATTACTGATGTCCACAACTGGCACAACAGGTCTATCCCAGCAGGGGGAACCACAACCACATGATGTAAGTTACTAAAACATAAAATAATTTATAAATAAATAAATAGAAGATAAAAAGCAAAAGATAAAACAAAAGAAAACTAATAACAAAAAACAAAACAAAAACAAAAACAAAACAAAACAAAAAAACCCCCACACAAACCCATTGTGTTCAACCCATTGGGAAGTGAGGGTGCCAAGGGAATGTATCCAATACACCTCCCTCTGAAAAAGGATTCTGTTCCTGTTACCACCTCTCTGTGGCATATTGACTGTCTCAATGCCTTTGCCAATGAAGTTCACTCAAGCTGTGGTTATGACTATTAAAATGCCTATAATACACTATATTATATATATCTTATACATTATATAATGATATGAAGTGATTTGGGTAACACAACTCAAGAGTTTCATGCCAGAGCCACATCAATGCTCAAACCTATCTTTAATCATGTCAAAAACTTCAACTTGTATTATTTTTAATTCATAAAGATAGATCTTTACTATGACATCAGAGAAATAAAGATGTTTTCAATCCTGCCATGTTTGAAACATTTATGTATATATATTTACTATACTAACTGCTTCAGATTCACAACTGTTTTTCACCTAAGTTACTCCACTACTACTGCCAGGCTGCAGCTAGTTGACAACGCGTTATACAGCTTGAAGTTGAGGGCTGCCAAATCTTCATGTCGATTGTTGACATATGTTACGTCAACAACATTAGGTTCTCTCACTGGTACAGAGTTAATTCCTCAGAACCAGCACAAGAACCTCAACATGTCACTCTAAAATAGCCTAACACTAGAATTTTGACTCCAGTGAATTTGCTGTGCGGTTATTTGTCACACCTGAAAGGCTTCTCAGTGCAAATGTACTATTCATCCACTTGCTGAGTCATTGGCAAGCCTCCAACACTGTGACAGAAAACCTGCTTAAATATACACCGCAATACCTGTTAAATCCTGTTGAGGTCAGCAGAGAACAAAATCAACACAAAAATGTATGCACAAAGAAAACTGATTTTTTTAGCTTTGTGGGGACTTTTATTGAGAGCCGAGAGCCACCAAGCACATCAGGGGAGTCTCTAGGACTTCCAGCATTTTGGTCCCCATGAAATTTTCTGACCCACAAAGATTGAAAAACAAGAACACACGCACACACACACACACACACACACACACACACACACACACACACACACACACACACACTTTTCTCACACTCCTGAGCAAACTCTCAGTTCACACTACTCTAACTCAAAACCTTCCTCCCCCTCCTCTCTCTCTCTCTAGCAGTCTCTCGGCCCTCCCACTCGCTCTCCCTCCCTCCTCAGAGGATCAGCTCTGTCTCTCTCTGCACTTGTCTCTTCAGTCAAGGAGAAACTAATTGGAGGAAAGAATAGAAGAAAGGAGCTGTTGGAAAACTAAACGAACCAAAACTTTAATTCTCTACAGCATGCCACAAAAAGGTAAGTTTGCTCTCTCTTTTTTTTCTCTGTCTCTCCCTCTCCATCTCTCTCTTCTCTATCTCTATCAGTTTGATGATGAAGTTAAAAAGTTACTGTTTGTCAGCAGATGAGACCAAGTTGGTTAAGTGTGGAACCTGAAAAAGAGAAAGTGAAGATTAAAATGTTTCTGTTCAGAAAGAAAGTTAAAGGAAATCAAGAGCAGTTTAGAATTTCTAAATTTAGAAATAACAACTGAACAACTTAGCAGCTTTAAGAACAGACAAACAAAAGAAAAGGATAAGCAAAGAAGGAACAGTTGACAGGTCTGAGGGACAGAATAACAAAAAAGAATGAGGAAGGAAGAGAGAAAGTTTTCTGATCACTTTTCTGCCTCTCTGGTGCCTGAAAGGTTTTATGAAGACAAAGGTTCAAAAAGACAAAGAGAGCAAAAGTGGTAAAAGTTTGAATTTATCTTGAAATTATTCAAATGCAATGTGCTAAAATGATGTAGTAAAAATCTAATAACTGCATTATTGACCAATTTATCCCAAACTTGAAATTTTTTGTTATCGAAATTTAAGATTAACAGAAGCTTATGTTTAGTTTCTGAGAAATGCTGAATTTATTATTATTATTATTATTATTATTATTATTATTATTATTATTATTATTATTATTATTATTATTATTATTATTACATTGAATCACAGGGTCCACCTTGAGAAAAAAGTAAAAACAAAAGAATACATGCATTGATGACTACCTAAATAAACTGCATTGCCCAGTCACCTCTCCATAATATTGGTAGCCTAACATAAAAATTACATTTGTGTTAACATTCTGAATACTGAATCGGCTTCACATATATACAGTTTTGTCGTATTTGCAACTTCAAGCCCTAGAAATGTAACATGTATAGACTAGCTGTAAAGACATTGATTTGTTTATGAACAGCATCTTTAACATTTACCAAGTATTGTTAGTGTTACAGATATAGACAGTTTTTCTTATCCTTCATTAATTTCAGTGATTGGTTTTTCAAAGTCAAAGACCTTCGCCCAGTCCAGGGTCGGGCAGCAGAGCTTAGTACGGGTTATGTTCCGCCTATCCCCGCGGAGGAGACAACATGCTGACTGAGCTTAGCACTAAAAAACAAAAAGTGACGCTGCGCTGCTGCCGCTCATTGATCTCATCAACTGTGAGTGATGCGGATTATTATCAGCTCAGAGCTGCTGGATCATGCCAGCTGGCAGGAAGATGACAGTATTTGGAGATTTTCTTAAGATTCAATAAACTAAAAATAAATGAAGGTGAACCTTCTTTTATTTTTAGTCTATTGACCATCTCTGAAATCTACTCTGAGAATGTTTGGACTTAGAGATCCATTCAGACCTCATCTATTGTATTACATAACTCATTTCCATGTCTAAATTCTGATATGACAAAATTGCGGATGTTATATGAGCCCCAATGATCATTAACTTCAAGTGAACACTTTTCTTAAATTCGTTTTCAAATATTCCGCACCAGCCTGTGTCTTTTTACCCGAACGGTGTGGATATGAACTTTATAAAAACATTAAATTAATTTAAAGCCGGCATATGTTAGTTCCATTAATGTCGGCTTCATTCATACAGACACTTCATTATATATATATATATATATATATATATATATATATATATATATATATATATATATATATATATATATATATATATATATATATAGGCTTAATAAAATATAGGTGTTAGTTGTAGAGCAGCTGTTTCTTTAGTTGGTATTTAAACTGAACATAATGACGGTCCGTGGCTGTAAATCAATTTACGACTTACCCTCATCAGCTTTTTAAACCGATTAAATTATCTGGTTATCCAGTGATGGCCCTCCTTTATTTCTTTTGAGTTGAACTCAGGAGGCCTAGACTAAAATTGAGCGAGTGTTGGAAAGGCCTGTATGCTGATAAAAATAAAATAAAAGAAAAAAATGTAATTTTGATATTGAATCACATTCATAAATTCCTAATCAGAAAAATCCGTCTGCTCTAAGTGTAATACAATACATGCTCTTTGGAGTGGGGGCTTTTTAAATTTCAAAGCCAGCCTGTATACAAGACAATAAAGTTGGTCTAAATTGATTATCTAATTAAGTTAGGCGTTAATTAACGTCGTAATTAAATCGAAACCAATTAACCGCACGATTAATCAGACCGGAATGAATCCATCCAACATGTGAATTTGAAACATTTCATTTTTTGTGTGTCAGGGATGGGGCCGATAGCGGAGCGGGCTGCTCTCATGTGCCATATGTTCTCAGGGAGACACGAGATTTACTCCAAGTGCACAAACGCCTCTGTATCTGCCGCGCGCGCACCTGAGCCACACACACACACACACACACACACACACACACACACACACACACACACACACACACACACGTTACATTACATTAGTGGAGAAGACAAGCCATACCACTGAGAAGTTATATTATTATTATTTTAATAAAGATGAATCAGACTTGTTTCCTTCCTTTTTAGATTTTTTAAAAATTCATTCATTCCCTAAATACAACTTTTTTTTGTTAAAACATGTCACAATGTGGAAAATCGATCGCGTAAAGTTGACCTCTTCATCTAAACATGGTTATTTTTCCTTCTTTGAAGTGTAGTGGACAGATCTCCCAAATATATTGATAATAGCCGACATATAATCTTGAGTAGAATGCAAGAACAAACTGTAAGAACAAATCGAGGAGCATAAGCAACATTTAGAGCTTGACTTTGAACTTCTGAATTCAGCTGATTTAACTTTTATCTTTGCGTAAAACATTAGTGCAGAGAGGGCGGAAAAACATACTCATAAAAGTGTGTTTATAATATACAGACATTTAAATAGGCCGCACAAAACGCCACAAATAAAAGCTACTTTAATATAGAAACGGAGAGTTTTCCAGACTTTACCATTTATTCTACTGAAACGCTCATACTTACATAATACATTGTTCGTTAAGTGCTTCGAAATATGAAGACATGACAATTTTATTGAACAGTTATCAGAGATGGTGATATTGATGTGTTTTCCAAATCCCCGTTAAATGTTTACAAGGGTTATTACATATTATTACGATAACTGTATTATTGATATAGCCTAATAATAATAACATACTCTTATCTTAATAATAATAATACTAATACTAATAATAATAATAATAATAATAATAATAATAATAATAATAATAATAATAATAATAATAATTATTATTATTATTATTATTATTAGTGTTATTCCTATATGAACACGCAGTCTCAGTCTTTAAAGTAGAGTAAATCAGCGGCACTAGCTGGAGTTTTTGCGGCAACAGCACTCCTCTCTCGGCTCTTTTCTCTTCATATCAGCGCGCTGAATGCGGCTGAATGAAACTTTTATATTGTCATCAGTGTGTTCAACAGAACTCCTTTATGTCAGTTGTACTGGTCAAATTGGGCTCCCCGCCGTGGTTTTGTAACGCTGGTTTTTTAACGAGCCGCAACTAACGAGGCAACGACACCAAAATCCCGCCGACACACAAAGGCGGGCGGGTATTTACCGAGCAGAGCTGTTGCTCCGCTCCTCCAGCTCTTTGTCTATTTTCAGATAGAGAAAAGCGCTGAGTTATAGCGGGGGACAAGGTGCCTATAGCCTGCCTGGGTGTGTGTTTGTTCCTGTGTGGACCTGCTTCATGTTCATTATGCAGGTTGTTAATGACAAGAGCCCCAGAAAAGGAGAAGCTTTGAAGTCTTTTTGGTTAACTGCTTTTAAACTAACCAAAAAGGCCTTGGTTTTTGAGAACTGGGATGAAGTGAGAAAAAATATGCATGTCTATACATAACTGAATGTCATGTACTTTCTACATTAATGACTACACATAGTTAAACTAGTCATCCTGCAATGCCTAATCATCTCTCCATAACAATGCACTGAAAATTTTTTGAAAATGAAAAAGTTTTTGAAAACTTGGAAACATGGATTATTATTATAAAGTGGGGGTCAACCAGCGAGATGAAGTTTCACCTGTTTCAAATACAAACATTTAAAAAATTACCATTTTCCTTGAATGTAGTGCATGTGATCTGCATTTTCTGCTTTATTTTGATACTGCCCAAATTCAAGTTGATTTGAAAATAAAATAAAAAAAGAATGGAATGTAAAATAAAATATGTGACTGATAACAGACAAAATTACCTGTTAAATGATTTGCAGTGTGGCAGCCTTGTAGGAATTACAAATATTGTGTAAAAGCACCAAACTAATTAAAATTTTGCTTTGTATATGTTGACCCAAGACTTTACATAATGTTGTACTTACCATTTTATGCACAAAAATGTAGAGATTAAAATATTATTAAGAATCTTTACTGCCTTTTAATATACTTATGTCTTAGAAATATATTATGACTGCACATCGTTACCTGTCAATCATAACAATAATATATTTTTTAAATCAAAGACAAATGCAATGACCAGAATTTATTTTTAAAAAAGTGATTAATTTGGCTCAGTTCCAGCAGACTTGGGCTATGTTCTGGCCCCCATGTAGCTCCACCAATCTGAGGTTTAGTTCAGAGGTAGTTAAGATTAGGGTCAGAAGTCAAGGTTGAGGTTAGTGTGAGGAAATACTAACAGTGGAAATAGATGAATAAACTACCTTACGAAGGAGATCCCCACACCGAGTCTTGAACTGGAGCCTCCCAGGTCATAGACGACTGCGCTGACTACTGAGCTAAAACATTACACATTGCCTCATTGCAGACAGACCTCTACGTATTTATACCCCCATAACACAGAGACAGCACACTGTGTAACATGTAGGGAAGAACTTCAAAGGCGATTCTTGCTTTGCACTTTTCATTTATTGTCTATTTTTTCAACCTAACTTTGTGGAAAGGAGAAGGGATACAACACGTTATGGAGAGTCCCTTAGGAGCACTTTGCTTGTGTCAGTAGCTCAGCTTTATCTGGGGAACACCCTCAACTCCAGGAGTGATGCCCAAATTAGGAAATGTGCGTTATGTAGCAGGTTGATGTGACTCTCCTCATAGAGACCTGCTCATAGATATAACAGTGGAGCAGAAGACATAGACTGAGATAGCGATGTAACCGACCTGTGCGCTGGTATTTGACATAGTTTTTTTTCTTCCTGAAAACAAATCATTTAAAAAATATTTGTATGAAACAAATATTCATAAAAAACCCACTATTTGTGCTTTGCCGAATAAAGTATTCGGGCACACCCCTAGAAAATAGTCAGCATTTTTAGCTCCCTAGACAGTGTCAATAATAATTTCAAGACCAACCGTTTTAGATAAGAGTTTACACAGGTGATATGATCATTTATTGCTAATCTGAATTTGGAGACAAAAGAAATCACAGTTTAAAGTAAATACTGTGTCACTCTGCTGGTTACTCACCTTTAATGTGTTCTCTATTGAGGAAGTTTTCTTCCTTGTGTCTGCAGTCAAAGGGACCGATCTTGTCGTCAAGATATCAAGCTGCACTAGTTAGGAGGTCAAGACACATCAAGAAGTTACTGTAACTCTGTATGAGAAAAGTAATGATTAAAATCTCAAAATTCTAAACTGGTCATACTGCAATGTCAATTAATCGCATGAGTAATCCTTTGGACAGATTAAAACAGTGGTTTACACTTGGAGCACTGCAATAGGTGCAACTTCCAGGTTCTTTGCAATAAAACACATCTAATCTTTTTTTGTCTTTTTTTTGCAAAGCTGGACGAAAGAAATAGACTTTTAAAATCGAATCAAACTAAGATTAATGTGAAAAATTAAGCTTTTTGCAGTGACTGGTGCAAATGAAGAACAGTTATATGTTTTGGAGCATTATTTTTTTTTGGGGGGGGGGGGGGGGATTCACAATAGGGGACCTTACTCCACCAGGACATCACAATTATTATCAGTAATTTTAAAGTGATTTAGAAATGGTCAGCCCAGTCGCTAGAATAAAATGTTGGCATTGTACGTTTCTGCAAACCATGGATACGTTGAATCTCTATGTTTCAATGTGTTTACAGTTTTTCACAGTTGCTAAGACACATTTCTTGAAAGCTTCCACCCTTTTCTCAAAACTGTAAACACAAAACCCAATTTTCAAACTATGCTTACTAAACCTCTGATTCTTCTTGCAAAATCAAACAATCACCTCAAAACAGTTTTATCTGTGCTCAAAATCAACAGTGTTTTCAGATCATACACACAGCCAGTCAAAATAAAAACACTACTGAGCATTCATTACACACTACAACAAAAAATGGAAAACACAGTGTTCAGGGCATGTAGCTCCAGAAAAAAAATGTTTATTGTTTATAATACAGTAAATGCATTTTGCATTTTCCAAAGGAAATATTCACAACTCAGTGACACAGTTTACATATCGCATAATGTAAGTACTGCAAGCAATACAGTACTGAATGTCTGTGGATTCAGCACTTGCATACAGTAAAAATACTGTACTGCAGAAGGCCAAAGGACAAAGACAAAATGTAAATGAAAGGCACATTACAGTACACTGCAAATGTCACTGCAAAATCAAAGTCAACAAGTGATTCATTCAGCCTTAGCATCATGTCTTTGTGCTGGGTCAGGCCAGAGGATTTCATCTACAATGTTCTCCTAAGCCAGGCAATGGGGGAAAAACCCTCTGGTGTGCCACATCCAGCCTTGGCAAGACTCCACACCTATGTCACCACAGGCCAATTCCATGGTCTCCAGATTTTCCCTGGTATAGGGTTTTCTGTCATAGACCTTCCACTGCCATACACAGAAAAACTCGTCTATTGGGTTGAGGAATGGGGAGTATGGTGGAAGGCAAACATTTATGAATTGCTGGTTGATGTTGAGCCACTCCTGTATAAGGACACTGTGGTGAAAATTGACATTGTGCGAAACTATGATGTAGACATGATCCTGCTCCTCACGCCCAAACAAGACATCCTGAAGACCATCCAGAAATGGAAAAAGATGGGTGTTATATGGCCCTAAGGTGGCATGACTGTGGAGAACCCCACAATTACTTATGGCTGCACAAAGTGTTGCCTTCAGGGACCCATTGGTCAATTATCTTCCTGCCTAACCTCCTCTGTGTCAGACTTAACCCATCTTCATCCGCAAAAATGTATTCATGGGGGTTTTCCATGCAATCCAATTCAAACACTCTCTGTTTGTAACAATTGATATAGCTTTCTAAGTGCTACAGAAAGATAGACCTATGCGGTAGTGATGAACTGAAACATCTATATAGTAAATTTTCAACGACCAAAAAAGCAAAAAACAAACAAAAAAACTGTTCTCTTCTCTGCATCTCCTGATTATGGTGGCCACAGAGAATCTGCTGATATTGTGTCTTTGTCCTGCTTCCCTCACTGCCATTCCATGAACAAGAACATGGTCTATCTTGGTCTTGCTCTTCCTCATCCTCATCCTCTTTCTCCTTGTCCACCACCTCTTACACACACTCTTTCTCCTCTGCTTCTCAGATTGTTTCCATCCATTGTTGGTATCAACCTTCAACTCACCTGTGCCGCCTGTGGACTCTGAACTGACTTATATTGGTTTCATGACATCATTAGCAACAAGTGTGAACAAAGTGTGAACAATTTAGAGTCATAGTATGTAAGCTATGACATTTGTGCTGTAATTGTGTTTAATATCTGCTACCTGTGGTCACTATTATGCATCAGAAGTGTATCACAATGTAAATTTGTTTGAGTGAATGAGAATGTGTTTAGAATTTTGCAAAAAGAGTACATCAGATCTGCACATTGTGTCTTACTAGGTAAAAGGTTTTGCTAAAAGAGTGATCGATTAAATAGATGGGTTCAGGCCACTGAGCATTTGGTTTTGGAAAATGGGGTTTTGTGTTTTAGCAGTTCAGAAAAACTGTATCATACTAACATTTCTACAATAAGTATCATAGGGAAAGTCATGTAGTTCAGATGACATCTATATAAACTCACCTCCATGTTAGGAGGAAGATGGTTGGGTGGTTAGCTAGGAGGTTGCACAAAGTTCGAAAAGAATCAAAGCAGCAGAGACCACTGCTCACTCCCCATTTGAACTGACAAAACCAAATATTTTTAGCGAGACATTGGGACATTTACAGCTGTTTTTCTGATGACGAAACCAGGTATTTTGACCTAAACCATGATCTTTTCCTAACCCTAATCAACCAAAGGTTAGGCTTAGGTTTTTGTGCCAAAGCCTAACCCAACCTTAATGACAGTGTAGTCACAACATAAAACATAATTATTCAACTGAGAACAGCCATTTAATGCAGCATAAAAGGTCACGTGAAAAGCATCAAACACAATCAACATTGAAACGTAGAGATTCACTGTATCTGTGGTTTGCAGAAAATGTACAATGCCAACATTTTATTCTTGCGATTGGGTTGAAATTACACAGAATATGGAAATTCTGCATCATTGTGACCAAATATGTGATAATTATTATTATTGAATTCACAACATTTTTATTCAATAGTATCTCAAGCCTAATTTTCTACTTTTTTAATCTCTTTGCCTGTATTGTCTAACAAGTTTGTGCTAAATTTCTATAGAGACCCAAACTTTTCAAAATTAAATCAAAGACTTTTCAATTAAATCAATCGAGCAAAAAAATATATTTTTGGTCATAATTATATGATCCCCCCCCCCCCCCCCCCCCTTTGTAGCAGGTGAGTTTCAATTCATCATCACCAAGCTCTAGGGGCTATCAGAAGGTGATACCAAATCAGATATAAATAAATCACGTTTTAGCTTTATTGCTTAGTTTATTAACAAAAACAAGCCCTCCACTGTGTTTGATGTAAAGCTGCACTGCTTTTCAGTTTGTGTCTGCAAGTCTAAGAAATGGACACCCAGTCTGCGCTCATAACTTTAATTCTGTCCAGACAGTGTCTCAACATGTTTTTCTATAGTTTCACTATTTCCTCCATATCCCTACAAACACATTTTAAAAGAAAGGAATTTATGTTTTCTATTTTTCGCTGTTGAAAATTCATCTCCTTTGGAGATCCAGGAGGATACTTTCTCTAACTTTACTCTTCAGTTCAAAAACAAACATCAAATGCTTCTTAAAATGATGGACAATGTGGGAAAACACTGACCAGAAATTATAATGCTTAGGATTTTTTCCAGGTTCCACATTTTACTTATTTATCAGTTGTAACTGACCATGTCTAGGGACAAATGTGTGTGTGTGATGTCTTGTCTATGCATGTACTGTCCATTATAATACATTCAAAGAGGATTCCTCTGTTTGTACAGATTACAGAAGTCAAACAAGCTGGGAGACTGGAGTGGCCTCCATGATGCAAAACAGTGAGTTACATCTCAACATTATATATTGCTACAATCATGTATTGTTTTACTGTCACTGTATCTATACCAGTGCAATGAATACATGTATTTCATATATCATCAACAGCTTGATAAACAGACAGATTTAAGCCCAAAGTGTTTTCATAATAAATGTATGTATTTAAACAAACAACACATTCTTCCATACCAATCCACATAAAATACTCCAGCTGAGAACTACCACGTCAAATTAAATCAAACATTAACCAAACCAATATTTGTCTGTGGGACTTAGTTATCCTCTCAGGCAGGGCTTACTCCCAGGTTGTGTGTAGCCTCCAACAAGCCTGACACATACGAGCAAAACATTCTACCAATCTGAATCATCTGGAACCCGAAAACCCACATTGACCATTTAATGGAGACTGTTTGAAGTGCTTAACAGTAGAGGTCGTTATGGGCCTGATTACAAACAGTCACGGAAAACCTAAATTGCGCATAGATTAAATAAAAAAATTTGGAGGTAAACACCAACCTGACAAGCTGAATTCAGAGCAAATAAACCATGACACATTTACCTAACAAAATAAAATGTGGAGTAAAATGTTTGAAGATCCTTTGGCGCTCACTGGAACTGATTACATATTATGATTATCAGTGAGCTCTTCAAACAAGTTCTTGCTAATCTGGAAAGCTATGTATAATGTGCATTCTGTACATTTCAGTCTATTTATAGTTTTGGCATATGGTGCCATGATGTGATTATGTATAATAGTTGATTCAATGAATGATGTCAGTCTGTAGTGTAATCTGATTGGTCGACGTGGGTCAACCAACCTATTTAAGATGGTTTATCCTTTTGTCTTGTAAAATAACCTAATGAAGGTCTGCTTACCAAAATGTTGTCCCCATTAAATCTGTTCCAATTGCAAGGGAAGAAGACAATGTGTGTAGTTCTTTGTTCTACTATAATCTGGAATTTTTAAAAATGAAACAAAAACAAGCAACAGCATAGATGCACTTGAGATCACAAGACTGCAACCTACTATCGTTCCATTTCATAAGTGACTGTCATTTAGGCCCATCTGAATTAAAGTGAATAAGACAAAATAAAATATGTGTTGACATTAAACAATACTTTATACTTTTATTTAATTTATTACAACTTTGGTATTTACATGCCAAGATTCCAGATTTACATGCAAGATTTCTGTGTTTATGTTAACTCCCCACAAGTTGTAGCTTTGTGGGGTGGAAACATACTTTCAGAGATGTGTTGTTTCTTCTGAAATGAAATCCATGTCTATTCAATGACATTAAAAGATTGGGGGTGAGGCAAAAGCATGAGTCTGTCATTGTCCACATCTTACTTATCTGAGTCTGAATCAACAACAAAAGCTGTCATATGAGGGTGAATGACAGGAACAGGAAAGTCCAGATTTTTAAAAAGTTGCTGAAACTCACCATCCTCCAGTCTCCTCACAGACTCACCTAGTGTCTTAAGAAGTGGGAAAAGCAAAATATCATTATCACTGCTCAAACCTGGAATATTGCTAACCAGATGTGTGAAAAGAAAATGAAATATAACGTAAAGTATACATGTTTGTCTCTGAGTTTGCCTGCATTGTTCCTGTGTGCGACTTAGGCTTTTTAGAATTTTTCACATTTTCATATCATAATTTCAGATTGGACCAGCTGTGCAGTCCATCATTCTCATTATCAGCAACAATAACATACTGAGACTGTACTCACCATTTTCATGGTAACATGGTGAGTACAATTTCATTATTACTGATAAGAATTATGGACAAAACTATAAAAATAAGACCCAAGTTGTAATAAACCGCAATTATCCTTTAATGTTTGCTTTAAAATGGATCAATACATTGAATTAAGACCTGTTGAGATACATTCTAAATGCCAATGTCCATCAAAAACTCTTCAATTATGTGCGTAAATATACCTCAAATATTATGTTTTATTTATTTTAATTTAAAAATGCGTTAAATCAAACTGCTGCACTGTTTAAATGGTACATGCAGTATATGGACTGTTGGGTGGGACTGACAATGAACTCCACCTGATTTCTTCTTTCTTACTGCGGGACAAGAGGTCCATGCTGTCTGCAGTGAAGGTGTGTGGATTTCTTCTCTCTCTGTGTCTTTGCTTGTTTCTTTGTCATGCATTTCTTCTCTGACCAATATCAATCCCACACAGCATTGCTTCTACCTCCTGCACTCATCTCACCCTGGATGCTGCTGTTGGATGAAAACCTGGGAACTGCTCTGAATGACTGAATGACTCATTTTTGTTTTGATGTGAAAGACAGCGGTGTGTTGGTCTTGTAATGTGCCGGTGAAGCATCCAGGAACACACTCAGAACAGTTTTTGGTTTGTGTTGGGCAGTAGCATTTGGTTGCAGGTAAAAGACAGACAGAGTGCTATTATCACATCAGCTCCATTTTAATCAATTCTAATTCCAAATAGTGAAAGTGGAGCAGCTGGAGGTCGTACCTGAAGGTGAACACTAATATTCATTTACTAAGATCATTAGTGAATGAAACACAGGTTACATTAGGAACTGACTGAAATGAAAGTGTGCTTCATGAGTGCTGACATTCTGTTCAGCATCCCTGTCTTATGTGTATGTGTGTGTGTATACATGGGTATACAGTATGTGTACATAAGAGAGATAGGCGATGTCTAGGTGACCTATTAAATGCATACTAGTTTGTGTAACAAGAGTTGAGTGGAATGTATTTTTGAATCTGGCTGGTGTCAGCTAAACACACAACCATGGAGTTAAGAGACTTGAAGCTAAAGGAGTGAAGAGAAGAGAAGTTTTTATGGAGGTTTTATAACAGCTCAGCAGGTCATGCTCTCAGCTGTTTCTCAGGCCATGTCCAATACTAACTTGAAAAACACATCTATGCACCTCCACTATGGGCTACCATTCCACTAATCCAGATTTTTTTCACAACTAAAAACAGAAATTTTTGAAAACACCCCAGAGTGCATGAATCCAAAATCGATGGAATCTTAGTTTTAGTGTAAACTTAAGAAAAATTGAACAAATTCATCAAATCATTGTCCGTTCACAAAATCCTGGTCAATGACCTGTTCACAGTCAGCTGATGTCTTTTTCCTGTCTTCGGGGTGTACCAGCAGAGAGCAGGTGTTCAGACTGAAAATGGCCCTGCATTAAACCAGCACAAGGTACTGCCTTTGTGGCAATGTGTTGCTTAAGGTACTGAATACTGTCCAGGAAGGCCTGTTCAAGTAAACAGATTTGTGAATCTGAAGGCTTGTCAGATGAATAAATGCTGCACATGGACTTATAATACCCAGAGATAGGGTTTTACTATTCAGGAAAGTCACAGTGACAATTATCTTATTTTTAGTCAAAACAAACTGTAGAGATATTTAGGGCCTGAGCATGAAAGTGCCATGTCCAATGGTCTCTGGCACTGAAAGTGGAAGGAGTCTATCCTAAGGATATTATAAGATTATTATTTATTTGTATTGTTCTTCAAAGCTTTTTTATTAAGGTGAATGCTGATAAGTATTCACACTAGGGGCCCAGTGGTCCCTGGCACTGAAAGTGCGTGGAACCTATTGTTTTTGTAGAGATTATTATTAGGGCCTAAACACAAAAGTGCCAGGGCCCAACTGTTGGTGGCACTGAAAGTGCAGGGAACCTGTTGTTTTTGTAGAGATTATTATTATTAGGGCCTGAGCATGAAAGTGCCAGGGCTCAACAGTCCCTGGCACTAAAAATGTGAGGGACCTATTGTTTTTGTAAAGATTATTATTATTTTCCCTCCATGCCATTGCATTTTTGAGGGGCTACGGATGTTTGAAAACTCATGAAAATTGGCACACAAGTCAGAACTGGTGAAAATCGCAAAGTTCTGTAGTGATTGGGTTCGGGTGTCGCCAGTGGGCTCCATAGCACCCCCAAATGGCATGACATGGTTGTAGCAAAATGGCTCAAGGGCACCCCGTAGAAAATTTCAAAGTCAAAGTCCCCACCTTTAATTCCGATGTAGATTTATGAAATTTGGCAGGCAGATGTATCATCTCCAGGCTTTAAAAAAAGTCTCTTGGAGCCATACCCTAAGTCCAACAGGAAGTCCGCCATTTTGAATATTGCAGTTGTGCATTTTTTTTTCGCAAAGTGAAACCATTGACAGGAGTTGTATTTTAACAAACTCCTCCTAGAGATTTAACCTGAGTGACTTCAAATTTGGTAGGTTACATCTAAAGACCTTTGTGATGCTACATTGCAAAGCTTTTTATATTTCATGGAATGCCCTTGGCGTGGCAAAAGATGTTTGGGGCAGTAAATAAGAAGTTGCTGTAACTCAATGTAACACTTTACATTGTCCCACATGTCAATATTTAGTCATAGTCATAGTGCCACCTACTGACAACAGGAAATCAGCCTTGTGTGACAAACATTATCCGACTTACATGAAATTTACATGGTGTGGTCTACACACAATATATATATATATATATTATATTGACATATACTTAGTGGGTGCTCTCTGGCACCACATAGTGGACACAGGAAGTGGTATTTAACTCCTTTGTGCAACGTCAGATATTCATGACAATGCATACACATGTCAGGCAACCTTCACTTATTGTATTGCTACATTAATGACCCACTTGGGTAGCACCGTCTACTGACAACAGGAAGCAAGCAAGTTCCTTTTATTTCAATGAAATTTGTAATGTGTGGTGTACATTTGACATACAGCAAAATATAAGGGTTTTCCACTGGCACTTTTGGCTCCACTGATTCAAACCATGCCATGTTGATTTGCGTTTCCATTACCAGTTTTACTGCACCAAGTTGGCGAGCCAAAGCGTGCCTGACCGGCCTCCAAATGGTTAGCAATGGCGACTCTCCGACTGCGGCCAACTCGTGACAATCCCCTTCTCCCTGTTTCTCCCCCTCAAACAAGCAGTGTTAAAAGACTCCATACATCTGTGTTGGAGACCAGAGAGACAGATATTTTTGAATGCCTGTGTTCAGCTCTCAGTATTTTGGTAGTTTCTAACTAAATCTCTGTGGTTTGGAGATTAGTTTCTTTCCTGTGTCCCTGTTTGTACTTTCAGATATCTCCTTTATTTTACTGTTTCCTGATCACTTTCAGTCGCATCAGAGCCATATTAAGTTACTGCAGATGAAAACATTTCCTGATGCTGACCTCTACATATTAAAAGCTTTTAAATAACAAAATAATGGGGGAATCTTATTGTGAAGAATATATGAGAAATTAAATTTGTCTATCCACTGTTTTACAGCTGCAGCTTTGAACCATGTTGCTTGGCAATAAAAGCACTTAGATTGCAGCACGCCCCGACGTGCACAAATGTGTGAGGGCTCAATCATCACTGCTTGCAGCTTTATTATTATTATTATTATTCCCCCACTCCATTGCATTTTTGAGGGCCTTGGGATGCTCGAAAACTCACAAAACTTTGCACCTATGTTCGAACTAGTAAATATTTTAATTAGTATAACAGTTGGGCTTGGGTGTAGTATTTCGGCTCTATATACAGTACAGACCAAAAGTTTGGACACACCTTCTCATTCAAAGAGTTTTCTTTATTTTCATGACTATGAAAATTGTAGATTCACACTGAAGGCATCAAAACTATGAATTAACACATGTGGAATTATATACTTAACAAAAAAGTGTGAAACAACTGAAAATATGTCTTATATTCTAGTTTCTTCAAAGTAGCCACCTTTTGCTTTGATTACTGCTTCGCACACTCTTGGCATTCTCTTGATGAGCTTCAAGAGGTAGTCACCTGAAATGGTCTTCCAACAGTCTTGAAGGAGTTCCCAGAGATGCTTAGCACTTGTTGGCCCTTTTGCCTTCACTCTGCGGTCCAGCTCACCCCAAACCATCTCGATTGGGTTCAGGTCCGGTGACTGTGGAGGCCAGGTCATCTGGCGCAGCACCCCATCACTCTCCTTCTTGGTCAAATAGCCCTTACACAGCCTGGAGGTGTGTTTGGGGTCATTGTGCTGTTGAAAAATAAATGATGGTCCAACTAAACGCAAACCGGATGGAATAGCATGCCGCTGCAAGCTGCTGTGGTAGCCATGCTGGTTCAGTATGCCTTCAATTTGGAATAAATCCCCAACAGTGTCACCAGCAAAGCACCCCCACACCATCACACCTCCTCCTCCATGCTTCACGGTGGGAACCAGGCATGTAGAGTCCATCTGTTCACCTTTTCTGCGTCGCACAAAGACACGGTGGTTGGAACCAAAGATCTCAAATTTGGACTCATCAGACCAAAGCACAGATTTCCACTGGTTTAATGTCCATTCCTTGTGTTCTTTAGCCCAAACAAGTCTCTTCTGCTTGTTGCCTGTCCTTAGCAGTGGTTTCCTAGCAGCTATTCAACCATGAAGGCCTGATTCACACAGTCTCCTCTTAACAGTTGTTCTAGAGATGTGTCTGCGTGGCATTGACCTGGTCTCTAATCTGAGCTGCTGTTAACCTGCGATGTCTGAGGCTGGTGACTCGGATGAACTTATCCTCCGCAGCAGAGGTGACTCTTGGTCTTCCTTTCCTGGGGCGGTCCTCATGTGAGCCAGTTTCTTTGTAGCGCTTGATGGTTTTTGCGACTGCACTTGGGGACACTTTCAAAGTTTTCCCAATTTTTCGGACTGACTGACCTTCAGTTCTTAAAGTAATGATGGCCACTCGTTTTTCTTTACTTAGCTGCTTTTTTCTTGCCATAATACAAATTCTAACAGTCTATTCAGTAGGACTATCAGCTGTGTATCCACCTGACTTCTGCACAACACAACTGATGGTCCCAACCCCATTTATAAGGCAAGAAATCCCACTTATTAAACCTGACAGGGCACACCTGTGAAGTGAAAACCATTTCAGGTGACTACCTCTTGAAGCTCATCAAGAGAATGCAGAGTGTGTGCAAAGCAGTAATCAGAGCAAAAGGTGGCTACTTTGAAGAAACTAGAATATAAGGCGTATTTTCAGTTTTTTTACACTTTTTTGTTAAGTACATATTTCCACATGTGTTAATTCATAGTTTTGATGCCTACAGTGTGAATCTACAATGTCAATAGTCATGAAAAGAAAGGAAACTCATTGAATGAGAAGGTGTGTCCAAACTTTTGGTCTGTACTGTACCTCATTTTTGAGGTGCTAGGAGAGCCCAAAAAATTAGCTCATGCATTAGAAATTGCATAACCTGATATCTGCTATGATCTTGGGTTTGGGTGTGGCAAAATGATTGAAGGGCTCCCCCTAGAAAATTTCAAAGTCAAAGCCCACAACTATAAATTTGATGTTGATGTACAAAATTTGGTAGGCAGATGTAAGATCTCAAGATTTAAAAAAAGCCTCTTGGAGCCAAGTCTAACAGGAAGTCAGCAGTTTTAATCTTACTGTGCAATTTTTTTGTGCAGTTTGAAGCCATTTAAAGGTGTTGTACTTTAATGTCCTTCTCCAAGAGATTTAAGCTGAGTGACATAGTTCATCAAATGTATACACAATTTCAAATATGTCATCTCCAGCACACAGGAAAAAATATTTTACCCATTCACACAGTGTCCAATAATCCTGAAAATTCAAAGCCATGCCAACAGACCTCCAATAGTGATACCACAGCTGCGGAGCTGGGCCTGTTCATCGTTACATGCAGCTTTCATATACATAGTACATTTCTGTTATAAAGTAATCTACCAAGATTGTGCACTGCGAGGTGCACCTTTTGTATTAACCAATTATATTTTCATGCGGGGATAAAGTCAGTCTGAAGGCAGTCTGAGGTGTTGAATGGTTTGTGTTTAGTGCTAACACAGCTCTAAAATGGTAGCATAGACCTGTTCAGACACTGTCAGGAGCTGCATGGCGTGTGTGATCACTTATGTGGAATGTCAATGTTGCTGATCACAGAGTACAGTTTTTGTCATTGATCTACATTTATTGTATGTTTCTGTTCTCAAAAATTATTGACCTGCCAAACAAATAGATTCTATCACCCGTGATTAAATGAAATGTTTTATGGTCATTCAGTTGTCTGACAACAGAAACAGAGTATGTCAACTAAACATTGAGTTGGTGTCTATTAAAACACAGTATGATCAGAGACACAGGAGGATACAGGACACAAATTTAACCTGCTGAGACCCAGCAGAGGAACCACACATGATGGCTGATCAACAGTTTTGCTGTTTGCTGACAGAAAGCAGGAGGAGGATTAGATGTGGCCATTTTAATGTTGTTCATGTGTTTCACTGTCACTTTATTAAATGACCTGAAAACACTAGTGTCAATGCAAGTTGTTTCCATAAACCAAACTTGCATATTCATTCAATGCAGAGAGAGTTATCCACCAAGTTGGATTGATTGAGATACATACTGTATGTCACTGAGTATTTGTCTCCATGTTTGCACTATTTGCTGTTTTGTTTCAATACACAGAACTTTGCAGTAACCCCATAGTGTTGTTAGAAGTATGATAGTGGACAGATCCCCCCTTAAATTCCAATAAGTTTCTCTGAATGTACTGATTTGCAGCAAAGCTCACTTCTTGCTTTCCTCTTTACTCATTCATGATATGAAATACATTTTTATATAATGTGTGATTTAAACTAAACAGACATGCATAGGGTATGATGTAAACAATAAATATCAACATATTATAACAGTATAATAACAGTACATGGTTGAAGGAAATTGAGGTGAAAGTTTTTGTTTTTTTTTTAAGTCAAGTTCACTTTGAGTGAGCTGATTTAACGTGAAAGCTCTCATCTGCTCTGTGTGTGTGTTTGTGCGTGTGTGCATATGTGTGTGTGTGTGTGTGTGTGTGTGTGTGTGTGTGTCACAGAGGGACCATAGCCAAATTGACTCCATATGTCTGTCTATTAATTGTGTGACAGCAGAGGAAAGCCTGGGTGTTGTCCTCTGGGAAATGACACTGTGATTAACATTTCTATGGCAAAGCGATTGAGCCTAAAACATAAAGTGAACATGATGGGAGTCAGCATGAGGGAGAGTTAAGGGGTGAAATAATCCACTGTCACACTGAAAGTCAACAGTAGCTTCCTGAGGAGCCAGAATGACTCTGGTCTGAAATTTAATTAACCAGAAGAAAAGTTCA
Source organism: Thunnus albacares (assembly GCF_914725855.1). Lineage (NCBI taxonomy): Eukaryota > Metazoa > Chordata > Actinopteri > Scombriformes > Scombridae > Thunnus > Thunnus albacares. The sequence continues at coordinate 205,583 of NC_058112.1, forward strand.
AAGCCTTGACAGTGTGAGGCGTATTGGAAGGTAAACCATCTGTGGTCCAGGTCATCCATCGGTTTTTCCAGTGGAGTAGCTCCACTGCAAAGGAGGAGGGGGTTGGAGTCAGAGAGAGTCTGCATTTGCCCCTCCCCTTTGTCCTCTAGATGCATATAAATGAATGAAAAATAGACCCAGAGCAGGTCTGTCTTCTTTGTTAATTAAATAACTAATTATTTCATTAACCAGTAAAGATATGATTACAAAGACTTCGAGGAAATTACCATTTACCTTTAGCTCAATTTCACTGTTGTTATATTACTGCTGCTAATGCTGCCTTTTTGTGTGTGAACATTCTCTCTGTTACTGTATGTTCCCTTCTTTGCTGCATGAATTTCAGAATGTAACCTCTGTCTCCTGTGTCTTTTGTCACCACTTTGACAATGTATGTAGCAGGGGTGTGCCCGTATACAAATACATTATTCAGCAAAGCACAAATAGTGGGTTTTTGACGAATATTTGTTTCATACAAACATTTCAAAAATTATTTGTTTTTGGGAAGAAAAAAAAGCCCATGTCAAATACCAGCACACAGGTTGGTTACATCGCTATCTCAGCCTGTCTCCTCTGCTCTGTTGTTACATCTATCAGCAGGTCTCAACAAGGGGAGTCACATCCACCTGCTATTTTCTATGCCTTCATTTCAGATTTGAGTGGCTGTGTTTGCTCAAAAGATTTGTGCTTTGTCTTGTAGTTGCGCTTCACAATCACCATGGTCTCAGAACATATGAGACATACTGGTTTGCCTGTAGGAAAAATGAACATGTAAGAGTCTGTCCATTCATGATTAAAAGTTCTGTTTTCACTGTCTATTTTCTCTTTTTAGAGCAAGCCATTTGAAATTACTTTTCTCTGACCTGCTTGTTTCTCCAACTGCTGTCTCTCATCTCTCTCTTGTGTGTGCATCTCACTGGAGTCACAATGCTTATCAGAATGCACAGATTTGATTGGCTGAGTAGCATCACATGAGATGATTTACAATGCATGCAATTGATCTGTGAGCTTAGAAGATGCTAGAAAAGCTGCACCAGTTAAAATAGAAATGCTCTGTCAAAATTTAATAATTCTCAATAATTTATTGGTTATATGTCCATGTCCGGATAGGACAGCATCTGGGTCTGGGCCCAGACCGCAGTCCACCTATTAATGACCTTGGGTCTAGGGTTTTATTATGTTTAATTATGTTAGGGAAAAATTATGGTTTTGGTTAAAAGAAACCAAAGTTGACCTTTGGTATAAAATAGGAAACCAAAAGTAGTCTCCCATCTGTACCTCAGAGATAAAGCTGAGCCACTGACATAAGCGCTCTCAAGGGACTCTCCATAACCTGTTGTTCCCCTTCTCCTTTCCACAAAGTTAGGTTGTAAAAAATAGGCAATAAATGAAAAGTGCAAAGCAAGAATCGACTTTGAAGTTATTCTCTACACATTACACACTGTGCTGTCTCTGTGTTATGGGTGTATAAATAAGTAGAAGTCTGTCTGTACATTTGGGATGCACTTGGTTTTAGCTCAGTAGTCAGCACAGTTGCCTAAAATCTGCAAGTGCCATAAGATAATAAGTAAAAAAAGTACCCTCTTAAGTTCTTGAATTGAATTACATTGATTTTTCTGTATTCCAGTACAGTTTCTTGAGATACACTCATCTCTAGAGAATGCTGATGTTTGTTTGAAACAGATTTTTTAAGAAGGTCTCTTGAATAAAATGGGAATTTTTGCAGTGTGTTTGCCACCTCGCCTATATATTTAGAGTGCAAGAAACATTGCTATTCATCCTTCTGTTGATGACTGAATGGAGCATCTAATGAAACCTCTTCCTCCAACCTCCTTTGTGTGTGTTGGCTGGTTGTATGATTTATTGAGAGGTTTATAAATCTGCAATATGCTTTCCCCCACAGAGCCATTAACAGACAATAGACAATTGATTTGGTGTAAATCCCTTCTTAACCTGCACAGTGTCACAGCAAAAACTGCTGTTGCTGAGGGGAACATATCAGACTTGCAACATGTTGATCAGCAGACAGAGCATTTCAAATTTCACACAAAAACCTACAGAACTGCTTGTCTGCAGCTTGATCTTTTCCACTTACAACAGCTTTTGTCCCCCTCCTGTTAAAGTTGGAGTTTGGCTTAAGTGCTTCAACTTAACAGTGTACTCTTAACTGCGCCGCTGCCAAAAGTGTAGATGACCAAATGCTCTGACATGTTTATTTAAACCCAGCTCATCTGAGTTTACCAGGCCTGGGAGTGTTTTGCCCCTAGTTACGCCTCTCAGGCTGTGCCCAAATCCCCACACTCCTCAGGTGGGATTGACAGAACCACCAACACTGTTGCATGTTTGATGACAACAGTTTGATGGATGGATCATATTTTGGGCTGTATGACCATGTGTAATTATAATTAACACTTACAGTTAACACTTATTCCAAAACAATACTATTTTAAAGGAAGTAAAATAAGGTGTTTCAAATTGTATATTACGGTAAAAAAAACCCCAAAAAACCCTTTTTTGATTCAGTGTCATGTCCATGAAGTCAAATTAGATTTTCAATTGTGGTAATGAATCAACACATAATCTGTATTTTTGATGGTATTTCTGAAAAAGAGAGCCTCAATATTAGTGAAAGTTAGTTAGTTAAATAAAAGTTACAAAAATGTCTTTAGATATACACATTCTGTATATAAATGAATAGTGGTTTGGCAGCAGTCTGAATTTAGATCATATTGCTTTATCTGAGTAAAGATAATATTCATTTATAGTTGTAGACTTCGGTGTAGTCAGAAACATCTGTCCTTACATGTAAAGGGCATGGGCCAGAATCAGTAATATTCAATGTATTACTGCAACACACCCTTAACATCTTAAGAAGCTGGATTATAACATTAAAATTTTAAAGTTTTGCGTGTAAAGACAGAAAAATCTTCCATAAAACACGTGTGACAAGATGTTTTTGGCCTTTGTTCTCTTCATCACACCTGCTGTCCTCTCTCCTCTTCTAATGCATGTGCCTGGTCAGTGTAGCTAATCAGCTCATTGTAGTTAGACTTCTGTGTTCATTACTTCTCAGATTCCCCTGCTTTAAACCAAAAAAACCTGAAAACTTTTTTTTGTTTTGTGTGTGTGTGTGTAGGTCACAGTGGAGTAAACCAGCTGGGAGGTGTGTTTGTGAATGGGAGACCTTTACCTGATTCTACCAGGCAGAAGATAGTGGAGCTGGCACACAGTGGAGCTCGACCCTGTGACATATCCAGAATACTACAGGTAAACTCATCAACTTTATGCACTTCACTAACAATGGTAGTGGGGTTAGGTGTTCTGCATCCAGTTGCCCTGAGTAAGTCATTGTACATCAAGACTGTCTTCACAGAAGAAAAATTATGGCATCTCAAATGCTTAAATGTGACCTATGTTTACATTTAACTGACACGCTCTGGTGTAACTTATGACTGCTGTTTGTCAGGAACAAAGGAGAAAGCGGTGTGACATTGACACAAAGCCACTATGCTGTGTAGCAAGGAGGTCGGATATTGGGTTGATAAAGTGACTTTGACATGGGAGACCACTGCTGGTTCTTACCATTAGTCAAAGTGTTCTATACACCATTGCCATGATCATTCCCTAGATTTTAAAATCATCTACAAAACTTGGTACTTCACCCCATTTGCCCTTGTGATAAATAATGCGTGTGCTGTTTTTGTGTCCAGGTGTCTAATGGCTGTGTGAGTAAGATCTTGGGCCGGTATTACGAGACAGGCTCGATCCGTCCTCGTGCAATCGGAGGGAGTAAACCCAGGGTGGCCACTCCTGAGGTGGTGGGTAAGATTGCACAGTACAAGAGAGAGTGTCCGTCCATCTTCGCCTGGGAGATCAGAGACCGACTGCTGGCAGAGGGAGTCTGCACCAATGACAATATACCCAGTGTAAGGTTTTTAAATCTTCTGTTCTTCATGTCAGTTAGAGGTCTGGGCAGATGTTAGCTGGGTTGCTTTTTATTTTTTTACAGGTTGCAGGAGGGCACAGCTGGTCAAACTTTAATGCATAGTCATGGTGCCAGCTGTATAGCCCTATGTAGCATGCCACGAATGCTCCAACTTGCTAACTGCTAACAACCAGTACATAATAGCTCTGTTACATTGTAACAGAAGGCTTGCAGGTAGGCTTGGTACCAGTAGTTTGTGGGAGTGGGCACCTGTGACACAAAAACCGGCACCAACAATGCAGTCTTAAAAGCAAACAGACCATTAATATCAATGTCTTTTAAATAGCATATTTTAAATCGCATATTTGATATATTGTCGAATTTCACAATCTGATGCTTTTCCAACCCATGATGCCTCTGTTATATGACTACACACTGATTGAAAGCTCTGTATGTAGAGCAGCTAGCTCAATTCATGAATTAATATGGGTTAGGTTAAGTAAAAAGTAGCAAAATACACCTTCAAACTTTTTTTAAATAGTGATGGTTGCTATAAAAGTAAAAATTGTAACACTAAAAACTCTAAACCTAATGTGTGCAAACAGTTGAATGGCCACTACTTTTTACTGAAGATCACAAATTGCAATGCTTCTGAGATAACTGCCATGTAAATTATTAATTTGATACTTGTCATAAAACCATGATGCTACTGGAGTCTTAACGTCAGCTTCCTTCTTCTCACACTGTTATGCAAAGGTCTAAAACTCAATGTGGACACACAATAAATTTCAACTATATACAAGCCCTCCGCTCCCTCGTACCCGTCTACTCTCATGCTCTGTCTGCTTTGTAATGTAATGCTGCTTGAGATTGTATTTCTGGAGAAGAGCAGCTTTCTACGTGTTGGTGAAAAAAGAAGTCTAAACTCCGCTTAAAAATAATCAATTTGAAGATCTGTTTTTCAGGTCAACCTTTCTTTTAAGTTTACAAAGAGACTTTTTGGTGTCCGATGGGCTGCAGTAAATCAGAGTGTTGCTAGTCAAAAAGAAACTACATCAAACATGCCTTACAAAATATGGATTACATCTATAAAGGTTCTACACAATTCATTGGCCAGATGAGAGGATTTATGCATTTGTGCTTTCAGGCCAGCTGCTCTCTTTTTCTTTCAACATTCTCTCACCGTCCGTGACTCTTTGAACAAGATCAGAGACTACTTCAACCTCCACAGTAGGGTATTGTTGGAAAGATGCTCATGGCTGAAGTTTGGTGGTTGAAAATGTTGTCATCTGTTGCATTCCTCTGTATCAAATCAACCAGTCAAACAGATAATATGAGCCCAGTTTAAAAGGACACTTTGGTTTTGAACTGGATCTGATCCATGTGTGGGAAGTCATTCTATTAACTCATAGTAGATTTAATGATTAATGTGTAATGTAAAATTAATTATGTCATGTAAAAATGGAATTGCTGAGACACTGACATGACAGGTGTAGCTTCTACAGTACACAAAGCCTTTAACATTACCCTGTGATGTGGAAGAAACAGACCACATTAAATCTCTGTAGTGTTTCCTTTAATGGACACAATGAGGCTGGCTGAAGGTTGAGTGGGCCATTAATGCTTTAGTTTTTGACAGTGTTTGGTTCAACAGCTCCTGTCCAGCAATATCCATATCTAACAAAATAGTTGTAGTTTGTTTAATAATCATGTTATTGTGTTCGTCACCAGGTTTCATCAATAAATCGAGTGCTCAGGAACTTGGCCAGTGACAAGCAGCAAATGGGCACAGTGGGAGCTGAAGGAATGTTTGACAAACTCAAGATGCTAAGTGGACAAACTACCTGGGGAGGACGTTCAGGGTGGTATCCTGGGACTATACTCACTACCACTGGTAAGACACTAATTCATACTACTTTGAACAATAGTACAACTGCTATTTTACTGCTACTACATTACTAGGGCAACACTCACTACCAGTAACACTACTAAGACACTAAGGGCACTATTTTCCTGCCAACACAAAGCCAGCGCAAGTTCAAATGCAGTCTTGCAATTTTCCTCAGGCGCAAACCTATTTTTTGTGTCTGGTAATTTCCTGGCACCAAACGAACGTATCTGCACTGACGTGGTAGGACAGGCACAGCTGAGGCTGTGTTTATGCTAACTAGGTGGTGCAGTGCAATTTTGGTGCTCATTTTGATGAAACTGCATTCATGTTAAAACCAACTCTTAGCACACATTTTAATTTTAATGTTGGCAGAGGTGCATGCACACAGACATCTCTAAAATTTCAAAACACCTTAATTTATGTTCAGTTTTCCCCCTTTCAGTTCAGCTCAGAATGATACATTTGTTTCATCTACAGTCTCTGATTTGAGAAAGAGGTTGTGTATAACTTTATGCATAGATGGCACAGCAGAGATGACTTCATTCATTATTTACTAAATATGACAGGATCTGACAGTACTTAATATTCTGTATTTTCTCAACATCAGGCTGAAAAACTGACTCAGACTCAGTTTAACAATAAGTTTAACAGTAAATTTAACAGTTAGTTTAACAATAAAATAATTTGAAGTAACATAGGTGTCCTCAGGATGCGCCCTGAGCGCCATCAAATTTGTCTGGACATTCTGATTAGTAGTGTAAATGCAATGCGGCCTGGACCACACTGAGGGACCACCTACTCAACTATATATATATATATATATATATATATATATATATATATATATATACACACACACACACACACACACACACATATATATATATATATATATATATATATATATATATATATATATACACACAGTACTGTGCAGCAACAAGAAGAATGATGAGTCCTGCAACAGATGGTATGATATGGCCCCCACAGAGACCTGATCTCAACATCATGGAGTCAATCTAGGATTACATGAAGAAGCACCTGAGATGGCATAAATAATAAATCCACAGAAGAACATTCTTTCTCCAGGATGGTTACAACAACCTACCTGCAAGTTACCATGAAAAACTATGTTAAAGTGTACCGAGGAGAACTGCTGCTATTTTAAAGGCAAAGCTGCTCACAGCAAATATTGATTTCATTTAGGTTTCTGCTGTTTACTCAACTTTGTAAGAAGTTATAAAACAATTTATAGCAATATTTCTGGAAGCATTCTCACTTTACTTTTAGTGTCTAAGACTTTTGCACAGTACTATATATACACATATATATATTCTGATGCAGCACTAGAGCAAATCAATAGGACGGGCATTTGATTTTTGTACAGGGGCACATTGCATTGTATATTTCTTTATCCTGTTATCAAACATGTTGAACACAGTTTTGGACAGAGCGGACACCAGGTCCTCCCGCCAGTCAATAACAAACAAATTTGGTCTTTGCAAATAGAAGTGATGTCTGTGTTTATTTGCATATAGAGCGGGGGAACTGAGATCCGATCACAAGTGGTCACTCAGGATGCATGTGGAGACGTATTTTAATGCCAGGTGTAAACAGACATAAAGCTGTCCACTTGTGGTTGGATCACATGGGACAGATGTTAATGCCAGGTGTAAAGAGGGCCTAAATCAGTTCTGATCTGACCCATTATTATAAAACCTAACCTGACCTGTGATCAAATACAAACTCAAAGCTGCTGCTGTGCAGTACTGGCAAGGGCTTGGAGCACAGGGTACTGTGGGAGCGCACAACTGTAAAAATAAACTATAAAAATGAATAAGTTAAATGTAAAAAAACAACTTTGGTTTTCTCCTGCTCCACCCAACTTGATGGTAGAGGGTCACAATCACACCTCTCCAAAAATCCTGCTTACCATACACACAGTTGGCACAGCATGGATACCTTCATTCATTATTTAAATATTTGGACAAAACAGTGATAGAACTTATGTGCTTTTCAAACACTAACCATCAAATTTACAACCCCAATTTTGTATGTTTGGGATATTGTATGAGGACTGTTTATTTTTTTTCCATCTGCACCTACGTTCTATTTCAGCAAAAATAGGGCCCTAAGGGTGCTCTTTTCAATAAGATTTTACAAGACTCCTGGCACAAGTGCACAGTGCACAAAAACTGTTATAATATAACGGAACATTTAGATCTCAGGATGACAACTGAGCCAAATCCATCCACTCATGCAGACCATAATATGCAGCTGAAACCTCTACAAAAAGGTAGTGAATGGACCTTGAGTTATTTAGTTAATATTTTTGTTGTATTTTTTTTTTCTCTTACCCACAGTCTGATGTTGGAAAAAAGACCAAAGAATTCTACATTTATTTTCTGAAAAAAAAACACAGCCACATCCAGTTATACTGTCGGTTGTTTAGTAAAAGGTGTTCTCATGACTGAAACCACTTGGACGCCATAATGTGAAGTCAACCTCCTCTGGTGGAAATGTGAATCCCAAACAAGTTGTAATTGATGGTAACAGAAGCATCTTGGTTTGTAGGCCATGGATTATTGTGATACTGATGCACTGCACACAGTGTTCCAATACCTATTCAGTGGTGCCCATTCATTGTAGTGTAAGGTCATCTTCATGTTGTGTGGCCCACAGGTGTATTAGTGTCACTTTTCCTGTTCCTGCCTGCAAAGATTTTACAAATTTTAAAACTTTTAAAAAATATTTGTGCCACAATTTAGACATTCAGAGGCATCCACAGCACAAAATGAAGGCCTGGAATAATAGCTATTAAAGTTGCAACACTTAATGTGATGTTGCCATAGAAAGGGCACTAAAACTGAAATTATGCTGGCTTCATCTAAGATTGTATCCAAGATTTTTATATGATTGCTAAAGTTAGGCATGATTTATAACAAATGAACAAAAAATGTCTATCACCTTTGCATCTGTATTTATTTGTATTTTATTCTGAGAGCGACAGCTGCACCAAATTTCCCCTCCAACCTGAAAAATGTACTAAAAAATCATTATTATTTTATGGCACAGAGGAAACACTGTATAGAGTGGACACCTTCTTTCCTTTTTCCCTCAAAGTGTTGGCTGTTGGCCCCATTTGCTCTGGGACAAGGCTCATATGCTGCTGCTTCTCCTCTAGCAGCACCCTGGGATTACAACAGTGAGACAAAGTCATGCTATACTACCATGGCTGCTGCCTCTCCATCAGTCAACAGCATGTTTGTGCCTTTGTGTGTGTGTATGTGTGTGTGTGTGTGTGTGTGTGTGTGTGTGTGTGTGGGTGAGTTGGTGTGTAGGGGAGGGGAGAGGAGAGGCAGTGTCTGGTCTCATTTGTGTCTCTTTCTGCCTGACTGACTGTGACACTGAGCAATAGCTTCATTCTGTTTTGCAGTCTGTGTCTGCTGGGGATAATGAATAATTAGGCTAGCACCACAAATAACATATGTTCCACAGGGAGCTGGAGTCAAGCTCCCCTCTGTTTAGAGATCACATGTTGGAGATCTCCGCTCTGAAGAACCTTGTACCTTCACTCATCCTTCACTGATTTGCATGGTTTGATTGCAAATGAAGTAGAACATCATGGATTTGAGATTTACATATTGCATTTTCTACTCTGATCAAGGCCAGAGCTTTAATATATATACTGCAATCACTGCTGGAGTTGTTATTGCTGATATACCTGCTAGATAAATTACTGATAGAAGATAGTAAGCTTTCACATCACTGTCTCTGCAGCTCTTACTGTCCCATTCTGCACTTACGCCTTTAAAACCACTCTTACAACATTTTATTCATTTTCAATCAATTTCTCTTATCAAACATGAATAAACAGGAACAAAACACAAGTACAGAAGTTAAAGACTTATATTAAAGTCCCAATCAGTAATTTTTATTCACATATATAAACAAAGACTTTGACTCACAGTATCACAGTATAGATTAATATTATGTGTTCCTTTTTTCCCAGCTTTCCATCATTGCAAGGCCTTGGGATATTACATGAGAGGAGCCAAGAAACAGAAAGGGCTCGACTTACAGTATTACAGTAAAAAGGTTGTCTTCAGTTAGCCTGAACAGCTGATTAAGGTTCGAGCAGTTCCACAAACCCTCTCAAAGCTAAAGGGATCAGGACATTGTAAACCTGGTTTAAACAATCCACATAACTGCACAATATATGCATAAGTTTAAACCACAGGTGTGACACATTTACAGGTAAACAGACAACTACACAATTACCACTGTGAAACACTATTGTACAAAAGTAAAATGCTTTTTTCAAGCATGAGCAAATGTTCTGTAGAATGATCAGAAAAGGCAAAATGTAACTTGGAACATAAACTCAAATACTGTACTAGAGCAAACTTTACTGGAGCATTTCCACTTTGTAATCTTTCTAAATGAAATGTGCTACACTTTTAACACCACTGTATTTATCTGATGGACTTGCAGATTCATATTCCTAATTCTGTGTGTTTGATTATTCCCTCCTTCCATGCTGCAGAATGTTCACAGGCAGAGGGAGGGGAGAACACAATATCAGTGAGTTCCAATGGTGAGGATTCAGAGGAGACTCAGATGAGGCTTCAGCTGAAGAGGAAACTGCAGAGAAACAGAACATCGTTCACACAGGACCAGATAGACGCACTGGAAAAAGGTGTTGATCAGTACATTATACACCATTTCTCATTTCTCTTCAAAATAAAGTTAGCAATTTGTGCTAATTACTGAAATGTCTATATAGTCTTTCATTCTTATGTATATTCATTTGAGTGTGCAGATTATAGTGTGCACAAGTTTGTTTTTGTACTTACAATGTACAAAGGAAAAAATGGGACATTTCCAGAACAGGTCCCACACTGACACAAAGCCCAGTGACAGCTTAGAAAGAAATTTGACTGTATCCAATCAGGAATGGTAGATGCTAATGTCTGGCTGAAGAACAGACTTGTCTATCATATCCTTTTTGCTGTCATACAGTACATGTGATAGCATGTTCATGCTTAGTTTACTGTCATACAGTACATGTATATTATTGTGTTCATGTTCACCATCACTGACATCCAGTGCATGTTGTACTTGATGCTTGCAGAATTTCACATCATCATGTTAACATCTGGGGTTTGGTCTGGTGTGACTGGGCTGAACTGATTCTCACTTACATCTTATTACTAAACCTAAGAGACTGTACAAAATAATTGGGGTGGGGAGATAGGGTGTTCATCTAACTCTCAGCAAGAAAGCAAATATCTAATATCCATAAATATTCATTATATTCTCAGTTTCTTCAGATGAAATATTGGTTCTATTACCTAGCTGATTGTGATGAGAAAATTAAAGCCCTGAAACAGAAGTACTGTTAGTAACTTGCATATGGCAAAATGCACATTAAACCATCGCTATAACTAACTATTTAAAATTATTTGATCCATTTTTTTTACAATCTTGTAAACAAAGACTGATATAAAATGTAAATCTGGGATGAGAAAAAGTCAAAAGACCCTCTTGTACTTCCCCCCAAACCATGCTCCCTTCAGCAAGAACACAAAATGCATAACTCTCTTTTCAGTTTTCATGAATAATTTTTCCCAAGTGCATAAGTTCCCAAGATCATGTCTGCCTGTGCAAGACATATTTCCACTGTGTGTTGTCAGAATTAGCTGAATTAGCACAAAATACAAGAGAGTACCATGTAAAGTGATAGAAAGACAGCACACACACTCAGAAGCATATAAACATAGCAGAGGAATAACTGTATCGCAAAAAAAGATAAGAACATAACTTTCACTCATGTATTTTCCTTTGACAAGGTCTCATGCACAGTGCTTCAGTTATCTGTGGCAACAGCTGACAGTGAAGTACAATTTGGAGATTAAAATCTTAAGAATATAAGCTGAAATGGTTTGGTGAAGATGGCCAAGCATAGAAAAGGAGTACGAAAGAGTACAGTTTAGAATAGGCCTACATTGCTCTGATCATAACATTAGTTGTGCATGTATCCAGCCAGAAAGGAATACTGACTGTGAGAACTGATTCAGTGAAGCATCTGTTAAAGAGTAGCAGCCACTCACAGCACTTCATTACTTCTGATGATGGGAATCAATACTTCACTATCTTCACATCACTCTAACCTTAGTCTTCTGATATCCATGAATTAGACACAGCGCAACTAATATTATCATGTAATGACACAATGTGTTTTGGCTCCAGAATTTGAAAGGACTCATTATCCAGATGTGTTTGCCCGAGAGCGCCTTGCCAACAAAATAGACCTACCAGAGGCACGGATACAGGTAAGTTGTATCATTTATAGGATTACAGCTCTGTGTGTGTGTGTGTGTGTGTGTGTGTGTGTGAGAGAGAGAGAGAGAGAGAGAGTCTGTAATGTAATAATGCATGATTTGTGTTGAACACCTAACATTACTAAAATGAAATTAATCATGATAAGTTGCCTTAACCTTGCAATAACCAGTGTTTTTCCATGTTTGTGGCATGTGTAGGTTTGGTTTTCCAACAGAAGAGCAAAGTGGAGAAGAGAGGAGAAGCTGAGAAATCAACGTCGTCAGGTGTCCAACTCCTCCAACCATATTCCCATCAGCAGCAGCTTCAACGCCAGTGTTTACCAGACTCTACCACAACCTACTACACCAGGTATTGATTAGGACAGATACTATAAGTACATATAGCCTACTACACATTTGACTAGCACTTATTATGAGCATAATAATTGTATCAATATTGTTTTTAAGGGTAGTTTTTAATATGTGTCAACAGACCTTTTACCCAGGGGACATTTTGACTTGTCATAGTAGGAAAAGCACAGGTGTTGCTAATAACAAAGACAAAGTTTCAGCCATCATTCATTTTATTATTTGCGAATGTGCTTTTCCCACTGTGACATGTCAAAATGTTGTGAGAAAAGCCTGTTGACAGTGGCTGTGTTCAGTCAGTTGCAGTGGATTCCTGCAGACAGAACGGGTCAGTCCAAGTGAATTTTATTTGCCATCGGTGGAGTCCTGTGCAGATATTTACAGTGGACATAAATATCTGGACAAAGTGGAAATAAAAAAAAAAATAAATAAAAATAACTAACTAACCAAAAATAACCCTTTTCTCAAAAATAGGAGAATACACACACAAAAAAAAGAAATCAACTCTAAATTGCACTTTGGCTATGCCCCCTGAGATTAGGCCCAAAGCAGGAGCTGCAGACTGAAGCTGTGTCTGTCTCCTGATGAAGCCTCGAGTCACCCCAGACTTCTCCCTTTTATACAGTTGGACTCCACCTACTCAAGAGAACAATATCAATTATTTCTTACAAAACACTCACAAGGACAGCAGTGTTAAATAACAATATACCATCAATTAGAAATTCATTTAAGTTTACTCTAAAATATGTTTTTCCTTAAAAAGAGCACTTTAACAGTCAAATCCCCGAAAAGAGGCAAAACACCCCTCCCACTCTACCGCACTAAGTCTCTTCCCCTGGGAACACCTCCACTTAACCATGTGGACTGCACTAACTCCAGTTTGCCAGTTCCTGGTCTTACAGAAGAAGAGAAAGCACAACAGGGGAAACAGGTGAAGCACAATTGAAACTCAATAAACTGAGTACTTGTCAGACAACTACAATGTGTCTTCACAACATTTTAAATGTGTGCATTCTACAAGTCAATTTTAACAAACACCTACACACCAAGTAAACAAGCTGTTGCATAAAAACCTCTAACCAACAAGAAGATTGAGAGGAGAGGGCTGCTAATGCATGTGTGTGTGCGTGTAGTATATGCCCTACTTTAGGGCATGGGGCTTCCCCGTGACCGTTCCTGATGTAAATTGTCATTCTGACAGTGTTCGACTTTATTCTAGTTAGACAAAGGTTGCTTCTATGGCTCCCTCTATTTACACAGCATTTAACACTTGAGAACTTTGACTTCTTTTGCTCAACAAAAAACATATTTTGTAGTAAAACATGTTGATATTTCTCAGAGTCAAGTATCAAAAAGTATCTTTTGTTTATCAGTACTTTGGTATTGTATCAGCAATAGTATTGGAAAATGTCAAATACCCTAATAATAACCCAGTTTCACAGTGAAAAAACAAGAGAGGTTAATAGAAATCTCTCAGACCAATCTTGCATTATAATCTACTTCTCTCCTCTGCCCTATCATAAACACCATACATTCCAAAAACTCACCAAAATTGCCATGATTTTGCTAAATACACAGCATGGTTAGCTGTAAGTCACGTGCATATCTTTTGCCATTGCTTGCTGATGTTGGCTCATATACAAATGTTAGCTGTGTATTTAACCATATTTTGGTAACTGATTTTAACCATATGAAATAGTTTGTGACATTGAAAAATGTCACATTGGAACAGTTTGAAATCATATTTACACATACTAAGAGTTTATTGCTTAATGATTCCCCTTGTCAGTCCTCGCAAAGATCAAAATTGCAAAATCTAGAGGTAACAAATAATAGACTTGTATAATACAGCTATGTTATTGTATATGACTGAATCCCAATGATATTTAGGTATCTGAGGACCAATAACCTCCTCTAATAGCTTCTAACTAACTGGTGGCTATCCAACTTGTTGATCACAGTAGTCTTGCTCATTAAATATGATGGTTATGAATGGCATTCTCAGCCCTGGATATTGTCATGTGTAGCAATCCCAACTCCAACTTGATACTGACTCTTAAGGCCAGTTTAGGAGTTGGGCAGGTGGAGGTGTGGTTCAATCCCTGACTCCTCCTGTCCACATGTCGAAGTGTCCTTGGGTAAGATACTGAACCCCAAATTGTTCCCGATGGTTGTGCCAGCATCTTGTGTGTGAATGTGTGAATGAGCAGTAGGAGCATTATAAAGTGCTTTAGTTAAAAGCACTAATATAAATGCAGCCATTTACCATTTTCTTCATTCTCTCCATTCTAAATCCCTGTATTTCTAGTGTCCTTCTCATCAGGATCCATGTTGGGAAGGTCAGATCCAGTCCTGTCTAACAGCTACAGCCTTCCAGCCATGCCAAGCTTCAGTATGGCTGCCAGTTTGCCCATGCAAGTAAGATTATTTTAAAAGACAACACAAGAGACACCTGCACCACCACCCCTGACAGTAAAGATGACACATGTACACAGAGGCTCTGGCAAAAGAATACAGAGTTATCCAGCAAAGACATTCAGCCTGTCTCAACTTTTGCCACAACATATGGTCTCATATGTTGTGGCCACTGCAGTGGCCAATCAAATACAAGCAAGTGCAAATTCTTAATAGACTGCTTTGTGATGTGTGCATGTTATTGACTCTTTACCTTATGATTGTCGTGTTGGAGAATAAAACAACTCATGCCATGATGAACTTTCCACTTGTAACATCCAACTTCATATTATAAACAGTTGTGCAGCGTTTTGGTGTCTGATAAGCTTTCAAACTAGTAGATGTACAATATTTCTTAAAGTGGACTTCCTGCATTCTATGTCATCATCTCACCTGTAGCTGTAGGCAATGGCCCATACCAAAGCAGCACCTTGTATGATTTTATTGCAGGGCTGTTTTTCATCTGAAAACCTGTCAACTGGAACCAGACAATCTACATGTTATCACCTGTTGTGGGTATTCGGGATGGATCTGAGACAACTACAGCTGTGCCAAAAGTTTTGAGAATGACACAAATCTGCTGCTTCAGTTTTTATGATGGCAATATGCATATACTCCAGAATGTTATAAAGAGTAATCAGATGAATTGCAATTAATTGCAAAGTCCCTCTTTGTCATGAAAACAAACTTAATCCCAAAAAAAACATTTCCACTGCATTTCAGCCCTGCCACAAAAGGACCAGCTGACATCATGTCAGTGATTCTTTTGTAAACACAAGTGAGAGTGTTGACGAGGACAAGGCTGGAGATCACTCTGTCATGCTGATTGAGTTAGAATAACTGACTGGAAGCTTTAAAAGGAGGGTGGTGCTTGAAATAATTGTTCTTCTTCTGTTAACCATGGTTACCTGCAAAGAAACACATGCAGTCATCATTGCTTTGCACAACAAGGGCTTCACAGGCAAGGATATTGCTGCTAGTAAGATTGCACCTAAATCAACCATTTATCAGATCATCAAGAACTTCAAGGAGAGAGGTTCAATTGTTGTGAAGAGGGCTTCAGGGTGCCCAAGAAAGTCCAGCAAGCACCAGGACTGTCTCCTAAAGTTGATTCAGCAGCGGGATCGGGCAGCACCAGTGCAGAGCTTGCTCAGGAATGGCAGGAGGCAGCTGTGAGTGCATCTGCACGCATAGTGAGGCGAAGACTTTTGGAGGATGGCCTGTTGTCAAGAAGGGCAGCAAAGAAGCCACTTCTCTCCAGGAAAAACATTAGGGACAGACTGATATTCTGCAAAAGGTACAGGGATTGGACTGCTGAGGACTGGGGTAGAGTCCTTTTCTCTGATGAATCCCTTTTCCGATTTTTTAGGGCATCCGGAAAAAAGCTTGTCTGGAGAAGAAAAGGTGAGCGCTACCATCAGTCCTGTGTCATGCCAACAGTAAAACATCCTGAGACCATTCATATGTGGGGTTGCTTTTCAGCCAAGGGAGTGGAGTGAATAAAGAATGGCACCAAAACATCCTCCAAGAGCAACTTCTCCCAACCATCCAAGAACAGTTTGGTGATGAACAATGCCTTCTCCAGCATGATGGAGCACCCTGCCATAAGGCAAAAGTGATAACTAAGTGGCTCAGGGAACAAAACATCAAAATGTCGGGTCCATGGCCAGGAAACTCCCCAGATCTTAATCCCATTGAGAACTTGTGGTCAATCTTCAAGAGGCGGGTGGACAAACAAAAACCCACAAATTCTGACAAACTCCAAGCATTGATTATGCAAAAATGGGCTGCCATCAGTCAGGATGTGGCCCAGAAGTTAATTGACAGCATACCAGGGTGAATTGCATAGGTCTTGAAAAAGAAGGGTCAACACTGCAAATATTGACTCTTTGCATTAACTTAATGTAATTGTCAATAAAAGCCTTTGACACTTATGATATGCTTGTAAATATACTTCGATATACCATACTAACATCTGACAAAAAGATCTAAAAACACTGAAGCAGCAAACTTTGTGAAAACCAATACTTGTGTCATTCTCAATACTTTTGGCCATGGCTGTAGCATGGCTGACTGTGCAAATGTGCCTCAGTTACTCTTAATATCTCTTCAATGGTTCAGTGGCACATTAGAATGAGAGCTGAATGTCTTGTGGGAGAAATATTCACTTTGGAAATTTGGAAAGAGTTGTTGGGATTTACTGAAGATACTTATTTATAGTTTGGGATTTGTTGTTGCCAGTACCATTTGGCCATTTTTAAAACTCTTTTGCATTGACTTCACTCAGCCATGGTGGTTGCCACTTAAGTAAATTGTTTAAAAAGTCTGAATAAAATTTAACCCTCATATAGCTTGTTCCCATAACCCTCCCCATGCAGAAATAAGGGCTATCAGTTGGGTGATTCATTATTAAAGTGAAGTGACCTCACAAAAGTGACCATCATAGTTACAAGGCTGTTATTCTAATATGACACCTACTTTACCTGGTGGTGAATAGCTCATCAAAGTGTTAAATGCTTTAATGGGTGACATTTATATTTTCAGGCATCCAGTCAGACTTCTTATTCCTGCATGCTGCCCACCAGCCCAAGTGTAAATGGAAGAAGCTATGAGACATATACCCCTCCACACATGCAGCCACACATCAACAGCCAGTCAATGCCCTCCTCTGCAACATCGTCAACAGGTAGGAAGTTACTAACTGCCTGCTGTTTGATACTCTTTATTCCCTCCTCTTCTCTCTGTCAGCACTGATAGGGTGCATGTAGATACCTAGTGAAATAGAGACATGGCAGGAATTAATTCTGATATTGTTTGTGTAAGAAATAGCAATATAACATCCTCTGTCCTTAGACCCCCGATTTGAATAAGGGAAAACTGGACAGATGTGCAGTAGATGCTGTGTGTATAGAATAGAACAAGAAAGACAAATTACAAAATACAGCATCGAACAGGATAACAAAATTATAATGGATTTATAATATATATGAAGAATGTGATAAAAAGGATGCCAAGCAGCCCCCAGTTTCCACCAAAACAGAACAGGACCTGAGCCATGTGACTTCCAGCACCATGGAGACCTGGCAGGAGGACAGACTACACATGTGCGCAGGGGAAGCTCACATCACACCATTCACATACACGGGAGCAAAGACTAGAAAAGACATTATTCACACAGGAGAGAGAGAAGGTTAAAGACATCATTCAGAGAGAGAGACATGAGGTGAGGCTGAACTCCTGTAGGATGGGAAACCAGATCCAAAACCTCAGGAAATGGCAGCGACAGCCAGGGAAGCAGAATGGATCCAGGAAAGGTGCTGGTCCAGCAAGAGACACCTGAGAGACAAGAGAGGACGGGGAGAAAAAAGGGAGAGAGGGGGAGAGAAGAGAGAGTGGCACACAGCTTGGATGCTCATGTGCTTGTGGAAGAATGAAACTTGAGGTTACAGAGATGCAATGGGTATCAGAACAGTTGCAATAATCAACAATCTTGTCAACAGAACAGCTCTTAGTAAATTCATTGAGGCAGAAACCAACCTACTGTGCAGTATAAGGTCATGAGGGACTCAATTAAAGACAGCTAATCGTAGATTAAGGCAAAAAGGTGAGTTTTAAGTTAAGATTTAAATACTCAACAGACCGGGACACAAACTATTTTGTGGCTATGGTGAAATAAATATTTTAGGGCTGGTTAATATGACTGTTCTCATTATAGGTAGGCTACTACTTAATGGTATGATGGCCTAATAACAATATAGGCTGAATATGGACATGGCTGTTGAAACTGTAGAAGTAATCACTTCCCTCCTTACATATTGTACTTAATTTGCAATGGGGTGTTGTTTACTCTTAATGACAATGCACTGATTTGCACAAGCTGTAGTAAAAGAGCCTGTTGCCCTTTTTAACTTTTGGTACACACTGGAGCCCTTCCAAAATACGGATGTAATTTTTAACCCAACTACAAATATTTAAAAAAATCAAATCACTGAATTTGACAATATACTAGACACTGTAATTTCCTCGAAACAAAACACTCTTGGGTAATCTAAACATGGATAGTCAGCTGTGGGAAATGTTAAGTCACCAGGTAGGCAGGTATCCTTAAATCTTTAAAATTGTGTTTGTGGATGCGTACTTGTCTGTAAAGAGTCCAAAAACCCACCTCAGTCTACTTTTGCAAAAGTCCACTGGGCCAAAAGGCTTTGGATCCTTGCAGGTCAGGAGCTGGGTGATTTCACTTCGATCTTCCACTGCTGCTTCGTGCTCTTCAGCAAACTGAATGACAGCTACTGCAGATGACAGAAAAACAAAAATATTTTACCATTGCTGTCTGTGTAATAGCCAAGTTATGATCAAAACATGCCTTTTTAAGACAAACACAGGAGTAATATTTTGTAGAACAGGTTACACCTAACAAGATTTTAATTACCTATGCTAAGACACTTTTAAAGACATCTTAATAGCAATCTTAGCAATCATAGGGGAAAATGCAAATAAAAAGAATGTAAAGGAAATAGGATATGATGTAAAATTGTTGATGAGCAATACCTTTTGAACAGACTCTAGCTATGTCATTGTGTCCGTCTGATATTCAATGGTGAACATATAGTAGAGTGTGAAGAGGACAGCCAAGGTTGTGGTGAAGTCAGGTCTCCATCAACAGCATCCATTTTGTCATACACAAGATATGTACATAATGGTATCTGCACAGTGGTGGCTGGTGACTCAAAAAATTGGGGAGGACAGGAGGAAAACCAACATTGAATGTTACAACAAACCGTATCCAATCATTTTCCCTAACCCGATGAAATCGGAGAGGTGGGGGGCAATTTTATATGCCAATAAAACAATTTCAAAAACAAAAACCCCTGAGTGGTGAGAAGGCTGCTTCTTTAAAGACATCTAGCATATACATATTGTTTCTAAACAAAGAAGTACTCATTTTAGCTGTGGAGTGATTCAGATGTGTCATTTTACCAACAAAGTTAAATACAAATTTATACTATTGTTCTATTGTGACAACAGATTCATGTTCTCATCAAAAACAGACATTTCATTTCACATTATTTTTCCTATGTATTTTCTTAGTATACAGAAATATATAAAGTACCACACTAAAAACACTAAAAACATTCACAGATCTTAGATTGTATGTTTTCATCAAAAAGTGTTAATGCATGTATCGAATACATGACTTACAAACTCTTATCTGTATGCATGACATACAAATTATAGCCTACAAAGACATATAAACACTTGTTATTCTAGTTACCTTAAGCTTATTACTCATTATATGGCTGAGCTTAAAAATGAACAATGAATAAATTGTCACAAGCAAGCAGCCAGTCTTCCCGCACACTCATTCACAAATCACACAAGGCAAGGCAAGGCAAGTTATAGCACATTTCAACAACAAGGCAATTAAAAGTGCTTTACATAGAGACACAACATCAAAAACCACTCAATTAAAAACTGGATCACTTTCAAATGAATGATTGAGTCCAGACAGCTTACTGTAACTTCAACAAGCAAACTACCTACAGCACATTATATGATCTCTGCTGCATTCTTATTAAGGAGATAAATTCACACAACAGCCACAGAGAGACATTTAACCATCAGAGAAGCGACCAAAGAGACAGAGAGAGAGAAGCTGTATCTGACTCATGTTATCTGATGTCTTCTTCCTTCTTTCATGGAGATGAAGTATCCATGTCATAATGTCCATTTGTGGCTGTTGGTCATCTTGTTAGTTAACAGAACTTTGTTGCTGCTGGTTAACCAGTCTGATGTCATTAGCAACAATGACAAATAAGCTAACTCTCCTGGTTGTTTCATTTAAATTATGTTGTTAACTTTCTATTGTTGTTGAGAGGAGTTCACTTCAGAGCAGTGGTATGTTGGCCTGCAGCACATCACCATAGTCCTGCTCTGGACAGCTGAGGCAGTGAGGCCTGAGGCTGCGCCTGCAGAGCGGAGCTCTCCAGCGACTCCCCAGTGGTGTTGTGTCACTGCTGCATCGCCCAGTCCAAATCCATTCTCCCGTTAGCTTAACAACAGTCCTTAACAGTCCCTCAGGGCTGCTACAACAAGCCAACTGTTGCTTGGCTAACAGAAGCAGCTATCTACTGCACGAAAAAAGAAGTGAAACGTAACTGCTAAATCTGAAAAAAGGAAATTTGGACTATCAGCTTTACCGCATACAGTTGTAAAGATTTGAAGATGAAATTTGGAAACTATCGTTGGTCTAATGTAATGTCAATATTGTATTCTGGTTGTTGATTGGCTAGGGAGGATGTCCTCCCTTGAGGCATCATTTTATGTATTTTGGCCAATCATAGATTAGCATGAAAAAAATATTAAATTGATATAAGAGATCAGACCCTGAGGAGGCCAGCAAGAGCCTGTCCTACTATTTTCTATAGTAGTATAATGTTTACTGTGATTGTCTACAGTAGTATGTTTACAGTGATTTTCTGCAGTAGTGTGTTCATTACTGCATTACTGTGATTTCTACAGTATCATGTAGAAAATCACATTACCATACTGTGAAAATATTCAGAGTAATTAACTGTGCAGAAACACAGTAAATTACTGTGGATTTCACAGCCCTTTTTTTACAGTGTAGGTAAAAAACTTCCAGTTTTCATTTTCACCATTTACGTTCCAGTCTCCTGCAGTCCCACTTAAGAGTATGTGTCTCTTCATTAAACCAGAATGTAAACCTTTTTAGTTGAATAGTTCTGGTAGTAAGAGGTGACGCTAAATCCAGGGGACTAGAGAGAGTCACATATAAGTCACTAGTGAAATTTTCAACAGAGCCTGTCTCTGCAGTGAAAGGAACCAAGACTTCAGGCAACTGCTGACCAAATGTAGCTATAGTAGATGGACCAATGTGATGAGTGGTAAATACATCTGTGCCAACACTAACAGGACAGGCCAATAATGCTTCAGATTTAATGAGAACACAGCCATCTGACACAGCCTTATTGAGATGAATACTGAAATCACCAAGAATTAGAATCTCATCTGAATGAATGACAAGATCTGAGATAAATTCTCCAAATTCTTCTAAAAATTGCAAATAAGGGCCAGATGGCCGATAGAGTATCACAATGTTGTATGAACAGAGTCTGTTCGTGGCTGAGGTCAATGGACTTAGAATAAGAGCCTCAAATGAGTTGAATTTAGTGTCAAATTTGGAGGTTTAACTGAAAATAGACATATATTTACCCCCACCTTGTTTATTTGCACCAGCTACATGGGCATAAGTATAGTTAGGTGGGGAAGCTTCATTTAAGGGAAGGAAAATATTTGGTTTAAGCCATGTTTCACATTAATACAATCATATCAAAACTATGTTGAAGAATCAGATAATTTATTAGTAAGGCTTTGGTAGACAGTGATCTGATATTTATAATAATTTAAACATCTTGTTGCAGTGATCAGTGGTAGGCAGAACTGTTTAGCTCCCACTAGATGAAATATTAATTGAAATTAGACACCTTGTACTATCAATTGACAGTTTGAAGACCTGTGCTTTGGATGGTGGTCACACTTTTGATTACATTAGATATTTGGTTCTGTAGATTAAATGAGTATTAGGTGCTTTTTTGCACGTTTCACTACCACTAGTGGTAAGGATGATTATTAGTTTATTGTGATCACAAATTTTCGGAAGGAGGGTCCAAAGGGTCAACAGATAAATCTGACGGGTCATGAGATGATTAATCGGAGAGGAAAAAAGAAAAAAATAAACTTCTGATAAACGAATCTCATTCCAGTTGTTGGACTTTTTCTCTAATCTTTGATTTTTGGTGAAATATTGGATTATTTTAACATTTCTTGAAATGAAACCATGTGAGAGATTTAGGGGGAAAAAATTACTATTTGGTGGGGCTGTTAACAAATCATAAACATCTGAAATGTGATCCCGACTACACCCTGTTTTGTAAGATGTCAAAAGCCAAAAAGGTTGGAAACCACTGGTTTAATCTTGTTATATTATCCATTGTGTTAAATCTTCATCTGAAAAGTAACTAAAGCTGTTAAATAAATGTAGCAGAGTAGAAAGTACAGCATTTCCCTCTCAAATGTAGTGGAGTGGAAGTATAAAGTAGCATCAAATGGAAATGTTCAAGTAAAGTACAAGTCCCTCAAAATTGTACTTCAGTACAGTACTTGAGTAAATGTACTTATTTACCTTCCACCACTGTAATCTATGCTGTGAGAAATTCCCTGGCTAGATACATTAACTAAACTAGTTGACTCCACATGTGCACTAGTTTTAAACCTAAACTAAACTAAAAAACTAAATGTAGACACGTGTCTATATTTCCAGATAAAAGAGCTGTTTTGTTCCCAGTAGGGTGAACGTGTTTTTCAGCAAACCAGAGACAATTAATTGATGCTGACACATCTTTCTGGCCAACTCAAGCATCCTGACTAAGCTATCTTTTGTGATCTCTGACTGCTTTTCATCCAAACATTACTGGTGCTGACATGAATGACAATGTTGTTGAAAGTAGTGGTGTTGTGTGCCTGGGTTACCTGATTCTCCCTCTGTGATGCCAGCACCCTCAGATTAGCACAGAAAGCACAGAAAATAACACAGTAAGATAAATGAAGCGGTTAGAGCAGAATATAGAGAAGGAGAGAGTCTAAGAGTGTAAACAGAGGTGATTGATCTCACAGAGGTCTGAAGCACCGAGTTGAAAAGACACTGAAAGAACCATAACATAAAGAAAATTCATCCATGCATTTCCCAAACTATTAATTCTTTTATGGTTGCAGTTACTGTAAAAAAATGGTTAAACTTATCTTACTTAAAGCTGCTCAAGGAGAAATTTTAGAGACACATTGAGAGCATTAGATAGGTTAAATACTTGAGCCCTCCCAAAAATCTTAAATCCTAAACAGGGGTTAAATCTGAACTGTCACATAGCAATTCTTCAGTTACTGGAGCATCAAAGACAAATTACTGACAAAATAGAAGACTGTTCACCCACCTGAAAGCTTTGATTATCAGCACAAAACATAATGTTGTGTGTCATGTTCAGCAACATTCCATCAAATGGAAATATTGTAAATGCATTGTGCATCTTTTTATACATGTTTTAACCAAAATTCAAAATTTCATGTTTGTTTTTGGAGTCATACTGTGGTGTCTCCACTAGTATGTTAAATAAAGTTCTGTGGTTCTGTACAATGCTTAGCTGTACGCCACATGAGTTTGTGAAGATGAAAGGTCCAGCAGAGGTTGTGCGATTAAAACTAAAACATGAAAACAGACAACTTCAAGAAAGTATATAAAAATAAACTTGGATCAACTGATCTTAAATTATACTTGAACTCAGATTAATTAATTGTTTGTTGGTGCAACCCATCTTCCATCCTCTTGAACCTCGGCTTTCTCTTAGCTCTTTCCATGACATCTGCAGTTTCTTTTGTTGTAATGCAGTATGGAATGACTCTCATTGCCTGCATTGTCTTTGCCTTAATGTTATATGCAATAAAACATTGTGTTTGTTGTGTCATAGCTGTCTTGACCTATTTGTATTTCTTTTACCAGGTCTGATTTCCCCTGGTGTCTCAGTTCCAGTCCAAGTTCCAGGAAGTGAAGCCGACATGTCACAGTACTGGCCACGTCTGCAGTGATATCGTCTCTTACAGCAGTGGCTCTTGCCTGCAGTGATCATCAGCAGTGACTGCAGTAACAGGACTGTATGAGTCATCAACGTATGACCCATCCCTACTCCACAGCTTGAATGTCATAAAAGGACCTGTCATTGTCACTGAAGCAGACTGCACCACAGCAAATTAATAAGGAGGAATGACTGCTTGCCAGAGAAAACTTTCAAACCAAAATCTTGAGACAAACAAGACAGATGGAGTTTGGATACAATTCCTTTTGAAGGACTTCTACAGTATTTACTGGTTACTATAAACCAGTGCAACTTCAGCTACAAGTGGATCAAAGGTCTTGAGGAGTTTTCTCTCCACATCATCTCCATCAGCTGCCATTCAATGTCTGACTTCTGAGGACACTTTGGCACAAGCTGTAGCCCGAGCTGTACTCAAGAAGCTCAGGAAGGTGGACTGTCCTTTGGTAACAGTAAACTCCAGATAGGAAAGAACTACTTCATGTCCATTTGGACATTCTGTGGGAAGACATATTACCTCCACTTTCAGTTCCTAATTTATATCATGTTACTGTTTTTTGCAAAAACAAAGATGCTGACTGAAATGTTAAAGGAAGAACTTGAAGTGAACTGTCTGCTATAAATTTGTTTCATCAGCAGATTCCAAAAGCCCTGGCCTAGAATGTGTACAGAACTTTAGAATATGGTGATATGTGTTTGGTATTGTAAAAATCCTGACATGGTTTGAACTGCTAACTGGCATGGATTCTGATCTTCAACTGAAAAACTATGTGTGTTTGTTTTAATTCCAAAGTTGTTATGTCTATCAATTTTACAGTAAACCAACTTTTGAAAGACTGGAAGCAGAACCAACAACTGGCTAGCTTATAAAGAGTGAACATTAGATTGTGTCTTGGGTATAAATCTGTTTCTTATTTCAAAGTGTAAAGTATTTGTCTTCTCCAGTGATCTGGGAGGGTTTCCATAATAAAGTTATTTCAATTATAATCTTTGTTACATTTGATATAACTGCTATGAAATTATTAAGTTTTGCATTTGCCAAATGATCCCTGGTGCACCTGAATGTGATAAAGAGTGTACAGTATGACGATTTTCAGTAATCCAGGTCATAGACGCATATAATAATTACAAAAGAAGTGGATTTTTGGTTTTAGTCTTAAAGATGTTATACTGCTCCAGAAGGATCACTTCTACTGACAGGTGAGGAGTCCCAGGTATTAAAACTATCTGGGTCATTCAAAGTCTGTCATATGACAGTTCAATCAGGAGAGACAAGTGAATAAAGAAAAATAATTGTTTATTATACAGATGATATTGCTGATTAAGTGTTGACAAAAGTCTTTGGCACTTAGACTCTACAGGGAGATTTTGAATCGTAGAACGTCAGTCCTGAGCAGCAGCAAGATAGATCCCCCCATGGAGTCCAGACACTGGTGGTGGTGGTGGCTGATGACTTCTGCTGGGGCTGATGAGGTTGATGAGGCGATGCACTGACGAATCTGCGAAGACTGGGCACTGATGGGGAGGTGGTGGGGTGCACAAAATGGCAGCATGAAAGAACTAAGGCAGAGAAGGAAATTTATTATTTTTAAAGACAGCTGCAATATGATAGGCTGACAAATAAAGGTGTGTCACCGTGCTATTGGTTAGATGTGATCAGCTGATGTGAAAAGCTGATGTCTTAATTGACACCCAGTGGAATGACAGCAAGGATTTATAAGTGAGCATGCATTAGGGATGGGAATGACAGATGGTTTGAGAAATAATACTAACAACCTGAGCATGCAAAAGATAGTCTTCCTGACTGAACTTTCGCTAATGCAAAATACATTAAAATATGGTGTGGAGGCAGGGTCCAAAATTAACACCTGCCAAGCACCAACTGCGGGTAGACTTTCCATTTGGCGAGTAAATCTCTGAAGGCTATCCACCACACTGGTTTGTACCAAAGTAGTCATGTTATAAAATATCTGGCATGATGGCTCAGAGGAAATTACACGTTTGTCCCTAAACAGCGTAGATACACGTACAGTTGAAGTCGGAAGTTTACATACACTTAGGTTGAAATCATTAAAATCATTCTTTAACCACTCGACAGATTTCATGTTAAACTATAGCTTTGGCTAGTTGGTTACTTTGTGCATGACACAAGTAATTTTTTCAATAAACAATTGTTTGCAGATACATTATTTCACTTGTAATTTACTATATCACAGTTCCAGTGGGTCAGAAGTTTACATGCACTACATAAACAAGCACATTACATATACAAGTTGACTGTGCCTTTAAACAGCTAGGAAAAAATTGTGTCATGACTTTAGAAGCTTCTGAGGCTAATTGTGTGTGGATGTATTTTAAGGCCTACCTTCAAACTCAGTGCCTCTTTTCTTGATATTCTAGACCTCAGAAAAAAAATGGGGGACCTCCACAAATCTGGTTCATCCTTGAGAGCAATTTCCTGAAGGTACCATGCCTGAGGGTACCACGTTTATCTGTACAAACAATAGTACGCAAGTATAAACACCATGGGACCATCATACCGCTTAGGAAGGAGATGTGTTCTGTCTCCTAAAGATGAACATACTTTGGTGTGAAAAGTGCAAATCAATCCCAGAACAGCAGCAAAGGACCTTGTGAAGATGATGGAGGAAACAGGAACAAAAGTATCCATATCCACAGTAAAAACAAGTCCTATATCCTATATAACCTGAAAAACCGCACAGCAAGGAAGAAGCCGCTGCTTCAAAACTGCCATAAAAGAATCCAGACTACAGTGTGCAACTGCACATGGGGACAAAGATCTTACTTTTTGGAGAAATGTCCTCTGGTCTGATGAACCAAAACATGAAGTTTGGCCATAATGACCATCTTTATGTTTGGAGGAAAAAGAGGGACGCTCACAAGCCAAAGAACATCATCCCAGCCATTGAGGCACGAGAGTGGCAGCATCATGTTGTAGGGGTGGCTTGCTGTAGGAGGGACTGGTGCACTTCACAAAACAGATGGCATCATGAGGAAGGACAATTGAATGGATATATTGACGCAACATCTCAGGACATCAGCCAGGAAGTTAAAGCTTGGTTGCAAATGGGTCTTCCAAATGGACAATGACCCCAAGCACACTTCCAAAGTTGTGGCAAAAGGGCTTAATGACAACAAAGTCAAGATACTGAAGTGGCCATCACAAAGCCTTGACCTCAATCCAATAGAAAATTTGTGGGCAGAACTGAAAAAGCGTGTGCGTGCAAGGAAGCCTACAAATCTGACTCAGTTACACCAGTTCTGTCAGGAGGAATGGGCCAAAATTCCAGCAAGTTATTGTAAGAAGCTTGTGGAAGGCTACCCAAAATGTTTGACCCAAGTTGAACAAGTTTAAAGGCAATGCTACCAAATACTAAGTGTATGTGAACACCTGATCCTAAAGGGGATGTGATGAAAGAAATAAAAGCTGAAATAATTTCTCTCTACTATTATTCTGACATTTCACATTCTTAAAATAAAGCAGTGATCGTAACTGACCTAAGACAGGGAATGTTAACTATGATCAAAGGTTCAAAGGTCAGTGAAAAATTTAGTTTCAATGTATTTGGTTAAAGTGTATGTAAACTTCCGACTTCAACTGTATGTGATTTTTATGTGCATCTAACTCATTTTCACTGATTCAACATTCAACAACAATAATATGAATCTCACCGTTGTTATTCCATCATGTGGAATTCAAATGTTTGATCTGTTACTTGGAACTATTCTAAAGTTGAGCTAAAGTTAAGCGATGCTCTGTGTTTTGATATTCCGCTCTGGTCTGTGTCATGCACACACATGTTGTCCACACCACACCATTGAAGTCCACAAACAAGATAGAGAATGAATGGGAAGTTACCTCTCTCTCTCTCTCTTTAGCCCAAATGATGTAAATCAGTTGTAGCAATGGAGAACTTTAATCCCTGCAGATGTTTGTTTTTGTTGGCTAACTTCCCTGATTCACCTGTAAGACATAAAAAACTGTCTGACATCTTTTTACTTTATACCAAAAACAAAATCTCTTCATACAACATTGTGTACCACATTGGTGAACATAAAATATTGGACTGTACTAACATGCTTTGATAATGCATGTTTACTGATTTTATGGAAATTTTGCTCTGGCCTCTTCTTTAAGTTTGTGTTCAGCATAATACCTTATTATCTCAATGAAACATACTGAAATTAATGTATATGTGACACAAAAAGGCAACTTATTATTTTGGCTGCTAAAAAATATGCTTGGCTGGAGGATATTTTTTCATCAAACTTTCAAAAGTTAATTTTGGACAGGTAGGTACTACTTGCAGGGCAGACTAGTGAGATACTGTGGCTAGCGAGCTAATCAGTAGCATGCTAGTACAAGCTAGTCACTTGTGATAATTGACTTGATGCTGCCCATATATTACTTTTACAGTCAATCCACAAAAACTCACTTCTTACAGTAACAGTGACGCAGAAATAAACTCAGCAGGCAGCCAGTAATAGTATCCGCAGGCTAACAAGCACTAAATGTACTGTCATACTCTGGTAGCCCCGAAGCCCCCAAGCGTTTTTTTTGGTATTCTTTGGCACATGGGTAGCACTTCAGCATGAACAGGAGAACGAGGGCTGGTGACGAGAGCTGGTATCATCAGCAAAGGAGCTGAATCAGGTCATATATACAAGTTTGTCGTGTGCATTGATCACAGCAGCGAGCACATTCCCCTTGTCAGCCCAGAAAGGAAAACATGTCAGTCACCACCTGCACTGCTGCAATGTTTTCGATTCAGAGTGTATTTCTTTGATGTTTCTGCTTTTGTTTTTGAATGTGTTTTATCATGAGGACTATATGTCACAAATAATGATACATAAAAAGTATGAAAACATAGGATGAAAACAAGCTGTCATGCATCTAAATAGAATGGGGTGGGGTGTTGCTGTGTGGTCGCTATGTTACACTCACTTTTTAATGAGGAATGACAATGTTCACACTAGCCTCGACAGGCTGAACCAATGTGTACCGCACCAATGAGGTGTAAAAGCACCCTTAATTGCCCATAGGCATAGACAGTAAGTGTTATTGGTTTACTGCTCATGTTTGTCAAATTGATAGACTGGCAGTCTGTCCAGCTTGCAGCTTGCCTCTCACTGTGCTTTTGGACAAGCTCCAGTCCTATGTGAACATACACAGGATAAAGCAGGTAGAGAAAATATATGGATGGATGGTAACAGCAGATGGAGAAAATGCATCTATCCCAGGGAAGTCTACCCATGCTGATACAGACTCCCTAAGATACACAAGAAGGGATCCTCACTCGGGCCTATCATTAGCAGCATCATACCTGGCATACACCATTGCCAAAATCACCTAAAAACTATTTTAGCTCCTTTTATTGACAACATTTCAAACCACATCCAAAACTCCAGGGACTCCAGGTTTAAAAGGTAAAACTAGACATAGATGAAAATAAGGTGTTCTTTTCCTTTCACATATGTATACTGACCACTGAGATAGTGAGGACCATAGAATACAATAATAATAATAGAAATAATAATAATAATAATAATAAACTTTATTTATATATCACTTTTCAAAATAGAAGTGAGATTGGAAAGTGCTTTCATGGTTAAAACATGTACTACAATTAAGCAGTAAATAAAATCAAATACAACTGAATAAAATACCCCCGGTGTAAGATTAAAAATAATGATCATAAAATAAAAACAATAACAACAGTAGGAATAAAACAGATAAGACATGTTGGAAATAAAGCACTGTGGTATCAATTAAATAAACATTTTTGAGAAGCGATTTAAAAGATGTCACTGATTCTGCAGCCTCAGATTTTCAGGCAGGCAGTGCCAGAGTTGAGGGGCCTTGAATGCAAAAGCCCGGTCACCTTTAGTCTTGAGCCATGACTTAGGAACAGCCAGAAGAACCCTGCCTGAAGATCTGAGGCTGTGCTCTGGCTTGTAGGGAGTAATAACTCAGCAATGTAGCTGGGCACTAATCCATGAAGTGCTTTAAAGGTAATCAGTAAAATCTTAAAATCAATTAAAGCTGCAAGCAGCGTTGAATGGGCCCTCGCGACTCTGTTCACGTCAGGCCGCAGTGTAGGGCTTCTGTTATGGGCATGTAGATGTCGTCAGACCCAGGCTGTTTTCAGACAGTGCAAGAAGATACACATCACTTCCTTTGTCCACTGTTTTGGCCGCTGCTGGGGCTGCTTTGCTGAAATTTCGAAGGAGGCGCTATTCAGCCGGTTTGCATCACTGATGGAATAATGTCATGTAGACGTGTTCAGGCCGGGAGAGGTTTGGTGCAGACTGGACCATTTACAATAAAGTTATAGCAACTTCCTCTGTCATGCCAAAACATCAAATCTCAACGGTGTGAGGATGAGAATTTTCTGCAGGGTGAGACATGGCTGTCTTGCTCACACCTGTGTCATCAAAATGATGCAAGTTTTGGGCCCATTCACTTGCATTTCAATTAGTAAATTGAAAACTCTTGATGAGTTTGTGTGTAAAACAAATTAATTACCTAATTTTCATCAAGTCTAATTTTAGAAAAGTAAAGACTTTTAACCCACATGACCTGGTCAAAGTTTGATTGAAATGTGTACTGTCAGGTGTGTAGAGACAATAAGTAACTGCAGCTGGACACAGAAAAATAATATATTTGAATGGAGAGTGTGAGTGAACTAGGTGCTTGGGCCATAATAAAGGAAAAACTGCAGTACAGAGCTAAAAATTTTAGTTTTGATTTTATTTTTCTGCAGCACTTTATCACTAAACTGTCACTCTCACTCCATTTTTTCCCTTCCCCTCATAGGTCATCCCCACTACTGAATTATACATATAAGACCTATAATTATTGTAAAATAAATGATAATAACACCAAACTTCATACAAAGTTTGTATATAATGTACTGTATGTATATAGACCTTTCTGCTGTATCCTACAAAAATGAGCTCCATTCAACCTCCACACCCACCCCTCCTCCTATTTTCTCTCTCTCCCTCTCAGTTGGAGAGGAGAATGTCACTCCTCTTGTGAAATCTCCTCATAAATCCCATGACTTTGGCCAAATCTTACACTAAAAATCACATTTTTTGGTAGGAAATTTCGTGGGGAATCCATTGATACAGGTTTGAAAGTGGTCAGACTTATATTGTAGATGTCAGAAGCCTTTGTTTGACACAAAGTCCATGCCTCCTCCATTCATTTACATTGAAAGGGGTACATGTGATGTAATGTGGCACTGCAACTTTCAGGGCTTATAAAATCCAAACCGCTCAAGTTTTTAACAGCTTTTTTCAGCACAGTGTCATAAGTCATGTATTAAAATTTGAAGCTGATACCATTAACGCCCTCTGAGGAGATAGTGTTTGTTCAGAGGCCAAAATTGAGGCAAAGTCTTACATTGACAGGCTAATTGCAGACTTCCTGTTGGATTTAGGTCAGGGGTGTCAGTGTATGATTTGTAGGTCTTGATGAGATGAATAATTGAGTTTTAGTTTGATCTCTCTATGACATTCCTACGGGCTGTGGCGTCCATTTTAGTTACATAGGTGGCACTAGAGAGCACATTTGTCACTTTGGGGGTTAATTTTTTACATTTTATCAAATTTTTTACCGCACCTGATGTGTGTGCCAAATTTGGTGAGTTTCTGAGCATGTTTAGGGAGTCAAATTTAGGGTTTAAGTAGCAGAATAATAAAGAACGAAAGAAAGAAAGAAACAAACAAACACACAAAACACAAGATGGCCTTCGCCCTTTAGGTTCGGGCCCTAATTATAAAATTGGCTGGTAACCAGTGAAGAAAGGTTAAAACAGGAGTGATATGATCTTGTCCTCTTGTATTTGATAAAAGCCGCACAGCTCCGTTTTGCACTAGCTGAAGGCGTGAGATTGTTTTTCGGCTTAACCCTGAATACAATGAATTACAATAGTCCAACCAAAATGATATAAAGGCATGTATGGCCTTCACAAGATCAGGTCGAGAGAGAAAGACTTGATTTCTGAGATAATCATGCTTGGCTTGGCTTAAACATCAACTACTTCAATAACAATGACAGAAAAGTGGTTGCCCCATGGGTTCACCAGTGTCTCCCATTTTGACCATATGGAGGATGGCGAAAGGAGTTCCCTTTTGGGAACAGCATCTAACTATTGCTTCATGTCCATCACATCGGGTCAAGATCAATGTCCATGAAGTGCATTCAGGTGTTGAACCAATGAAAAGTAAATAAAAGAGGATTTGAGATATGAGAAAATGAACAGACATGAGGAATGGCAGTTAAGACCTGCAGATGGGTGGCAAAAGGAAGGGAAAACCTGTGGAAAGAGTATGCTTCCATATAGGGCACAAGGGCTCACTGAAAATTATGTCAAACATATGCTATAGCCTTTTGCAATCACCATGTCTCAGCCCAGTTAAACACCTATGGGAGATTTTGGAGTGGGTGTTAAGTACAACATATACAGGCATATCACATGCCCACCAAACACAATATAGACAGAAGTAGTAAAGGTATGATAGCTGGCATGTGTTGATTTGATAAATGTGATAAAATGGCTGCTTTTGTGGAGAGTTGGGTTGGAAAATAGGACAGTTTACATGTATCCTGATACAAACAGATACATCAAGACACTGCTGGTACATCTTGCCATGTAGCCAGCACTCTGAGCCACCATCATCAAAACAGAAAGTGAGGGAATATGTTTTAGAGGAATGCTGTTCATCCCCCCAGTAGAGTTCCTTAAAGAATATATGACAAGGAGACCTGAAGCTGTTCTGAAGGCACGTGGTGAAACAGCAAATTACCATCAGCCTATCATGTCAAAATGAAACTGCTGTTCAAGTGCAAATTTCTGGTTGCAAAGGGAAAGATTTACAACTGTATGAGTCAACGAGGATTGTGTGGAGTTAAGTTCGGTCTCCATGAGAGGATAGGAATAGAAACTGGCAATGAACTGGCAACCAGTATTCAAACCAAAGAATACAGAGAAAATTGCAATATTAGCGCACACACAAATACCAGACACATTACAACCAAAGGTACCACCAAAAATGTCATACACTGCAAATTCAGAAGTCAGGCATTGTTGAGTAGAAAAAAAAACTATTCATTGGCTCTCTCCCTCTGTCTCATTCATTCATTCAGCCCGTCATTTCTTTCTGTCTTCCATCAGCCAGCAGGTGGCTGCAAAATGAGAATGGGGTCAACCTCTCCTCATTTACCTAACAAAAGACTGAAAAAGAGAGAGAGAGAAAGAGGAGCTGATGGCGGTCAGAGAGAGAAAGAGTAAATCTAAGACAGATGACTCTAAAACTCTCACTCTAAAAAGTTATATTCCATTACATCTTACACAATCCACATCATGTCAGCTGCTATCAATTACTGTCTGCATCAAACTATATTATGGGAACTCTAATGATCAGCATTTAGAGAGTCATCAATGATGGCTTCCTACCTTCCATCACTGAAACAAGAGAGAGTGTGTGTGTGTGTGTGTGTGTATGTGTGTGTGTGTGTGTGTGTGTATAAGGTGATGTACCACACCCTCACAGGAGAAAAAGGTTTCTAAAGGCTTTTTAACAGCTTCAGCATTCATCCAGACCTGCCTGTTCATCTCATTCAGCTCACATGAAATGGAATTTAGAGATAGAGTTAGCATTTGGAGACAGATATGTCTATATTAATTGCAGTTGTTTTGCATCTTTTTCGGTTAACAATTCAATTCAATTTTATTTATATAGCGCCAAATCACAACAAAAGTCATCTCAGGGCACTTTTCACACAGAGCAGGTCTAGACCATACTCTTTAATTTACAGAGAGAGAGACCCAACAATTCCCCCATGAACAAGCACTTGGCGACAGCGGTAAGGAAAAACTCCCTTTTAATGGGAAGAAACCTCAAGCAGAACCCGGCTCTAGGTGGGCAGCCATCTGCTTTGACCGGTTGGATTGAGAGAGAGAGAAGGGGGTGGGGGGTTTGGGACACAGAGAAGCAGAACAACAACAGCAACAACAACAACAACAACAATAACTATAGATACATGACTAGCAACAACAAACAGCAACAACAGCAGGAACAGCTGGAGAAGGACAGAAGGAGGACAAAAGGAGGACATCCCCACACCGGCACGGTTTATGGGGTTTCCTGCAGATGAGAAAGCAGCAATAACTGTAAATGGCTGCAGGTGTTTGAAAACTGCACCTGAACTTCTGTATTTTGATCATGCTAATGATGAAGGCAGGCTGTCTTACTCATTTCGTCAATCACACTCATCCCCACACATATACCAACTAGGCAACTATACAAAATATTATAGAAACCACCAAAAGAACGATGGTGCAGGTTGTATTTTCTTAAAGCACCATTGTTCTGCTGTTGAACATATTCAAATTGCTTTACTAATTTTTCAGTTTTTCTGAACTGCTATAACACAAAACCCCATTCTTCAAACCAAATGCTCAGTGGCCTGAACTCATTTATTGAATCGATCAATCTTTTGGCAAAACCTTTCACCTAGTATGAAACAATTTGCAGATCTCATTTACTGTTTTTGCAAAACTCTAAAAAAATTCTCACTCACTAAAACACATTTTACATTGTGACACTTCTGATGCATAATGGTAACCACAGGTGGCAGATGTCCACAGTTACAGCACAAATGATATCATGATAAATGAATCATAGCTTAGACACTACAACTCTAAATTGTTCACACTTATTGCTAATGATGTCATGAAACCAATATAAGTTGGTTCAGAATGCACAGGCGGCACAGGTGAGTTGAAGGTTGATACCAACAATGGATGGAAACAATCTGAGAGGCAGAGGAGAAAGAGTGTGTGTAAGAGGTGGTGGACAAGGAGAAAGAAGATGAGGACAAGGAAGGGCAAGACCAAGAACAGTAATTTCAGATCAAATTCGAGCAACTGTGATAGACCATGTTCTTGTTCAACAAATGACAGTGAGGCAAGCAAGACAAAGAGTACAACACAATCTCAGCAGATATTCTATGGCCACTGTTGGGACGGGCAGTAGTGCGTTTGATTATTAGCAATAATTCAGATATTGTTAACCTTAATCAATAATTCGGGCATCAACTGTTGGATCTGTGAGGAACACAGTTGATTGTTTGCAATAATTATCAATTATCAAAGATAATTAACTAATTATAACAATTAATAGAATTATTAAAATGAATTAACAAATACGGGGCACCACCCGGAAACCGGGACCAATAACCAAACCAGGTAGTCTCATAAATGGGAGTTCACCTAGGATGTTAATATCTGAGAGATATCAACACTCAAGGGTGAACAAAGAAGGGTGAATTCGAGCTCTGACTCCTTCAATCAGCCACTTTTCACAATGTTACACACAATAATGACAGAAGAACTTCTCTTTAAAGATATAACAGTGTTTATTAAACTTAGCAAAATTAACAAAGTTAACAAATGCTTCATTCAATGAACAACTATTCTAAAATCTAATCATACCAAACAAAACACAACAGCTATGTAAAGGGTTGAACACACGCAGGGGAATGCATGTGTGTGTGTGCGTGCATGTGCGAGCGTGTGCGAGTGTCAAGATGGCGACGGGGCCTGATGTGCTGATGTCGTCGGTCTACGACGCGGACGTGACTATGGGAGGAAGTCACGTCGCATTAGAACCGGATGGCAGAAATATGGCGGTGTCTTGGTTAGACAGAAGCAAGATGGCGCCGTCTGGTGGTCGGCATCTTGCACTCACCCACTTCTGTGAAAAACACACGTGTCTAATGGCGGATAAGGAAAGACAAAGCGAAGCTTTGTCCGACATTATCTGACCATCAGATGTGCAAAAAGATGTCGATGCGTGTATGTGTGCGCGCGCGTGTATGTGTTAGTCAGAAGAGGGGGAAGAAGGAGAGAAAGCGATCGGGAGAGGAAGAGAAGCGGTTCCTTTGTCCACAGACAGCGTGTGTACGACCGACAGTCTGTAACGCACGTTGTCTGGTTTCTGACCGACAAAGCAACTTACTTTCTCCCTCACGATGGCACAAACACAACTAAACAGGCAGCAAACTTAAAACACTCCTAAGAGTAAACAGAGAAAAATGGACTCGGCGGTCCGTCAACAGCACAACAAACAATAGCAAAGCTAAAAGCTAAATGCTAAACAACAGCAACTGATGCTGATAGGAACACACAGCTAACACTGCCTCTGCTCAGACTTATGCCTTTTACTTGGTCCCTTCAGAAAGCGAGCAGGGTGTGTGTGTAGTCCGTCTTTATGTCGGGCTTTGTCCTGGGCTCGGATGCAGACAGTGGCCGTTCTCGCATGGTCGGCGAAAAGCATGGCAGCTGGCTCTCAGCGGCGTGGCGGAGAGAACAGCAGAGTCGACTCAGTGAAGAAGTTCTCTTCCCTCTCGAGGGAATTTGAGGATGCTGGTTGCAGCAGCGGTCTCTCTCGGATCCGGGAATGTGTTCGGGTGAACACGGGTGAAGTCTCGTCTCATCCGGCGAGGGGAGTCTTCGATGAGGGGAAAACACGTGCGTGGGGTACCCCCTTTAGTCAGCTGACTCACAGAGGAACAGGAGTTACCCCTAGCTCAGTGACATGGGAAAGGCGTGTGCTTCAGGGCACGTTCAGTTTTTAAAGGGGCGGTGATGTCACGTCTGCGTCATCAGGACGCTCCGCTGTGCAGGAGCGTCTCCGCCAATGAGACTGTATGTTGACTGTTCCCTGCTGAGGTGTGAAAATCGCAAAGCATCCTTGGAAATGGAGTTTGCAATGGACTCCCATTGTCTGTCAGCAGCATTTTGGCCCTATTCCTTTGTCTCGGGGGAAACAAAGGAACAAGCACCTCGTGGTCAGGCCTGACAGGTTACATGTAGGCCCTCTCTGTGTGACTTCATGGTTTGAGGCCCAACACTATGCTAATTTTAGTCCCTCCCAAATTGATAATCTTGTTGATAGTGCTGCAGGCTCATTGCAAATAACACTCAACTCCAGCGCCCCCTTAAAAAGGAAAATAATAAAACATAAGAGGTTAGCTCCATGGTATAACTCCCAAACCCGCAAATTAAAGCTAACATCACAAAAATTGGAAAGGATTTGGCGTTCCACCAAAGTGGAAGAATCTCGCTCAGTCTGGCAAGATAGTCTTAAAACATAGGAAGGCTCTCTGTAATACCTATTACTCCATTAATTGAGGAGAATAAAAATAGCCCTAGGCTTCTTTTCAGCACTTTGGCCAAGCTGACAAAGAGTCATAACTCTATTAATCCATGTATTCCAATGGCTCTCTGTAGTAATGACTTTATGAGCTTCTTTAATGATAAAATTTTAACAATTAGAGACAAAATTCAACAGTCTCTGCCCTCAACAGGCACCGATTTATCCACAAACTCAAGAACCCAAGAGGCAGCCGTGAAACCTGACATACATTTGGACTGTTTTTCTCCGGTTGACCTTCCTGAATTAACTTCAACAATTTCTTCATCCAAACCTTCAACCTGTCTCTTAGACACCATCCCAACTAGGCTGCTTAAGGAAGTCTTACCCTTAATTAGCACTTCCATACTAAATATAATCAATCTGTCTTTAGTAACAGGCTATGTACCACAGTCCTTTAAAGTAGCTGTAATTAAACCTGTTCTTAAGAAGTCTACTCTCGACTAAGGCGTCTTAGCCAACTATAGACCAATATCTAACCTTCCCTTCCTCTCTACGATCCTTGAGAAAGCAGTTGCCAATCAGTTGTGTAACTTTCTAGATAACAATAGTTTATTTGAGGATTTTCAGTCAGGATTTCGAGCGCATCATAGCACAGAGACAGCACTGGTGAAGGTCACAAATGACCTCCTGACTGCGTCAGACAAAGGACTTATCTCTGTACTTGTCTTGTTAGATCTTAGTGCCGCATTCGCCAAGTGCTTGCTCATGGGGGAATTGTTGGGGAATTGTTGGGTCTCTGTATATTAAAGAGTACAGTCTTGACCTGCACGGAGACCTGCACGGAGTTCCACAAGGTTCTGTTCTTGGACCAATACTATTCACTTTGTATATGCTTCCTTTAGGTGATATTATCCGTAAACACTCCAAAATTGCTATGCAGATGATATTTATCAATGAAGCCTGATGAAACCAATCAGCTAACTAGACTCCAAGCATGCCTTAAGGACATAAAGACCTGGATGACCTGCAATTTTCTGTTACTAAACTCAGACAAAACTGAAGTTATTGTGCTTGGCCCTAAACACCTTAGAAACACATTATCTAATGATTTAGCTAATCTAGATGGCATTACCCTGGCCTCCAGCTGCACTGCAAGGAATCTGGGAGTTCTTTTTGATCAGGATATGTCCTTCAACTCCTACATAAAACAAATTTCAAGGACTGCCTTTTTTCACTTACGTAATATTGCAAAAATCAGGCACATCCTGTCTCAACAAGATGCAGAAAAAATAGTCCATGCATTTATTACTTCTAGGCTGGATTACTGCAACTCATTATTATCAGGCTGCCCTAACAAGTCTCTAAAGACTCTCCAGCTGGTTCAGAATGCAGCTGCATGTGTGCTGACTAAAACTAGAGAAAGAGATCATATTTCCCCCATCTTAGCTTTGCTGCATTGGCTTCCAGTAAAATCAAGAATAGAATTCAAAATCCTCCTCCTCACCTACAAAGCCCTTAACGGTCAGGCACCATTATATCTTAAAGAGCTCATAGTACTCTATTTCCCCACTAGAGCACTGCACTCCCAAAATGCAGGCTACAGTCGCCAAAAGTAGAATGGGAGGCAGAGCCTTCAGCTATCAGGCTCCTCTCCTGGAACCATCTTCCAGATTAGGTCCGGGGTGCAGACACCCTCTCTATGTTTAAGAGTAGGCTTAAAACCTTCCTTTTTGATAAAGCTTATAGTTAGGGCCGACCAGGCTCGCCTTGGACCAGCCCTTAGTTATGCTGCTATAGGCCTAGACTGCCGGTGGACTTCCATTGATGCACTGAGCTCCTCTCTCCTCTTCTCCATCTGTATGTATCCTTTTACCATTAATGCATGTTACTAACTTGACTTCTTCCCCGGAGTTCTTTGTGCTTTCTCATCCCCAGGAAACCACATGGACCATGCTGAAGTGTTGGCGTCCTTCCTCTGTCCTTCTCCAGCTGTTGCTGTTTGATGCTGCTAGTCATGTGTCTGTTGTTGTTGTTGCTGTTCTGCTTCTCTGTGCCACCCTCCACCTCCCACCCTCTTCTCTCTCTCTGAACTCAACCGGTCAAAGCAGATGGCCGCCTACCTAGAGCCAGGTTCTGTATGAGGTTTCTTCCCATTAAAAGGGAGTTTTTCCTTACCGCTGTCACCAAGTGCTTGCTCATGGGGGAATTGTAGGGTCTCTCTCTCTGTAAATTAAAGAGTATGGTCTAGACCTGCTCCATGTGAAAAGTGCCCTGAGATGACTTTTGTTGTGATTTGGCACTATATAAATAAAATTGAACAGAAAAATTGAATCCTGATGATGTCATAGTGATGGGTTATCTTGACTTGAGCTTGGAGACTACAAATTTATAACAGAGGGTCACTGTTATATTTCCTTGCATTGATGTGCATCAACACTCAAGGAAAACAGCTATTTCATTACTTTGGCTCCCCAGATTGCTACACTGCCACTGCCAGTTTCCAACTACTTAATCTGTATAACACAAATTGGGGTTATTTCCTTGACTGCCCTGGTTTGGTATCTTGGTGTAGTACAGTGGGAGGAGAGGTGCAGCAGAGGGTGTGTAATCCTATGCCAAGAATGAGTATGTCTTGTCAGGACAGGTCAAAACTTCTGTGTACTTGTGTTCCACAATACTTTGTCACTTTATTTGGTGAATGCATGCCAATATAAACCTCCCTGAGTCACACAAACCCTGTCCCAGGGATGCCTCGTAACCTGTAACTTAAATACGACACAATGACAGAGTGCTGGTGCACCTCAGAAATTAGAATTAATTCAGAATGCTGCAGCCAGGATTTTGACAAATACAAAAAAAAGAGATTACATTATCCTTCTGCTCCCATCCCGGCACTGGCTACTTGTATCTTTTACAATTGATTTTAAAGTCCTTTTACTTATCTACAAAGCCTCACATAATCCAGCACATACAATCCTTCACATATGAGCAACTGCCTTTCATTTTATGTCCCAACATGAACTCTCAGATCTTCCACTGCTGTTTTAGAACTCCCCACAAGTGTCCCACAAGAAATCTGGAGAGGCTGTTTTCTGTTTTTATGGCCCTAATCTGTGGGCCCTCCAGCACCCTCCCCCTGGATCGTAGAACAGCATATTCCCTTGGAATTTTTACAGGGAAATTTAAAGACCTAATTTTTTAATTTGGCTTTTAATTTAGGTAAACGTTACTCATATAATGGTTAATGTTTTATTGTATTGTGATCAAACT
This sequence comes from Thunnus albacares, assembly GCF_914725855.1. NCBI lineage: Eukaryota > Metazoa > Chordata > Actinopteri > Scombriformes > Scombridae > Thunnus > Thunnus albacares. The sequence continues at coordinate 246,707 of NC_058112.1, forward strand.
ATTTTTTTGTTTTGTTTTTCTTGCTTTGTTAAGCACGTTGGGCTGTATCTTTGCATGAAAGGTGCTATACAAATAAAGTATTATTATTATTATTGTTGTTTGTTGTTGTTGTTGTTGTTGTTGTTGTTGTTGTTGTTGTTATTAATAATTTATGGTGATCTGCGGGAAGACTGTGGAGGACTGCCAGTAAGATGCTGAACTTTAAAATCATTTCAGAGACTGTTTCCCTGGTGAAGATCAGTGCTGCTACCAAACCAGTTTGGGTTTTGCACTAGCTTTATGCAATGGAGGTCAGTAGCCCAGTTATGAGTTGCTCGATAATTTAACTCTAGTGTTCATGTGTGCAAGATGGGTTGGCTATTTTCTATATTCTATTGTCTTTTGGTTGTAAATCTATTTGTGAATCTGGTGATGCTTGTCAAGTAGAAGCATGGGGAATGGTGATGATAAAAAGTATTGATTGTTAACTGCATTTGAAGTACATTCTGGTTTACTTTTGATCACAGATGTGGTGAGATAATGAATGATACAACCATGAATAGTAGTTAGTTGCATCAGCTTTTACCTACAGTATGTTATGAGCTTATGATAGCTTAAAAAGGGTAGTTTAAAAGGGACTGCATAATTTAATACTACTTAAAATAAATTGTTGTTAAGCCAGAAGTTATGACAGCAGTCGACATTAGCTTTATTTACTTTTAATGTGAGAAATTGTATAAATTCGGTGAAAGAAGACACTGATGCTTAATGTTTTCTTGCAATATTTACAAATGCGTATGTATTTTTTGTTGCCTACTATACATTCATTTGCAGTAGCATATGTATATATATATATATATTTTTTGTTTTCAATTTTTTTGTATTCAAAGATTTTTTACTGACTAATGGAACTAATGGAACTATATAACCGAATTATAAAACTAAACCGCTGAAAGGAAAAGCTGTTTGGTCATTGAGTGGAATCCATTTAAAAACCTTCAAGTAGATGCATCAGTCTCTTTCAAGTGGGGAAGCTGCACATACTCTTAAAACATAACTTGACACATACTAAATATTAGACCACATTTTAAGCTCTACTTTTATTTTACATATGGCACCACAGAGGTATTTAACTGCAGATGGTTAATTGTATGGATCATTGCAATGTAGAATAAAATCACAAACTACTACGTGCACAAAACATTCATGGTTATTGGACCATCACTATGTCCAGAAAGGGGAATTCAAGGAAGTAAACCAACGGAATTCAACTTCCAATCTTTAGTGATTATCAATTTGGTACACTGGATGGTGTGATTGCCACTCCTGGAGGGAGCCAAGCCCTGCACCATCATTGCCTGGGCCCACTTTTCAGGAAAAGTGGTTTTCACTAACCGTGGTGAGGCAATGTCATTTGTGAACAATGACTTAAAGAACATGTCCTAAGAACTTTGATGCCACTGTGTGTTTATATAGAGGATCAATTATACTATTTTGACATGACTTTGTGCCATTCAGATAGTCCAGTTTGACTTTATGCAACCACAGGATTCTTTTTCTATGTGAGACTGTCCATTTGTTTCATTTACTCCAATCAGCCATGATTGGCAGCGGAGTTGAGCTAGCTTCTTTCTTTAGTTAGATACCGTTCTTCTGGGAGCTACTCACTGGACTTGGGTTTAGCAGTTCCAGGCTTAGAGGGACATTTGTGCTTCATTTGGGGAATCACAAAATGCACAAGAAACATTGCGTAGGATGCAGCAGTGCATCCCGTACAATGTTTATATTAATAAATATAGTTATTATCACATTAATTATTTCCAGAATATGTAGACTCTCCCCAATCCATGCATCTCATGAGATCATATGTGACTCACAGCCAGAGATAATAGGCTGAGAAGACAGCTTGCCCGGCTCACAGTGCGTGATTGGTGGACTTGTGCGTCTGTCTTCTGAAACTAACCAATTGACAAGGCTAGGATGACACACACGTCACAGCCTCTCACCCAACAGTCACTGTGTTTTAATTCACATGATGAAGAGCAATACGAACATAAAAGAGATCCATTTGCAGATGGGTGAGTGTAATATTGAACTTTGTGGGTAAATGTGACCATCTTGGCTAAATGCTGCTTCTATGAGCAATTCGTAGAATTAATTTGTGTAAAAATAGCCATAAACTTTGTTTGACAAAATTTGCTGTCCATTGGTAAAGGTTTGCTCTGTGTAAAAGTTATTTCCTATTTCCTTTTGAATGATCTTAGCAATAATGAATGTTCTTCATTGTTTTGTTTTTCTTTTTACAGAGAGGATTCATAGGTGCCAGGGCCACCCCCTCCTTCCTTCCTGCCTTCCACATCACAGTCATCCTCAGAATAAATGCCTCCACCAGCACAAATACCTTACATCTGTGTGTTTTTAATTTGAAAGTGTGAATAAAAATTTGTTTGAAATAGAAACTGTAATGCTTATTTGTTCATGTTATCTCAGTCCCTCATTTGGTGATAGAGTGACAGACAGCACTTCTATTCAAAAATCGATGACAAAATTTAATTGACATTTTTCATACATTTATCTATTATTTTATTCATATATAATACTACTTTTGTGAGCCTAAGACTTTGGTAAACCCCTTTCAAGCACAAAAACAACTGGTTCACATGAGTAAAGGTATGTTTTCACATGAGATATGAAGAATTTCTAAACTTAGAATTCCAATTTTCAGGTTTTGGGCCACATGATCTCTTTACACAGTGCTGTACGTCAAAATTGTGACTCATATTTCAGAAAGCTGAGATTGTTCTCAACATTTTGATATGAAACACTTGAGTATTACTGTATAGGCAAGTGCCTTTAAAAAGCAAATTTAATAAGATATATAAAAATTGGGAATACCGTTAGACCCCAGAGGGGTGGGTAGGGAGCATGTTCATGGGTTTGTTAAAGTGTGCTATTGTATACCATAGTATATGGTTTTTATGTTTTGTGTTTTACTCTGCTATTTTGGGTGGATGCTAGATTGTCTTCATCTCTGAGTGAAAGGTGCAGTGTTTAGGATTTAGTGGCATCTAACAGTGAGGTTGCAGATTGCAACAAAATGAATCCTAACATTGGTCTCATGGAATGTGAAGTGTTTCAGCCATGTAATTAAAAGGTGTTGCATTTTCTTGCATCTGAAATCATGGAAGCCAGACATTTTTCTCAAGGAAATGCATATTAGTGTAAATGAACAGTGCAGACTGAGAGCAAATTGGATTTCTCAGGTTTTCCAAGCACCTTTTACTCACAAGGCCAAAGGTGTTGCTATTCTTTTTAGTAAAAATATCTTGGTTCGCCTTGATTCTATGACAGCGGACCCATAGGCAGGTATCACGTCATATAAACTTGTTTATATTTCAAAATATTGTTGCTATTGTGCTTCTGTGTCTTTCTTTCCCCCTCCCGCTTTCTTTGTCAACCTAACCGGTCAAGGCAGATGGCTGCACACCTCAGTCATACCTTCAAAGCAGGTTATCCAGCCTGCAGGGCCTGGGCAACAGGTTCTTTAAAATGCCTGTAGCAAAGAGGCAAAACTGATCAGTAAAAGTCTTTAAAAGTGTTCCATCAAGGTTTAAATAAAGTCAACTTTACAACATACCTTCCAGGAGACTAGCCTCTTCCCCAGCCACATGGGACAAAATGCATCAAGAGTGAGATCTGTGTGCTACCTCTATATATCTGCTCTTAATGAGACAATAGTCTCCAGGTGTGTGTGTCTGCCAGTGAGAGGCAGAGGGAGGAGGAGCTTCCATGGAGGGAGAAAACTGAGATGGTGGCATTATAAGCCTATCTATCACAGAAGCAAATTTGCTTGCCTCTAAACTTAAATTGTGATCAGGTAATAATTAAAGTTCTGGCCACAAAATTGGGTAGCCATACCTCAAAAATTGTATCAGACTGGATTTATCCCTGATAGAATTTCATTCAGTAATGTTTATCTGCTTTTGCATAAGCTATATTCAGGTAATGAAAAGGACACACAAGCTGCCATTTTATCTCTCGTTGCTCAAAGAGCATTTGATCAGATTGAATGCCCTTATATGTTTGAGACATTGAAAAAATTTGGGTTTGGGGCGAATTTAATACAGTGGGTCAAAATGAATTATTACAATCCAGTATCTTGTATTCTACAATTACAATTTACAATTTCATTTAGCAGACGCTTCTATCCAAAGTGACATACACCTGAGAGCTGATACAACACAAACAGGGTTAAGATAAGTTTGAGTCCAATAGGACATAGATGTCAACAGGCAGTGCACAGAGGCAATGCATAGAGTGCATACATTGCAGCAGATTTTCTTTCTTTTTTTGTTTTGTTTTGTTTTGTTTTTTTCTCTTCCTTCAGTCCATCAAGTGCAGAGGTGTTTGCGAAAAAGCTGGGTCTTTAGCCTTTTCTTAGAAATTGAGAGGAACTCTCAGGAGTTTGGTAACTCCTGAATGAGGGAGTTTGGGTAAGCAGGAGTTGTTTTAGTTTCTGTTTTGTAAGAGAGTGTCAGGGTTTTGAATTAGATGTGGGCAGCAACTGGGAGCCAGTGCATTCTGACTAATACAGACAAATCCCAACCTTTTGATTTGTAATGTGGCGTAAGGCAAGGCGATCCCCTTTCCCCTCTTCTTTTTGATATTGCTTTAGAACCTCTTGTAATCGGAATCAGAGGTCACCCAGATATCCATGGTATAAAATTTGGTAATTCAAGATTCAAGATTTAGTTTATTGTCATTTTCTTGTGTATTTGTATACACAAAAAAACAGAATACTGTTCCTCCCAGCCCATAGCAGTGCAACAACAACAGAAAGGATAAAGAAAGTACATGTCTCAGTTAAATGTAGACAGCTCTTGCATGTCAATGAGTGACCAGCGGAGTTGGAGTTATATAATCCATTTTGCTGTCCAGAGAACATTAGACAACATGATTGTTGGACCTGCCATTTTGTGTGGATTAACAGTTAGCCTAGCTTGCACTCCCCTGCACTTGCCCAGCTACCACATCCTGTTGCACTGCTTTTGATGTTTCCTCTCCGGTGCAGCTCCAGGCAACGCAGTGCACTCCACATGAGACAAATGCACTCCACACAATGACACAGACGTAGACGTAGACATGGACAAAGACACTGCATAGTCATAACTAGGAGAGGCTGCTGCAAACATCGTCGCGCCACCATCACACCAGTTCATGGAGAGAGAGAGAGAATACCACCAACAAGGACCCCTTCATTTCTCTTCTTGACTTCACAAAATAACTCGTCTGTTAGCTTCCTCAGTGCAGTTTCTCCTTTGGAAGGTTGGTAACAGTGGCAGGTAGCAGTTAGCAGTTGACAGGTAGATAGTTGTTGTGATTTAAAAAAAATATATCCAAAGATTATATTTCCTCTTCTGTTCTTGCTGATTAATGGTGTTACCTCTTCTTTAGAGTCTAATGTTGAAAGCCTTGTGAATTTACATGCTGGTGATTTATTGATTTGTTTATCTGATTCAGTAGTTACAGTTCCCAACATCCTAAACTACATTAAATTAGTAAACTGTCAGGATATACAATTAACTTGGAGAAAAGTGAAACCATACCTCTTATAAATAATCTGAGCCCTGTAAAGTTTCACCTAAATTTAATTTTTCGGTCATGCTGGATAAGCTAAAAGCTAACATCAGGAACTGGAGGTTTCTTCCCTTGGCCGCATGCTATTAAAATGGTTGCACTTCCAAGGTTCTTGTATTTTTCCCAAAACCTTCCTATATATTTATCATTGTCTGTCTTTAAACAAATGGATTCAACTGTCCTCTCATTTGTCTGGGCAAATAAACCCCCTCACATTTCTAAAGCCCACTTGCAGAATAATGTAAACATGGGTGGCTTTCGCCTGCCTGTATTTAGGTTATATTACTGGGCTGCAAATCCAAGGGCTCTCACTTTCTGGCAGTGAGGTTTCCCTGATGATGACTGGTCTGCTGTCTCCCTACTTGGTTAAAAACCAAATTCCTGTCAGTTTCAAAAGCCTCTCTCCCAATGCTACTTTTCTTAAGAGTACAGCCAAAATAACTTTGTCAGAACTTCATTCTTAGAAACTCACTCAAGATTTTAAATAATTAAAATAATTTTAACCGAAAGCTTTAACAACTCACACTCTCTTTCTTCTTGATCACCAACCTCCATCAGACCTGCTCCTTCAGCCCTGTCAGTCCCTTCCATCTTCCTTCTCTCCCTTTCTTTGCCTGTTTTAGTAACAGGTTATTTTATTTAACTCAGATTTACAAGAACTCAAGGCTTACTGAGTGATCAACCAGTTTAAATTTGTATTTGTCTCAACTGGCAAAATCTTCTCACCTGACTGGCCTTCGGCAGAGCTGCCGCCTTTTTTGAGGAAATTTCATACATCCATCTACAGGTTGAGGAATTGAGGGATATAAAATTGCGTTGCGATCAACACAATGTGACCTTTTCACTGACATTAACTGATTATAAACAACCATCTATGTCTACTGATATGATTGTTTCGAAATGCTTGATAGGCATATAAGCTAGTCAGCTAGTTAGTACGGTGGAAACTGCTTATAGGGATCACATCCGTCTGGGTCAAATTGATCACAATAAACGGATGATTATTATAACCATTTTTTTTCCTTTTTCTTTATTTCTCATGCAGATTACCATCTAATTGATATTTGTATGTTTATTACATGAATATAAAGTAATGAAATGGGAAGCTTCACTATTTACTGAATGTTATTGACTATTTCAAATCACAGTACAGCTGTTTCAAATGCTTGTTCCCCTGCTGATGGCTTCCCGACTCATTTTAAAAAAGATGAGAGAAAGAGAGAGCACACCCAAGCAAACTGAGAGAGAGAGAAAGAGAGAGAGAGAAGCAGTGGTTGAGCGAGCTAGAAAGTGGACGAGGAGAGCGAGCAGTGGTAGTAAGAGGGACAATGAATGAGAGGAAGGAAACATTATTTTCTGATTGTTTCACGGAGATTACAAATAAACACACCCACACCCTGCACCTCCGCACGCCTGATAATGATGCCGCAGTCGCTAATTACATATCATATGTGTATCATGGGAGTAAGATTAAAAAAAAATAGAATTACTGTAATTTTATTTTTTCCCCCATATTTTTTCATGTATGAAAAGACCCAAAATTAACACTGTAAGTGGACTATTGATTACTATAAGTGAATTATTTAAACAGCATTTGTATAAGAATGATTCCTTCCTGAGCTTTTTGATCCATATAAGTGGTTTTTACTGTATAATGTTAGTGTTATATAGCCTATCTGCTTGTCTTTTCCTCAAATAAACCTAAAGTTAGCTAACGTTAAGCAGGTAACAAACAGTAACAAAGTGATATCTTGCTACATTTATCATCATTTGTCACAAATTCATATTGGAGCTGGGTATCTTCACTCTGTAACTACTTACTATTTCACCCTGTATATTATGTTTATCTTGGTAAAGTTTTTGCCAACATCTTGTCACAACTTCAGTGGTTTTTAACTACCATCACAGTCTACCAAAGATGGTACAAGAATTACGGAGTGGGCAGCAGAGCCAATGCAAATGCTGGATTAGAGCAGCAGCAGCCTTTCCCAGGTCCTAGCACCCAGCATTCTAGGTACATTGTGAATTTGGAGACGTAATGGTACAATTTGATTGATTTTAATGAAAAATTAATGAGAAAATACTATTGACGATTTAAACCAATAATGTACATTTATTTTGGGGGGGGGGCTAAAGAGGATTTATGGGGGGCTAAAGCCTCCCTAAAATAGGCCTAGCGACACCCCTGGTTTCAAGCATAAGTCTGATTATATTTTTGACTTTTCTCTTTGTCAAAAAATCTCATGTGCAAAGCCAAACCAACAACGACCTGATCTACTACCAGGTAATGTTTGTCTATCCAAAGCCTGATCCTCTGTGCTAAAAAGTTCTATTGTTGTCCACTGTGTGACATTACCATGAACTAACACAAACACATTGTCCTATAGAGAACCAAATGCGTATTAATTAATTATCCACTGCTGAAAATAGTCCACAACACATGCAGTATTTCCTCCTGTCTGAGTAATGTTCACTAAAAACTACAGTGACCAGCTGTTTTGGGAAATTTTCAAGCTTTTTTTCAAAAATGAATCTATATATTTGTGAGCTGTTTTAAATAATTTACAGCATGTCTTCAATAGGAACTACTGGACCACCGACAGAGTAGAGTATTGAGAGTCAGATAGGTTGTAGTCTTTTCATGAGATTTGTTGACAATGAAAAAAAATATAGATTCACCAGCCTTATACTTTAAATTTCAATATTCAAAAAACTTAAGTCTAATAAACCTTATTGGAACCCAAACTGCTGGAATCGGTTTTAATCCATTCATCAACACAGTGCAAGTTAGTGGGATCCAAAAAGAGAAACAGAAAAGGAGGAATGAAAGAGGAGGGAAGAACAGAATATTGATAATAGATGAATGAAAGCATCCATTCATCCATCCATCCATCTCTCTAGTCAGTCAGAGAGACAACAGCGCGCTGTCACAGTCCTCTCCCACAGCTGCTGATATCTTCATACAAATAATCATCATTTACATTCTAATTAAAAATCATCATAATGTTGATCATTTACATCCTAATGAAATACATTTGCATGGTAATCACAGCAAGATGGTATTGTGACAGGGAGGCATTTTGCCTTTTCACTGACAAATAAAGAGACGGACAGACAGAGGGATAAAGGCAAACTGAAATGAAACCGCACAGAGCAGATGGGAATCAGCTTAGTGTTTGACTCACTTTGGCATCTCTATTTCAACCAGGGGGTGATGTTTTTTCCACAGAGACCTCTGTTCGCACCCTAATATTAGGATAGGATAGGATTATTTCATCAATGGAATAATCCTATCAAAGCAATTATTCACTCATTCAATCTCCCCCACTTAACTCTACATTGAAATCTACAATGATTTCACTTAGTTTGTGATATGAAGGCTGAGATGATTGATTTTTGCTCACATGTTCCACAATTATCACTGGCACCACTGTTGTGGTTGCAGTATCTTAGCTGTTCCTAGGACTGCGCTCTTCAGCACAAGAACAGGCACTCAGTACAAGATCAATAGAGGCGGGGATCTGCCACACCAGACAGGACCCCAGGTGCAGGCTGTGCAAAGATGCTCCTGAGACAGTTCAGCACATAATAGCAGGGTGTAAGATGCAGGCAGGAACAGCGTACATGGAACGCCATAACCAAGTGGCTGGCATAGTGTACAGGACCATGTGCACTGAGTATGGGTTGGAGGTCCCAAGGTCACAATGGAAGACACTTCCTAAGGTGGTTGAGAATGACCAAGCCAAGATCCTGTGGGACTTCCAGATCGAGACTGACAAGCTGGTGATGGCTAACCAACCAGACATTGTGTGGTGATAGACGTAGCAATCCGAAGTGACAGCAACATCAAGAGGAAGGAACACGAGAAGCTCGAAAAATACCAAGGGCTAAAAGTGGAGCTAGAAAAGATGTTGGGACTAAAGGCAACAGTGGTGCCAGTGGTAATTGGAGCAGTGGGGGCTGTGACCCACAAACTGGGAGAGTGGCTCAAGCAGATTCCGGGTACAACATCTGAGGTCTCTGTCCAGAAGAGCACAGTCCTAGGAACAGCTAAGATACTGCGCAGAACCCTCAAACTCCCAGGCCTCTGATAGAGGACCCGAGCTTGAGGAAGACATACCACCACCCCCCCATGGTGTGTATATATATATATATATACACACCATATTTTCAGATCAGTTTCAGGAGACATATGGACATCATTTCTATAGGCATCAGATATCTGGTGATGACACTAAAAGCACAGATGAGAATTTTCACCACATTGTTATTCTCTTGGAGTGCTCTGCTTTTTTCTCTCACATATAACAGAGAGGGGAAAAACCCAGGGGCTACCAGGACTTCCACTGCAGTGAATGTAGGCAAAATTTCCAAGCTGGGCATCAAGACGTGCAGTGTAAACATTGCCTTAATACTAAATACATATATATACATACAATACATACTATATAGTGCACTATATCTTCATTATGTACAGTATGTGTCTGAATTCTAAGTGTAAATGTATGCACTATATAATGGCCTCAAAAAATCCAATTCACCAATCCACAATTGAACAAAAAAGTGGTGTCCATAGCATGTACATGGTTGCGTTCACCATGCACCCAGAGTACACAGTCACAGCAGACAACATATGAAAGGCGTTCTGCCACAACAACAGTAACACTAACACAGAAATTATTGGTGTAGCTCTGGAGCCCACCTATCCACAGGATTAAAAAGCAATATACAATTAATTAATAAATGCAGACCATATGCACCTAAAAACAGGACACGTAATACAGGCAATACATATGAAATTAAACCTTTAAATTAACAAAGGGGAATAAAATACATGTGAAACAAGACCTTATGAATTATGTTGAAAAAGAAAAAAAATGCCCATATCTCTGGATACAGTGTCACATCATTGTTTCACAGCAGTGGGCACAAAAGACCTGCTGTAGAGCAGCTCAGCATCCTTAACCACTCACTTGACACACTTTTTAGATTACTAAAATCAAACAGAGGATGACCTTCAAACTGAAGTCTGGTCTGAACTTGATACCACTAGTATGTCGGTGTACACAGATGCTGTTTGTTGACATTCATTTTATTCTATCAGTGTTTTAATTTATCTTACAGAATAGCTCACCGAACACACTGAAGACAGTTTTCATAAGAAATGTTTCTTTGGTGGAAAGAAGTTCAACGAAAACTGCTGACTATATGACAAAATGATCCAAATTCAAGCTCCACTTCCATCTTTTTTCTGGTGCTCTCAGCTCTATCATACAGTCTTCACTGAACGTCAGCGGATGGAGTTTGCTCAGTGGTCATGGAGATGGATCTGCTGACATGCAAGATCAGTAGGTTAATTTCGCAAGGACCTTCAGGACTTTTTGGGACTTTTCAACTGCAGATGAAGACAGTGTTATAGGCTTGCAAACCCTGAAAATGAAAAAAGTTACTCAGTGCACCTTGAGTTGGACTATTCCTGAGGTCAAGAATAAACTTTTTATGCTGTTGACAGTGTTTCTGTTGCTGTTGTTTTCATTTTTCAAAGCTGCATGTACCAAAACCTAAATTCCATTCACCTCTATAGTATTGGGGTGGTGGCAGAAATCTCAGAGATCTCAAAACCTGGACACATAAAACTAAAACTACCTTCATGGATAGATACTATCTGGGGGAAATGAGGATATGCTTTTTTGTAATTTGGGTGACCCAATCTTAATCTGGCTTACTTTAACTGTACCATGAATCACTCAGCTTCTTTACTCACTGGATACATCAGACAGATGTCTGTGATGTCTGAAGGATGATCAAATGCCCCTTCTGATAATAAGATAGATAACAACTAATGAGATATTAGACTGCCTAATGGAGTTATAACCAAATGACATTCAGTGTGAACATCATGCTGAGTTTTGGTGTGTCGCACTAACTCCTGTGTGGAGCTATGCAAAGGTCTTTGCTCTCAGTATTAGAAGGTTTTCTTCAGGACAAAAGAAGGGTCGGGCTGCTCTGCACATCAAATGTGGAGGTCAAACTGATCCACGTATCAAATAGAGAGGCTGGCCCTGGCCACACATCACACAGAGGCTGGGCTGGGCCACACATTGGACACATTCAATCTGAGTCGGCTCTCCTATTGAGACAGAGAGCTCAGACAGACAACACACAACAGAGCAGAATTACATCACCTCTGGCAGCTCGAGTGCTCCTTCTCTTCATGGCTTTTCTCCTTTTCTTACCTTCTTCAGTGGACAATCTCCTTATGCCACAATAGCATGGAGGATCCTTTTTAGCCACAATGCCGTGCTGCTGCAGCATGGACAATCCCGTTCAGCTACAAAGCATGACATTCTCTGCTGCTCATCTTCAATTAGCTGTGCTCTGATACATCTCAATACAGCTTCAATACAGCTTCAGTACAATTTAAATATGGCTCAGAACATCTCAATTCAACCTCAGTGCTCCTCAATGCAGCTTCAGTACTCCATCCCTACATCTTAATACGGCTCAGTACATCTCAATACAGCTGCAGCAGATCTAAATACAGCCTCAGAGCAGGTCTGTGAGACCATTCAACAGCTCAGATTCACTACCTGAAGCCCTCAGCATGCTGGGTTCTGTTGTGGATGAATGAGTGACAGAATGGAGAGAATTCCAGTTGGGATACTCAGTCAAGAGTTCAGCTTGACTCATAACGACAGGAGTTAACGGTGACTTAACAAACTGAATGGTTGTCAGCGCTGGCTAACTGAAGTATGTTGACTGACTCTGGACGTCCTGAGAATGACCAACACTGCCTTGGATCAACATTTACCCAACATAAAGTGTGCCAGTGTTTGCTGTCCTCTCCTGAGCTCTGAATAGGAGAATAAACACTGTAACTATGTAACTAACTTATCTGATTAATAATACTTCAATCAATCAATCAATTTTCATTTATATAGCGCCAAATCACAACAAAAGTCATCTCAGGGCACTCAGGTCCAGACCGTACATTTTACTTACTCTTTACTTACAGCCTAAATCGACATTCACCAGAGCCATCTAATTCTTGACTATCCTGAAGTAAAGTTGTATATTTAAACAGTTTTTGGGCATAACCACTATCAGTTATAATAACATACACTACATAGCCAAAAGAATGTCGACACCCTAACATTCCAGCCATAAATGACAATGCCATGGGCATTAATAAATGCTTTTGTATCATTCTTCTGGTTTCAGGCTTTCCACCAGCTGTTGGAACCTGGCTCTTGGGATTTGCTCACATTCAGCCACTGACATTGTGTGATAAGGCCTGGCTTGGAGTCTGTGTTCCAGTTCATCCCAAAGGTGTTGGATGGGGTTGAGGTCAGAGCTCTGTGCAGGCCAGTCAGGTTCTTCCACACCAAACTAGGAAAACATTTCTATATGGAGCTAGCTTGTACACAGGGACATTGTCATGTTGAAAGAGGAAAGGGACAAACACTGTTGTCTAAAATATCATTGTTTGATGTAGCTTTAAGATTCCCTTCATTAGAATCAAGGGGCCCAAACCAGGATGAACAGACCAAGACTAAAAGTAAGCTTTTTCACCAAAATGAAAGTCTTGTGGCAAAATGCATTGGAGTATCTATCCAAAATTGAAACCAAATAGCACTGAAATCAACTGAGATGTCAAAATAGACATTTACAAAACCAGGCAGGTATATGAGTTGCTAATACATCTACAACCACTGCATCAGACCTGACACTTACAATTAATCAAGTCATCTAGGGGTAAATAAAGTCCATATGAGTATTTATTTGCACAAATAAGCAAACATTGATTTATTCACTTTCTCACATTAATTCTTACCTGGATAGACATACAAACCTGCAACCCATCAACACACACACACACACACACACGCAAGCATGCACGCACACGTAGTTAAATCTGCCACGATTACACTTAAGGCTTCATTACTGTGATGGAGACGTCATTAACAAAATGGAGGGGGATTTATTCAGCAGGAGAGAACGTGCACTAAAGATTAAAAATCACCAAATCCTTGGACATTTTTGGGACTGCAGGAAGTACATGCACTGTAACTAATAAGAGAAAGACAGAGAATCATTAACAAAATGCATACTGGTCCTACACAGAGAACATTTGATGTGGCTGCATCTAGCAGGGATGGAGGAACACGTGGGTAGAGGCTTGTTCTGTACAGAATGACCTGAACATATGAAGTATTTTCATGTGCAGCTGCTCTGCATCAGTGATTTCTGTTCACTGACAGCATTCAGTACCAGTGCAGCAGCAGTGTGAAGATCTTTTTTGTGCATTTTAGTTCAACACCAACCTCCTGGGTTTGCATCCCTTGACATACTACTTTTGACATTTTTAATTTTTACCCATGACCATCATATCTCCCAGAGGGCCCTGGGTTGGAATTGAGCTGTCTCTGTGTAGAGTTTGCATGTTTTCCCTGTTTCTGTCTGCATGGGTTCTCTTGGCTGAGACCTTAAATTGCTCATAGGTGTGAATGTGTATAGATGTGACTCTTCTCTGCTTGCACTCCTCCTGGATGTGACTGACTAATCATATCCACCTTTGTTGCCTTTGTTGTGTGATGTAGTGCCTCTACTCATTTTCTCTGACAATTCATGTTATCAAAGGTTTTCCACACAACAGAAGTTGGCCCTTTTTTTGAACAAACTCCTTCTCAATGGAGTCAGCAGAAACATTAGTGGGTGTTCAGACAGAAAACAGTCTTGTGTGAAAACAAGACTAGTTCAGAATGTAGTATATGTCTGGACTGTGTATGAAACACTAGAGGGCTTTAATTTGAAACAAGGGATACAGGAAGTGGCAATACTCGGCCAAGGCAACTCAGTCAGTCAGTCAGTCAGGGATTTGTCAAATACTTTGGTTTATGGCCAAATACCTGCAAAACTAGTGACATTACTATACTATACTTTGTATACAGTGCTAATTAGCAAATATTATCAAGCTAACATGCTAAAGATCATGGTAAACAATATACATGCTTAGCATCAGCATGTAAGTATTGCCTTTGTGAGCATGTTAGCATGCTGACACTAGAATTTAGCTTAAAGTCCTCCCAGAGCCACTAGAATGGCTTTAGATGTGTTTTGTTCACCTCTGTGTTTGAAAGGTGCACAAATAAACTTGCTTTGCCTAATATGGCACCATAACTCCTTCACCACTAAATAAATGCTGATAAAAGGACATTAACACAAAAAATAAAAATAACTTTTATAAAGAGTAGATGTAATTCACAATATAGCATTGACTTAAGTCTGCCATAACATTACTATGACTTCCAAAAAAGTTTAGTAATATTTTTGAATAGGTATTGATGTGAAATGAGCAGCTTTCTAGTGCTGAAGCATCAATTATAAGGCTAAAGAGAGGCTCTAATAAGAGGCTTTACTGATGTGAGGGCTATGTGAAGAGAGGCCAGTCACCCATTAGGCACTTGTCCTCACAGGCTCTTTTGGCAGCATAAGAGGCTTTGGCTGCTCGCTGGCTGTATGGAACCTAAACAATAAACAACTGTAGAGAGCATAGAGCAGTCCTAATACAACTGTTGTGGCAAACCTTAACTAGATTAAGTGAGGAGGGATGTCCAATAAGAGGCTTTCACTGAAGACAAGACCTCTGTACAATGGACAGCTAGACACAGAGAGGTGATGAAGACATCCAGCCCAGATACTTGGAAGACTGACCTCCAGCAAAAGGCTGCAGCAGGGCCTCAGCTGATCAAGTGTCTCAATAAAGCCTCCTCACACAGGGCCAGTATAACTTGAAGACCTTGTGTGATTGGTGATAATTACAGAGGTCACCTCTGGTATTAATGCCCTGTAAATCTGACATGCCTATAAAGTCAAATTCTGACTACAAATTGTCTTTTAAAAGATAAGTTTGGGTTCTTTCAATGTTGTACCAGACATCTTGATTTTTTTCTTTCTACAAAGACCTGCCCTACTCTGCCTCTGATTGGCTACTACTCGTTGCCTTTGTTGGTTAGGTTTTGGCATGAGGAGTGAGATGGTTAGGGTTAGGGTAAAAATATCAGGGCCAGGGCCAATCACAGGCAGAGTAGGGGTAGGTCTTTGCAGAATGCAGGTGGAAAAGAAATAATGCATACCAGATACTAGATTTAAAAACTCTGTATACTGTGAAATACACAGAGATTTATCTGGTGGTGATAGGCTTAATCAGCATAGTGTGAACTCATTTGGCAAGGGCTTGAATGTAACGGACATTCATTTATATGTAAAAGTCCCGTACTCTAGCTTTCACCACTTCAAATTCACTGTGTATCGCTTAGTTTGTGCTAATTAGATCAATTGCACATTTGTTTGGTAATACTGTATGGTCCTCTGAATCACAATATGACCTGAAGCAACACCTGCATAGTACAATTTACAATTTACAATTTCATTTAGCAGATGCTTTTATCCAAAGCGACGTACATCTGAGAGCTGATACAAGACAAGCAGGGATCTAGTCAGGAGACAGCAACACGAGTAAGTGCCATAAAGTCCGATAGAACATAGGTGCCAACAAGTGGTGCACTGAGGCAATGCATAGAGTGCATAGATTGCAAAGAAGCAGATTTTTTTCTTTTTTTTTAAAATAAAAATTATATGATAATTAAATAAAATAATAAGACCTGTATAATCAGCTTATCTTGACACGTTGATATGACCAAGTGTTTTAGTTGCCTAAACATACAAACAGAAGGCAGGCAGAACTTGAATCCCTGCCTCTGGTGTCAAAGTCTACACCAGCCAAGTGTAGGGACCAAGCATTTCTAGGCTTAATTTTTATATTTCTTTAACAGTTTAGCAGTATTGGGGCAGCATAATGACCGATAAAATGGATATGTCTCTAGACGACATTATCAAGCAGAACTGGTTACACCTAACCATCCACCCTGACCACCTCCCTATGACTCCCGTGTGGTATGATGTCACCCTTACTGCAATGGAAATGTTTTTGGTAGAATGTTTTTAGCAAAGCAAGTAGTATTATACATATTATATATTATAATAACATATTTATTAGAATCCAGGGTGTGTAGGTGTAATTTATAAAAACTTCTTCTGACAATTTTGGTGAAAGTTAAAAAAAAAGTTACAAATGGCCTAAGCTTATCTACAGCTTCCTTTAGCATGCATTCAAACTTAAAAGAGCCGTGCATGGAGCTGTGTTGCTTAATGTACTGGGAGACATGAAATACAATCCAGGAAGTCGAGTTTGAGTGACAATTTGAAGGCTGACTCCAAAACAATGCACAGTGGTTTATGATACTCAGAAACTGGATTTTACATCTCATGGGCCCATTTTACAAAGAGATCTGCAAGGATTGCTTACACGCAGACAGTACCAGCATCCTGTTTCACAACTGACTGTCAGTCGCAAATTGTACATACATTTGTGAGTCCTACAGTCCTCTCACATGTTCATATATGAGTCACAAATGTGGTGTTTCTTTGATTAACTGTCAAAATGTTGCAAATCGCAGCTGCATATTGCAAATTCGGTGAAACAGGAAAGTGACCATGGCAGCAACTATTTTAACTTTTGTCGCAATGCAAGGTAAAGAGTAGAAATATGCTGTTGCCATTACAAAGTAACTTACCAGAAATGTGTGCTTCCATGCTTGTGACTGGCCAGTGACGCACCTTGCCAGATGACGTTAAATTGAGCTAAGTTCAACTTTTTTGTTGGACAACCCTGTGTTGTTTTACTGGAGCCCCCTGTGTTGGCACGCCCAGTGCGCAGACAGACTGCCCCCATTCAAATGAATAAGAGCCCTACAATTTTTTGTCAGTGTGATGGTCTAAGATTTGTCTGCTTTCCCTCTGACTGATTTTGCTGCTCTGCTCTGTTTTAATAAGAAACTTTCCTTCAGATAAAAGTTTCATACATGACCCGTGTAATGTCAGTAGTTTTAAATATAACAATTATTATTATTATCATCTGATGTATTCAGTTAAGTTGTTCTGCTGTTTTACACAATAGCTGATCAAATTAGTTTATAATTTTATTATCTTCTGAAAAAAGAGTGAAACATTAAAAAATAATAGGGGGACTGACAAGAGCTGCTGAAATCTGTTTCTCACCTATTAGCTAACACACACACACACATACACACACATACACACACACACTATTAGGGGTGAGATGAGTCATCGAAATACCACAGCTGATTCACACAATATAAAATGCATGCACACATACGTGTGACCAAATATTTCTGGTCCGGAGGTTGGTTGTCTGTTTCCTGTAGCAGGTGTTTATGTACTAAATTGTTTTGAAAGATGTTTGATTTCAGATCGAATTTCTTTCACAAAGACTGTCCATACAACATCATGTCTGCACTGTGATAACGAAACTATAGTTGTATGTAACATCAAAACACACAGACTATAGTTTACCAAGTTTATAGTTTTAAGCCTTGTATAATCACATCCATACAGCCACTTGGAACATACAGGTTTCAGTCACTTAATATAATCTTTCTTTAATTCTCCTGAAGTTATTGATAATATTGTATGTTACATTTATTCATTTGGCAGATGCTTTTGTCCAAAGTGCTATATAAATGAGGTACAGTCCAAGCTGCAGTGCCTGACAGTTAGGGATGTGCAGAGGACCCAGTATTTGCATTTGTATCTTTATTTGTTGGGGCGGCAAAATTATTTGTTTTTGTATTTGATTTCAAATAAAAGTGGAAATAGGTGTAAAAACCCTATTTTTGTTTTTATTACACTTCTAATTTTAGGATATTAAAGTGTTAAAATAAGTGTTCATCAATAAACTCAGCAAATGTTTACACTTTATGCCCCAGTAAGGGTTGGCAAGATGGCGCTAGTGTGTCAGGCGGGCCGTCAGCTGCTCCAACTATTGTGTGTGTTTCTGCTGTTTCTAACACTTGTTGCACATACCGTCAACACTCTACTGGTGTATGATCACCAAACGCTGCTAGATCTGAGAATCACCACCAAAAATCTTGTCAAATTTGATCATTACGGGAGAAAAACTGACCCTCATTTCCTATCAGATATCCCGACATACCTCCGCCACACTCTGCGGTGAAAACGGCACTGACCCCGGGGAAAGCATAGCGGCTGTCTTGTGAGGCTGAGGGCCGGGTTAATACATCCTGATCGAGGCGGATATGGAGCTGGGCCTCGCCTGTGTGTCTCTCGACGTTCCCTGGACCCTGTTGCTGCCTGTTTGGTCCCAGTGGCGGGCTCGGATGTGGTGTTCCAGCCCCGCAGACCCTGCTCTCCTTGTCTCCGCTGGTGCAGAGTGAATCTGGGGATCCTGCGGCCTCTGTGTCGGGCCTCCTCGTCAGCTGTTCGATCTGACCTGCCAGCTCCTGCCAGGTTGTGTCTGGTCAACGCCAGATCACTTGGGAATAAATCATTTATCCTTAAGGATTTCTTCATATCCCGGGAACTGGATTTCCTCTTTATCTCCGAGACTTGGCTGAGTGTTGGTGAATCCAGTGTCTTCACAGAACTTTTACCTGACGAGTGCTGCTATTTTAATTCTCCTTGGATGTCTGGCCGAGGAGGAGGAATTGTGACTGTTTTTAAGAGTGACTTTAACTGCAAACAGATATCGCTGTCATCCTCCTTCACCAGCTTTGAACTGAGTCTGTTTGAGCTGGGGCATTCTCACACGGTGGTGTGGGCTGTGGTTTATCGGCCTCCTAAATACAACAGAGACTTTTTAACAGATTTTTCTGTGTTCTTGGCTGATATTATGCCTAAGTATGACCGGGTCCTTATCGTTGGAGATTGTAATATTCATGTGTGTTGCCCTGAAAATCCTTTGGTGCAGGACTTTTTAAACATCATTGACTCTTTTAATCTTGTGCAGTCTGTACTAGGGCCTACACATGAACGTGGTCACACACTTGATCTTGTTTTATCTCATGGTTTGCCTGTTTTTAACCTGGAGATCTGTGACGCTTTTTTTCTCTGATCATATGCCTGTACTGTTTGAAGCTGCTGTTTGCTGTCAAACGGTTAAACCTCGTGCTGCTGTTCGCACATGTCGAGTTATTAACCCTTCCACTGCTGCTCACTTCTCAGATGCGTTCAGTCAAAACTGCGTCATGCCTGAATCTGTGTATGAGGACAGATCAGACCAGACCAGGCAGCATAAAACTAAATCGGAGGCGGAGCCCTGGCTGAATGAAACAACCCGTGCTGCCAGGCAGGATTGTTGAAGAGCTGAGCGAAAGTGGAAAAAGGACAAATTGCAAGTGTCTTTTCAAATGTTGAGGGATTACTGGCGTCATTACCAATCCACTGTGAAAGAGGCTAAAAGAAAATATTTTTCTGATATTGATATTGTTGGTCATTTGAAGCCCTCAGGTTGTCCAGATGAAACTGTCCCTCCCTGACTTTTTAAGGATGCTTTCCAGACTGTTGAACCATCTTTTCTCACAGTTATTAATAGCAGTCTGTCCTCTGGATTGGTTCCTGTTCATTTTAAACATGCCGTTGTGCAACCTTTGTTAAAAAAAACCTGGGCTGGATCCTACTGTTTTGGCAAATTTCAGGCCTATCTCTAAATTGCCTTTCCTTTCTAAAATCTTAGAAAAGGTTGTCTATTCTCAGCTCATGGACTTTTTAAATGAACAAAATATTCTTGAGATTTTCCAATCCAGTTTTAAAACATTGCACAGCAGCGAATCAGCGCTTTTAAGAGTTTTTAATGACATCTTTTTAGCTACTGACTCTGGTCACTGTGTTGTCCTTGTACTTTTAGATTTGACTGCAGCTTTTGATACAGTGGACCATGAAATCCTGATTGCTCGTTTGGAACAGTGGGTGGGCATCAGTGGCACAGCGCTTGAATGGTTCAGGTCCTACCTGTCACATCGAACCTTCTGTGTCAGCCTTGATGACTCTGTGTCCTTCACTGCTCCACTTTCATGTGGGGTACCACAGGGCTCTGTGCTTGGCCCTCTTTTATTTTCCCTCTATCTACTCCCACTTGGCTCAATTCTCAGGAAACATGGCATTTCTTTTCATTGCTATGCGGATGACAGTCAGATCTATGTCCCCCTAAAAAAGTCAGACTACTACAGTGTTAAGCCATTGCATGATGATTGCATGATGTGTTTACATGACATTAAAGCCTGGATGTCTCTAAACTTCCTAAATTTTAATGAAAAAAAGACAGAAGTCATGGTCTTTGGTGGCACTTCTGTGACCCCCCTGGTTGATCTGGGTTCTTTGGCACAATATCACAAGCCAACTGTGCACAATGTAGGGGTAAAAGTGGACACAGACCTTAAATTTGACAGCCAGATTAAAGCTGTGGTGAAGTCAAGCTTTTTCCAGTTGAGGCAGCTGGCAAAAAAATTAAACCAGTCCTTCAGAGACAGCACTTTGAGACAGTAATCCACGCCTTTGTGACCACTCGGCTGGATTACTGCTATGCACTTTATATGGGGGTTAGTGTGTCCTCCATTGCTCGTCTTCAACTGGTGCAAAATGCTGCTGCACGTCTTTTAACTGGCACAAGCAAGTATGAGCACATTTCACCTATTTTAGCTTCACTCCACTGGCTGCCCGTCCATTTTAGGATTCATTTTAAAATTATTTTATTTGCTTTTAAAGCTTTTAAACCTCTCTGAGCTTCTGCACCCCTACACTCCCAGCCGCTCTCTCAGGTCAGCTGACCAGCTGCTCCTGACAGTGCCTAAAGCTAGGCTTAAGCTCAGAGGTGAACGAGCATTTGCTCTTGCAGCTCCAAAACTGTGGAATGGATTGCCGCTGCACATTAGACAGGCCTCCTCACTGTCTCATTTTAAATCTCTTCTTAAAACCCACCTCTTCTCTCTGGCCTTTGACACCATGTAGCGTGTTGCACCTTGTGTGAGCAGTGCACTTTATTTATGTTATTTTATTTGTTTTTATCCTATTTTATGTGATTTTATCTTATTTTATTTTATTTGTTTTTATCTTATTTGATTAGATTTTATCTTATTTTATTTTATTTGTTTTTATCTTATTTTATTTTATTACTTTTATCCTATTGCGTCCTTCATCGTTTTATTGTGTTCTGTTGTGCTATTTATTGTGTTTTTTTATCTTGCTGTGCAGCACTTTGGAAACCTTGTGTTTGTTAAAATCGTGCTATATAAATAAAGTGGATTGGATTGGATTGAAACTATTTTGCAAAGGAAGTCCTCACACCATGTCTCTACCAGGCCACAGATGACTACGCTGACTATACAGCACAGTGCTGCATAGGAGAGAGACAGAGACAGCGACCTGACCAACCTGCATGCTGTTATTTGACATGTTTTTCTTTCTTCCCGAAAACAAATAATTTCTAAAATATTTGTATGAAATAAATATTTACATCATAAAAAGCCACTGTTCATGCTTTTCCAAATACTGGATTCCGATACTGTCAATGTGTGCATCCTGTCTCTCACCTACAGCATCCACACAGCAGCACCTTGCTGTGGACCAGCGCAGAGAGGACTCCCATTCATTCAGGCATTTAAGATGTTTACTACTGATGACAGCAGTGGAGATGGTGTATGACTCCAGTGATAGCTCCAGCTAGGTTAAGAAGCAAGATTTAAGATAACATTTAAAAAATAAACTCCTCCCGCTGGTAAACTGCTCCGGATTAGAGCAGAATCGGGTGTTTATTCCTCCAGAGGACAGCAGCAGCAGCGACACAGGACTATCTGGCTCTGCTCTCTGGCCAACTCTTCTGTCAGCAAGCAGCGGCTCTGTCCCCCAGTCCAGCCCCACCATATGGGCAAATTTTTTGCCCTTAGCTTAGCTTAGCTTAGCCTAGCTTTGCCCCATGTGATGTAAGAAGGGGCATGAAATCTGAATGGCTTGTTGAATCACATGAGTATGGAGCAAGCCAGACCACACCAAACTGACTGAGTGGTCTTATTTCACAGCTTGTGTGTTAGGAGGCTCATTAGAGACCCATATACATGTGCATAAGCACTGAAAAAGTGAGATTTCATAACATGGCCCCTTAAATAGTGAAGTAACGTTATCTCTCCGGATCAACTACATGGGTTAACTGTGTCACATTAAGTTAGTCATCAAATGTTGCCAACATCTTTAGTTCTGTAATGAGTGAATTGAAATAAAACATGTTGACTGTTACAGTTTGGAATGTTAATGTGATGAGTTTATTAATGAATGCAAGTTTTTCTCAGTTCAGGTGAACACACACACTTCATTATATATTCTTCCACACTGACACCAAGACACTTGGAGCTTCAATTATTCAGCTCACTGTGAAAATTGTGTACCAATCAGCTTATTTAACCAGAGCTTACTGGTACTAGTGATTAGTGATTAGTGATTAACTTATTTAATGGCGCATTGCTTGGCACATCTGCCCCGAGGAAACAGTCCTTTCTGAGTCTCCAAAACCCTAAGCCACGTGACGCAGGCGTCATGTAAGTAATTTAGTTGTGAGGGGCAATTCATCATCAGTCTTATTTAGAATCTGGGTAGGGGAAACATCTGTACTTCCCCCCCCCCCCCCCTTCCACTACACACACATACACAGTCTACCAGATTGTGTTTGTCATCATTTAGCTGGTGAGTACAGTTGTTTTCCTGTGGGCCCCTTGGGGATCAAACTGACACACAGAGAAAACCCAAGGGTTACAGCCAACCATGTTTCAGCCTGCCACACACACACACACACACACACACACACACACACACACAGGTAAACAACTTGCACATGCATGTGTGTGTTCCCATCAGGGAGTAGAAATGGTTCATGACAGACACCCCACCCCAGGGTTTCTATAGCAACAGGCATGTCATAACAGTTCCCTCCAGTGGTGTCTCCAAGCTACACACAAACACACACACACACACACGTACACACACACACACACACACACACACACAATCATCATTATCATTATCTTGTCAATGTTAATGGCCTGACTACATCTTATTGAAGAGGAGGAAAAAATAATAAAAAGACCTTCAGTTGAGTTTTATCATGTGGAGGTTCACAACACCAGACTGATGATTCACAATTGTGATATTTAATCACAATTTCACCCGCTACTTGCATTCCCTTTGACTGTCCTTACAATCATTTGTAACGCTGTAAGCAGGTTGGTTTAGGTTTAAACACTTTTCTGATCAATTTAGATTATACCTGCCACAGTTTATAAAGTTTAAAACTAACTGTGAAGCTAAAAAATAAAGTGGTTCCTGAGGATGGTGTTTAAGGAAAGGTCATGTGGTCATTCAAATCAAATGGGTGTATCCCCATGGTAGAACGAACAAACTCATTCATACAAATATCATGTCATCCATTATCCCAAGAATGAGCCACAGAGCTCTTTTGCTGCCCATGGATATAAAGCCCATGGAAATTTATCTCCATGAACTCAAGCCCATGGAGATAAATGGGGAAGTGGTTGAGAGGGTGGAGAACTTTAAATTCTTGGGCACAACAATCTCAAACACCCTAAAATGGGAAATTAATATGGACACTATAATCCTGAAATGTCACCAGAGATTGTACTCTTTGCAACAACTGAAGAAGTTCAGGGTTTCTCAAAGGGCCATGAGGCTCTTCTATAAGGCAGCGGTGGAGACGTTCTGGTATGGGAATACAAAAGCACAAGACAGGGCACAGCTGGAGAAGATAGTGTGTACTGCAGCCAGGTTAGTTGGCGATCTCCCCTCTGTGTCCTCTATCTTTTATTCCTGTATCCCTTTGATCCAGCAAACTGTCTTTTTAACTTACTCCCATCAGAGAGAAGATGGCAATCTATTGGTACCAAAACCAGTAGATTTAAAAACAGTACATACCCTGTGGCAAATCATATACTGAACTCTTAACGATCCTGTGCCCCCCTCCATTCAGGGTCCTCCATTTAAAGTCTAATGTGTACTTTATATTTGCACTTTGCACTGCAATTTTAACTGTAATATGCACTTTACTTTGCACTTGCACTTTTCTGCAATCCATAGAATCGTACGTCTATGGTCACTGTGCTATGCACTGTGCACTTTGTATTTGCACTCCACAACTGTACTTTTTAAATCTATGTCTGTGATTAGGTTGGCATGTAATGACTGAGGTCAGGATGGGGAGTGGGAATATTTTACTCTTTTTTCTTTTTACCTTTTACCTTTTACTTGTGTAATTTTTATCATTATTGGGTGTGGAAGAAATTATATGTGTATGCATGGACTGTATTTTGAGCTGCACTGCGCCAAATTCCAATCAACTTGTTGAAATGCCAATAAAGTGTTGAAATGAATTGAATTGAATTGAATTGAATTGAATTGAATTGAATTGAATTGAATTGAATTGAATTTTCCACTACAGGAACTTAATGACCTGCACTCATTCACTGCACCTCACCTGAACTGCAAGAACACCTAAGCTCGTGGTTCTAGGTTGTGCTATGTTTTCCACCGTGTTCTACAAAGCATAACATTTCAAATACATCACTGAAAAGACAATGCTGCATGGCGACACCTGGACAAATGTAGTCATATTCATGGTTTGGTTCTTTTCACTGCTCTGCTGATGTTAGCAAACTTCTGAACACTGGATTTAACTCAACTCACCAGTTCTTCTTAGTAAAACAAGATGGATGATCTTAGGGCAAGAATCAGATTCCACCAGGACATAAAAGACTGTCTGACTAAATATCTATCTATTTATTTGATCTATCGATCTATAATAATAATAATAATAATAATAATAATAATAATAATTATTATTATTATTATTATTATTATTATTATTATTATTATTATTATTATTATTATTATTATTATTATTATTATTATTATCCTGAGCAAAAAAACATGTCAAATACCAGCATGCAGGTCAATTACATCACTATCTCAGTCTCTCTCCTCTGCTCTGCTGTTACATCTATCAGCAAGTCTGAACGAGGGGAGTCACATCCACCTGCTACATGATGCATATTTCCTTATTTAGACATCACTCCTGGAGTTTGGGGTATCCCTAGAGATAAAGCTGAGCTACTGACACAAGCAAAAGCTCTCAAGGGACCTGTTGTTCCCCTTCTCCTTTCCACAAAGTTAGGTTGTCAAAAATAGGCAATAATTGAAAAGTGCAAAGCAATAATCACCTTTGAAGTTCTTGCTTCCACATTACACAGTATGCTGTCTCTGTTTAAAATGGTAAATGGACTGTACTTGTATAGCGCCTTTCTAGTCTTGCAACCACTCAAAGCGCTTTTACACTACGAATCACATTCACCCATTCACACACATTCATATGCTAAATGGGTACAGGGGCTACCATGCAAGGTCCCAACCTGCCCATCAGAGGAAACTAACCATTCACACACATTTAAACACTGATGGCACAGCCATCAGGAGCAATTTGGGGTTAAGTATCTTGCCCAAGGACACATCGGCATGTGGACTGGAGGAGCCGGGAATGAAACCGCAGATTTTCCGTTTAGTGGATGACCCGCTCTACCCCCTGAGCCAGAGCCGCCCCGATTAATGGGTATATAAATAGGTAGAGGTCTGTCTGCAATTAGGCGATGAGTAAAGTTTTAGCTCAGTAGTCAGCACAGTCATCTATGATCTGGGAGACTCCAGTCGGAGACTGGGGACCTCCACATCCCTAGCCGGGCTCTCTGCACATCCCTACTACATATATATGTCTATGGTTAGCATTAGCTGGTACAGTTGGAGAGAGTTCTCTTCTCAGAGCTGAACTTTCACTCATATTCTCAGAACATGACATGAGGAGGTTCTGAAGCAGGTGAGGAAGACAAAATATCTGACGGTCTTCTTAAGACCTGCACTGACCTTCTAACCATACTTTGATTTTATTGTGATATGGAGCCCAGACAGAGTATTTATTGACTTTTAACTAATTTCTTTTTCATGTAGGGTTTACATTATTTTGTACTATTTTGCACTGTATTGTCTATTTGGGAATCCAAATAGAAAATCCAAATAGATAATGAACAATAGATCAGTGGTAATCAATAGACAAGCCCAGAAAAAGCAAGCAAAGACATAGTATATTTTTTTCTTCTTCAAAAAAGTTTTATGAAGTTACCTGTGTAAACGCGGTGTATTACTTGATACTTGTGTTTTAATAAAATCAGGGGCCCTCATGAATGACGCCCTTCCCTGTTCTTTCCAATAGACTCACACACTGGTTCTTCTCATTGTGTGTGTAGTGGTTTACATAGAAACAATGCAAACATGTGAAGAACGCTGTGCAGTCAGTGAAGCAGCAGTTATCTGTGACTTCAGTCTGTCTAGTGAATGATAGTAGACGCACACTCTCATTAATCAGTGTAAACACACATATTCTCTACATGGAAGTAAAGTGTTAAGAGATTTCCATAACAAGTGATTTTGCTGAGCCACTGAGCAGAGAGTTGGGAAGTAAAGCAAGTGTAAATAGTGTCTTTGTGTTGCATTTACACAGCCTGATGGAATGAGCACAAATGAGCCAGAGTGCTGATTCTG
Source organism: Thunnus albacares (assembly GCF_914725855.1). NCBI lineage: Eukaryota > Metazoa > Chordata > Actinopteri > Scombriformes > Scombridae > Thunnus > Thunnus albacares. The sequence goes on from NC_058112.1 coordinate 273,845, forward strand.
GTTGTAATTGTAGTGTGTGAAGTGGTTTATCCAACAGATGAAGACACCGAGGCCAGACATGTGGGAAGGGAGTGGTACTGGGCAGGAGTGATATGATTGTTGTGTATTCAGACAATTCATGCGGCAGACTTGAGGCAGACTTCATTTAACCCATTTTTCTCTGCATCTGTCCTGTCTGTCTCTCAGCCTCTGAAGACAGACACAAAGTCAGTGGAACAATCTATCAGCGTTTGAAATGTAAGACTTTTTAAAACAGTGTCTGGTGCAGAGATACATATGACTCTTAAATCTCCATCATTAGAGCTATCACCTCACCTTTGATGCTCTGACCAGCACTTTGATTCATGGTCAAGGAGTCTTGAATCCTGGTGGCCAGATTTGTATGACATTTGCAGAAAGTGATGGTCCGCAGTGCGTTAATTGGAATAAAGAATGGTGCCAGTAAAGCAGCAGCTTGAATAGTATTCATATTCAGCACTTGGGTTCACCAGTCATTAGCTCATCTGGGAATAATAGTACCTTGTATTTGAAATACAAAACACTAGTAGTAAATATTTGTGTATTCATTTGGAAATTAGTGAATTATCAAATAAATTTCCCCCAAAATCTGCCAGATTGCAAGTTGTTCATTGTGAAAAGGGAATTACACATTTTAACACAGTCCTTCTAAAGCTGTGTGAAGAAACATTTTTTGTTTTTTCCATGACTAACTCGTCTGTTACAAAACACAATATATTTATTATAGGGCATGAAAGAAAGAAAAGGACAACAAACTGAGTGAAAAAGTATAAAAAGTAAAGATGAAGAAAAGGGTTAAAGTATGAAGACAGCTCTCCTCTGTCAGATCCTTCAATGCTCTGTTCATCTCCTCTCTAGTCCTGCTGGGTGGACGAACAGCAACTGACAGGTCTGCTGTCCTTCTGTGCTTCACTTCAATATGACATCAATGTAAAAGCTGAGCACCTAATGACAGAACATTCACTCTCTGTCATTAGGTCACATCTGGAAGTCTGCTCCTGCGAAGCTTTTATACTATTTGAATGTCAGAGGAGAATTCTCTCTGAATCGAGGCCTTCAGCTGTCCACACAGCTGCTCAACATGTAACAAGGGAATCTTATCTCTTTGTCCTCTTTGGACACCATACAGCCCTCAGCAGGTAATAGCACATGTTTAAAAGACTATATTGATATTTTTGCATGTTTTAGTCACTTTTTAGTTGTGGAATATGTAATATTTCTGCTGGTGGTCAGTGTTGGTCTATATCTTGTGACAAGCTCATTGGTCTCAAATATACAGTTTCATTTTTAATTAAAACATTTACTTTAAATTTAAAATTCAAAGTAAGTTATTGAAAAAGCTGGTCACTGTATGTGCAAACATTACTCAAAGGACGGAATATAGCATTTGTTGGGGACTGTTTTTAGCGGCGGAAGAATCCACATTTGATCTAGAGAGTATTTCCAGCAGCAGGACAGCATGTGTGTGTTTGTGGTAATGAAGGAACATGTCACCCAGTGCAACAGTGTGACACATTGGTGTTGTAATAGTTTTTGAACCACACTGGCTCAGAAGCACAATACATATCAGGCTTTGGATACATACACAGTACTTGTTGATATGATACATTCATTGTTGGTTTTGTTCCTCATGGGATTTGATGACAGTAAGAACAATGTAAAATATCACCAGTCATATCCTTCATATTGCTCTTTAAAGATAGAGCTGCATTGCTTGCACATTACTTGGTACCTACATTAATTTGAAACCTTATAAATTAACTAATTACAAATATATTTTCTGCACTCCTAGAATGCAGGCTAACTTGTGGTTACTAGAGTCACCAAAAGTTGAATTGGAGTCAGAGCCTTCAGCTATCAGGCTCCTCTCCTGTGGAACCATATTCCAGTTTGGGTCCAGGGGCAGACACCCTCTCTACATTTAAGAGTGAGCTTAAAACTTTCCTTTTTGGTAAAGCTTAGCTTCTAAGTTAGGGCCAGCTAGGCTCCCCTTGGACCATCCTTTAGTTATGCTGCTATAGGCCTAGACTGCTGGAGGACTTCCCTTGATCAATGTAGTCAGTACTATTACCATATTATCAACTTAGCTTCTTCCCCGGAGTTTTTGTGCTCTCTCATCTCACAGGAAAATCCAGAGTTCGAGGGGATGGTGTGGGGATGGCGGGGTGGTCCTGTGTGTGTCTGCCTTGACACCTTCTCCTGCTGTTATGAGGGCCTGAGCACCGACAGTGCGAAGGCCCAATTGTAATTCAAGGAATTATTATTCTTCTCTGTGAAGAAAAGCATTTTTGAGGGGCTAAAGGTGCTCGAGAACTTATGAAATTTTGAGCATTTTTTCAGAAGTGGTGAAAAATTTAATATTTTATAGGTCTTGGGCATGGGCATGGCAGAATGGGTCGATGGCGCCCCCTAGAAAATTTCAAATTTTAAGTCCCTCCTTTCAGTTTGATGTAGATGAACGGAATTAGGTAGGCACATGTAAAATGTCGAGACACACAAAAAAGCCTCTTGGAGCCATACCCTAAATTCAACAGGAATTCAACCATTTTGAATTTAATTTAATATTTTGCACAGATTTTGCCATTTCCAGGCGTTGTATTTTAACAAACTCGTCCTAGAGATTTAACCCCACCAACTTCAACTTGTCATCTTAAGACCTTTGTGATGAAAAGTTATCAAAATTTTGAGTTTTCGCTGCACGCTCTTGCCGTGGCGAACTTTGATGTTTCGCCATGAAACAGGAAGTTGTTATAACTGTAACATACATTGTCCAGTCTGCCCCAAATTTCTCATGCTTCATGAGGGTCCAATCCTGAATACATCTATGTGTCAATATTGAGACATACTCATAGCACCACCTACTGGCGACAGGAAGTTACATGTTCTGTACTTTTATGAGCTGTATCAAGCAGGATGAACAGATTCATCTGAAATTTGGTCAGAAAAGCTTTAAGTCTTTGTTGATTCCATATTGTGAAAATGGTGAGTTTTCACTGGACGCCTTTGCTGTGGTGGCGCGGTGAATTTCGATGTTTCGATGTCCCGGTCTGAAGGCAAGTACAGGCTGATATTGAGTCATAGTCATAGCGCCACCTACTAGTCTTAAGCGCTACTCTTTTACTAACTACTCTGACCAGGTTAGCCAGAGACACATCAAATTTGCTCAGCCAAGGTGTAAGACCTTGCTGATGACAACTCCTGAAGGTTTTGACTTTTCATCAAAAGCCGTTGCCATGGCAAAACATTGTTTGCCACAAAATACAAAGCTGATTTTAAGGGGCTAGACATGCTTGAAAACTCACAAAACTTTGGACACACAGGTCTTATAGTCTGCAATATTCTATGGGTGGCAGGCATGGGTGTGGCAGAATGGCTCGACAGCACCCCCTACAATATTTCAACAAAGCAGCCCCCGCACCACATTAAACCTACATGTACAGAAATCGTGACACACATGTATCATGCCAGGGTGCGCAAAAAAGTCTCTTGTACCAATAGCTTAAACCCAACAGGAAGTCGGACATTTTGAATTTAGTGGTCAATTTTGGCAATTTTGCATGCTTTGTATTTTAAGAAACTCCTCCTACAGAATTCATCGTAACGACTTCAAAATCAGTGTGTGTCATCTAGACTAGTTTGTGATCAAAATGATCAAAATCTTGAGTTTTTGCTGAACGCCCTTGCTCTTGCAAACAATTTTGCTGACTCAATAAATATAGATACAATACAAATACTGGGCTCTCCGCACATCCCTAGCCGGGCTCTCTGCGCATCCTTACTACATATATATGTCTATGGTTAGCATTAGCTGGTACAGTTGGAGAGAGTTCTCTTCTCAGAGCTGAACGTTCACTCACATTCTCAGAACATGACATGAGGAGGTTCTGAAGCAGGTGAGGAAGACAAAATATCTGACAGTCTTCTTAAGACCTGCACTGACCTTCTTGATTTTATTGTGATATGGAGTCCAGACAGAGTATGTATTGACTTTTAACTAATTCCTTTTTCATGTAGTGTTTACATTAATTTGTACCATTTTGCACTGTATTGTCTATTTGGGAATCCAAATAGAAAATCCAAATAGATAATGAACAATAGATCAGTGGTAATCAATAGACAAGCCCCGAAAAAGCAAGCAAAGACATAGTGTATTTTTTTTTCTTCAAAAAAAAGTTTTATGAAGTTACCTGTGTCACCCTTGCTGTAGCGACGTGACAAATTTTGATGTTTTGCCATGAAGCAGGAAGTTGCTGTAGCTTAAATGTACATTGTCCAACCTGCACCAAATTTCTCATGCCTGATAAGAATTCTGTCTTGAACACATGGCAATAGTGAGTTATAGTGATAGCACCACCTACTGGCAACAGGAAGTCAGCCTTATATGACAAACATCATCTGATTCTCATGAAATTTGTGTGGTCTACAGTTGATATACAGCAACATGATGTTTACTTAATGGGTGTTCTCTAGCACTACATAGTGGACACAGGAAATTATATTTAACTCCTTCATGCAATGTTCGATAAAAGTCTGGTCCTGGCAGAGAAGATTTGGCAAAGTTTTCATCGGTGCAAGCCACATCCTCAGCTCTGCTGCTCATCCCACAAATGCATGTTCCTTACAAATGTGGCACCATTTTAAAGGGAAATAAACAGGCAACAGTATAAGATTTATTACTAAGAAGCATTGTTACAACAAAGAAATAATCTACCAAACACAAATTTCCTTACTTTTTGTGCGATGTTTATTATTCATGTTCATAGTGTGAGCAGCTGGCATGAATTTAAGTTGATCATTTAGAGAGACTGATGGTTATTGTGGCTTTCTGTGTTTTTTTATTTTTACTGTTAAAATTGCAGATATGTATCTAGTCAAGTAATTCATTACAAGTAGTAGAGCATGATTTCAGTGTGTTATGGTTGATTATATATAGTAAAATGGATATGAATGAACGGATAGCAATGGCTGCCCAGTGTTGGCATACTAATTTGTCTTAAACAGTCTTTATAGATAAGAATGAAATGCTTGTTGGCCTCCTCAGTGCTGTTTCTGCGGCTCTGACTGATTATACAGAGACAATAGTGTGGCGGGAGGTGAGGGCAAATAGCCGGGTAGGGCAGGGGGGCAGGTAGTGAGGGGCAGATTAAGTAGAGAGGACAGGGCAGAGAGTGGGGGTCTGGGGCCTATTGGGGGCCTGTGAGCCAACACAGATTACTCACGCTTAACCTGGACTGAAGCAGCTTAGCACCAGCGAGGACACACTGCCTTTATTCTATTCTGCCCTATTCAGTGAACAGCTATCCCTCCCCAGACACCCCCATTCCAACACCTCCAACACACTGGGGGTTTTTGCTCCTTTTTTCTTTATAGTGCAGCAGAGCCTGAAGATGACAATGTCAGGTTGATACTTTTTCAGTCTTTATATTTAATACCCTGGTCCAGGGATATGTATTTTGAAACCTATAATATGGGTTTCAATAAAACTAGCCATTAATATTCTTGGTCACCAGCAATCGAATCCTGGATGACCCCTGCCCTTTCCTTTAGTGCTACCAACAGGCTGAAATATTGACTTCTTATGGAAAGATTTCCATGAAATGTACTGATACTGGTCCTATGCAAATGAACGCTTTAGAATTTCATGACCTCACAGCTTCTCCTCTAGCGCCGCACTCAGGACAAACCTTACATTTTTAACCCCACTATAGTTCTAAGCAAAGGCAGCGGGATGGCTTTAGGCATGGAGAGGCCAAAAAAATTTAGAAAAAAAACCACACTTTCCCATTAATTAAATATAATATTATATTACACACATTTTTAAGATGATAGAGCAAGCTTTTCTCCTCAGATTTGTGTCAGCAGCTGGGGGTTTTCCACAGGCTGATGGATCTCAGTACTGAAGTCAAGTCAACTCAAGTTAATTTTATTTATATGGCCCCAAATCATAACAGAAGTTATATCATGGCATTTTTCATATACAGCAGGTCTAGACCGTACTCTCTACAATATTATTTACAGACCCAACATTCCCCTATGAGCAAGTACTTGGCAATAGTGGCAAGGAAAAACTTACTTTTTAACATTAAGAAACCTCGATCAAATCTGGGCTTTGGGTGGGCGGGTATCTGCTTCGAACGACTGGGTTGAAAGAGAAAGGGGGGGGGGGGGGCAGAGATGGAAGAGAGAAAGAGAGTGAGAAAGAGAGAGAGGGAGGGTGGGGGGATGGGGGTTTGGGGGCAGGATAAAAGAGAGCATAACACAATGCAAGTTCCACATAGTGGTGTATAGTAACAATAGTGGAAACTATAGTGGAAATAATAATAATAATAATAATAATAATAATAATAATAAATATAGCCACAATGTATGTTAACTATTCCTGCTTACTTTGATGTCATGGATGTGTAAAAGTTGCATCAATCAATCGGATAGATACTGTAAGAGATGCTATCAAATAAGCCTAATTTCTTATCTCCACGTGGCAGCACTATACATATGAGACATGATTGAAACAAAAGCCTGATCTTAACCCCCCTCAACACTGCATAAATGAGTGTCATATTATTTCCTGTGTTCAGCATGTGGAGCTGGAGATGACACTTTGGAAATTGTGTCTAAATCTGATGAATTAAGTGACACCTTGGATTCATTTACTGGATATCGCCTGAGACACACACACACATATATATACATATACATATATATATATATATATATATATGGGTTAGGGTTAGGCTTTTCTGACTTTTCAAGTGTCTACCTCAAGCTCGGGTCCTCTACCAGAGGCCTGGGAGTTTGAGGGTTCTGCGCAGTATCTTAGCTGTTCCTCGGACTGCGCTCTTTTGGACAGAGACCTCAGATGTACCTGTAATCTGCTGGAGCCACTCTCCAAGGTTGTGGGTCACAGCCCCCACTGCTCCAGTTACCACTGGCACCACTATTGCCTTTAGTCCCAACATCTTTTCTAGCTCCTCTTTTAGCCCTTGGTATTTTTCGAGCTTCTTGTGTTCCTTCTTCTTGATGTTGCTGTCACTTCGGATTGCTACGTCTATCACCACACAATGTCTGGTTGGTTAGCCATCACCAGCTTGTCAGTCTGGATCTGGAAGTCCCACAGGATCTTGGCTTGGTCATTCTCAACCACCTTAGGAGGTGTCCTCCATACTGACCTTGGGACCATACTGACCAGCCCATTGTCAGTGCACATGTTCCTGTACACTATGCCAGCCATTTGGTTATGGCATTCCATGTACGCTGTTCCTGCCTGCATCTTACACCCTGCTATTATGTGCTGAACTGTCTCAGGAGCATCTTTGCATTGCCTGCACCTAGAGTCCTGTCTGGTGTGGTAGATCCCCGCCTCTATTGATCTTGTACTAAGTGCCTGCTCTTGTGCTGCCATGATTAGTGCTTCTGTGCTGTCTTTCAGTCCAGCCTTTTCCAGCCACTGGTAGGACTTCTTGGTATCAGCCACTTCTTCTATCTGTCGGTGGTACATGCTGTGTTGGGGCTTGTCCCTCCATGATGGTTCCTCCTCCTCCTCCTCTGCATCATGGGGTTTCTGCTGCCTGAGGTATTCACTTAGCAGTTCATCTTTGGGGGCCATCTTCCTGATGTATTCCTGGATCTTAGTTGTTTCGTCCTGGACAGTGGCTCTGACACTCACCAGTCCTCAGCCCCCCTCGTTCTGCTTAGTGTACAGTCTCAGGGTACTGCATTGTGAGGAGCTTCCTTGTCCTGATATCAGTGGCCTCTACCTCCTCCTTTGGCCAGCTTACTATACCAGTGGGGTATCTGATGACTGGCAGGGCATACTTGTTGATGGCTCGAATCTTGTTCTTCCCATTCAGCCGACTTTTCAGGACCTGCCTTACTCTGTGTAGGTATTTGGCTGTGGCTCACTTCCTTGTGGCCTCCTCCTGGTTCCATAAAAGTACTGCACTTGTAACTTCCTGTTGCCAGTAGGTGGCTCTATGAGTATGACTCAATATTGACACATAGATGGTTCAGCTGAGGACCTTCATCAAGCATGACAAATTTGGTGCTGATTGGACGATGTACTTTTGAGTTACAACAACGTCCTGTTTCATGGCAAAACATCGAAATTCGACGCATCCCAATGTCAAAGGAGTTCAATGAAAACTCAAGATTTTGATCATTTTTCATCACAAAGGTCTTGAGATGACACTGACCAAGTTGGAAGTCGGTCGGGTTAAGTCTCTAGGGGAGTTTGTTAAAATACGACGCCTGGAAATGGCAAAAAATGCGCAAAAATTGCAAATTGTAGATTTTCAGATCTGAACTATTTAATCTCAACCCCTGACCAGAGCAAGTTGGTGCAGTTGTGTCACATTAATTTGTTAAAACCCTATTTTGCCCAGCCAGTCAGACAATGGTTTTACCATATGTCTCCAGACAAGTGTGAGCATTTGGAAGCAGCAACAGCTTATGCATTGGTGTCTTTTTCTCCAGCCATTTCATTTAGACATACAGCATGTAAAGGGAGCTGAAAATACTGTGGCTGATGCCATGTCCGAAGCTATAACTGTTTAAGTTTACTTGTGTTTTCCTCCCTGCAGTGTCTCTTTCTGCAGTTCTGGCTTTTTTTACTCTTAAATTGCTTCCTAGGTACCAAGGTTGCTGAGAGGGTGGCCTCTGCTCAAAATTGGAGATTACCTGCAGGTTGTATAGTCATTCCCAGGTTAATATTATTATAACAAAGCGTATTTTATGAAGATTCTTGGTTGTATTTATTGTTTTGGCTATTGTGAGAGTACGTAGTGGTTGTAGCTAAATTTTGGGGATCCTAATGAGATTCTACAGCTCCGGAGGCAGAGATACCTGCAGAAAGCAGCAGGAGGAGAGAGGAGACAAAACATGCACAGACATTCCAACAGATAGGCAGGTCAAGTTGACTATTAAAAATTGTGATCATATCATCAAGGCTCCTACTTAGGTCATAGATCTCATAATGTAAGGATTTGCAATTATATAAATGTCTAAACTTATTGTTATCTTAAAATTCTCCAACACAACCATAAAAAAAGTTATTGATGAGGTTGTGACACACTGCTGTGCCCATATGATGCCACCTAGATGGAGGACATCACTAATGTTGGCATGAGCACAGATGTATTTAGGATCCTCCTTCTACATGATTCTATAAATATGGATAAGATACCTTTATATGATCTGATTTGACAGAAGTTAACTGGAGTTAGACTAACTAATTCATTTGTACAACCAGCTATTGAATGGAGTGGAAATGTAGTCCAGAATGTTGCCTGCTTTCCCTCTAGCCCCCTGTTATTCTAAATAAGAAATGTAACAATAAATGTATATGAGCTCATTTAAATATATCCAAACTATGTGAGAATATCATCATGACAGTCAAGATCCCAGTGCTGGCTTCCACTGCCAAACCTCTGAAATAGCAGCCAGGAAAGAGCAGCACAGGACCACATGCTGGGAAATCTGCCTTGACTTTACAGACCAGGACCGATCTGTTAATTGAAATGGGAACAGAAGAGATGAGGTGACACAATGACACCTTTTTGATCTGACTTCCTGTCTGTCACTCATCTATGGATCTTTAACAAGAATACGTGGGGGGAGGGGGCAATATTGTTGCACAGTTAATGTATTCTTCATTTTGGGGAAATTAAGGCTCAATTAGTTAAAACCATAGGTAATCTTGTCCTTTTCAATAACACACATCTGTCACATCCTGCCAGGACTCTCTGTTGTGTTTGGACTCTTTGTGTATTTGTTCTTTTGGGTTTGTCTTCACTCTGTGTCTATTAATGCCAGTTCTTCTTTATAGTTATTGAGCCTGTTAAGTTTTGTTTTCACAATCTGTGTCCCTAGCTGCCATTCTCCAACAGTCCACCAGAGACCCTCAGCTTTTTCCCCTGTGATGTTAAGTCTTGACTGAGTGGAAGACGGACAGATAGGATAGTATTGTATTGAAGGACCCCTTGAGATATTACTGCTTATTGTAGTTAACCTTTGTCCTGACATTGAGTTTGTGAATATGTGAACATGCAAAGCTGAAGTAGTGCTTTTGCCTTCACCAGTATTGTGAGACACACACGCACACAATTGCTTACACTCACACTGCAAGACAGAAAACAAAACACACGGGTTAGTAAAGCACAGCAAAATAACATGCGATAAAAAAACCCCATGAAGCAGAGGGAAAACCTTCACCCAGTGACCTGTTACTGGCAAAAGCAAGAAACTTTACTCACACAGCAGTTGGTTTACAAAAAGACAAAACAAAAAAATAAAATGAAATAAACCCCCTCTTTTACAATGAACAACCCATACAAATGTGCAGGCTACCATTCCTTTTTAACCCAAAATAAGCAAAAGTATATCAACAAAAACCCAAAATACCACTACTTTTTTCAGTGTAACCAGTTTTCAGTTTCAACCATAGACCACCTGGTTTGCGAACTGCTGTTTTCAAGCCTCGAGTGTAGCGATTTGACCATCATCATCTTTCCCTTTACCCCTGAGGACCATGTTGTAAGGGTGTGAGGAGGTCCAAGGCCATCATCCAGTCTCACTGTTTCCTTAGTTAGGTCAATTTGGATGTCAGCTAATTTGGAGCACAGCTGAGTCTGATGTTGCAGGAGTTCAAAGTTTCTATTGAATTCAACTCAGTTTTGATATAGATGAAGTCAGCGGCCAACACCATTACTGACCACAATGTTAGTCTTCAGAATTGAATAAACAACAAACAACAGCTCGCGGACTGGCCACAAAGCTGCTGCTACTGGGCCACAGGCTGACCACTCCCGGGCTGCAAGCTGGGCATGAGACTGCTGCAGCTGCCACTGCTGGGGCACAGGGCTGCTGCTTCTAGGCCACGGGCTGGTCATGAGGCGCTGCTGCTTGGCCGTGGGCTAACAGTTAGCTACTGTTGTTGGGCAGCTGGCAAAAAACCAGGCTGCTGTTGTCCACTATACTTTTCAGTTCAGCAATCTCTGCTGACCGGGTCATCAGTGGAGCACTGAGGGACCCAGAATTTTGTGCTACACCTCTGTTGACAAAAGATGCAGATACAATGTTCAGTCAGATGGTTTAAACTTATGCAAGTTTCAGAGCTCTGCCATTTGATTTTCACAGTATTTTCAAATGAATGGGATACACGGAGGGATAACAGTCAAAAATCCTGAAAAATAGTTAGCATCTTGCAAATATTCACTTACCGAGCACTTTATTAGGAACAACTGTACACCTGCTTATTCAGGCAAATCAGCAAATCATGTGGCTGCAGTACTTCAGTACAATGCATAACATCCTGAAGATGCAGGTCAAGAGCTTCAGTTAAGGTTCGCATCAAGCATCAGAATGTGGAAAAAATGTGATCTCAGTGACTTTGACTGTGGCATGATTGTTGGTGCCATACGGGCTGGTTTGAGTATTTCTGAAACTAGTGATCTCCTGGGATTTTCATGCACAACAGTCTCTAGAGTTTACTCAGAAAAAAAAAACAGTGAGTGGCAGCTCTGCTAACAGAGATGCCTTATTGATGAGAGAGGTCAGAGGAAAATCGCCAGACTGGTTGGAGCTGACAGAAACGCTATGGTAACTCAGATAACCTCTTTACAACTGAAAAGCAGAAAAGCATCTCAGAATGCACAACATATGGAACCCTGAGGCGGTTCGGCTACAACAGCAGCAGGTTCCATTCCTGTCAGCCAAGAAGAGAAATCTGAGGCTCCATGGGCACAGGCTCACCAAAACTGGACAGATGAAGACTAGAAAAACATAGTCTAGTCTACTGAATCACCATTTCTCCGCTGAGGAACACAGTTGGGTAGGGTCAACAGCATGAATCCATGAACCCAACCTGCCTTTAGTCAACAGTTTAGGATGGTGGTAGTGTAATGGTGTGAGGCATGTTTTCTTGGCACACTTTGGGCCGCTTAATACCAATCAATCATTGTTAGAATGCCACAGTCCATCTGAGTATTGTTGCTGACCATGTGACTTCCTTAATGGCTACAATTTACCATCTTCTAATGGCTGCCTCCAGCATGACAATGCAACCTGATTTCATCAACATGATGATGTATTCAGTGTAATTCAGTGGCCTCTCCAGTCACCAGATATGACACCAATAGAGAAGGCTTTGGGATGTGGAATGGGAGAGTTGCAGCATGAATGCACAGCTGACAAATCTGCAAAAATTATGTGATGCAATCATGTCAACATGGACCAGAATATCAAAGGAATGTTTCCAACATCTTGTGGAATCCATTACACTAAGAATTGTGGCTGTTTTGAGTGCAAAGGCAGGCCGTTCAGTGAGTATACATGTGTTTTGTTATGAATTAAACATAAAAAAGTGGAATGGTTCTTTATGTCCAAAAAGACCCCATCATGTCCCACATTAAACCTATTCAAACTTATGTTGTGTGTGTGTGTGTGTGTTGGCTTGTACTCTGCAAAGTAGACCAGCTGTTCATTAGAAATGTGTGAGCTGAAGAAACAACATAGATGATAATAACAGCAATCTCTGACTCATTTATGACAGAAAAGAACAACCAGGCACAGCGACAACACACACACACCTGCCTGTGATCATAAAGCTGTTGTTAATTACAAAAGACAATAAAAACATGATAAACAAGCAGAATAATACAAGCAGCAACAACATGTCAGTCAGATAGAATCACTGACCCACACATCAAATTCCTCCTCTGCAGCCTATCTGACTCCATACAGATAGTCTGAAGGATGCACATACACAGCACTGGGGAACATCTGTTCATTAGAAGGTGTTAACTAAAATAATAATCATCAACATTAAAAAAAACAAAACATAAAGAGCTCTCTCATTAACTGAATTCACTACTGGTGTTATTGTCTCTAATGGACCAACAACACACTAAATGCGTACATCCACTTCCCCCTGCCCCAGCCCCCCAAAGAAGGAAAATGTCCTGCCATTGGAAATGTTTGTGTTGGGTGAAAAGGCTTAGAGGCAGGGAGTATGAATAATGCCATAGCAACACAAGCAGCATGGTTCCCATGTCTTTCTCATAGTCGGTCAGTCCACTACTTCCATGACGGGGCATCTTTTTGAGGAGGATAACAGAGTAAATGGATGAACCTGAGAGAAAGCTGCTGTCTCTGCAGGCTACACATGTGTAACAGTCAATTAAGTGAGGGTGAAGCCTGGGGAATCCCCATGTAACACTGGTTCATGACTTCAAAACAAGCTTACTGTAAATACACCTATGCAAACTACTAGCACATGAAAACACACTGGAGTGGAAAAAGGCCACATCTTATTGTCACCTCATCTCTGTACCACACACACACACACACACACACACACACACACACACACACACACACACACACACACAGACTGAGAGTCTGCCCACCACCTGTTTCCCTCTCTTGGCCCAGTGACACTCAGTTTATAAGGAGTATGAGCGTGTGTGTTTGATTGATGAGTTGCATCTTGCTGTGCTCTGGAACACTTTCCTGACTTAAACTGCTGAACCAGCGAGAGGCTGTCTGAGAGTGTGTGTGTGTGTGTGTGTGTATGTGTGTGTGTGTGGGGGGGGGGTGTATCACAGTGAAACAGTGTCAGAGAAAAGCAGCTGGTCAACAGAAGTTTCCAGGCAGCTGCTTCCTAAATAAAGCTTCAGTACACTTCAAAAACCAGCAAGTCTGTTAAATGTTTTTAGCAGGTTTTTACACAGCTCACTGTACACATTTGAACTTGTACTGCTGCACAACAAAATGCAACACACCTTGAAAATGCTATAATAATAATAATAATAATAATAATAATAATAATAATAATAATAATAATAATAATATGGATTTTCCATTTATTATACACTGCACAATAAATATTAAACCAATCAAATGGTGAACATTCAACTAAGATTTAAAAATCACTAAATAAAAACTAATTAGGTAAAATATTTAAGCCTGTACACCTAACAACGACTACAGATATAGACTGATTGTGCTATGCTGTTATATAGACTACTGGCTATCAGGCTGTGGTTTGGTTTACTAATTCCTGCAAACATCCAGCTTTCTTTAGCTGGCTGTGTGTTCCACTGTTTTACTTTAACTTCTCTGTCATTTCACACTAGCCAGGTAGCATTCAATCAGCTTGTAAGACGCTGTCTATTGCCAGCCAGTTTCTTGTGCATATTGTCAAGATCTTTATATTTTTACATGTTACTCCAACTTATTGCAGGATTCTCAACAAAATCTGCATCTTGAAACATTAAAAGCGTGTGCATTTTAAATGTTTTAATGCATTCAAAGCTGGGAACAACCGCTTTTCTTGTGATTTAGGGGAAGGCTTGTGTAACAAGACCATTTCTCTTTTTTTGTTGTAATTAGCAACAACCATAACACTGCATTACTGCCCCCTACTCCCTCAAATGTTTCCTTCCCTATTTACATTACTACCACTATTATTGCTACTAATGTACATTTGTTTGGGAAGAACATACCAAACCATGAAAGTCAAAACAAAAAGCGATGATATAAAGGGTTTAACTGATCAGTAGTGAATTACAGTACGTCAGTTACATGCCTAGTGTTAAACTGTATATCAAAGTAACAAAAGTGGGCAGATTCATCAGTGGAACACCTGACTAACATGGCAGCAACACAGCTCACAGCTAAGCAATACGCATTTTACAGGTAACTTAAAACCTGAGCACGGAAGAGAATATATCAAATAACCGTACATGACAACAATGTAGGCATAAAGTCAACATTGTCATGATAATGTGGCAATATTTAACATATTAACACACACACTTTTAACTCAATTTTAAACAGTCAGTAAAATCTGGTTTTGTCTGGCTCCTCCAATGGTGGAGAACAATCATTGAAGGGGCAATAAAGTCTGCCAGTACAAGTCCAGATTTTTGTTTGTTGGGACTCAGAGGGAGCAGTTTTGGTTATTAGCAACAATAAACAATTATTAAAGATAATTATTATTAAAGATCATTGTCATTAAGGCAAATTAATAACAACGGGGCACCTCCCTGAGATCAAGGACCAATAACCAAACAGTGAAAACAGTCTCAAAAAGGGTGTTCATCCAAGAATGTCAACATCTGAGAGATGTTAACATTACAGAATGAACAGTGAAGGTTTGAATTCAAGCACTGACCTCGTCACCAAGCTACTTCACAGCTTATATCACAGTATGTATACAAACAATCATAGGAAACTTCTCTTTAAATGCACAACAAAGTTTATTAATATTAGCAGTATCAATTATAAATCAATAACGCTTCAATTAATAAACATCTATCATACAACTACAACTATCAAACACATGCAATAACAAAGGGCGGCAGTTATAAACAGCAGCGCACGTGTACATGCTAGTAGGTTAGTAGAAAGGAGAGGGAGAAAACACTTGGGGTGGGCCCAAATACAAATACATTATTCAGCAAAGCACAAATAGGGTTTTTTTATTTATTATATATATATATATATTATTATAGGTTTTTTTTTAACATTTATTACGTGCAAATATTTTAAATATTATTTGTTTTCAGGAAGAAAACAAACATGTTAAATACAAGCATTCAGGTCAGTTAAATCGCTATCTCAGTCTCTTTCCTGTGCTCCACTGTTACATCTATCAGCAGGTCTCAACTAGGAGAGTCACATCCACCTGCTACATGGTGCACATTTCCTGATTTGGACATCACTACCAGAGTTGGGGGTGTTCCCCAGAGATAAAGCTGAGCAACTGACACAAGCGAAGCAACGCTCTCAAGGAACTCTCCATAACCTGTTGTTCCCCCTCTCCTTTCCACAAACTTAGGTTGTAAAAAAATAGGCAATAAATGAAAATTGCAAAGCAAGAATTGGCCTTTTAAGTTCTTCCCTACATATTACAGGCTGTGTCTCTGTGTTATTAGGTGAATAAATAAGTAGAGGTCTGTCTGTACCTTTGCAATGCTATTACTTTTAACTCAGTTGTCAGTGCAGTCGTCTATGATCTGGGAGACTGGAGTTCGAAACTCTGTGTGGGGACCTCCCTATCCCTAAAAAAAAAAAAAGAACAAAAGATCTAAGCGATCGCAAGGAGAGGTGGCTCTTGCTTTTATTTCCATAGAGATGTGGCATGCAAGCGTACTTATTTGCCGGTCATGGTCAGATTTCAACAAATAAAATGCAACCCAAAGTCTCACACAAAAGACAGAATTTGATGACATGGGACCATGGGAGTTGTTGTCTTCATTGTGTAACAACCAGCTTCTCCCAGTTAGGATTCATTATCAATACCTGGACTTTTCATTAACGCCCTTTATGTGATGTACTGGTAAATTTGCATGTTTTGCCATGAAACAGTAAGTTGTTGTAACTCATCTAGGCTTTGTCAAATCTGCCCCAAATTTCACATGCTTGATAAGAGTCTCAGCCTGAACACATCTACATGTCAATATTGAGTCACAGTCATAGCACCACAAACTGACAAAAGGAAGTCAGCCTTATCCCTAAACACCTTAGAAACTCATCATCTAATGATATAGCTACTCTAGATGGCATTACCCTGGCCTCCAGCTCCACCGTAAGGAATCTGGGAGTCATCTTTGATCAAGATATGTCCTTTAACCCCCACATAAAGCAAATCTCAAGGATTGCCTTTTTTCACTTACATCATATTGCAAAAATCAGGCACATTCTATCTCAAAAAGATGCAGAAAAAATAGTCCACGCATTTGTTACGTCTAGGCTGGATTATTGCAATTCCTATCAGGCTGCCCCAACAAGTCTCTAAAGACTCTCCAGCTGGTCCAGAATGCAGATGCACGTATACTGACAAAAACTATATACATATGTATTTCCACATATTAAGTATTGATGTACTGACGTGCTACAGTAAGCGTATTGTGTCATTTGCCGACTGCGTTCACTGATAGCATTATTGCTGCTCTGAAATCAATTGATTTTGCTATATGTCTCATTACTGTGGATAAATACCCGCTGTACATTTAAACTTCTGCTAGTCCTACACAAGCACTCTTAGCTCTTTCTTTCTTTTAGCAACTTTTCTCGCTAATCCCACAGTTGTTAGTTATTTTAGCTCAGGAGCTAGCATTAGCAGCTAACTTAAGCAAAGCAGTTAGTGATGGCTTCTCTCTCTCCCTCTCGCTCTCCTGCTCTCTCTTGCTCGGTGTGTCTTATGTTATTCCTCTGCCTCCTTTAGTGACAATGGTAAGTCTAATAAATGCAGTTTATTTGCAGTGCTGGAGGCGAGGCTCAGTGAATTGGAAGTGCGGCTCTGCACCATGGAAAACCAATCAGTAGCTAATGTAGTTAGGCAGCCCCCAGTAGCTAGTGCGGGCCGACCTAGTGTAGCTCCTACTCCCCCGGTAGTTCCCGAGCAGCCAGGAAGCCAGGGTGGCTGGGTGACTGTCCGAAGGAAGCATAGCCCTACGCAGAAGCCCACAGTTCACCACCAACCAGTTCACGTTTCAAACAGGTTCTCCTCACTCAGCAACACACCTGCTGAGAAACCAACTCTGATTATTGGCAGCTCCATAGTGAGAAATGTGAAGTTGGCGACACCAGCAGCCAAAGCCAAATGTATTCCTGGGGCCAGAGCGGGTGACAATGAATCAAATTTAAAACTGCGGGCTAAGGACAAGCGTAAATATGGGATGATTGTTATTCACATCGGCGGGGACGACTCTTGATTACGCCAATCGGAGGTCACTAAAATTAATGTTGAGTTGTTGTGTACATATGCCAAGATAATGTTGGACTCCGTAGTTTTCTCTGGGCCCCTGCCAAACCTGACCAGTGAAGACATGTATAACCGCATGTCACAATTGTCACAAACTGGCTCAGAGTCAGTGACAAAGGAGGGAATCACACATGAATAAAGCTTTTAAAAATTAGATTTATTATTAACTTAATATAAAATTTAATAATGTTAGTCAGTTAAATTAGTCATGAATGCAATGTATGGATGAGTGAAGTATGTGGTGTGTGCAAGCAAAGCAAAGCAAAACAAAACCAAAGTCTAACCCATCTGGCTGGTGGAGGCCTGGAAGGAAGAGAGAGAAAGAGGTTAACAGGAAGACACCTAAATAGGCTGGAGGCCTAAACTACCCAGGTGCAGGTAGTTTCCTGACATCCTCTCCCACCCACTGGCTCCTGAGCCAAGAAGCCAAAGCAATCTCTTAAGCAAAAGGCGAAAGGGATGTCACACAATTCAACCACTGGCTGTTGAGGTGGTGTCCAGCAAAGGATGTGGGCTTCATAGATGATTGGCAGACTTTCTGGGGAAAACCTGGTCTGATTAGGAGAGATGGCATACATCCCACTTTGGATGGAGCTGCTCTCATATCTAGAAATATGGCTGAGTTTATTAGCAGACCAAAACCATGACAACCCAAAGTTGAGGGGTCGGCAGAGTTGCAGTCTCACACGCTTCTCTGTGCTTCCATTAGAGTAGTTACCAATCCAAAACCACATAGAGACTATGTTTGTCCCCCGACCACTCAAATCAATTTAATCTAAAATAAACAAAAGAGGAGTCATTCATAAAAATCTAAAACAAATTAACACCACGTCTGCAATTGCTCAACAAAACACAAGAATTAAATACTGACTCATAAACATTAGATCAGTGTTTTTCAGCCTTTTTTGAGCCAAGGTACATTTTTTTCATTGAAAAAATCACAAGGCACACCACCAGCCGAAAATGTTTAAAAAAGTGCAGTCCAAGGGCTTCTGTCACATGTAGATGTCTCCAGACCTGGGCTGACAGGTCTGACTTTACAAACATGTAAAGTTTGGTGCGACCGGAGCATGTACAATAACGTTATGGCAATTTCCTCTGTCATGGCGAAACATCAAATGTCAACGGTGTGAGGATCACAATTTTCTGCAGGGTGAGACATGTCTGTTTTGCTCACCCCTGTGTCATCAAAATTATGCAAGTTTTGGGCCCATTCACTTTAATTTCAATAAATAATTTGAAAACTTTTGATGAGTTTGTGTGTAAAAGAAATTCACTTCCTAATTTTCATTAAGTCCATTTTTAGAAAAGTTAAGACTTCTAACCCACATTACCTGGTCAAGGTTTGATTGACATGTGTACTGTCAGGTGTGTAGAGACAATAAGTAACTGCAGCTGGACACAGAAAAATACTCATATTTGAAGGGAGAGTGTGAGTGAACCGCTAGGTGCTCAGGTCTTAATAAAGGAAAAACTGCAGTACAGAACTACAAAATTTAGTTTCGATTTTATTTTTCTGCAGCACTTTATCACTTAACAGTCACCCTCACTCCATTTTTTCCCTTCCCCTAATAGGTCATCCCCACCACTGAATTATACATATAAGACCTACAATTATTGTAAAATAAATGATAATAACCCCAAACTTCATACAAAGTTTGTATATAATGTACAGTAAGTATATAAACCTTGCTGCTTTATCCTATAAAACTGAGCTACATTCAACTGTCACACCCATCCCCCGCCTTTCTTCCCTCCTTCTCCCTGTCAGATTGAGAGCAGGATTTCAGAGCAGTCTTCTAGTGGAAATATCTTCATAAATCCCATGACTTTGGCCAAATCTTACATTAAAAATCACATTTTAGTAGGAATTTTCATCGCAAATCCATTGATACAGGTTTGAAAGTGGTCAGACTTATAGTTTAGACATCAGACGCCTCAGTTTGGCACAAAGTCCATGCCAAGAGATTGCCTCCCCATTGGTTTACGTTGTAAGGTGCAATGTGGCACTCCAACTTTCAGGGCTTATAATATCTAAACCGTATGAATTATTACAAAGTTTTTAATAACTTTTGTTCAGCACAGTGTCATAAGTCATGTATTAAAGTTTGAAGCTGATACCATTAACGCCCTCGGAGGAGATAGCGTTTCTTGGGGGTCCAAAATTGGCAAAGTTGTACTTTCATGGGTGTATTGTGGACTTCCTGTTGGATTTAGGTCAAGGTTGTCAGTGTATGATTTGTAGGTCTTGATGAGACAAATAATTGAGTTTTGGTTCGATCTCTCTACGACATTTCTGTGGGCCGTGGCAGCCATTTTAGTGACATAGGTGGCGCTATAGAGCACATTTTGGCACTTTGGGGGATAATTTTTACATTTTATCAAATTTTTCACCAGACCTGATGTGTGTGCCAAATTTGGTGGGTTTTTGAACATGTTTAGGGGTTCACATTTAGGTCTGAAGAGGCGAGATAAAAAAGAAAGAAAGAAAGAAAGAAAGAAAGAAAGAAAGAAATAGAACAGATACAAGAGGGTCTTCGCCCCTTTGGGGCTCAGGCACTAACAATATAAAGTCATTCTCATCAAAGTGTCTTGAATAGGAATCAAATAAACACAAGTCTTTTATAATCTTTCATATTTCTACTCACTCAGTGTGAAACCTGGGCCTGTTTGAATGAACACAGAGCTGATATCCTGGCGGGAATCGAAGAAAGACACACACAAAGCTCTTCCTCAACAGCTCTCAGTCTCTCTCTGTTTTTAGTTTTTATAGCAGTCAGGCTTGACAAGGTAGATCAGCAAAGCTTAGCTTTAAACCATGATTTTGTCTCAGTTCAGTTAGTTCCTCCTGCTCCTGTAAAGTCATGTCCTTTCCAACAACTGAGTTAGGGACCCATATAGCTCAGCAGCTATATATATGAAGAGAAATAAAATGACATTTTCTCCTCAAGAGTTTTCAAATGTTTAACTATTGTCTCACACAATGCAGCAGTGTTAACATCTTGCCATTTCTTGGTGAGTGGGAACATTTCAAGGTTGTTCTGTTTTTTTCTTTCTTTCTTTATTATCTCGCCACTTCAGTTTGAGTGCCATATCACACCTTACAATGTAAACCAATGGGGAGGCAATCTCTGGGCATGGACTTTGTGCCAAACTGAGGTGTCTGACGTCTAAACTATAAGTCAGACCACTTTCAAACCTGTATCAATGGATTTGCGACGAAAATTCCTACTGAAATGTGATTTTTAATGTAAGATTTGGTCATAGTCATGGGATTTATGAGGATATTTCACAAGAAGAGTGCTCTGAAATCCTGCTCACCAGCTGAGAGGGAGAAGGAGGGAAGTGGGGGGATGGGTGTCACGGTTAAATGCAGCTCATTTTTGAAGGATAGAGCAGAAAGGTCTATATACATACAGTACATTATATACAAACTTTGTATGAAGTTTGGTGTTATTATCAATAATAATAATAATAATAACAATAATTATGAGTCTTATATGTATAATTCAGTAGTAGGGATGACCTATGAGGGGAAGGGAAAGAATGGAGTGAGAGTGACAGTTTAGTGATAAAGTGCTTCAGAAAAATAAAATCAAAACTAAAAGTTGTAGCTCTGTCCTGCAATTTTTCCTGTATTAGGGCCCAAGCACCTAGCAGTTCACTCACACTCTCCATTCAAATATATGAGTATTTTTCTATGTCCAGAAATATTGTCTCTACACATCTGACAGCAGTGTTCAATGCTTACTTTTTTGTCAAAGAGTATATGTGTTCCTAAATGAAAAAAACTAGGAGCACACTGAAAAATGTTCAAGTAACTGTTTATTAAAGACAACAGTTTATCACATACATATTTAAATGCTTTGTGTGTGTGTATGTAAATCAAAATTTCTGTTCTCTTTAGGGGTGCTTGATTATGGCAAAAAGCATAATCACAATTATTTTTGCTCAATATTGACATCACAGTTATTTAACACGATTACTTTTTGACTATCATTTTTGGCGATTGCCGATATATGCACAAATTTTTTCTCATGTGGCTGAGGAAACTATTACACATGCAAGCATAGATTGTACTAAGTATGATCAAAAAAGACAATATATGAGGGAAGAACTCAGGAAGACTAGAGTTCCGGAGCTCAGCATTAAAACTTTAATGAACTTGCCAAGTGGGTGCAGCAGTAGAGTTTTCTTTGAGTTCATTAGACAGACAGGATTAATGTGCAGGATTTAATCTCTGGTCCACACTCCAGAGCAGAAGGTGGCAGTAATGCACCTAATACGCTGGTTGCCAACTGCCGTTATAAACCAAAAAGATTTTTTTCCCCCCAATAGAGTGGTATATCCTGTCAGCCAAGGTGTTTCCTATCTGTGCAGCCAAACGTAGCAGTTCTTCCACGGACTATTTTACCCTGACGGTACCCTGATCATCTAAAGTTGTATTAGTAAACGATGTTATTTCAGATCATCAAATTGATTTATTTTGTCTTACTGAAACCTGGAATTCTCAGAGTTTTTATCAAATTTAGTCCTTAGGACGGATAAAGTAATTATAGTAGGTGACTTAAATATTCATGTGGACGTCAATAATGATAGTCTTAGCACTGCCTTTATCTCATTGTTAGACTCAATTGGCTTCTCTCAGCGTGTAAATAAACCCACTAACTGTCTTAATTACACTCTCGATCTTGTGCTGATTTACGGTATTGAAATTGAACATCTGATAGTTTTTTCCACAAAATCCCATTTTCTCAGACCATTACTTGATAACTTTTGAATTCATATTACTGGATTACACACCATTAGACAAAAATGTCTTCACTAGATGTCTATCTGATAGTGCTGTAGCTAAATTTAAGAAATGTATCCCATCAGTATTGAATTCAGTGCTATGTCTCAATACTTCAGAGGACTCCTATGCTAATCATCGTCCCTCCCAAATTGATAGTCTTGTTGATAGTGCTGCAGGCTCACTGCAAATAACACCCAAATCCATCACCCCCTTAAAAAGGAAAATAATAAAACATAAGAGGTTAGCTCTATGGTTTAACTCCCAAACCCACAAATTAAAGCAAACATCGCGAAAATTGGAAAGGATTTGTCGTTCCACCAAACTAGAAGAATCTCGCTTAACCTGGCAAGACAGTCTTAAAACATATAGGAAGGCCCTCAGAGCAGCCTATTACTTATCATTGATAGAGGAGAATAAAAATAGCCCTAGGTTTCTTTCCAAGCTGACAAAGAGTCATAACTCTATTGATCCTTAGAAACAGCTGTGAAACCTGACATTTATTTGGACTGTTTTTCCCCAATTGATGTTCTTGAAATAACTAACCCTTGATTTCTTCATCCAAACCTTCAACCTGTCTCTTAGACCACATCCCAACTAGGTTGCTTAAGGAAGTCTTAATCTTAATTAGCCCTTCTTTACTAGATATGATCAATCTCACTTTAGTAACAGGCTATGTACCACCATCCTTTAAAGTAGCTGTAATTAAACCTCTTCTTAAGAATCCTTCTCTTGATTCAGGCATCTTAGCCAACTACAGACCCATATCTAATCTTCCATTTCTCTCCAAGATCCTTGAGAAAGCAGTCACCAATCAGTTGGGTGACTTTCTGCATTGCAATAGTTTATTTGAGGATTTTCAGTCAGGATTTAGAGCGCATCGTAGCACAGAAACAGCACTGGTGAAGGTCACAAATGACCTCCTGACTGCATCAGACAAAGGACTTATCTCTGTACTTGTCTTGTTAGATCTTAGTTCTGCATTTGACAGAACTGATCATCAAATCCTATTACAGATACTGGGACATTTAATTGGCATTAAAGGAACTGCATTAAGCTGGTTTAAGTCCTATTTATCAGATCGATTTCAGTTTGTTAATGATGAATCCTCCAAAGTTAGACACGGGGTTCCACAAGGTTCTGTTTTTGGACCAATATTATTCACCTTGTATATGCTTCCTTTAGGTAATATTATTCGGAAATACTCCATAAATTTTCATTGCAATGCAGATGATACCTAAATATATTTTTCAATGAAGCCAGATGAAACCAATCAGTTAACTAAACTCCAAGCATGCCTTAAGGACATAAAGACCTGGATGACCTGCAATTTTCTGCTACTAAACTCAGACAAAACTGAAGTTATTGTGCTTGGCCCTAAACACCTTAGAAACACATTATCTCATGATTTAGCTACTCTAGATGGCATTACCCTGGCCTCCAGCACCACCGTAAGGAATCTGGGAGTTATTTTTGATCAGGATATGTCCTTCAACTCCCACATAAAACAAATTTCAAGGACTGCCTTGTTTCACCTACGTAATATTGCAAAAATAAGGCACATCCTCGCTCAAAAAGATGCAGAAAAAATAGTCCACACATTTGTTACTTATTGCAACTCATTATTATCAGGCTGCCCTAACAAGTCTCTAAAGACTCTCCAGCTGGTCCAGAATGCAGCTGCAGTTGTACTGACAAAAACTAGAAAAAGAGATCATATTTCTCCCGTTTTAGCTTCACAGCATTGGCTTCCTGTAAAATCCAGAGCTGAATTTAAAATCCTTCTCCTTACCTACAAAGCCATTAATGGTCAGGCATCATCATACCTTAAATAGCTCATAATACCCTATTACCCCACTAGAACACTGCACTCCCAGAATGCAGGCTTACTTGTGGTTCCTATAGTCTCCAAAAGTAGAATTGGAGAGAGAGCCTTCAGCTATCAGGCCCCTCTCTTGTGGAACCATCCTCCAGATTCGGTGCGGGGGGCAGACACCCTCTCTACATATAAGAGTAGGCTGACAAAACTTTCCTTTTTGATAAAGCTTATAGTTAGGGCTGATCAGGCTCGCCTTGGACCAACCCCTAGTTATGCTCTATAGGTCTAGACCATTGACTGTAGAAAATATGGACGTTGTCACCGTGACGTCACCTATTGGTTTGCGAACTGCCATTCTGAAGCCTTGAGTGTAGCGATTTGATCATCACCATCTTGGATTTGGCCGTCGCCATGATTGATTTTTTGGAGCCAGAAGTGACCATATTTGGACGAGAGGGTGGAGCTGACCATAGCGCTAGCTGCTAGATTGGTTAGCACGGTGCATTTACAATCTATGGTTAAAAGTGATAATGCTAATGCTAGTGCTAATTTCTGCTAGCGAAAAACAAGCGTAAAACCGTTAAAACAAAATGTACTCACCAGAAAAAACGATCATCCAACTCATTGATTGTTGTAAGACCTAATATTGCAAGGAAGAAGAATTCTGAGTCAGAAAACTACAATGATTTGAAAAAAGTAAAGAGAGCAAATGAGATTTAAGAATGGAAATTAATTGTAGAGTTTGGACAACATTCCAGTAACATCTTGCATTCAGTGAGACTTACAAAGGCTATACATCAAGAAATTGGTCCGATTAAGCATGCATTTTTGAGAGGATTTTTGAGTAGAGGAAGGATGTTGATAGAAGCAGCAAATAGCGTCCAACAAGGAAAGATATTGAAGAGGAAAACACTGAATTGAGTTTGAGTCAAAAGTCATGTCCCAGAGGCAAACTGCAAGATACATGGAGTAATTAGTGGAGTCCCTTTAGAAATTAGTTTGGAAGACCTCAGGAAAGAAATTAAAGGGGGTAACATAACTGTAGTGAAACTGTAGTAGAAATTAAAGGGGGTAACGTAACTGTAGTGAAACGCCGTCCAACTAGGTATCAAGGTAAAATAGTTAACAGCTCGTCTGTTCTCCCTCAGTTTGAGAAAAACATGGTTGAGAAAGTAATGATTGGGTGCATGGGTTTTCCAGTCAGAGAATATGTTCCTAAGCTTCTACAATGTTTTAAATGTCAAAGGACTGGGCATGTGGTAGATCAATGCAAGTCAAAACCGAGGTGTGCCAGATGTACTGGTGAGCATGAATATGGTGGTTGTGCAGCTGATGCTAAATTGAAATGTTGTAACTGTGGTGGGGAGCATAATGCTGCTTATCAACATTGTGAAGTTAAAAAAAGAGCAATTCAAAGATATGAAGTGCAAAACAGAATATCATATGCTGGCAAATTTCACAAAATATGACAATGAAGTCCTATCCATTCACCCCAAACACAGACTCTACAAGTGACTTCTCTATACCACCACAGGTGCATAATCCAAGTCCCATGAAGTGTTCACGCAAGTGTGCAGTTAAAGAAAACACCCTGATTGTGGATAGTTTAACTTTGTGGCCTTCATTGGGAAGGTTGTAAGCATCTCCATGCAACAAACGAAGAAAACATCAATACTGAAGACCATAGTTGATGCAGCTGATGAATATTCAGGCATAAAAGATCTGACTGTAGAAATACTGCATGAGATGTTACTCCCTATTCCCAATGGATTCTTGCAGTGTAGTGATTAATATCATGGTTTTCTTTATTCTTTGATGGAATGCCAGAAGACCTATCATGAATGGTCAAGAGTTTAAGAAATATCTACAGCAATTAAACAATAAAGGGTTAGGGTTAGAGGTTAGAGTTTGGTTATCTTAGCAAAGGACCAGGCCAGCCACTGTTTTCTACTTATATTTTACCTTTTTTTGTTTGTTTGTTTTGTTAGTTTCTTTGATCCCCAATTCCCATTGGCCGTTTGCTCACTCAGTACTATGGCCATTATATTGGCATTTGAGGCTTACCTTTAGTAGTGTAGGCTAGGCTAGGCTTCAGCTGCAACGCTCCTATTGTATGTTATATTTTGGATGATGATCTCATGTAATAGTTGCTTTCCTCTCCTCCGTCTTAATAGTTTGACTCTGTACAAGGCCGGGTCCATGCTGACACACCCCCTCTTCCTTGTGGCGGGACTGCACAGGTTGGCACATTGTAGTTGTGTGTATACTTAATACCAACACTAGATGGTATTTTGGATATTTTAGATGTTGTGTGTAGTGCATGCTTTTTGGTGTCAGGCCTGCTGTACCCTTCTCTTGCCCCCCCCCCCCTTTTAGAAAGGCTTAAGCAAGTAGTTAGGAATAATACTGGAGAGGATTTTGTTCAAGCATCGGAAGAACACTGTTAGATAAAGTTTGGGAAATGATAAAACAGATGAGGGGAATAAGACAAGATAAACATCTACTTGTGTCACAGAAAGACCTAGAAATTGCATGTCAGAATATGGAGAAGGCAGAAATGTTTGCCAAGAACTTTGTTAAGAGTTTTCAGTTCAGATAATGTATCAGAAGAAGGTAAGGTTAAGAGACAGCAAACGCTAAATAAATTTCCTAATGTGTATGAGAAAAGAAATGCTACTCAGAGTACTATGAATGTACCATTCACTATTTATGAGCTTAGAAAGGCCCTGAGTAAATGTAAAAGGATGGCTCCTGGTAAGACAGTATATGTTATGATAGCTAATCTAGGTGAGTTTGCATTGGAGAAACTACTAGAACTGTATAATAAGGTCTGGGAGGAAGGTAAGCCTCCAGTAGTATGGAAAGAAGCAATTATTATTCCAATCACAAAACCCAAGAAAGACCCTACCTGCCCAGATAATTATACGCTTATAGCTCTAACATCATATATTTGCAAGACCATGGAGAAGATGATAACGGAAAGATTAACATACCATATGGAAAAAAAACGATTTATTTACACCATGTCAGAGTGGATTTAGAAGAGGGTGTACTATAATGATCCCATTAATGTGCCTGGAATCTGACATTAGAAAGCTCAAGCAAATAAAGAAGGGGTGGTAACTGTTTTCTTTGATATAGAAAAGGCATAATGTAATGTGGAAGGAAGGTCTTTTAATAAAATTAGATAATATGGGTATTGGGGCAAAATGTATAATTGGATAAAGCAGTTTTCATTTGGCAGGTCCATTTGGGTTCGTGTTGGGAATTCTTTCTCAGAGAAATATTTAGATGACAAAGGTATTCCTCAAGGCAGCGTTATTAGTCTTCTGTTATTCTCAATCATAATGAATAATATATATAAGCAAGTCAGTCCAGATATTGGAAAATCACTTTTTGCAGACAATGGGGCAATTTGGAAAAGAGGAGGAAATATAGAGTATGTTATTAAAAAAAGTTCAGGAAGCTACCACTGAAGTTGAAAACTGGTCTCTGATGTGGGGATTTAAATTATCTGTAGAAAAATCTCAAACTGCTTTTTATGTGATGGATAATGATAAGATATTTACCTTAAACTTTATAATCAAAGATTAGGAAAAATTAAAATGTTGAAGTTTTTAGCATTATGGTTTGATGCATTCCTCACATGGAAGAGTCATATAGACAAAATTGAAGATAAATGTAAGAAGGTCTTGAATATTATGAGATGCCTGACAGGGTGCACTTCCTGTACCATCTTTGGTAGAGACCGTAACGGTAGTCTGAAACCACAGAAGTTGTGACAAGATGTTGGCTAAAACTTTACTTAGATAAACATAAAATACAGAGTGAAATTGTAAGCAGTTACAGAGTGAAATTATCTAGCTCCAATCTGAATTTGTGGCAAATAATGGTCATTGTAGCGAGCTATCAAATTGTTACTCATTTGTTTCTTGCTTAACGTTAGCTAACTTTAAGTTTAAGTGAGGACAAGACAAGAGAATAGGCTATATAACACTAACGTTATACAGTGGAAACCGCTTATATAATCACAGTTACAGTGATCAACCGCTTACATGGATCAAAAAGCTCAGGACAGAATCATTCCTATACAAACGCTGTTTAAGTAATTTTCTTATAGTAATCAATAGTCCGTTTACAGTGTTCATTTTGTGTCTTTCAACACATGAAAACATGGGGGGGGGGGGTTATGGTGACTCTCTTTTTATTTTTTATTTTTTACCTTACTCCTATGATACACATATGATATTGTAATTAGCGTCTGCTGTACCATTATCAGGGGTTTGGGTGTGTTTATTTGTAACCACCATGAAACAATCAGAAAATAGAAAAATCGCTACCACTGCTTGCTCTCATCCACTCGCTAGCTCAATCGCTAGCTCGCTTGACCACCGCTCTTTCTCAATTTAATTCAATTCAAATAGCTTTATTGGCATGAACAAAGAAACATGTTGACAAAGCAGTTTACAGAAGATTCATATGTTACATACTACATATACATATTGAATACACAGGTGTTACATGCAGGTTCTGTATTACACTGATGCAGTCCATTCTTTGATTGCATTACAATACAGTACAACACAGTTTAATTCTCTCTCTCTCTCTCTCATGTTAAAATGAGTCAGGAAGGCGTCAGCAGTGAAACAAGCGTTTGAAACAGCTGTACTGTATTGTGAAACAGCTACAGTAAATAGCAAAGCTGGCCATTTCATTACGTTTTCATTCATGTAATAAATATACAGATGTCAATTAGATGGTAATCTGCATGAGAAATTAAAAAAAGAAAAGAAATCGGTTATAATAATCATCCACTTATGGTGATTAATTTGACCCAGATGGACGTGATCACTATAAGCGTTTTCCACTGTACTAACCAGCTGACGAACCATCCAGCCAAAGTGTGAATGAGCAAAAGAGATAGAAATAATGTTATTGACAGCTCTTTACATTACTTTTTTGCCTCTCAAGTATTCAGAAACAGTCATATCAGTAGGCATAGATTATTATTTATAATCAGTTAATGTCAGTGAAAAGGTCACATTGTGTTGATCATAACACAATTTTATATCTCTCAATTCCTCAACATGTAGATGGATAAACGACATTTCTTCAAAAAAGGCAGCAGCTCCGCTGAAGGCCAGTCAGGTGAGAAGATTTTGCTAGTTCAGACAAATACAAAATTAAACTGGTTGATCACTAATTAAGCCCTGAGTTCTTGTAAATCTGAGTTTAATAAAATAACGTGTTACTAAAAACAGGCGAGGGAGAGGAGAAAGATGGAGGAGACTGACATGGCTGAAGGAGCAGGTCTGATGGAGGCTAGTGATTAAGAAGAGAGCGAGTGGAAGTTGTTTCAGCTTTCAGTTAAAATTAATACTGAATTTTATGGCATAGGCCTATTACTCATACCAGGCATAAACTAGCCTAAATGATTTTATGACATTTTTAGTTTTAGAGGTTCACACATCAAACATCAGTCTGTGTATGAATAACATACTTAGGACCTGCAACATATCTTAGAGAGAGGAGATAGCATTCCTTGACTTCAATACCTTTGCTTGATCTGTGCCTGTTGTAAGTGGATGGAAAGCATTTAATTCATATTAGATCCTTGTCAAATACAAACTATGAAGAGACAGATCTACTGTGTTGATTTTACACCTATTGCTATAAAAATTCATGAAAAACTGGGGTCATTTAAAAAAAAATCCTCCTCCCAGTCCCCCCTGGTAAAGGCTTAGCCCCCTTAACCATAAATCTCTAGTGACGCCCCTGGTTGTGGGGCAGTCAAATCAACACAGTTGTCAGCACCACAGGTGGAAGTTGGGGACATGCTATTACAGTTAAGAAGGAGACAATTAATGGCCTATTATTGGGCAAATCTATAAAATTGATTTTATGAAAGATTTACACCATATTAAAATGGTTATGAATAGGTTTTGGGAAATGGGCAAAATCTATAAGGAGAGTTTTTGCACAATCATATCAGATATAACTAAGGAACTGGAAGTTAATAATTGGGCTATCAGTCAAACTGTTTCAATGCCAGCTGTTCCACCATGGCTATTGCCTCAACCATCTGTTGATTTCTCAATTTTGGATCACGTTCATTCAAGTAAAAAGGCATTACGTGAACACTGTATTACATGAGAGATATGGGCAATATGTACATATATTTACAGATAGGTCAAAAAATCCAGAGAATGGGAAAGCAAGTAGTGCATTTTATGTCCCAGAGTTAAAAGTCAAGTTGAACAAGAGAACTACATATCATATATCTGTATATGCAGTTGAAATTATGGCAATCTTGTTAGCCCTACAATGGATCGTGGAAGTCAAACCTTTGCATATACTGCTTTACTCAGATTCAAGTTCAGCCCTGGCTAGTCTCAAGCATACTTCTTCAAGACGCAGACAGGATATCCTTTAAGACATTATGAGATATAGAATTATTAGATTAGGAATTGATGTACAGTTTTTATGGGTACCAGTGCCTACGGGCATCCGGGGAAATGAGGTTATGGATCGTTTTACCAAAAATGGATTAGATAGAAATCAAGTAGAAGTTTCAATAGCAATAAGCAAGATAGAGGCAAAGGCTTTTACATGGAACAGGATTGAGGCACAGTGGCAAAGGCTGTGGGACAGGGATACTAAAGGAAGGCATTTATATCAGATTCAACAAGAGGTTGGACCTCTCCAACCTCTTCCTGCAGGGGGAAAACAAAAGACATGAGTGCCTGATCAGCAGAATAAGACTGGGACACACAAAACTAAGCTCATCTCTACACCTCATCGTGAAGCATCTAACCGGAACTTATACAGAATAATACTGAAATTGTGGATCACGTTTTTTTCATTGTCTCAAATATACAAGACAAAGATAGCTGTTAAAGAATGAACTGGAACATAAAGGGATTGAACGCATGGACTTGAAAACACTCTTTACAAATGACTGGACATTTTAAAACATGTCTTCATTTATCTACAAAGCATGAGTTTAATAGGGATTGAAGAACTATGTACTGTAATTCAACAATTTGTGGCGATAGTGCTTCAAATGGTGGCAATTCACCATTAAACAGGAAGAAGAAGAAGAAGAAGAACAACAACAACAAGATGGTGACTGCTGTGTGGTTCTTGTTGCTGCTGTTCTTGTCGAAGTGTCCTTGGGCAAGATACTGAACTCCAAATTGCTCTTGATGACTGTGCCATCAGTGTATAAATGTGTGTGAATGGTTAGCTCCCTCTGATGAGTAGGTTTGGACCTTGCATGGTAGCCCCTGTACCCATTCAGCGTATGAATGTGTGTGAATAGGTGAATGTGACATGTCGTGTAAAAGCGCTTTGAGTAGTCAGGAGACTAGAAAGGCGCTATACAAGTACAGTCTGTTTACCATTTACAATCTGAGTCAACTGTCAATGTGAGCCGCGCATGTGCGAGGCGCTCCGCCATCTTGGACAGCTAGGTATGGCAACACCATTTGGACAAACCACATGTCACGATATAAGTTTAAACTGTTGATATGAGTCACTCGTGCCGTTTTACATGCATGCACAGCTAATTTATGTACCTTCATCTATTTGTTATAGGCTATAACGTTTGTACATGTGAGAAGACAGAGACGGATGAGAGTTAAAAATGTGTGAATTTCAGTTTTTCCATCAACTCCGAGCTTACGTTGAAGCTGGAAAGTTCACCACAGTTGGGGAAAAGCTGACAAGCTGGAAGATTACTCAGTCAGCAAGTAATTTCATCTTGAAAGGTAACATAGCTATGTATTTTATGTCGATTATCATGCGTGTGCACATAATGGGTCAAAAGTGACCAGACTGAGTTTTTATTTTCTATATTTTTGCAATAAATAAATTTCATCATTCAGTATTCCATGTACCCCTGAATTTGTCATCACATTCATCATCATAAATCCTTATTTTCATTTTTCCTTTCGTTTTTGAATAAAAATCATTTTCATATCACTACCCTTCTAAAGCACATGGGTCAAAAATGACCTGTATTCATTCCTTATGTTATTTCAGGCATGTCTGAGTGTTTCTTGGTTATATCTTTGAAATAAATTTATTTTACCATTTAATAGTCCAAGTTTTCATCAAATATCTTGTTTTTGATTACCAAAAATGATTATTTTTATTTTTCTCAGGTGAAGAACCTACAGTGACTACAGTGATGACAACAGTGACAACAGCCAGCTCTTGAGAGGAATTGAGAAGAAGATGCAGCATCCCAACACAAGACACTGAGGTAATAACCAATATGAGTTAGAACTTTAATTTGTTTTTATTGACTGTTGTATCTGTTATGAGTGTGTGGACAAACATATACAAGACAGTGCCATATAGTTTTGAGTTGTTTATTATTTATTGTTTGTGGTATAATATTATTTGTTGTACTGATATCTTTACTTTTGTGTACTTTCAAAAAAAGAGGAAGATGATTTGTATACTGCACTATTCACAAACATCCGCCTGCCACCTGAGTCCCGCTGGAGAGAACCATGTCGCTGCACGATCTGAGTCAACCGTTGATGTGAGTCACGCATGCGTAAGTGGCTCCGCCATCTTGGACATCTAGGTACGGCAACACCACTTGGAAAAAACCACATACTCGCCCGACACAATTGCGATTCGTGAAAGAATAACTTTTGACTGCTTTCCAATTACTATGACTGAAGGCTTGTTACAATAGGGTAAATCCAACAACTTACCATGTAGTCACATTTAAAGAGTCACACATCTTAACATACTATATCTCTAAAAATACAAGTAATGTCATTTTCATTATTATTGAAATTAAACATAATTATCACAGCCAAATCATCTCTCTTTAGCTCATACAGTCTATGCTCTAGCTTGGTTATCACATGCATTCAATATGTTAGCAGCTGGTAGTTAGCAATGCAACACACCTCTGCTTTTCTCATACAGAGTTGATATATTTGAATGGATAGTCATTGTTTTATTTTTGTTATCCTCATTTTTGACAAAGAAATATGCCATCATTGAGTGGCTTGACATCCTCCAAAGAAGCCAAGAGTGATTATAAATATCATGGAAATATCTGGAAATCAGACCTTGCCTGTTGTGATTTCAGCATAATGTACTTTTTAATTTGAGAATGATATAAATTAACTGAACTTTTAAACATTAAATTACATCTGTTATACACTCACAGAGCACACTACAGACTGGTAAAATATGGAAAATAAAATAGAAATATAATATAAAATATGTTAAATTTAAAAACACACCAGCACAAGGTTTCATAAGTTAGATGATTTGGCTGTGATAATTATGTTTAATTTCAATAATAATGACATTACTTGTATTTTTAGAGATAAAGTATGTTAAGATGTGTGACTTAATAAGTGTGACTACGAGGTTAGTTGTTGGATTTACCTTAATGTAACAAGCCTTCAGTCGTCGTATTTAGAAAGCATTTAAAAGTTCTTCTTTCGCGTGTCCTCGCGAATCGCGATTTTGTCGGGGTAGTATGTGGTTTTTCCAAGTGGTGTTGCCGTACCTAGATGTCCAAGATGGCGGAGCAGCTCGCGCATGCGCGATTCACATCGACGGTCGACGCAGATAGTGCAGCGACAACAGGTATGTCAAAGCTTTTCACGCAGATTTATCTACTCAGTGTTTCCTCAGGTCGCCCTATGACAGAAAGAATGACCACATCTATGTTTAAAGCGCTGTGTTTTCAGATAAACGACCGCATCTCCTGTTAGGTTAAAGGGTTAGCTCGGCACACACAGATCCTTGCCCTCAGTTCACTTGATAATGTGAGCCTGTATTTAATTACACATCATCGTCTTTAGCTGTAGCTGTCTTACTTTTGATCAATACAATCTTATGTAACATTTCCATACCACTTTCAACACGGAAGAAGCCTGTACATAATGCTGTGAACGTCTGCAGCAACACAAGATAGAACATGTAGAGAGAGAAATGTGTCTTATTTCGTCCGCCAACTTCACAAGTGTAATATCTCAATCATCATCTCATGCACACAATTGGTTTAATGAACTAGGAAACACTTTGAAAGAGACGATTCTAAAGGCCTTTAAGACTTTTACACACCGGGGGCATGACGAATACACTACATGAAAATGCGAAACACTCACCTGCAAATAGTTCGCATCAAAACTATTCCAGGAGCTGCAGCCGACAGACGGCTTCTGTGGACAGAGACACTGAACGCAGGTCGGAGATCACTCGATGATGTCAACATCATCAAGTGATGATGATCTTGTTCTCCTCACTCAACTAAAGAAGAGGAGAGCGTTACATCCATGAAATCCACACCAACTCCGACCTGTGTTCAGCATCTCTGTCCACAGAAGCAGCTGTCTGTCAGCTGCAGATCCTGGGGAGTTGAGAGGACAGCGGCCGGACAGACTGCCTTCACCAGGCTGACTGACAGCGGAATGAGCTGTCGCAAATTCTTTGGCAAATTCGTGTTTCTATGTTTCTGTTGCAAATTCATATTGCTGCTGGTGTGAATAGTTTTGATGCAAACTATTTGCAGGCGAGTAGTTCACATTTTCGTGTCGTTTATTGGTCACGCCACTGGTGTGTTACAGTGAATTAATTCATGAGCGTCCTTCATGCTCTCAAAGGACTTTAATTAAGGCATCAACAGCAAAATAAGTGTTAAAATCCATCAGTGATGCAGACTGAGGAAGAATCATAACATAACCATAACATTTTAACTCTCTCTCTCTCTCACTTCTGTCAGAAAGCCAGTACTTAAACAGCTTGATGAAGCCAGCAATGTTACATATTCCATGTCTGAAAAGGGCTTTAAAGTAGATATCTGATCTCTGTTGTTCACATATTCATAGTTCTAAGCATTACAAATACACTTAGGCTAAGTGTTTTAAGGGAGTCCAGTGGGGCATGCTTGCTGGCCCTCCAGCTGGTGTAGTCATCTCTGATCTTGCAGATTTTAAGTGTTGTTGAAGAAATAAATTGGATAGGCTAGAACAATGTGATGTTGTGAAAAGATTATGACTGTTATTGGAGGTTTGTGTTATTGATCTATCAGTTTGTGTCAGTCTTGTGTTTGAGCAGAGATGTGTGAAGCAGCAGAGAATGACCTATACGCTGTCCTGGGAGCCAGCCCCTCAGACTCATTCCAGCAGCTCAGACACAGATACCAGCAACTGGCTTTACAGGTGAACACACTGCTCTGTCTGTCTCTGGACCAGCCTGAAGCAATAATAGATGTACAAATGTATATTTATATTTATACAACATTTTTGGCAAAGTTCCAAAACTTCCAAAATGCTCCGTGTATGACAAGGCTCAGGTTTCAGCTGCCCTGAACTTTTCGTTTGCAGTGTTTTTTTCCCCGATGAGATGACAGCAGCTCATTGAACAGGTCCATAAATGGCTGTCTGATCTGTAATCTTTGTTGCTGAGGTTATTTGTGTTGTCCACTCTCATATTTCTCATATTTAACTCCATCAGCCAAAGTTCTGAAATATGAACTGCCAGACTAAATAAAGAAGACAAATCAAACATCATGTCATTACATAAAGGAAAAGACAAACAATATGATACTAAATTGGCTAATTACTGTTGTAATTCCGGCAACCCCCGGCAGCAGCCTGAAACTCGCCGTCACTAAGTCTTAAATAAGGGGAAGATCTAAACTAGAAATCCAATGTTAAAGATCAAAGTGAGTGCTCTGCGGATGAGTGTCATTGACGAATATCTTATTTTGTAAAATGTCTGGTGTAATCGGGAACACCGGTGTTGTCATGAGTTAATTAGTTGGAGGGAAAATTTCCTCATTCTGACATCCCTACACAAGAGTCAGATTTTATTGTTTCTTTGAACACAAATACAGTATTTAAAAACTTACTTGTATACAATAACAATATGAAAACCCAACTATATACATAAGTATTTACACATGATGTTAAAAGGCTCCATGTAACAGGTTATATTTAAGACTTTCCAAGTCATTTTAATGCAACAGTTTAACAAAATGTATGGTCAACTTTGCATTAAAAAGTAAGCACCAAATGTGAAACTATAGACATATTAGAACTTCAGGAGGATCAGTCGAGTCCAGGTTTCTCCTGTCAATGATTTAGTCCCGTTTATGTAAACTGTAAATCCTAAGCAGCAGCAGAGCTTCAGGAAGATCAGCTGAGTCGAGGTTAAGCATCCAGCCATGAAAGTGAACTTCAGTTAATAAGCTGCAGCCTGTAAAGGCCTGCTGCAGACATAGGTGAAGACATGCTCGACTTAATCCACAGAGCCTGCCTCCACTGCTGCACAGAGCGTTGTTCGCTTGTCTGCCGCGGACGCAGTTGGAGACAGGCTCGACTCAGTCTGCAGAGCCCTGAAGCCAGCCCCCAGGTCCACAACAATGCACCCACCAGTTAGATTAGATAGTTATATAAATGAGAAGGAGAAATGCAGAGGAGGAAAATGAAACAGAAACTAAGACTGTCTGTCTCTACAGTTAATCATCTGTTGAGTGTTTGAAGGTTGTTTATTTGTGCTTTAGAATGTAACCGCTGTGAAACAATCAGAAATAAGGTATTTATGTCATTCACAGGCTTTCTGTTGTCCCCTCCTCTCTCATGCAGTCATGGAGCCCAGAGGGCCTGACCCCCTGCTGCAGAGCTTGTGTGGCTCACTTAGAAAATAACGTATTTCTGTCATTCACAGACTTTCTCTGTCAGAGAAAACTTTTCAGCGCTGTCTCGCTGCGGCTTGCTCACCCTTCTCTCTTCTTTCTCTTGTCTTTTTAAAAATGACTTGGGAAATCCACAACAAAGCCTAACTTTTAACGTTATCAAATAGATATGTCCTCTCCATGAAATGCAGCCCCACTCCACTGCTGCAGAGTGGAGCGGCTCCCTGATCACTTGTTTATTCCTCCTTTATTAATAATGCTTTCCAAGTCATCAACAGTATGGGTGTAATCCTACCTCTGACCACAGTGGGGGTTGCAATGGCAGAGTGGCACTGTCAGTATTTCCGCTGGTTGACTCCACGGGCAGAAGAAGCAGCAAATCAACGTTGTAGAGGCAACATTGTTAATGAGGTATTTTTATATATTTCTGAACATGCCTGAGACATCTAGCACTAAGTCTTGAAAGTACATGCCAATTTTCATTCACAGTAACGTTACACAGTTCAATAGTAGAGCTTAAGTCTCTTAAATGTTTTCAAGTCATGAACACTATGGATGTAATCCCACCTCCAACCACAGTGTGGGTTGAAATGTCAGATTGGTGCTGTCCGTATTTCTGCTCATTGACTCCACATGCAGAGGAAGAAGATGCAAATCAACATTAATATTTATGAGGTATATTATATATTTCTCAAGAAACACTTATCCAAACAACTTCACACATTGACATTGCACTTCCTCATTTCCCCAGCAATCCACCTGCCAGGTATGAAGTGAATCTTTTGTGGTAGATTTGTAGTGGATTTTTTTCAAATGAAGCCCTTTGTATTCTTGAAGGAAAAAGAATGTCTGCATTATTTGGCCAGTCCACTACGAAGTTGGATGATGGGTGGATGCTTTGAGCCAGCAGTATGTTGTTGCTTTTACGGGCCATAATATACATGGAATGGTGTCATCCAACCCACCTGTTTTTTGGGATCTTGATTAAGGACTTGAGCATATTTGGATAAATGAGTGACCCAGTTTACCCCTCCTTTCTCTACATTTATAAGATCAAACAGCATCTTTTTTCTTAATGACCTGTGCATTCTACTCGCTTTGAGGGTGATGTGGTGAGCTTTGTGTGACTTTTACCTTCATGCTTTCCATAAGCCTTTTCATGGCACCTTTGAACTCATCCCTGGTCATGCTGTAAAACTTTAGGTGGTCCATGTTCCATGTAAATATCTGCCAAATGCTGAGCTATTTCATAACTGCTTTCCACTTTTAATACCTTCAGCCACACATATCTACTGAACACATCCTGTACAGTGAGGACATATTTGTAGATTGCTCTCCCATGTGTAACTTTCCAGCCTGACATATGTAAGTAGGTCTATTTGGTGTCTTTCCTGAACGTGTTTAGCTCTAATGGCTTCAAAGGTGGCCTGTTTTTAAATTTTGCTCTCAGCAACTGGTGCTGTCTTGATAAATCCACTGCTTGTTGAACAGCTTTCTCACTCATCCCAGAGTACTTCTCTCTCAGTCTGAGAGAGAAGTCTGTTTACTTTTCATGCATTAGAACCTTTAGTGGCATCAAATCTGCTCTTAACCAGTTCTGGGATAGCAGACTTCTTTACCACTAATTTCCTGTTGCACAAAATGGACTCTTTGTCATCACATAAGGAATACTAGTACTTATTTCTCCATACTCTGACCAGAACTGACCGCTGATTTGTTGTCCTGTCTGCAACAAGGACATCAGATTCCCCCTGAGTACCTGCAATATAACACTGTAGGTCTCATTATCCATAGGCCGTAGGCCTAGGCCTTGTCCTTGTCCAGTACATATCCAGAATGTGGACAACAGAAGTATGCGCGGAACCATCTTCAATCTGTGAGACATACCAATATGACATGGTATAAATATCTAATCACACTCAACATGTACAATAATTTAAGTCTTATTCTAATTGGTCAATCAAGTTAACAGTCTTTAATGTCTCAATTATGACCATTGAGTTTAGATTACAAATCACTACTGTTGGCATTCACTGTCTGCCTGTCATGTTTGCTAATAAGTTATATTGCTAATAAAATAATTTTCAATTCACTATCAATATTCCATCTGAATATTAATTTTGTAAGAAATGTAACTTACGCTGCTTATTGTAAGCATCCTAATCACCCTATCTGGGTTTATTCTGCGAGGGTGACTGTATACCCTAACTGTATAACTGCAAACTGTATCCCCCCAATGCTACTAAAACAGCTACAGTCACTAACACCATGGGCCCTGTTTTAACAATCTAAAGCGCATGGTCTGAAGCGCATGGTGCAAGTGCATTTAGTTTGTGTCCAAATCCACTTTTGTCTATTTTAACAGAGGAAAAATGGCCGATGCGCCAGGCACATGGTTCAAAGGGGTTGTCCTCGGCGTAACATGCAACAAACCAATCAGAGTGTCATCTCTGGAGGAGGGGGAGAGAGGACGTGCCCCGGCAGTCGAGGCCTATAGCAGCATAACTAAGGGCTGATCCAAGGCGAGCCTGGCCGGCCCTAACTATAAGCGATATCAAAAAGGAAAGTTTTAAGCCTACTCTCAAATGTAGAGAGGGTGTCTGCCCTCCAGACCAAATCTGGAAGATGGTTCCACAGGGGAGGAGCCTGATAGCTGAAGTCTCTGCCTCCCATTCTACTTTTAAAGACTGTAGGAACCACCAGTAAGCTGCATACTGGGAGCACAGTGTTCTAGTAGGGTAATACAGTACTATGAGCTCTTTAAGATATGATGGCGCCTGACCATTAAGGGCTTTGTAAGTTAGGAGGAGGATTTGAAATTCTATTCTAGATTTTACAGGAAGCCAATGCAGCAAAGCTAAAATGGGAGAAATATGATTTCTTTTTCTAGTTTTTGTTAGTACAAGTGCAGCTGAAATCTGGACCAGCTGGAGAGTCTTTAGAGACTTGTTAGGGCAGCCTGAGAATAAGGAATTGCAATAATACAGCCTAGAAGTAACAAATGCGTAGACTAGTTTTTTTTGCATCTTTTTGGGACAGGATGTGCCTGAGTTTTGCAATACTACATAAATGAAAAAAGGCAATCCTTGAAAATTGATTTATGTGGGAGTTAAAGGACATATCCTGATCAAAGATAACTCACAGATTCCATATGGTGGAGCTTTAGGCCAGGGTAATGCCATCCAGGGTAACCATATCATGAGATAATTTTTTTCTAAGGTCTTTAGGACCAAGCACAATAACTTCAGTTTTATCCCCGTTTAGTTGTAGAAAATTGCAGGTCATCCAGGTCTTTATGTCCTTAAGGCATGCTTGGAGTTTGTTTAACTGATTGGTTTCATCAGGCTTCACTGATAAATATAATTGGGTATCATCTGCATAACAATGAAAATTTATGGAGTGTTTCCTAATAGTATTACCTAAAGGAAGCATATATAAGGGGAATAGTATTGGTTTAAGCACAGAACCTTGTGGAACTCCGTGTCTAACTTTTGCGTGCATGGAGGATTCATCATTAATGTGTACAAACCGAAATAAGTCTGATAAATAGGATTTAAACCAGCTTAATGCAGTTCCTTTAATGCCAATTAAATGTTCCAGTCACTGTAATAGGATGCGCTGGTCAATTGTGTCGAGTGCGGCGCTAAGATCTAACAGGACAAGTATGGAAAGAAGTTCTTTGTCCAATGCAGTTAGGAGGTCATTTGTGACTTTCACCAGTGCTGTCTCTGTGCTATGATGCGCTCTAAATCCTGACTGAAAATCCTCAAATAAACTATTGTTATGAAGAAAGTCACATAACTGATTAGAGACTGCTTTCTCAAGGATCTTAGAGAGAAAGGGAAGATTAGATATATGTCTATAATTGGCTAAAATGCCTGAATCAAGAGTAGGCTTCTTAAGAAGAGGTTTAATTACAGCTGCTTTAAAGGACTG
This sequence comes from Thunnus albacares, assembly GCF_914725855.1. Taxonomy (NCBI): domain Eukaryota; kingdom Metazoa; phylum Chordata; class Actinopteri; order Scombriformes; family Scombridae; genus Thunnus; species Thunnus albacares. The sequence goes on from NC_058112.1 coordinate 314,856, forward strand.
TGTTACATAGCCTGTTACTAAAGACAGATTGATCATATCTAGTAAAGAAGCACTAACTGAGGGTAAGACTTCCTTAAGCAGCCTAGTTGGGATGGGGTCTAAGAGACAGGTTGATGGTTTAGATTAACAAATCATTGAAGTTAGTTCAGAAAAGTCGACTGGAGAAAAACAGTCTAAATATATGTCAGGTTTTACAGCTGTTTCAAAGGTTCCTGAGTTTGGGGATAAATCGGTGCCTGTTGAGAGCAGGAGGTGGTGAATTTTCTCTCTAATAGTTAGAATTTTATAATTAAAGAAGCTCATGAAGTCATTACTACTGAGAACTACAGGAATACATGGATCGATAGAGTTGTGACTCTTTGTCAGCCTGGCCAAAGTGCTGAAAAGGAACCTGGGCTGTTTTTATTCTCCTCTATTAATGAGTAATAGGCAGCTTTGGCATTACAGAGGGCCTTCCTATATGCTAAAAGACTATCTTGCCAGACTAAGCAAGATTCTTCCACTTTAGTGGAACGCCAAATCCTTTCAAATTTTCGCAATGTTTGCTTTAATTTGCAGGTTTGAGTTATACCATGGAGCTAACCTCTTATGCTTTATTATCTTCTTTTTCAGAGGGGTGATGGAGTTAAGTATTATTCGCAATGAGCGTGCAGCACTATCAACAAGATAATCAATTTGGGAGGGACTAAAGTTAACATAAGAATCCTCTGCAGTTTTGAGACATGGCACTGAATTCAATACTGATGTAATTGCTTCCTTAAATTTAGCTACAGCGCTATCAGATAGACATCTAGTGAGGACATTTTTGTCTAATGGTGTGTAATCCAGTAATAGGAATTTAAAAGTTATTAAGTAATGGTCTGTTAAAATAGGATTTTGTGGAAAAATTATTAAATGTTCAATTTCAATCTCATAATTCAGAACAAGGTCGAGGGTGTGGTTAAGACAGTGAGTGGGTTTATTTACACACTGAAAGAAGCCAATTGAGTCTAACAATGAGATAAAGGCAGTGCTGAGACTGTCATTATCAACGTCCACATGAATATTAGTGTCTTGAGGAATGTGAGTATTAATATGACTGGGGGGAGTGACTGACATATTCTTCATGACACAGCCAGGTTTCAGTAAAATAAAATAAATCATTATGATGATCTGAGATTAAATCGTTTACCAATATGGCTTTAGATGACAGAGATCTAATGTTTAAGAGTCCACAGGACTGCAGCTCTGCTTCCTGGTCTCAACTCTGGGTTGTCATGGTTTGGGTCTATTAATAAACTCAGCCATATTTCTAGACATGAGAGCAGCTCCATCCAAAGTGGGATGTATGCTGTCTCTCCTAATCAGACGAGGTCTTCCCCAGAAAGTCTGCCAATTATCTATGAAGCCCACATCGTTTGCTGGACACCACCTCAACAGCCAGTGGTTGAATTGTGACATGCGGCTATACATGTCTTCACTGGTCAGGTTTGTCAGGGGCCCAGAGAAAACTACGGAGTCCAACATTATCTTGGCATATGTACACACCGACTCAACATTAATTCTAGTGACCTCCAATTGGCATAATCAAGAGTCGTTCCGGCCAACGTGAATAACAGTCATCCCATATTTACGTTTATCCTTAGCCAGCAGTTTTAAATTTGATTCATTGTCGCCCGCTCTGGCCCCAGGAATACATTTGGCTATGGCTGCTGGTGTCACCAACTTCACATTTCTCACTATGGAGCTGCCAATAATCAGAGTTGGTTTCTCAGCAGGTGTGTCGCTGAGTGGGGAGAATCTGTTAGAAACATGAACTGGTTGGTGGTGAACCGTTGGCTTCTGCTTAGGGCTATGCTTCCTTCAGACAGTCACCCAGCCACCCTGGCTTCCCAGCTGCTCGTGGACTACCGGGGGAGTAGGAGCTACACTAGGTCGGCCCGCGCCGGCTACTAGGGGCTGGCTAACTACTTTAGCTACTGATTGGTTTTCCATGGTGCGGAGCCGTGTTTCCAATTCACTGAGCCTTGCCTCCAACACTGCAAATAAACTGCATTTATTACACGTACCATTTTCACTAAAGGAGGCAGAGGAGAGCAAAAAGATTTGTGCTTAACTTGATCGAAAATGTAATAAAAGCTAATAAGGCTATAACTTGACCAATAATGTAATAAAATGTGCTGACTGATATTGTAATAACCTCTATTTTTTTTGTTTCAAAACTGATTATGTAATTTTGACGGATAATGTAGTAATGTAAAAAAGTATGCTTTTTGTCTTGGAGTGTGCAAGTATACAAAATGTATAATACTGTTAGTGTCATGTTAGCCTACTGAAAACTAATATTTGTCACTGATTTAAGGTTTGGAAATGAAAACTCTAGGCTTTATGTTGAATTTGAAATTTACAACAGATAGCAAGTGGTACATTGTTATCAGGCAAAGATGCATTAAACTAAAATCCCTATCAATGGTTTACTGTCTAATAAACATAATAATAGTAATAATAATAATAAACATTTCTAGTTTGGGTCTAATTTGATACAAAGTACTGCTTATTATGTCTAAAATACTTATAATTAGCATGTAACATGTGGTCAATAAAAAAACTAGCTTGCAGCCTACCACTTTATCCTCATATCGTATCAAACTCTTTTCTAACATCCTACAGAAATCTGCAGGAATTGATGCTGTGAAATTTCATACTGTACCTTGCCAAGTGATCATATCCTACAGGGAGAAAACTTCAATGCAGTGTGTAGCTAGTGCTGGAGGTATTTTCAGTTTATCTCCACTAGAGGTCCACCTAGGGGCCAGAATGACTGGCTGTTCATTATATTATTTTTGACTTAATGAAGAACATGCAGAACAACAATGTCAATTGTCAGAAAGGACTATGTCATTTTGATGCAGTGTCAACTTATGACAGTTGTGTATGACAGTACATGTCAACTGACCACTAAGTCACTTGACATAGAGGATAATGTCAATTTGACATTGAAAGTGACATAATAAACCTTTATGACCAGGTGGAACAAGTATTTATGACTGGTTATGTATGTCAGGTGTCATGTAGTGCGTTTGTAGGTGTTATGAATGCTTATGTATACTCCATTCAAATGAAGCGTTACCAAAAGTTGTTTTATTGGATTGTGGTTGTTTTCATGAGGCAGTATTTTGTTGGAAATCCGTGGTATAGAGAGTGAAGAGGTAGGTTTAGGGAGCAGTTACCTAGGGTCTCCAGTGCTGCTCAGAAGGTTATCTGACTTGGAATTCTACATATGGTGGTCTTACAAGGAGGTAGTCTATCACCCACCCAAACTGCAGCATTTGCACATATTAGTGGAGGAGTGAGTGGTTTGGCAGGCTCCACTCAACTCCAAGCCTTCTTAACTATTTTTATTCCCATCTACCAACTGATCACATATCTCTATCAAATAAAGAACTTAAAATTTGATCCAAAACAATATGGCAAAAACAAACACAAAGGCAGCTGTAATTTTATGACAGCAATTAATGGTTTAATAGACAGACACACTAAACATGGAAGAGCAGCCCTAAAAAGAGGTTAATTCCATGGTTATCTGGCAATTAATGAAGAAATGTGATTTTTGCCCTCAAAAGGTTTCTAGTCACAAAAACAGATACCGATCATCTCATTTACACAGGCCTAACAAACAAAGTTGTCACTGAACTACGCAAGACTAAGACAAATTACTTCTCAAATCTTATTGAAGAGGCTAAGGGTAGTAGCTCCAAACTGTGGAAACACATCAATTGTTTAACCAATTCAAACACCCATAAACATCAGAGAATAAATAAACATATTAGGGATGCACGATATTATCGGCACGTTATTGATATCGATATCTATATAAGCTCTAAAATGAAATATCTGCATCGGCTGAAATGAACATTTTCTGCCGATTATGAGAGGCTGATGTGTTGCCTGCTCCTCCGTTGCATAACTGTTCTTCCTTCCACGGACTGACTGCCCATCAGACCAGCTGCGTCTTCTAGCAGAGGCTAGCTGGCTGTGCTTACCTCCGGCCGTGCTGCTGCTAACGCTCTGCTAGCCTCTCAGCTAACGTTAGCCCTGGCTCCTCATGTGGATCCATGAGTGAAGTGCAGCTTGAGTGAAGTGGAGCCTGCAGAGGAAACACCAGGACCGTCAGGGTAAAATAGTCCGTGGAAGAACTGCTACATTCGGCTGCACAGATAGGACACACCTTGGCTGACAGGATGTACCACTCTGTTGGGGGGGGGGAAAATCTTTTTGGTTTATAATGGCAGTTGGCAACCAGCGTATTAGGTGCATCACTGCCACCTTCTGCTCTGGAGTGTGGACCAGAGATTAAATCCTGCACATAAATCCTGTCTGTCTAATGAACTCAAAGAAAACTCTACTGCTGCACCCACTTGGCAAGTTCATTAAAGTTTTAACGCTGAGCTCCTGAACTCCAGTCTTCCTAAGTTCTTCCTTTATATATTGTCTTTCTTGATCATACTTAGTACAATCTATGCTTGCATGTGTTCCAACGAGTTGGAAATATTGGCAAAAAATCCAATGTTGTGCATACCTAAAACACAATATATTGCCAAAAGTATTCACTTCCCCATCCACATAATTGAAATCAGGTCTTCCAATCACTTCTGTGGCCACAGGTGTATAAAATCAAGCACCAAGGCATGCAGACTGTTTCTACAAACATTTGTGAAAGAATGGGTCGCTCTCAGGAGCTCAGTGAATTCCAGCGGGGTACTGTGATAGGATACCACCTGTGCAAAAAGTCCAGTCGGGAAATCTCCTCGCTCCTAAATATTCCACAGTCAACTGGAGAGCTTCATGGCATTGGTTTCCATGGCCGAGCAGCTGCATCCAAACCATACATCACCAAGTGCAATGCAAAGCGTCGGATGCAGTGGTGTAAAGCACGCCGCCACTGGATTGTAGAGCAGTGGAGATGTGTTCTCTGGAGTGATGAATCGCGCTTCACAATCTGGCGATCTGATGGACGAGTCTTGGTTTGGCACTTGCCAGAAGAACGGTACTTGTCTGACTGCATTGTGCCAAGTGTAAAGTTTGGTGGAGGGGGGTACTATGGTGTGGGATTTTTTTTCAGGAGCTGGGCTTGGCCCCTTAGTTCCAGTTAAAGGAACTCTGAATGCTTCAGCATACGAACAGATTTTGGACAATTCCATGCTCCAAACTTTGTGGGAACAGTTTGAGGATGGCCCCTACTGCACAAAGCAAGGTCCATAAAGACATGGATGAGAGAGTGCGGTGTGGATGAACTTGACTGGCCTGCACAGAGTCGTGACCTCAACTCGATAGAACACCTTTGGGATGAATTAGAGTGGAGACTGAGAGCCAGGCCTTCTCGTCCAACATCAGTGTGTGACCTCACAAATGCACCTCTGGAAGAATGGTCAAAAATTCCCATAAACACACTCCTAAACCTTGTGGAAAGCCTTCCCAGAAGAGTTGAAGCTGTTATAGCAGCAAAGGGTGGACCAACGTTAAACCCTATGGATTAAGAATGGGATGTCACTTAAGTTCATATGTGAGTCAAGGCAGGTGAGCCAATACTTTTGGCAATATAGTGTATCTCTGATTGCTACAATTGCAAATGAATTCAATGCTTTTTTTTAGAACTTGCAAATAATTTTAAACCAGTAGAGCTGCAACCCAACACAGTGGACCAGAACACTCAAAATCTATTTTACATCAAAAAGGTCAATCTTGAAAAAGTAAACAAAATCATGAGTCACTTTAGCAACTCAAAGGCCAAGGACATCCATAATTTTTATTCTGCACTGATAAAGAAATACAGAACCCAACCACGTAAACCAATAACACACCTCGTGAACTTATCAATTAAAACAAGAACTTTCCCTGAGACCTGGAAAACAGCTGTTATCAGTTCAATATTTAAATCTGGTGAGCAAGACTTGAGATGTAATTATTGACCCATTGCCATTCTCCCAGTTGTGTACAAGACACTGGAAAAAATTGTAGCAGAGCAACTCATACATTGCATCTGGTGCCTGAGACAAATCAGTTACTGCATCATCAACAATTTGGATTCAGACCGAAACATTCTACCAAGACTGCTAACTGCTATTTAATTGAAAAAATAAAAGGTCTTTTGGATAAAGGTCATGCTGTAGGAGCAGTCTTTTTAGACCTGAAAAAGATTTCTGAAATCCCAGTTCTCTGACCATGCCTAACAATGGTTTGACTCATATCTTAGGGGAAGAGTACAATATATAAGAGTGAATGGAGAAAAGTCCACCCTCCATGCCAATAACGTAGGGATACCCCAGGGGTTGGTTTTTGGTCCATTGCCATTTAACATGTATATCAATGACCTACCTGAGAGATGTCCTGGGGTTGACTGCCAAATGTATGCACATGATACAGTCATTTATACATCTGCTAGAACATCTAACAAGGCAACTGACCTGCTTACTTAATCCCTACATTTGTATCGCAATGGCTGGATGATAAAATAATGATATAATGAAAGATTCATGGTAAAAATAAATAATAAGGTCATGAGTGCGGTTGACAAAGTCAAATACTTGGAATCATCTTAGACTCACATCTAAAATTTGAGAAACAATTGAATAATATCTGTAACAAGGTTAAATCAAATCTCAACTGCTTCAGACTCATCAGAAAGTATCTGCCTTTCAGCACAGCCCAACTCTATATGCATGCCATGATATTCTCACACCTATCATACTGCATCACTATCTGGCCACAAGCCTCACAGTTAACTTAAAAACCTATCATATCACTATATAATGAGACAATAAAAATCTTGGATAAAAAACTATTGAGATGGCACCCCTGAGCTTGGATGACACTTACAGCTTTTATTATAAAATAAATGTAAAATACAGGGGTGTCACTAGAGATTTATGGGTAGGGGGGCTGAGCCTTTACCGGGGGAGCTGGGGGGAGGATTTTTTAAAAAAATATGACTTATATGCTATCCATCCACTTACAACAGGCACATCGAGCAAAGTTATTGAAGTCAAGGAATGCTATCTCCGCTCTCTTAGATATGTTGCAGGTCCTAAGTATGTTTTTGATACACAGACTGATGTTTGATGTGTGAATCATTTAGGCTAGTCTATGCCTAGTATGAGTAATAGGTCTATGTCATAAAATTCAGTATTAATTTTAACTGAAAGCTTAAACAACTCCCACTCCCTTTTTCTTGACTAACCTCCATCAGACCTGCTCATTCAGCCCTGTCAGTCTCCTCCATCTTCCTCCTCTCCCTCTCCTCGCCTGTTTTCAGTAACATGTTATTTTATTGAACTCAGATTTACAATAACTCAAGCCTTAATGAGTGATCAACCAGTTTAAATTTGTATTTGTCTGAACTGGCAAAATCTTCTCACATGACTGGCCTTCGGCGGACCTGCCACCTTTTTGAAGAAATGTCGTATATCCATCTACATGTTGAGGAAATGAGGGATCTAAAATTGCGTTATGATCAACACAATGTGACCTTTTCACTGACATTAACTGATTATAAACAACAATCTATGCCCACTGATATGATTGTTTGCACCACCCAGAAACCGGGACCAATAACCAAACAAGGTAGTCTCATAAATGGGAGTTCACCTAGAATGTTAATATCTGAGAGATATCAACATTCAAGGGTGAACAAAGAAGGGTTGAATTCGAGCTCTGACTCCTTCAATCAGCCACTTTTCACAACATGTTACACACAATAATGACAAAAGAACTTCTCTTTAAAGATATAACAGTGTTTAGTAAACTTAGCAAAATTAACAAAGTTAACAAATGCTTCATAAAAAACAACTATTCTGAAATCTAATTCTACCAAACAAAACACAACAGCTATGTACAGGGTTGGACACATGCAGGGGTGTGTGTGTGTGTGTGTGTGTGTGTGTGCGCGTGCGTGCGCGACAAGATGGCGATGGGACCTGACGTGATGACGTCGTCGGTCTGCGATGCGGACGTGACTATAAATTTTGAGAAATACTGTTCAAAATACATATTCAATCATCATATCTTTTATTTGGTCATCACATGGTTCAAACATAGGCTACTATTGTGTTTAGTGAAGAAATAATATCCAGTTACTGACCTCTTGTTACTAAAACAATACTTTGCATTAAATACATATATTAAATATTATAATTTAGGGAAATATTATAATTGTTGAGCAAATTCATACTGAAGCTTTTGTGTAGGGTTACTGTGATTGATTATAAACCTTTCATTACAAAAGTGACATGACAATGTTTTTGCCCATACTTTTGCACTTGCGTTTGTAGTAAAACCTTGAAGTAGTCTAGAATAAATATGATTGGGATATATTGCTTGTTTGTATACACAACACTTGATCAGTCTAAATAGGCAAGAGGAAAATATCATCGGCTGTTGAAGACATTTGTGGGAAGTTATTACAATTTTGAAAGATTAAGATTTTCACTTTCCTGCAAACGTAACAAATCTCTGCAAATGTAATAGTTATATTTGTAGGAAATGATGAATTACATTTGTGGTAGACAACTGCTATTACATTTGTGGGATTATTACATAAAAGCTGCAGATTTGTATTACATTTGTTTTTTTTATGTTTGTGGGACGTTGTTACATTTGTGGGTCTAACACCTGTTTCAGACAGAGGTTGAACTGAGGGGCTGCCTAAAGGGTCAGTATAAGATAAATAAGGAGTTTTTAACTGTAAATCATACAAAGATATTCCAGTAGAGCCCCAAAATATAAATATTATATATTTAGCATTATAGTGAAACACACGTTACACACTAGTTTTCATTTAAGTTACTTAATTTTAGATGACAACAGAGCTTCTCCATTAAGTTTCCACATAGCACTCATAAGCTATCAAATAATTATCAGACAAAGTGAAGAGTGAAAGACACATCATTCCTCTTTGTCACACTTGCATGTGCACTCTCATTGGATGATCAGGGCTGAAAGACATGCGTACTTCTTAGAGAACAACCAGTAGTTAGTAAAAAAGTAACTCTGCAGAGTAGTGCTGGGCAGTATACCAATTCATCCAGTGATGAGAGAAGGTGATTACACTTTCAATAGAACAACTGTTGTACTGTATCAGTTTGAGCCAGAGTACAGCAAGGAGGAAATGGTGCTAAGGTGAGCAGGGCGAGACAGAGAGAGGGCAAGAAGAGGGGATTTTTTTGTGTGTTTTTTCTGATGAAAAAGAATTATTCAGTGTAATGACATTCTGAACCACTTACTGGTGCTTTTTGACCAAATAAGCCACAGGAGACATTTTATACTTTCCTGGTTGTGTTTCTGTTGCATTTGACATTCTTTTTAAATTTCAGTGGGAGTTTTAATTTTTTGTGAGTCATTGTTTTGAAAAGAAAAACTGTTCACACTTCTCTACTTTTGATTTGCATTTTCATCATATCTGTATAACATTTGTTGGCTCCTTTTTCTGTATGTGTGTGTGTGTGTGTGTGTGTGTGTGTATGGGCATGCAGTATCACCCAGATCGTCTTGGAAGTGTGTGTCCTTCAGAAGCAGAGTCTGGTGTGAGGACATTTCTTGAAGTTGATGCAGCCTGGAAGATCCTGAGTGACCAGAACAGCAGGAGACACTATGACCAGCAGAGGAGAGGTAGCAATTTAACTAGGACTGTACCTGAATCAGAAAATTCCAAATCTATTCTGAGTCACAGGTTTTACTGAATATTCAACTTTTAATTTGTTTTTCTTCTATACAACTCACCTACAATTATAACAAATACATTTTTTATTGGCCCCCGTTCAGGGAGCCTGGCAGTTGAAGGCTCTGCCTCCCATTCTACTTTTGGAGATTCTAGGAACACAAGTAAAGCCTCATTTATATTCCCGAGCGGATGCGTACACGGACAGCTGCGTACTACCTTCTGGGGTTCTCTTGGAAGACGCGTTCCACACATGCACAGTAGATCACGGTCTACAGGAGCGTTGTGACTGCATGGACTGGTGCGGACACAACAATTTGCAGGTACATGAATGTCTGCACAGAGCCTACGCATACACCCTCTGACGAAATTTACATCACGCACACCCTTGCCAACTCGGAAAGTATAATTTCAGCATAAGCCTGCATTCTGTGAGTGCAGTGTTCTAGTTGGGGTAATAGGGTACTATGAGCTCTAAATATGATGGTGCCTGACCATTAAGGGCTTTGTAGGTGAGGAGAAGGATTTTAATTCTATTCTGGATTTTACAGGAAGCCAGTAGGGCCCCAAAAATCCAGTATCAGTCGGGCTGGAACCCAACTGATTAAGACATCTACGGGCTACTTTGTTTTAGTTTCAGTCAGACTCAGGAATCTCCTCCCAGACCTGGATCAGGGCATCAGCGAGCTCCTGGACAGTCTGTGGCAGTACTTGTGGCATCTGATGCACTGATACATAACGTCCCATAGGTGCTCAGTTGGATTTAGGTCAGGGGAATGAGAGAGCCAGTCAATGCCTTTGTCATCCAGGAACTGCCTACACACTCTGGCCACGTGAGGCCAGGCATTGTCCTGCATGGAGGAACCCAGGGCCCACTGCACCAGCGTAAGGTCTGACAATCAGTCTGAGGATTTCATCCTGGTACCTAACAGTAGACAGGGTAACGATGGCTATGACATGGAGGTCTGTGTGACCCTCCAAGGATATGCCTCCCCAGAACATCACTGACTCACCGCCAAACCAGTCATGCTGGATGATGTTAAAGGCAGCATAACATTTACCATGGCGTCTCCAGACTCCATACGCCTATCACATTGCTCAGTGTGAACCTGCTTTCATCCATGAAGAGAACAGGGTGCCAACTGCGAGCACAGTTCAGACTAGAGGACGTCGGGCCCTCATGCCACCCTCATGGAGTCTGTTTCTGACAGTTTTGTCAGAAACATGCACACCAGTAGCCTGCTGGAGGTAATTTTGTAGGGCTCTGGCAGTGCTCCTCCTCTCTCTCCTCGCACAAAGGAGCAGATACCGGTCCTGCTGCTGGGTTGATGCTCTTCTATGGCCCTGTCCAGCTCTCCTCGTTTAACGGCCAGTCTCCTGGTATTTCCTCCATGTTCTTGAGACTGTGCTGGGAGACACAGCAAAGAGTCTTGCGACCGCAGGTATGGGTGTGCCATCCTTGAGGAGCTGGACTACCTGTGCAACCTGATTGGGCTGCAGGTACCGCCTCATGCTATCAGTAGTGACTAGGGATGCCACGGTGAGGAAATTTTCCCACCGACTAATAAACTTGTGACAACACCAGTGTTACCGGTTACACCGGACATTTTACAAAATAAGATATTCATCAATGATGTTCATCCGTAGAGTGCTTACTTTGATCTTTAACATTAGATTCTTAGTTTAGATCTTCCCCTTATTTAAGACTTAGTGATGGTGGGCTTCAGGCTGCTGCCGGGGGTCGTCCTCCGTGTACAGCCGGGCTGCAGCACACACAGACGGGGACAAGTCAGAGGACGACCGCTTAGAACCAGAACCAGAGCAACTCGCCTGCCATCCAGAGAGACACACACCGAGAGCAGGCTGAGCAGGCAGGGAGCGGTAGAGTTGCTGCTGAAAACAAGCACAGAGACCCGGAGAGACATGAGAGCAGCTGCTTGCTAACAGCTAGTTATGTTTGTTTACAGCAGCAGGACGGAGAACAGACATCTGACTCTGCTACTTTTGCTGCAACTCTACTGCTGCTTCAGACGCTCCTAGTCTGGTTTCTGATCGACAAAGCAACTTACTTTCTCACTCACAATGGCACAAACACAGCAGTAGTCCCGAGCGGGACAAACACAAAACAGTCTAGCGTGGTGAACACAACCAAACAGGCAAGCAAACTTACTCCTGAGAGTAAACAGAGAAAAATGGATCGGCGGTCCGTCAACAACACAACGAACAATAGCAATAAAGCTAAAAGCTAAATGCTAAACAACAGCAACTGATGCTGAAAAGAACACACAATTAACACTGCCTCTGCCCAGACTTATGCCTCTTACTTGGTCGCTTTAGAAAGCGAGCAGGATGTGTGTGGTGCATCTTTATGTCCGGCTTTGTCCTTGGCTCGGATGCAGACGGTGGCCGTTCTCGCACGGTCAGCGAAAAGCATGGCAGCTGGCTCTCAGCGGCGTGGCGGAGAGAACAGGAGAGTCGATTTGGTGAAGAAGGGCTGAGCGTTTCTTCCTTCTCGAGGGAATTTGAGGACGCTGGTTGCAGCAGCGGTCTCTCTCGGATCCGGGAATGTGTTAGGGTGAACACGGGCGAAGTCTCATCTCGTCTCGTCCGGCGAGGGGAGTCTTCGATGAGGGGAAAACACGTGCGTGGGGTACCCCCTTTAGTCAAGCTGACTCACAGAGGAACAGAAGTTACCCCTAGCTCAGTGACATGGGAAAGGCGTGTGCTTCAGGGCACGTTCAGTTTTTAAAGGGGCGGTGATGTCATGGCTGCGTCATCAGGACGCTCCGCTGTGCAGGAGCGTCTCCACCAGTGAGAGACTGTATGTTGACTGTTCCCTGCTGAGGTGTGAAAATCGCAAAGCATCCTTGGAAATGGAGTTTGCAAGGGACTCCCATTGTCTGTAAGCAATTTGGCGCTATTCCTTTGTCTTGGGGGAAACAAAGGAAAAAGCACCTCGTGGTCAGGCCTCACAGGTTACATGGTAGGCCTTCTCTGTGTGACCTCATGGTTTTAGGCCCAACATTTATATATATACAAGGATGGGTGACAAATTAAAGGGAAAACTTTATTTATTTATTTATATATAATATAGATTTAATTACAGCTACTTTAAAGGACTGTGGTACATAGCCTGTTAATAAAGACATTGATCATATCCAGTAAAGAAGTGCTAATGAATGGTAAGACTTCCTTAAGCAGCCTAGTTGGGATGGGGTCTGTGATGTGAAATTGTCAGATGTCCATACAGTCTGAGAAATAAAAATAGTGCGTCCTGGTATTTGTTCAGTCATAAATTCCTACTGCACCTAGGGCACCTCCTGCCCGGCAGCTGACAGCGCTGTCAGCTTAAGAGTTGCAGAGAACACAAACAAAAAACAAATAAAAAAAAGATCAACACATGCAAAAAGACAAACCAATTTGACAGCATATGCGCAGCCTTTAGAAAAATGCTGCAAAGTGAGAAGGCACAAAGAAACAAAAACAGAAAGCACATCCAAAAATATAAAACACTGCAAGTCGCACAGAATATAACAAAACTGAGTTACAAAACAACAGAATTTTATTCCAGGGGCCTGCCTTTAAACAGCACACAATAATACAAATAACCCTGTATTGATTATATTGAATTAAATAGGGGCACTTATTACATTGGCTGTAATTTATTTTAATGAGCACCTTACCATGAAGACACTTAACAGATGCAAAAACACCAATCAGCTTAGCTCTGATGCTGTCACTAAACTCACTGGGATTAGTGTGTTCCCAGCAAACTGTCAACAAAGGAACACAATAACAACACTGGTAATCAAATAGCTTCTACACATATCTTTGGCTTTCCATTACTTTAGTGTCTTGTTACTTATCAGCTGATGTTATCTGCAATAAGCTTAAATCAGCCCACAGATGTATCAGTCTCTACGCAGTGCAGACATGATCGGAAACAAAAAAGTATTGCTGTACAATAATCAGCCCTGCTTTTAAGTATTGCAGGCTGGAAAGGTGGCTCTGAAAAGTTTGTATCTTACTCTTCATGGAGGACAGCAGCTGTGGTTAGCTTAGATTCACAAACAATGGATTCTAATGTGAAGGAAAAAAAACATTTAATCTCACTGCTCTTTCAGATATACAGTAAATCTGTAATTGTATTGTAAAACAAATGAATGAGATGTTTATCTGTTGGTGTATACCTGTATGACTATATACTTTGTCAAAGTTACAGCCCCTACCTCATCATTTATCCTATTTTAAATTATCACTAGTTTAGCAGCAATTATTCTTCACACAGTGTAACACTAATTAAAACCCAAGCAAAGTTTAGCACTAATTATTCATGGTTCAAAGTCATAATCGCTATCAAATTGTACAACTTGATAATGACTGTTTCCTCGAGTGAACTGTAAAACAGAGTGTGAACATCCATCTGTTCAGCTGACTGTCCATCCTTCCATCTATCTGTCAGTTCATCTGTGCAACAGTCCTGCAATCATCAGCAGCTGTCCGTCCATTCTTACATCTGTAATCCATCCATCTTGAGCTCCTGTCCTCTATCATTTTTCTGGTAATTTGGGTCAGTTGGTCAGGTGCAGTTAGATTTTACCAGAGCTTTCCATAAGCACCGGCTGCTGGCCAAACAGCCAACTACTCATTTAAGTTCAGCCAGCTACTTTATTATATTAATTTTTGATTTAAATAAAATAGTTTTGATGAACAAGTTGTGATCCCTATCCCTGCACATTTATAACCACTAGCCTCTGCTTCAAAACAATGCATGCCCACACACGCTCTATATGAATGTGTACTTGCACTCAACTGAGAGGTTGTGTACTGCTAAGCGGAGAATTGTCTTCAGTGTTTGACAAATATTAGCAAAATAATTGATGACAAAACAAATTTAAGAATTGCATTGATGACACAGGGGACAACATTACGCTTTCTACTGCAAACACACACTAAAACAGGCAGTGTTGTCAAAGTAACAGGCCAATGTTATATGAGAAAAATGAAGGTTATACCTAAGCCTCACACTCAGGACGATAGTGAAGATGAAAATGAAGACAAAGATAACATTGAGTTGAGTTGATTCAGTAGATTCACATGTATTGAATCAAGTGTTAGCTTGGTGAGCTTCTGGAAGCTGCATCACAGCTGACCTCTGGCAACTCAAGAGGCTGCATCAACAAACTATGAAACAAACTATAGTAGCAGGATTTGACTACTTTTTCCTCATTCTTTAGTCCAAATATCAACTTCTCAAATACATCTGTACTTGTTTGAGCCGGAATCCGATCCGAAATATGAACGTGGACAACGTGAACAACACATGTAAAACCTTAGCAACTCTGGTGGGGATGAGACCACCTACAGGTGGGAGATTGACCATCTGGTGACTCGGTGTAGAAAAAACAACTTTGAACTCAACGCTCTAAAGACAGTGGAGATGATTGTGGATTTCAGAAGGAACGCAGCCCCGCTTACCCCCATCACCCTGTGTGACTCCCCAGTCGACACTGCGGAGTCCTTCTGCTTCCTGGGCACCATCATCAGCCAGGACCTGAAGTGGGAGCTTAACATCAGCAGAGGATGTACTTCCTGCAGCAGCTGAAGAAGTTCAACCTGCCAAAGTCAATGACGGTTGCACTTCTACACCACCACATTAAGTCCATCCTCACCTCTTCATCACCATCTGGTACACTGCTGCAACTGCCAAGGACAAGAGCAGACTGCAGCGTATTATCCACTGCACCGAAAAGGTGATTGGATGCAATCTGCTGTCTCTCCAGGACCAGCACGCCTCCAGGACTGTCCGTCAAGACCAAAACTTCTCGCCACAAGAACAGTTTCTTTCCGGCAGGGTTCCAGTGGGACTGCCACTGGCATGGACTCTTATCTCACCCATGGACACTACATGTTATATTAACATAAAAATCTCATAAACTGCACATCTGTGAACCCATCATGTTACATTAACGCAATTCTTTGGTTTACTACATTTATTACATTGTTCATTGCATGTACTGTTTCTACTGCTTATACTATGAACGTGCGCATTCCTGGTCAATATCTTGTTTTGTTGTTAAATTGTTAAACTAAAAAATTGTGAAATGTTTTTATACTTATTGTATATATTTATGATCACCTGCCTTTTGTGGTATTTGTATTTTCTCTTACTTTGTATGGATACAATGTGCAAACATACTTGGCAATAAACCCGTTTCTAATTCTAAATTTTGATATGGACTGGGTTTTTTTTCAACATAATTTGTGAGGTCTAGTTTCACATGTATTTTATTTGCCTCTGTTCATTTTAAGGTTTTATTTCATATTCATTGTTTGTATTACTGGTCCTGTTTTTAGGTGCGTCATATGGTCTGCCTATATGATGTTATTGTTGGTGCAGTATGTCTTTCTTATGTTGTCTTTTGTGACTAGTTTGATTTGTACTACTTCGCCTTCCTCCCTCTGTTCTAATAATACATTCATGCTCTTGTAGCTCGGGAGCTGAAACAGGATTGGCCAATTGATTCTACAGTCTTTCTAGAGGGCATGACCTGGGACCAGGGTAACTACACAACATGCACACTAAAACACATAGAATGCATTTGAAACTGGTCAGCAGAATACCTGTAAGTATAAAATAAAAAAGTAAATGTAATCAGTAGTTAAGGGGATAAAACTTGTAAACTAGTAGCTGTATCAGTCTAATAATGCATAATACTAAGATTGCCGTCTATAAAATTTCTCCCCCACCCTGCAATTTTTAATAAATATAACAATGTATTTTATTTGCTGGTTTGGATGCTGCAAAAAAACGTAGTTTTACGATGGAAAACTCCACATTATCTTAATTATCTTACCTCTCTATAAAAGTATACTACCTTTACATATTTACCTTTACCACTGGCAAGGCACTAGGTGCCCCTAAAATCTGAATATTTAAGATCTGAAGTTTTGCTTTCACAATTCTGTTGTTGTTCAGTAATACCATCTCTTCAACTGATTTTTATGGTGTTCATGTATGAAAGTGTTTTTATAATAGGAAAAAACAATCTAGTAATTGTACCTCTTCATATAGAATGTGTGTGTTGTTTCAGATGAGTGTGTGTATACATACTGCTGTCGCTGTGGAGGGGGATTCAGCATCTCAGAGGAGGAAGTAGAGGAGGAGACTCAGAGGAGGCAACAGGAGGATAAGGAGGAAACAAAAGAGGGACAGCACAGAGGAGTCGTTGTATGCTGTGACACCTGTTCCCTTTGTGTGTACGTCACATGGTCATTACATACAAAGACTCAGAGCTTAAAATGTCAGTAAGAATACTTTCAAGTTGGGAGCCTGGAACTGAAACTATGTCAACACATCCTTCCATGGGAGATAGCACCAAATCATCATCAAAGTGTACTGTGTGTTGGGGGAGGACAGCGGGATTCAGGGGTTCGGAGCTCAGATAGATTCTTGGGATGTGCAAGATCTCTATCACAAACTTCTGTTTAGGTGCTCTTGAAGCAAGGCAGCAAAACAGTTTGCTGACTAACAGCAGAACAGACTGCGTCCATATGCGGAAGCTCCTACTGTATGTTGAAAAACACATGAAGGTGAATGTTGCTCCATCAGATCCACTAGTCAGTTTTTTCCTCTTCTGATGAGTTTAGTGAAGCATGAACTCCATGGACTGTTAAAAGCTGTTAAAATCACACAAATCTCCCAATGTTTATATATTCTGAACTTATTAACAGTATCCATATTAATTGATCAAGACTATGGATCTAAGGACTAAGGATCACCTATACTTTGTGAAACAGCCTCAAATTACTTAAAATAAATTGTTTTTTAAATCTGTCCAAGTGTGTACTATTTATAGCTATAATACAAGTACAACTTTTCAGACAGGTTAGCATTTAAATGACAAATTCTCATCAAAATGTCATAATTAAAATTCCATTGGTCACCTGCTTTAGTTGAATTTATATCTTTTTGCTCATGGTATACCAAACTGAATTTGAACTGGTAGTGTAGTGGTATAGTTTTATTTGACAGAATGTAATGTAAAGGAAGGTATTTACATTTTTGATTGTGTTTACATGCTCATTAGTATCCTGGTTTTGATCATATTCAGGATGTGGCATTTACAGTGGATTCAGAAAGTAATAAGACCCCTTCACTTTTTGCACACATTGTTGTGTTGTAGATTAATTTTAAATGCATAAAATTTACATTTTTGGAATAATGAAAGAACAAGAAATCTTTGCAAACTTATTACTGTATAAGCACCTTTGGCAGCAATTTAAGTTTCAAGTCTTCTTGGGTAAGTCTCTACAGTTTTGAACACCTGTATTTGGGCAGTTTATCCCGTTCTTCCCGGCAGATCATCTCAAGCTCTGTCAGATTCAATGGGAAGCGTCTAAACTGCCATCATAAGGTCTCTTCACAGCTGTTTTATGGGGTTTAAGTCTGGATTTTGGCTGGGCCACTCAAGGACAGTCAGAGACTTGTCCTAAAGCCACTCCAGTGTTGTCTTGGCTGTATGCTTCAGTTCATTGTCGTGCTGAAAGATGAACCATTGCCCCAGTCTCAGGTCTCATGCACTTGTGAGCAGGTTTTTAAGGACTTCTCTGTATTTGGCTGCATTCATCCTTCTCTCAACTCTCCCTGCTGCTGAGAAGCATCCCCATAGCATGATGCTGCCACCACCATGGTGGTATTACCCATTTGATGAGCATTCACTTTGTCATTGGGTGTAGATTGATGAGAAAAAAATTAAATCTTTAACACAAAGTGTGCAGAAAATGAAGGGTCTGAATACTTTCTTAATCCACTACACATGGAACATGAGAAACCTGGATATCCCTGTTTTTATGATCAAGACATTATCAAGGTATCTGACCATCGGATAGCAGGTGTGTCAGCAGACAGCAGGTGTTGATTCCTGAACATCTCAGCGACTCGTTGCTATACTGACTGAGTTACCTCAGAATGAACACAGTCTCTGGACACATTTATTCTGCTGTATGCAGTCTCTTCATTTGATCACCAGTAGTAGAAAACATGAGTGACAACACATTTCATGATCTGCCTTACTGAAGTCAGACCATCCTATTTTTTGTATTACTGATTAACTACTGCATAACTTAACATTGATGATACACCTGTGAACATAGCAGAGAATGATTGGAAACCTGGATAAGGTGTTTACATGCCAGTGTCCTGGTTTCTATCAGAACACTCCAGCTAACATATCCAGGTTTCTCAAAAAACTTAACTAAACAACACTAAAAAAACTCAACACAACAATGTGTGTTTCCAGAAACAGTATTGCTGCCACTCTGGATAACCTACAGAACACACAGTTGTTTGCCTGACTGACTCCTTTGTAAAGCTGTGTCTAGTGAAGTTACCAGTTCCTCAAATCTCAAAAATGAAATGAATATTTGACTGTAGCCCTGGACCATAGTTATGGACAAAACCACCATAATACCAGCATGAATAGTTACCATTAAAGCTGTTAATGGCAAGGTTTCTGGACAGTTTGTTACTGTTGAGTTCATGTCATTTGCTTTAAACCAAAGTTCATTCATTTAATACAAATTCATTAATTTATGTTGGGGTAACCACAGTGATCTTCACCAAATAAATCCAAATGTATCTGCACAGCCAGATATACACAGGTAGCACCCATATTCACACACACACACACACACACACACACATCTACTAATCTGTATCTGGATACATTATCTGGATAAAAACATTCACTCCACCACCAACATTCCCTTACATTTAGACCTGCTGCACTGTGATCTGACCTTAATATGCAGATTAGTTAGGTGGGGTTGGAAGAGTTGTCAACAAGCATAGCCCATCTCTGGGTGGTATTCCAGAAAGTGGGTTTAGTGAAAACTCTGAGTTATCTCTGAGATGAGGGAAACTCCAGAAATACTCCAGAAAGAGAACTCTGGGTCAGTTACCATGGTAACTTACTCTGTGAACCTAACCTGCTCACTGTTAGGTTTTCTTCAACAAACTGAGTTTCTCTCTGTCTCTTCTCTTTTACAGAGCCAGACACAATGTTTCATGTCATCATTCATTCAGTCCGTATCAAAGTGCATTTTGAGGCGCATTAATTAGTGGAGGTCTGTCAGAATCAAAATCCTGGTTGGATTTAGATACTCAGGACTTTCTAAAGTTACCGCTTTTATGCACATGAGTCATCTCTTTGAACAGCAGTTTTTGCTTTCGTATTTAAATATAACAGCATGAATTAACCCTCAGTTCAGAATAAAACCTCTGCCTCTATGTCCTTCTGTTATAACATTGTGAGACTGTGCACACAAGACAGCTGTCACTTTGTTAGAGCAGCTCCTGCACTGAAATGTTTATTGCATGCTTAATCTCAATTTTGTTTAAATTTAAACAATTGCTATGAAGCTTTAGATACATCAAATCAGTGAATAATTATCTCAATCACTCATGTTGTGATTGGTTGCACTGATGGAACATAATTCCCATTATATTGGACATTAGATGTTAATATTTCTAACTGAGCAGGATCAAGCAGCATCACTGAATGCTATTGAGCCAAGATACAAATGGATGTCTAAAATTTTAAAATCTACTGATTTTAACCTTGACGCCTTTTCATGTGCAGATCACCAAACACATTATTAATGGATCAGACTGTGAGCTTACAATCATGTCTCTGTCTTTGATCTAAATGTTTCTTAAATCTTTAACTATATTTTTCATCTTCAGTTACTGCCTCCTGTGTTTTGTCTAAGTTTAAAAGTGAACAAATATATTTAAAATGTAATGCAGGTTACAGCCTAATACACAGTCAGATTCCACTTTATCATCATGAAGGAAATGTAAGTCTGGTAAATGATGAATTAATGGACAACACTGATTAAAACTTTATGTTGATAACTTATTGACACTTTTCCCGCTCTGACTCAGGCTCTTTTTTTAAAGTTAAATGTGCACCATCTGCATACACATGCATTAATATCTCTATGTCCACCAGATTAAAATGGAGACTCTGCCTTTTATTTACCTGTTGCCATGGTGAACCGTAGTATCGGAGCTTCATTGATGATGGCTTTTTTCCTTTTTACCACGCACACGCATAACTCAGAGTGAACATCCTTAGAGTTGATTGAACTGACTCTGATCAGCTGTTCTGGAACCAAAAACTCAGGATTTCCTTTCTCAGGGTTCATCAACTCAGAGTTCAGTGTTAGACTCAGAGTTTGTGGAACCTACTTTCTAGAATGGACCATGGATGTATTACAAGAGCTGGATAGGGCTCTGCTGCTCAGCCTTTTAGCTAATTTTTCTCTGTGGTCACTTGTGGTATTGCAGTGAAAAATGCCCCTGCGGCCCAAAAAGCATTTTCCCCGTAGACCACGTTGTAAAAGAGACATTGTAAAACTGTTGACAGGACACCTCAAACTGCACACTAGGTCAATTAAGACTCTTTCTATTATGAATTTTTGATCCATGGAGGTTTTATATTTGTAAAACTTTCCTCAAGCCTAGAAAAGTGATTTAAAAATCCATGAAATCATCACAATGAAAAGTCTATGGGCCAAGCAGGAATTCGCAGGTGGGGCCAGTGAGGGAAACACTACTGTGCATATTCAGTAGGCCACACAATGCAGAAGCAAACCTGGAAGCTAGAAACTTTCTTTGGTGTATGCACTAGCTGAGAAATTCTTGGACTGAATGGGTGCCATTTTTTGTTCAGTATCCAGCTCTTATTATACATCCATGGAACGGGCCCCTTGTCAAGAGAAGCAATTCCATGTGCAGATGTCATTCATCTTTTGCGAGGGATGACTTGCTAGTTACAGGTTGTACAGATTGCATTTACACCTGCTTAGATCTGATCATAGTGTGTCCATGTTTAGAAGCAGTCTTGTTGTTCTGATCACATTCCAATCCCAGTATGTTCTACATGCATATAGACTTCCATTATCCAGATATTCAGATACAGATCAAAGGTTAATGCCAGATGAGGTATTATACTACATCAACTCAACGTCATGTGCTGGCATGGCGTTAAGTCAGACTCCATAGTTTCTGTCTTGATGAATGCACAGAGATGCATCACTGCACTATACCAGCTCTGAATAAGGACACACTGTGGTTTTCATTAATGGGTTTGTCAATTCACAATTACAACACAGTTCTATTCAAACAAGATTGCTGCATCCTCAAAGTTGTCAAAAAAGAGAAAGGCAGCTTACTTTTACTCTACAACCACAGAGATCTCCACTGATTATGTTCACGCAATACACTTGCACTTGTCTGCACCATATTTGTTATTGTTTACTTCTGCACAAGCGTAGTGAGGTAACTATGTTGAATTGTGGGAAATTGGACCATGGAACTGCTCAAACTGCAAGACAGCTGACCAAAATTACATGCAAGAAATTCATCTGGCTGTCCGATAGCTAGATCGTTGATTGTTCAGGTAATTATTCAGGTGTTGTGACCTCAAACTGCACGTGAAATGACAACCAATCTCACAGATTTTCATCCCAATTCTAAAAACAATTCAGGATTAAAATTGAGCTAATCTGTACAGTGCCAGCTTTAGAGACAGCTTGAGTACTTCATTTATAGTGAATTGCTGCCACTACTTATTTTGGCAATTAAAAGAAAATAAAATAAACACCTTTTCTGTCCTTTTGGGAAAGTCAGGGCTAGATGGAGCAGGTATAGCATTTTAGGTCCCTCCAATCAAGAGTAAGGTGAAGCAATCTTATTCTCATCAGAATACAGGGACATGGAAATATGGGAAATGTGTTTTAGGGGCAATTGAGTCAGGAAAAAGTGCTCAGTTAGAAATGCATCTGCTTAGGTGTGAGGCCCAAATAGAATTTTGTGCCAGTTTAAATTAATTTTCTGCAATAGTGTTCTTCCTTTTCTTCACCTAATAACACCAACCCTGAACAGGTGATACAGTATATTTACTGTAGGCTTGTGTGTGCTGCCAGGCTTTCAGCAGTGCCATGGGGTGGAGGTTGTCAGGTGGACCAGTGATGCCATCGTGGGAATTGCTATGAGGTAATGTAATGTGATGCTAAAGCAGTAGAAAGTGATGGTCTATCCCCTGGAGAGTCTACCTATTACGTTTTACTCTGGCAGTGTGAGGGGTGTCTGTGCTCTCTAGGGTTTTTGCTACATGTCTGAACCTGAGTGCTGGCTGGCATGATGCTGCTTAGCATAACTGAAGCTCATCATCCATATCACAGATAACCAGAAGTTACCTGTCTCTGATAAAAACCAGGAGCAGAGTTATAGCAGGTGAGGGCATGGTACATTCTCAGAAATGGAAGTATTTCACATTTAATATACATGGTCATTCTGTACTCAGTAAAAGCACTTAATATTCTATCATAATATTCTTATAATAGACTGGATGGTAAAAACCTATTTGTAAAAATGTAATATGCGTACACTTTCAAATCTATTTAGTTTCTGATCACAGTCAGATTTGAGGGCACACAGGCATGACTTAAGAGTAGCATAAGATTTGAGCAACCAATCCTGATCACGTACATACTTTCAAAGTCTGCTCTCTCAATGTTCTCCAACTGTTGTGGCATCCTCTGAGTACTTGAGATCACAAGCTATGATCTGCTGATATGCCACCATTTTTGATTTGCAAGTTGCAATGAGAAATGCTCACATTTGGCCATCAGGGTCATGTCTTTTTCATTTTTCTTTTTCAAGTTAAAGTCCACACAAAGAAGAAATGTCAGCATTTGAATATATTGCTTATCTTTATACAGTGATGCCGACCATATAACCATTTAGGACAAAATGTGCATATTTTATGCCCAGGCTTGGGGAGTAACGGAATACATGGAATGGCGTTACGTAATTAGGATACAAAAAATAACTATACTGTTACAGTTAGAGAAAAAAAAGACGTAATCAGATTAGCAATACATTTTGTAAAAATGGGGATTATTAGCAAGATTACAATTTTAAAATGCATTTTAAAATAAAGAATATTCTACCATGCATACATGCACACACATTACAACACTTAATGAGTCTCACATGACTCTGGTCTGTGAAACCCTGCAGTTGCCAACATGGCCTCAAGTGAAGAAAATGCTTTCACTTGGTGGAAATTTCACCATTATTTTGTATTTAAAGCAGAATAGGAAGCAAGCAAGTCATGCCATCCAGCTGTGAAAATGCTGTCATCATCCAAGTACTCAACATCCAAGTTGAAGAAACATTTAAAGGTAAGACCAACTGCTAATGTTAGCTACACTGAAATCCAGTTGGTTAAAATTAATGTTAGTTACCTAGCTAACCTTTCAATACTACTACTACTACCACTGAAAAGTATTTTCGGACTGTAGGTGGTGATGCCGGGGATGGTGTTATGGAAAAAAAAAGTAACCCTCCCAACCCTGCACACCATCCCAGTGTTATGTCCCAACTGGTTTTCAAGCTAACTGGTTTCTGTACCTAACAGCAGCAGCTGTAGTCTGCCTCTGTCAGCAGATTCGTCACACATTCACAAACATATAACTGGTGATTTTTGAATTACATCTCATAGCTACTGCCGCAAATATGACTGTATAAGTGAGCATCACATCATAGCCACCCATGAAAAAATAAAGCTAACAAAATATAATATAAATTCGATTTCACTATAGCAAAATGATCTATAACACCAGCCATCTGTATGTCACTGTGAGCCACTCACACTGTCATGTTTGTCACCTTCTGTCATGTAAGTTACTGGTAAAGCACGTCAGCATCCAGATAACATTTTGTTTTAGGTTTACCCTTGTGGCCAAAGATGGGTAGGACAGGGAAAGTTTCACAACTACGCCACCTGGGGAATTGCACCCCAGGAAATACACTGATGAGTACCCTTAATAATAGGAGGTCACACAGATTCGCCACACTGAGAGGACGGGAGATGGACTTCCAACTACAAAAATGTATTGATTAAGATTTACTGTAATTAAAAGAACAGAAAGATGTCACTGGTAAACAGCCTGAGTGCCAAAACAACAAAGTTAATTGTGGTATGAAATAACTAAAATAAATAGTAGGAACAAGGCTAGGGCTTAGTTAGCGGGCAGACTAAAACAAAAAAAGGGGGTGGAAGCACAACTGAAACTAAAAAAAAAACACTATTAACCAAACCATCATGTGTCACGCCAAAGTACAGGGGACGAGAGGGGAACCACCACCGGGGACACTCGCTGCACACCTCGCCAGCGCCTGTCCTAAAAGAAAAGAAAAGAAACAAAATTATAATACTGCTCATAGGGGGACACTCAGGCAGATACAGTAAATTACACAGTTAAAACAGGAGGGCTATACTAAAACACACACACAGCACTCACACCCACATACACACAAACAAAAAAAAAGAATAAGCAAAATAACTAATTCAGTAACTGACACTAACTAAAAATATACAAACAAAGAAAACACAAAGCAGCAGATAATAACAAAACAAAATTAACCCAAACTCAGCTGTGGGCAGAGACCAGGAGTGGTAGCAGTAACCCTAACAGCTAATGTTAAACTAAATAAACAAAAAGAAAATAATTAACCCACAACAATTAAATCAATAAGCAAAAAGAAGAGAACTGAATCAAAACAGGAGTTGTGATGGGATGGAGAACCAAAGCTGCAGAAACACACTGTGCACTTTAAGCAGCGTGTGTAAATACTGGCAGCAGCAGCAGCAAAGAAGAGAGAGAGAGATGGAGAGGCTGCACCAGGGCTCGAGGCCGTGGAAAGCCGTCCTTCAGGATGCCCAGCTGGTGGCACAAATCACCTGGCTGCACAATGCAGCCCCACACAGAGCGCAGGAGGAGAGGAGGCACAAACTGTGGCCTTAACAGCTACAGCAGACAGAAAGCAGGACCATTTTTATATACAGCAATTACCCTTAACATATAGTAGTTATAAATACTGTCAGTCTTACCCAAGCAAAGAGAGCTTAACACCTGGCTCAACATACAATCACCACCTCATGATGCAGGCGTAGAGCAGATGCCGCGCTCCCTCAAATCCTCACAGCTGCACACCAAACCGGCTCGGCCAACACCGCTGTAAAATGGTCACACAACGGCCGCTGTCACACCATAATGTCCCATAAAACATGTATAGCAGCACCTATGCCTACTCACAAGTTGTTTTGTGCTGTCAACTGGAGCACACCAGACAGAGTCCTCACCTGATTGACGCCAGGCACATCTGAGCACTCGAGTGAAAGCAGGACTAATAAACCAGGTGGCACCGCGGCGCAGTCAGCCGCAGGTGAAACTAATTGGGAGATGGAAGTGGAGGTGGAGCAGCACTCAACCTGCCACATTCCACCCCCCGTTTCTGTGTCGTCGCCCCGACGACGAACTACTAGTTGAAGCAAAGCTAGGACCAAGGTATAAACAGGACTGACTGAGTATTTACCACAGCCTGTGCAGGTTGGAGTATGCCATTAGCCCTGATGGCAACAGGCTGGGGGAGGCGGTGAACATTGGAAATGCTGGCGTGCTGACGTGCTACGGTAAGCGTATTGTGTCATTTCCGGTTGCCGACTGTGTCTACTGATAGTGTTGTTGCTGCTCTCAACTCAGTTGATTTTTCTAGATATCACATTACTGTGGATTAATACCTGCTGTATATTTAAACTTTCGCTATTTCTACACAAGCACTCTCAGTGCTTTTCTCTTAGCGACTTTTCACGCCAATCGCACAGTTGTTTGTTATTTCAGCTCTGCAGATAGCATTAGCAGCTAACTTAAACTAAGCAGTTAGCGATGGCTTCTCTCTCTCCCTGTCGTTCTCCTGCTCTCTCTTGCTCAGTGTGTCAAATGTTTAGTTATTCCTCTGCCTCCTTTAGTGATAGTGGTACGTGTAATAAGTGTAGTTTATTTGCAGTACTGGAGGCGAGGCTCAGTGAATTGGAAGCGTGGCTCCGCACCATGGAAAAACAATCATCAGCTAATATAGTTAGCCAGCCCTCAGTAGCCGGTGCGGGCCGACCTAGCATAACTCCCACTCCCCCGGTAGTTCCTGAGCAGCCGGGAAGCCAGGGTGGCTGGGTGACTGTCCGAGGGAAGCATAGCCCTAAGCAGAAGCCCACGGTTCACCACCAACCAGTTCATGTTTCTAACAGGTTCTCCCCCCTCAGTAACACACCTGCTGAGAAACCAACTCTGATTATTGGCAGCTCCATACTCAGAAACGTGAAATTAGCGACACCAGCAGCCATAGTTAAATGTATTCCTGGGGCCAAAGCGGGCGACATTGAGTCAAATTTAAAACTGCTGGCTAAGAATAAACGTAAATATGGTACGATTGTCATCCATGTTGGTGGCAACGACTCCCGATTACGCCAATCGGAGGTCACCAAAATTAATGTTGAGTCGGTGTGTACATTTGCAAAAACAATGTCGGACTCCATAATTTTCTCTGGACCACTGGCTAATCTGACCAGTGATGACATGTATAGCCACATGTCACAATTCAACCGCTGGCTGTCGAGGTGGTGTCCAGCAAACAATGTGGGCTTCATAGATAATTGGCAGACTTTCTGGGGGAGACCTGGTCTGATTAGGAGAGATGGCATACATCCCACTTTGGATGGAGCTGCTCTCATATCTAGAAATATGGCTGAGTTTATTAGAAGACCAAAACCATGACAACCCAGAGTTGAGACCAGGAAGCAGAGCTGCAGTCCTACACGCTTCTCTGCGCTTCCATTAGAGCAGTTACCCACCCAAAACCACATACAGACTATGTCTGTCCCCCGACCACTTAAATCAATTAAATCCAAAGTAAACAAAAGAAGAGTCATTTATGAAAATCTAGTAAAAATTAAAACCACTACTGCAATAGTACAACAAAATAAGATAATTAAATGTGGACTCTTGAACATTAGATCTCTGTCATCTAAAGCTGTATTAGTAAACGATTTAATCTCAGATCATCATATTGATTTATTTTGTCTTACTGAAACCTGGCTGTGTCATGAAGAATATGTCAGCCTAAATGAATCCACTCCCCCAGTCATATTAATACTCACATTTCTCGAGACACTGGCCAAGGAGGAGGAGTTGCAGCCATTTTCAACTCAAGCCTAATCATCAACCCTAGACTTAAACTTAATTATAACTCATTCGAAAGCCTTGTTCTTAGTCTCTCTCTGCCAACCTGGAAAACTTTACAGCCAGTTCTACTTGCTATAGTGTACCATCCTCCTGGCCTGTACTCTGAATTCCTATCTGAATTCTCAGAGTTTTTTATCAAACTTAGTCCTTAGTACAGATAAAGTGATTATAGTAGGTGATTTTAATATTCATGTGGACGTCGATAATGACAGTCTCAGTACTGCATTTATCTCATTATTAGACTCAATTGGCTTCTCTCAGTGTGTAAATAATCCCACTCACTGTCTTAACCACACCCTAGACCTTGTTCTGACTTATGGGATTGAAATTGAACATTTAATAATTTTTCCACAAAATCCTATTCCTTGTCTGTCTTATAATCAGATCATTTTTTAATAACTTTTGAATTCCTATTACTGGATTACACACCATTAGACAAAAATGTCCTCACTAGATGTCTATCTGATAGTGTTGCAGATGAATTTAAGGAAGCAATTCCATCAGTACTGAATTCAATACCATGTCTCAGTACTACAGAGGACTCTTATGTTAACTTTAGTCCCTCCCAAATAGATAATCTTGTTGATAGTGCTGCAGGCTCATTACGAATAACACTTGACTCCATTGCCCCCTTAAAAAGGAAGATAATAAAACATAAGAAGTTAGCTCCATGGTATAACTCCCAAACCCGCAAATTAAAGCAAACATCACGGAATTGGAAAGGATTTGGCGTTCCACCAAAGTGGAAGAATCTCACTTAGTCTGGCAAAATAGTCTTAAAACATATAGGAAGGCCCTCTGTAATGCCAGAGCCGCCTATTACTCAGCATTAATAGAAGAGAATAAACACAGCCCTAGGTTCCTTTTCAGCACTTTGGCCAGGCTGACAAAGAGTCATAACTCTATTGATCCATGTATTCCTATAGTTCTCAGTAGTAATGACTTTATGAGCTTCTTTAATGATAAAATTCTAACTATTAGAGACAAAATTAACCACCTCCTGCCCTCAACAGGCACCGTTTTCTCCCCAAACACAGGCACCTTAGAAACAGTTGTAAATCCTGACATACATTTGGACTGTTTTTCTCCAGTCGACTTTTCTGAACTAACTTCAATGATTTGTTCAGTTAAACCATCAACCTGTCTCTTAGACCCCATCCCAACTAGGCTGCTTAAGGAAGCCTTACTCTTAGTTAGCACTTCTTTACTAGATATGATCAATCTGTCTTTAGTAACAGGCTATGTACCACAGTCCTTTAAAGTAGCTGTAATTAAACCTCTTCTTAAGAAGCCTACTCTTGATTCAGGCATTTTAGCCAATTATTGACCTATATCTAACCTTCCATTTCTCCTTGAGAAAGCAGTTGCCAATCAGTTATGTGACTTTCTACATAACAATAGTTTATTTGAGGATTTTCAGTCAGGATTTAGAGCACATCATAGCACAGAGACAGCACTGGTGAAAGTCACAAATGACCTCCTTACTGCATTGGACAAAGGATTTGTCTCTATACTTGTCCTGTTAGATCTTAGTGCTGCATTCGACACAATTGACTATCAAATCCTTTTGCAGAGACTGGAACATTTAATTGGCATTAAAGGAACTGCATTAAGCTGGTTTAAGTCCTATTTATCAGACCGATTTCAGTTTGTACATGTTAATGATGAATCCTCCGTGAAGGCAAAAGTTAGACACGGAGTTCCACAAGGTTCTGTACTTGGACCAATTCTATTCACCTTGTATATGCTTCCTTTAGGTAATATTATTAGGAAACACTCCATAAATTTTCATTGTTATGCAGATAATACCCAATTATATTTATCAGTGAAGCCTGATGAAACCAATCAGTTAAACAAACTCCAAGCATGCCTTAAGGACATAAAGACCTGGATGACCTGCAATTTTCTACTTCTAAACTCAGATAAAACCGAAGTTATTGTGCTTGGCCCTAAACACCTTAGAAACACATTATCTAATGATATAGCTACTCTGGATGGCATTACCCTGGCCTCCAGCACCACCGTAAGGAATCTGGGAGTTATCTTTGACCAGGATTATTGCAATTCCTTATTATCAGGCTACTCTAACAAGTCTCTAAAGACTCTCCAGCTGGTCCAGAATGCAGCTGCATGTGTACTGACTAAAACTAGAAAAAGAGATCACATTTCTCCCATTTTAGCCTCGCTAACTTACAAAGCCCTTAATGGTCAGGCACCATCATATCTTGAAGAGCTCATAGTACCGTATTATCCCAGTAGAACACTGTGCGCCTAGAATGCAGGCTTACTGGTGGTTCCTACAGTCTTTAAAAGTAGAATGGGAGGCAGAGCCTTCAGCTATCAGGCTCCTCTCCTGTGGAACCATCTTCCAGATTAGGTCCGGGGTGCAGACACCCTCTCTATGTTTAAGAGAAGGCTTAAAACTTTCCTTTTTGATAAAGCTTATAGTTAGGGCCGACCAGGCTCACCTTGGATCAGCCCTTAGTTATGCTGCTATAGGCCTAGACTGCTGGGGGACTTCCCATGATGCACTGAGCTCCTCTCTCCTCCTCCTCCTCTACATCTGTATGCATTCATGTAACATCAATGCATGTCACTAACTTTGCTTCTTCCCTGGAGTTTTTTTGTGCTTTCTCATCTCGCAGGAAACCCTGGGTTCTGGGCCGAGCCTTCTCAGTCCTTCACAGACCTGTTGGCATCCTTCCCTGGCTGTTGCTGTTGCTGTTGTTGTTATGATTGTTGCTATTCTGCCGCCCCAACCCCCCCCCCCCTTCCCTCTTTCTTTCTCTCTCTCAACCCAACCGGTCAAAGCAGATGGCCGCCCACCAAGAGCTGTGTTCTGCTTGAGGTTTCTACCCATTAAAGGGGAGTTTTTCCTTACCGCTGTCGCCAAGTGCTTGCTCATGGGGGAATTGTTGGGTCTCTGTAAATGAAAGAGTACGGTCTTGACCTGCTCTATGTGAAAAGTGCCTTGAGATGACTTTTGTTGTGATTTGGCGCTATATAAATAAAAATTGATTGAATTGATTGGAATGTTGACTGGCGGTGGACCGGCCAGTTTGACACAAAGTCGACTGAGAGGGGTTGGTGTGACCACTAGAGGAAGCAGCCACTGAGTGGGAATGCTCCGATTCTGAACCTGGGTGTGGGTTGGGCTGAGCATCCCCTGGAGTTGCAAGGCCTGTAGAGCAGGATTGGACTGGTGCCTCGGTGGCAACAGGTGCAGAAGTTCCATGGGCTAGCAACCATAGCTCGCCATCCTCGGACAAAGCAGAGGAGCCTGTGAATGCTGCTGAAGCGGGTGGAGGCAGTGCCCTGGGAGGATGAGCACCAGGGCTGATCTGAGCCTTCAGCATGTCTCTGTGCACTTGCTGAGCCTTCGTCATGGAGCTTGTGTCGACCCCTAACACCAAGGTCTCGGAGGTAGACCAGCTGGCCCACCTGCAGAGGAGCCTCCCGAACATGCTGATCGTGCCGCTCTTTCCGTCTGCCTGCAGCCGCCAACAACCTTGCACGAGCATTCTCAAATGCCACCTTGAGCCTCGCCTGATGCTCAGTCATCCAGTCCTGTACTTCCCCTGGCTCAGGGTCCCGGACCCGACCCAAAAGAAAGTCCATGGGGAGCCTAGGCTCACGACCAAACATCAGAAAAAAAGGAGACTCTACTGTACTCTGATGTGGCGTAGTGTTATAGCAAAACAACACTTGCAGAAGACAAGAAACCCAATCCCGCTTCCAGGAGCCTGGCAATGTCCTCAATAGGTCATGAAGCATCCTATTAAATTGTTTGCACTGCCCGTTGCTGGCTGGATGGTAAGGGGTGGTTTGTGCCTTGATGATGCATCAGTGCAGGCATGGTGTTCCACCGTTTGCTGGAGTGCCAGGGGTACCATGGTGTACTTGTAGTACAGACATGCCTACGGACCGGGAGAGGAAATGCTGTGGCCAGTACCCTGCAGATTGTGTAATAATAATACCGCACTTCTCCCAGTACTGTCTTGAAAATGCTTTTTATGCATTCACAGGCGGTACTGGGAGGACATTATGGTATTTGGCCAAACCAGGAAGCCTGGGGATGACAACTGGGAGTACCGTTATGCTGCCTATAGACATTTCATCTATTGACAGCATGGCTCTTTAGGCCAGGGAAACTGACTTGCCATCCCCAGTTGCTGTTTGGAGGATCAGGGACAAGTTCCCTGGTTCTCCAAAGACATCACACTGGTTTCACACCTGGCCACTGAGTTTCCCTCTAGGTCCTCTGGAACGTCCACACAGTATCTCAGGTACTCACACACCTGCCTATTCATCATCAAGGCATCAAATCATCTCATATTTATTTGTTACATTTCTGATATTTTATTTATTTTATACTTGTTCTATACATTTTCTATATTTTCTGGATAATTATTAAACTTTTTGTTTATGTCTTTTTTTGTTTTTTTTGTTTGGACCGTCTCCAAAACAGAACGGCAAACAAACAAACAACAAAAGACAGAGAAGGGGAAAAGGGGAAAGAAGCAAAACAAACAAATATTACAGGAGGAATACCCCTTAGCTGGTCTCAGCTGGTCTGGTCCCTGGGCTGTGGCTGTGTTGCTGGGGAGGCTGGCTGTCGTGTGGGAGGGTGATGGTGGCCTCCCCTCCTTGGGCTCTGTGTGTTTGGCTCCACCCCCCATAGCCATATTAAATTAATTTAATTGATATACACTCAAATAGATATAAATTGATATAAATTAATATAAATAGCTAATTATTTACCCCATTTCACTGTTATTGTGGCTGCCTCTGCCGCTACCGCCGCCACAGTATACTATCAAACAAGACTATTATCATTATTACATTATATTGCTGTATTGTTATTATTATCATTATTATTATAATAATTATTGACGCTCTCAGTTTTTCTTTCCTCCCCTCCTCTCTCTCTCTTTTCTCACTTTCATTCACTCACCCCCCCTCCCCTTTCCCACAATCAATCCATATTGCTTAGTTGCTTTCTACATTTACTATCTATTTCATTGTAATATGACGTTGTCATTGCTGTTGTTTGTCATTATTTTTGTTTGTTTGTCTATTTGCTTGATTTGTCTTTTTTTTTTCCTTTCCACTATGTCTTGTCAACAGTATCACCAGTAAAAATAAAAATAAAAAAACCTTTTTGTTTATATATTCACATTTGTTCAACTTAAATGTGCAAGTTTATCAAATAAAAGATATTCATCAGATGTGCTGTGATAATTGCAATGATAAACATATTAATATATACTTATACAATGACAGTATTTCCCTGCAGCCAGTATATTGTCATTACCACTTCCACCATTAATTTATATTGTCATTATTTATATTTATAAAACAATATAAAACAGCAGTGAAGTTGGAATACCACTAATCCTCAGAACAGAGCATTGTAGTAGATGTTATGGATTAATTTTCATTGCCACTTCAGATTATGTTAACTGTAATTCACTAGTTTGAACCACAAAATAAAAATATAAAAAAACAACACTAAGAATAATGATATTTGTAATAAAAATATCTTTTATTTAACAGAAACATTTTTGGACATCCTTTCCAATCTGGACAATAAAAGAATAACATAAACATGCAGCTTTTACTGTTCAAACAAACATTTTGACAGCTTATTCAGTGTTCTTCAGAGTTGATTCTGATAAAGACAGAATAATCTATCAAATCATTAGTCTGTTTGAACACTAAAAGCAGTGTGATTAAACTTATCCGATCACCTTCCAGCAGTCAAATTGCGGCACATTTAATAGCTGACAAGGGTCAGACCAATAGCACACCAAAAGTATTCAATTTACTGCTCTGGATGAAGATGCTCTCATGGCAGGAACAACACCCATGATTCACTGTCACTACTGTCCCTCATCTGCTCCAGGAGCTGTGTGTAGAGCAGCAGCTGCATGGAAGACTGCTTCTGTGGAAGACAGTACCATTACACAGAGAGATAATTTACTATTTCATACATTTTATACAGTTGTACATGTGAAAATAGTGCTATTTAACCAAGAGTAGGACTTACAGGGTAAGTTAATATGCTACATAGGCAAACAAATGTGTATCACTTACTTAGACCTCTCCTGACTTGGTCTGCAATACTTCTGATATGGCGGGTGTGAATGTCAAAGACATGTTGAATAATGCCAACCCATAGTGCCTGAGAAAAATAAAACAGCACAAATGAATGAACTTAGTATTATAAATCATCTATCCATCTATTTATCTAATGTGCTCACCAGAAACTGTTCAACCTTATTCCATGCAGATTTTCATCCCAACAACAGACTAGATCAGATTATTTAATTGATTAACACACTTTCAGCCAGAGACGAGTAGCTATTCAGTGACAACTTTTGTTTTCTTTGGTTGTAATGAAAACCAACGTACTCCCAGCCATCAATGGCACATGGTGACATACCCCTGACCAATTACACAGTCACTTTAGGATGAAGATAAAGGCAATACCATGCATTGATGCTACAGGACCTCTCTCATAGCTGGAGAAACAACAGCAACATCAAGAAAATAGTGCTTTATGACACAGTCACAAACCCTTGTAATGCATTATGTTACGTCCTAAGATGCTGGGAGCCTTGGCTGGCCTGGATAAACATACTAAAATAAATAAATAAAAATTCTAATTCTGACTGATGAATGTAAAATTAAAACTCTGGTAGCAATTACATGTTTTTCAACATTGAAACGGGGAAAATGTTACTTGTGTTGGACTATAGGCTAACTTTGCCCCCCAATGTGTACATATGCTCCTAAATGAGAAATTAGGAGCAAACAATGAAATCATGGAGCACTGTGAAAAATATAAATATAAATTCACAGGATGTATTAACTGGGTGATGAGCAGACTTCTCCTCAGTTTATCTTTCACACTAACTCATTACTCTGACTTACTGTCTTTAGCACATCACCAGCGCTAAGTGTTGTTTTACTGCCACAGAAAATGTGAGAAAACTGAGAGGCACAAACTGAGAGGCACAAACTGAGGCTAAAGTGTGCTAATATTTAACGTTACGTGGTGGCGTTTCTTTTCAGGGAAACTAATGTGCTGCTAGTAAACATTGTGCATCATCTAGGTTTTGAACCATTACCAGTGGGGCAAAATAAATATACATTACACTCTTACCTGTCCAGCAGAAAACAGGAAACTTCAGCGTTAGTTTGCAAACATTTCTCTTATAAGGGATTTCCATCTGGGTTTATCCTCGTTTTATGCCGTTGCTTGTCCCGATTTCATTTAGCTTCTTCGTGTTTTCGTTTCTTTGACGACGACAATTCACACTCCTGTTATTTTCTAAATAAGTATAATCCTCCATTTATCAGATTTTGGTTTCAAAAACTCACAATACAAAATGTTTGGTCCATTCTTCTTCGTTTTAAAACTGGTGCATTTCTGGTAGTCGCCCACTGAATCTAAAACGCGTAAGGCCCTCACTGGAGCCAGTGTTAGGTTTGTCTGTTCTGCGCTACTGTAGAAACATGGCGATGCAACATGGCAGCCACCGTGGAGGGGGACCTGCTCCCATGTAGATATAAAGGGCTTATTCTTAAGGTAACAAAAACACAACAATTATCATTTTCAGCTGATTAGACACAAATTAAGATATACTTATAAATAATCTATTCAATTTTTACCAAGTGTGTTCTTTTAGATGTTATTAAATACTACACACTGGACCTTTAAATACTATCCCTCCACTTACAACAGGCACAGATCAAGCAAAGGTATTGAAGTCAAGGAATGCTCCTCCTCTCTATAAGTTGCAGGTCTTAAGTATGTTATTCATACATAGTCTGATGTTTGTTGTGTGAACCTCTAAAACTAAAAATGTCATAAAATCATTTAGGCTAGTTTATGCCTAGTATGAGTAATAGGCCTATGTCATAAAATTCTGTATTAATTTTAATTGAAAGCTTAAACAACTCCCACTCACTTTCTTCTTGATCACTAACCTCCTGCTCCTTCAGCCCTGTCAGTCTCCTCCATCTTCCTTCTCTCCCTCTCTTTGCCTGTTTTTAGAAACACGTTATTTTATTAGACTCAGATTTTGTCAGAGTCTGCTCTCCCCCTCACCTGTTGCTGTGGGAATTATCCAATCATTCAGTCTCACTCTCTGCTCTGCCACACCCCTCATTAGTTCAACCACCTTCACCTGGCGCTCCCACCTGCTCATCATCTGCAATCAAGCCTGTATATAAGCTGCCACGGCCCACTCCCTTCTTGTCAGATTGTCTACGCTACTATGCTCAGTCATCTTGCTTTCTTCACTGGACTGCCCTCCTGGTTTCTGATCAGCTTGTCTTCGACCATTGCTCCTCGTCTCTGCCCCGGTAAACCCACCAGCCTTCTGTCCCTGACTCTGAGTTCTGCCTGCCTGTTCCCTGGTCTTTGTCTGCTGTGGGAGTGGAAGATCGGGGTTCAATTTCCAGTGGAGTCATACTCCTTAGAACTGTGTTTCTCCGACCGTGCTTATATTGCCTTGACATCGTGTGAAATAAAGACTACTAAGTTTATACCAGTGTCATTTGTGCTGCTATTGGGTCCATCCTATACCCGTTACAGTACAATCTGACCAATTATGGATCCAGCGCATGAACCCTCACCGCTGAGTCGCCTTGAAAGGATTGAAGGCGTCCTTCAACAGCATGAGGCCATGATGACAACAGCTGTGGCTGAAACCAAACAGGCAGCAGCAGCCCACGAGCAGGCGCTAACAATGTTAGCTGGACAGCTGCAGCAGTTAACAGCCCTGCTAACCCAAGCCCCTCAAGCCTCTGGGGCTGCTTCTCCTCCTGCTCCGCCTGCTACCGCTCCTGCACTTGCTCCAGCCCCTTTGCCACCCATGGATGCCCCTGAGCCCCGGGTGGGAATCCCGGAGCGCTACGAGGGTGACTGAGAGACCTGTGGCCCTTTCCTCACCAACTGCTCTCTCCTGTTTGCTCTGCAGCCCCGCACCTTCGCCACTGAGGGAGCGAGGGTTGCATTCGTCATCAACCATCTGACGGGCAGAGCTCGGTTATGGGGGACAGCCGAGTGGGAGAGACAGTCACCAGCCTGTGCTTCCTTTGACCTGTTTCCCACAGAGCTTCGCAAAGTGTTTGGCTTGGATACCTGTGGTCCTGAGGCAATCGGAGGTCTGATTGGACTGAAACAGGGCGAGAGAACAGTGCCAGACTATTCCATAGACTTTCGCACCAGAGCCAGCCGAAGCAAGTGGAACAACTCGGCCCTCTGCGACGCATTCCTCAACGGGTTGGCCGACTACATCAAGGATGAACTGGTTTCCCATGACCTGCCCACCACGTTGGATGGGGTGGTTGAGTTGGCCACCCGCATCGACCTCCGCATCCAGGCCCGGCGACGAGAGAAGCGTCAAGGGGGAGGCCATCGCCCTCTGCCGTCCCGCTCCCATGGGGGTGCCGTCGCAGCCAACTCTGCCTCTTCTTCAGCTCTGCAGACAGGGGATCCTGAGCCTATGCAGCTGGGACGCACCTCCCTCACCCCAGAGGAGAAGGAGCATCGCCGTAAGGCCAACCTCTGCCTTTACTGTGGAGCAGCAGGGCACTTCATCTCCAGATGTCCAGCAAAGAAAAGCCAGGGCTCATCAGTAATGGGGGAGATCCTGGTGAGCCCAACTTCCCTAGTGTCTCCCCGTCCCGAAAGAGCTCTGCTCCAGGCCCGGCTCCTCCTTCCGGACGGTCCCCACACCATGGCTACCTTCATTGACTCTGGGGCTGATGCCTGCATTATTGACGAGGAGCTGGCCCTTCAGTTGGGGCTCGGGCGGGTTCCTTTGACACAACCGGTTCCCGCTAGAGCCCTAGATGGACACATCTTGGGCAACGTCACACATCAAACCTCCCCTGTCCATCTGCTGCTCTCTGGCAACCACCACGAAACAATCCAGTTTCACATCCTGAGCTCACTCCGTCTGCCTCTCATCCTGGGGTATCCTTGGCTCCGTCTTCACAACCCTCACATCGACTGGGTCACGGGGGCCATTCAAGGGTGGAGCCCCTCCTGTCATCTCAGGTGCCTGCAGCAAGCCTCCTTGCCACTTCACTCCCCCAGCCCCAGCTCCTCGCCCGATCTCTCCAGGGTGCCGCCGGAGTACCATGACTTCTGCCTAGTCTTCAGTAAAGCCAAAGCCACATCTCTGCCTCCGCACCGTCCCTACAACTGCGCTATTGACCTCTTGCCTGGGACTTCACCCCCCAAGGGGCGCCTGTACTCCTTGTCTGAGCCTGAGAGAAAAGCCATGGAGACTTATATCAATGACTCTCTGGCTGCGGGTCTCATCCGTCCTTCTTCCTCTCCTGCCGGGGCGGGTTTTTTCTTCATGGAGAAGAAGGACAAGACCCTGAGACCCTGCATTGACTACCGAGGGCTAAATGACATTACTATCAAGAACAGGTACCCGCTGCCACTCATCTCCTCCGCCTTCGAGCTGCTCCAGGGGGCCACCATTTTCACCAAGCTCGACCTGCGCAACGCCTATCACCTTGTCCGCATCAGAGAGGGAGACGAGTGGAAGACGGCCTTCAACACCCCGACAGGGCACTACGAGTACCTCGTCATGCCATTTGGCCTCACCAATGCCCCCGCCGTCTTCCAGGCCCTGGTAAATGACGTTCTTCGAGACATGCTCAACCGGTTCATCTTTGTCTACCTGGATGACATTCTCATCTTCTCCCAGTCCAGAGATGAACACATTCACCATGTCCAAGCTGTCCTCCAGCGCCTCCTTGAGAACTCCCTGTTTGTTAAAGCTGAGAAGTGTGAGTTCCATGCCTCCTCAGTGTCCTTCCTGGGGTACATAGTTGCAAAAGACAGTTTACAGATGGACCCAGCTAAAGTCTCTGCCGTCACCTCCTGGCCTGTTCCTGAGTCCCGCAAACAGCTTCAGTGCTTCCTGGGTTTTGCCAATTTCTACCGCCGCTTCATCCGCAATTACAGCTCCGTGGCAGCTCCTCTCACCGCCCTGACCTCCTCCAAGGTGCCTTTTCAGTGGTCACCTTCCACTGACAAAGCCTTCCAAACTCTCAAGACACGGTTCACCTCAGCACCCATCCTTCAGATGCCCGACCCTGATCGCCAGTTCATTGTGGAGGTGGATGCCTCTGATGTGGGGATAGGGGGTGTCCTGTCCCAGCGCTCTGCCACTGACTAGAAGCTCCACCCATGTGCCTTCTTCTCTCGGCGTTTGTCGCCTGCTGAGAGGAATTATGATATTGGCAACAGGGAGTTGCTGGCGGTGAAGATGGCTCTTGAAGAGTGGCGGCATTGGTTGGAGGGTACCAAGGAGCCTTTTCTGGTCTGGACTGACCACAAGAACTTGGAGTACATCCGATCAGCTAAAAGACTGAATTCCCGCTAAGCCCGTTGGTGCCTGTTCTTTGCCCGGTTCAACTTCACCCTCTCCTACCGCCCTGGGTCTCGTAATGCATGGCCTCCCAGAACCCCTCCTCCTGGTCCTCACAGCTGTTGTGGGTAGAATATGCCCACAACTCCCTCATCTGCTCTGCCACCAGCCTCTCTCCTTTCCAATGTGCATACGGCTATCAACCACCGTTGTTCCCCACCCAGGAGAAGGAGGTTTCCTGCCCGTCTGTACAAGCCTTCATCCGCCGCTGCCGCAGAACCTGGCTCCGGGCCCGTTCCATCCTCCTTCGGTCTGTGGACCGCTACACTGCCGCTGCCAACCGCCGCCGCACCCCTGCACCTACTTACCAAGCGGGTCAGCGAGTGTGGCTCTCCACCTGAGACCTGCCCCTCCGCGTGGAATCCAGGAAGATGGCACCTAAACACATTGGAACCTTCACTATACAGAAAGTCATCAATCCCATTGCAGTACGGTTGAAGCTCCCGCACTCTATGCCCGTCCATCCAACCTTCCATGTCTCCAAGGTGAAGCCGGTCCATGACAGTCCCTTGGTCCCTGCAGCACCGCCACCACCTCCTCCACGCATTGTTGACGGGGGTCCGGTCTACACGGTGCACCGCCTGATGCGCTCCCGCCGGCGGGGGAGAGGCCTTCAGTACTTGGTGGACTGGGAGGGGTATGGCCCAGAAGAGAGATCTTGGGTTCCTGCTTGTTTCATCATCAACTCCAACCTCATTGCTGATTTTCATCGGTGTCATCCTGACCAGCCAGCTAAGATGCCTGCCCGTCGGGGAGCCTGCACTTTGCCTCCACCAGACCGGCCTCTGGGGGACCGTTCCTTGGGGGAAGCTACAGATGATGGAGAATGTGAATTTGGAGACGCAATGGCACAATTTGATCAATGAGAAAAAACCATTGATGATTTAAACTAATAATGTACATTTATTTTAGGGGGGCTAAAGAAGGTTTATGGGGGGGCTGAAGCCCCCCTAAAATAGGCTTAGCAACGCCCCTATTACAGAGGATACTAATGTGAAACGTGTATAGCTTTTTGACTCCAATAATACTTACTACTACTTACTATAACTATTATTTTTACCAAACATACTTACTTCTGATAAACGTATGTGGAATATTTCCAAGAAGTAACCCGGCCAATTCCCCATGCAGTCAAGTATTACCGAAAGCTACAAATGGACTTATTCATGGTT
Source organism: Thunnus albacares (assembly GCF_914725855.1). Classification (NCBI taxonomy): domain Eukaryota; kingdom Metazoa; phylum Chordata; class Actinopteri; order Scombriformes; family Scombridae; genus Thunnus; species Thunnus albacares. Next base: position 355,340 of record NC_058112.1, read on the forward strand.
ATTAAGATTTTTTCAGGTCTTGCCAGGTTGCTGTGGTGGTTGCTATGGACATCAACCAATATCATGGCAGTTGGTGAAATAGTCACGAAATTTAATCTATTTGTGTTCATGGACACGAAATTTCCATTTTTTCTTGAGACTCAGCATGACTTTCAAACTAATGTATATCATTTGGAACATCTTTTGTGCCTGCAGCACTTTTTTTCTATTAGTCAGGACTCAGAAGCTGTTTCAAAAACTGTTGTTTTTTCTTTTTTTGATTTATTGATTGGGACAGTGTGCAGTTTTAAATATTAAAGATGCACTGCACTGGAGTTAGCTCGAAGCTAATTTGCATCCGTAGTCCTCCACAGTCAAAACATACAACAGCAGAACAACAAACAGTACAAAGCAAACAAAAAAACAACAACAAAAAACACACAGAACACACCATACAAAATACAAAGCTACACACAACAGCACATCACATACACCCACAATGTCAACTAAAAATTAATAATGTAAACTAGACTCAGTGGTCACACAGCTGATTCGTCTTTAGTTGTTTTTTTAATTTGGCCTTGAATGTATTGATGGAACTACAGTTCTTCATATCATCAGGTGGGGCATTCCACTGAGTTGTGGCTTTCACAGAGAAAGTCACATAGTGGAGAAGGGGCCAAACCATTTAAAATTTTATAAACTAGGCACAAATTTGAGAATAATAAATTGTATTATTGTATTAGTAAATTGTATTTATCCAGTACCCTACAGTGATGGAAATACATTGACTTTTTGTCCAGAGTTTTTAGAGTTTGTTTGTATAAGGACTCAAGAGGTTTCATGGCTGTTTCTCCAGCCTGCCCCCAACATGTGATGCAATAAGACATATGGGAAAGAATCATAGCATGCGTCCACACCAAGATATTTAAAATCAGTAACTATGTCAATTTTTTCACCTGTGATGAAAATATCAGCATTAGGAGGTTGTACCATAGTTTTAGAGAAAAACATACCTTTTGTCTTGTTTACATTTAGACTCAGACAAGATTGATCAAGCCAATGTGTGATCTTTTCCAATGCAATTGTTAGTTTAGAAGCAGCTAACTCAGCTGCTTTTGCATGTGTATACACAATGGTGTCATCTGCATACATTTGTAGTTCTACATCATGACACTGTTGAGGAAGATCATTAATATATAGGCTAAATAATAGGGGACCTAACACTGACCCTTGTGAAGAGTTTTGATATTAAAACATCACGTTTGACTGTATCGATTGCTTTACGCAGATCTAAAAATACAGCACCAACTACTCCGGCTTTGTCAAGTCTTGATTTAATTTGCTCTATTAAGTGCAGGGTAGCAGTTTCAGTGGAATGATTTGCTCTAAAGCCAGATTGCATAAAATGTAGACCAAAATTGCTTGTATTAAGAAATGTTGTCAGTTTAATGACAACTTTCTCAGCAACCTTTGAGAGTACTGGCAGTATACTTATTGGTCTGTAGTTACTGGCTTCAAGGCAGTCTCCAGATTTAAAAATAGGCGTGACAATGGCACATTTCCAGTCATCAGGAAAGGAGGTGTGTTTAAAAGACTAGTTAATTAAATGAGCAATAGGGGGAGTTAAAATATCTTTGTGTGATTTGACAAACATAGTGTCAAATTGGAAAGCATCTTTACTTTTGGAGCTTTTTATGGAGCTGATGATTTTGTTTACTTGTAATTCATTAGTCTCTACCAACTCGAAAAACCTGACCTGTAAGCATCTACAGGAACAATATCCAGTTTCTTTTTTGTAATTTTTTTTCCTAACTCATTTACAGACTCAAGAAAAAAATTATTAGACAAGAGCAACAGTTAAATGGTCTTCAATTAATTTTCCCTGTACTTTGAGTTTAAAATCTCCTAAAAATTTTGGACCCCTCCTTGTGAGATTATCAATGTTTTTCCAGATCAATTTACTGTTGCCTTTTGCCTCATTCAAAATATTGAGATAAAAACGAGATTTAGCTTCTCTTAACTCTTGGATAACTTTGTTCCTTAAACCTTTATAAATGAGCATGTCAGTGTCTCCTCTAGTTTTAATTGCGTTCCTTAGTGCAGCATCTCTAGATTTCATCAGTTTCCACAAATTTTCATTAAACCATGGTAAATTGATTTTATTTTTAGATTTGATCTGTATCCTCATATTAAATCTTTCCCTCACAGAGTTGATTCTGTGAGTAAAAGTATCACAGCCACAGTCCAGATCAGTACATCATCCCAGTTCAAGCTGTTAATTTCATTGGTAAATTCTTCTTGCATAGCTCTGGGTATGCATTGAAGGAACATTGTTTTAGTTGCCGTGGTCTTAAATCTACTTTTAGTCAGTTTTCTCGCACATAGGGTTAGGATGTGATCTGATAAGCCAGTGATTAAATTATAACGTTTAGTTATTCTTTCTGGTTTGTTAGTAAATATCACATCAATTTGTGTACTGGAGCACTTTGCAATCCTAGCTGGGCCTTTTACTAGTTGTTCTAGCTACAATTTCTCTGTGATCATTTTTAGTTTTTTCCTCTTAATTTTATCCTCCCAGTTCACATTAAAATCACCCATGAGTAATAATTCTTTGTTGAGATTGCACTCTTCCAAGACTTCTGTGAGTTGATCATAGAAAGTGTCATCTGCAGAAGGGTGCCTATAGATACCTATGATGTTAAAAGACATTTGCTGAGATAACATTATTTTTATCCCAACATATTCTAACATGTTACCTGCATTATAAACCACATGTTCACAATTGATGTTGTCTCTCACATAAAAAAGCATCCCTCCTCCTCTTCCATCAGATCTGTCTCTTCTGAAACATTGGTATCCGGGCACTGTGAACTCACTTGCAGTAGTTGTTTGTTTCAAACATGTTTCAGTCAGACAGAGAAAGTCCAGATTTGAGTCAGACACAAGAGGAGTTACCTGATTGCTCTTTGCAGTAATGCTTCTGCTGTTAAAATGTCCACTGAATAGCCCCCTCGGTTTCAGCTTCCGGTCCCATCAGATAGATGGGGTGGCAGATGACCGGCCCACCGGATCAGTGATTCGCTTTGGCACCTGGGCTCGTCCGTGCTGCAGGACAGAGGAATAGATGGCAAAATATCCCAGTAAGTTATGATGAAGACTCATTGTAGGAGCGTTAACTCGCCATGAGCCAGCATTTGTCCCAAGCTCAATCACTCAGTGTCCCAGTTGTTTTCCATCAGTGTTGATTGCTCTGGCCAGACAGACACGTACCGGCAATACAGCAGTGAGCACCAACAGTAGTCCAAAAAGCACTCCATGAAACACAGCCCAGGTGTTTTTGCTGAAGAAACACTGCTTTGAACTTGATGCAGTTTTTGACAGGCATGCTCTGTGGTACGATAAATGGCTTCGTATGACAGTCCTATGTAGCAATCCCATCCAGGATCCCAGTGGCCAGAGGGCAGAAGCTCCTCTTAAGCCCCTCAGCACTGGCCCGGTGCACTCGGAACCTCCTCTCGACCTCAACAGGGGGAGAAGGCCGCCATCCGGGCGGTTAGGAACCTCAGAAGATCTATGTGGCCAGGACCGTTTCCTTTGATGTTGAGGATGTACAGATGGTCTTACTTGATGTTTAATCTGATGTTTACATTTGAAAACCTGGACTGGCCTGGTAGCAGAGTTGGCAGGGGGGTGAGCTGACCATCTCCCCATAACAATGAGTGACCCCCAGTCATATGCTACCACCTCGAGTCCAGGGTGCATAGCAAGGCTCCAGCATGCGTGGATTACATTACCAGCAAGGATCCTTTAAGTTTTCTTCGTGTTTTCAAAAAAAAAATACTCATCTGTTAGCTTCTTTAGTGCTGTATCTCCTTTGGAATATTGGTAACAGCAGTTAGCAGTTAGTAATTGACAGCTAGCTAGTTGTTTTGATTTGAAAAATATATCCAAAGATGATGTTTTCTCTTCTGTTCTTGCTGATCAATGCTATTACTTCTTCTATAGAGTACTCTCTGAAGATTTTATGGTAATTTCAAACGTGGTAAATGCCTGATGAAGGTAATTTGTAAATAAATTTTAAAAAATTTCTTAGGAATTCACCTTAAGTCTTGACTGTTAGGGAGTTGACAGTGTGCAATAGTCTTTTTTAGTGTTGTAGTCTCCTACGTGCCTGTCTGTATGCAAGTGCGCTAAGACCACTTTTTCTGCTTGGCTATATTACATAAGAAGTTGTTAAAATCTACTTAGATAATACAATACGTAACTGTGGAGTTACATTTAATGAATGATACTACATATATTTTTGACGCCTACTCTACAAAACTTTGCTCCTTCAGGTGTAGCTGTCACAAATTACCCTGAAAGCCACTATCTAGGACAATTGAACATGGTTCTGGGAGGCTTCAACAAGGATGGGAGCAAGACCTCCAAGAAATGCAGAAAAAGGAAATAAATAAAATAAATAAATAAAAAATAAAAATACAGGTATGTTTTGAGAATCAATTATTAGTTCAGCTTCACCTGAATTAAATATATTTTTTTAGAAAATTGAGAATTCGACTATGTATTTATTCAACTGACACAGGGGTTGAAAAAGGTGGATTAATATTTGTATATTTTATAAACGACACATGCACATACATGATCTGTCCCCATGCTCTTTGGTAGATATTGGGTCTTTTCAAAAGCCTAGTCTGACTGTGAGAACTCTTAATATTGCAGTGTCATACATTGTATTCCATTGTTGGATATTGCCCTTTACTGATGTTCCATACTACTGATGTCATAACATGTTTATTTTGAAATACACATTTGTTAGTTTTGTTAGAAAAAACAGGTAATTAACAAAAAGAAATGAATGCCACTTAATGTCAATATTTCAACACTGGCATTGCTTGGAACAAACAATATATCATATTTGAAAAGTACTTTGAGCTACACAGCCAAAGGTCTACTTGGCTTGTGGCCTAGGTAAAAGCAATGGCATGTCAATGCTTAAAAACAAATTAATGTATTTAACTCTTCATAAAAATCGAATTGCCTATTTGACTCAGAAGTCAACATATATGCTATTACAATTCTGATTCAGGTACCAAAATGTTGCCAGTTTTTCCAAAAACAATTTTATATGCTAAAAAGTCAAGGCTATGATGCTGATATGCTTCCGTTTCACTGGATTGTTAATGCTTACACATTGTGACTGTATGATGCTGTTGTAAATATATAGCATTTTTAAAATCAAAATGTCTACATTGTATGTAAATGTGTGATAGCAGTGCTAAAACAAAATCTCATATAAAAGGCCAACCATCACCTATACAATGTGTGTATTGCAGGTACTTCTTCAGTGGTGTCCCTGCGGAACATGGCAAATGTCCAATAATGTTCCACCTAAATTTGCGATGAGAGGAAAGATTTGGTAAATAGTCAACATTGGTAACAGTGTTAGACAGGTGTTAGACAGGCTACCATTATAGATTAGATAGTGTAATGTTTGGCTTCCTTTTATAGGCTTGTCACCTCAAGAATTTATACATGGAGCAGGAGCCCAATTTCATAATGCAGAGCAGTTTACTTTCACAGGTTTCTTTGTAGGTTTCCTTTGTAGTGTGTGTGGTATACGGTCTGTGAAAGAACAAAAGACAGGTATAGTAAGGTATAGTAAGTATAGACAAGATTGAAGACAAACCTAAATTATTTGTTATAACAAAATTGAACGATTAGGAATTTACTTAAAGGACACTCAAAACACAGTATGGATTCAAAGACAGAACAATGAGAGGGAGGCAATCCTATATAGCCTAATGCATGCTTGATGAGAAAATGATTGCAGCTTGGCAGGGTATGTCCCTTTACAGGCAGGAATACTCTGTCTCTCCACCCTTCCTCAGGTGTGATCATGTGACTGTGTGATGGGAACTTCTCACAGCAGGTTCATAAAATTTTACTCTTGCTGTTGAAACATATTTGTTGACACCCTTACATATGTTAATCATTGCACCAGTAAAATGTGGTACTGGCAAGCAATTCAAATAGATTTATATTCCCTTTGAGATATATGCATGATGCTCTGTTCTTTTTATAAATACAGATTTTCACAGCCCATTTATTTTGGCAGGGCATTATGTAATTGGGCCGTTACCTCAAAGTAAGAACATAATATTAGTGTGTGTTTTAGTTGTGTCTTATCCCCATCTCTTTTAAACCAGCAGAACAAATTGGAAGAACACAGGGAGCCCCTCTCCTGCCTTGAATTGTTGGAGTTCAGCAACTGAGGTAAATGACCATGAATGACTAAAATAAATATCTTTTAATAATAAGCCCTCCAGAAATAGGGAAAGTCAGTATTTTGTATTATGTGACCCAGCAGATTGTGGAAAAAAAGATCAAATATATGAAAAAGACCAGAGTGTTTCTAAAGTTTGTGCTTTCAGCATTTTCATATATAACATCTGAAAATATAGGTGACATTTTTTGGTCAACAAAAATCAAATTGTGTTACCCTGTCTACATACTATGGGGGCATTTTTGCGAATAGGCCTACCTATCGAAATTTTGTTTGGGATATAGTATGATAAAAAGGTTTGCAGTGTCAAAACAACTAAAATTTCTTCTCAGGTCACAGAATATAATGAAAGCCAACCATTTCACATGCATAACTATGTATCCATAAAGCATCCCGTAATGATTTAGCTGCTCTTGAAAAAACAGAGCAACAAGTACTTACGATACCTGTGCAATATACATAATACCACCTACATTATTCAAGATTCAAGATTCAAGATTAATTCATTATCATTTTACAACACAAGACTGTATAATAAAGAAAAATGAAGAAAAAATATAAATGGATTAATAAAAAATAAGTCATAAAAATAAAACTCATTAAATTGGAGTGCAGAGGATGAATTCACGAGTCTCACGGTTTGAGGAAGGGAGCTGCTCTGTAGTCTGGCAAGAGATACTTGCCAGACTACTTTTTGGTCAACAACTATCTCTTGCCGCCTGGCAAGTATCTCTTGCCAGGCGGTATCTAGTGACTATATTTCACAGTGTCTCAAACCAAGGATGACATAAAATAAAATTGGTTTAAGAAGTCATGCTTCCGACTTTTTAAATAGTAATGAAATACTGACAAATGTTGTTGTATATTTAATACCACATACAGTGCTTTAGTGTGTTTTCATTGTTCCACAGATACATCCATGATGATGAGCTGTTAACTGGGAATGTGACACCTCAGGTGGTTAACAGTTCAAATGCTACACTCAGGCTTCAGAGACCACAAGCTTTTATTGCCTCCTAAAATATAAAAACACGCTGGCATGTAGCTAGAATGGTTTTGAATAAAAACCTCCATGTAGCCTGACACAAAAAGTGTGTAGATATGACGTGAAACAACAAAAAACACTATTGAGATCATTTATCCAGTAACCAGCATACTTAGTCCAACAGATTTGATCAACATGAATCTAGCAGGATAACCATTTCAGGTACAGTGGGTAGCCCCCTCTTTATACGAGTATAAAATCATCAGTGCCAGCAAAAGGGGGGGGCCATATTACACATGATGTCAATGGGAATTCTCATTGACACAGTGATGATGATTTGTTTCTTTTTGCAGTATAGTGTGTATCTAAACCTCAGAGGTTAGACAACTTTGGCCAGAAAATTTAAGATAGTAAAATTTTTTTCTCGTTTTATTCCTCACAGCAATAGCAGGTGGCTATTCAAAAAGTGGCCATTATGCACAAAACATCAGATGTCAGTGGAGATACAAGATACACGACAATTATAAATGAATGCATTAATTAATATTAGTACCGTGACATGGAAAAAATACAAAGCCGGGTTTGTTAATGATTTCAAGTCACTAGTAAAACTTAACCGCATAGGCCTGTCACCAATGTTCCTGCTGTAAATCACCTCTCATCTCAGAAAAAAATATTCCTAGAAAAATAACAGACCAGTGAAAGATTGTTTGAATTAATAATAGCTCTGCGAGTGGTCGAGGGCATTTTAGGAAAGCTAAGATATGTTGATTAGAGACGTATTTGTAATACATTACAAACGTAATCTGGGACAAAATGCGTTTCCATCAAAATGTAATTGAGAATGCAGTTTAGTTGTGCGGGAGAGTAATTTTGAGGAGACAGGGTTGAAATATAACATGAGGCATTTGTTTGTAAAACTTTTATATACTTAGTTACGAATATAATTTTAAGTACATGCATGCACGTATGTGGTGCACTGATTATTCATCACAGGTAATTAGGAGGCGGACATCCTCATACGAGATCCATTTATCATCTGGTTTCATTCTATCTCGAAGGCTGTTTGAGACTTTAATGTTTTTGGGGGATCTTGACAATGTATTTTCTTTTGCTTTAAACCAACCCTCCAGAACTACTTCTGTGCCACCATTTGGCAACTGTAGAACTGTCACAGCACCACCTCACCTTCCATCTTTAAAGTTCAATGTATTTTCTAGGGGTGAAAATGAAAATGCCTACCAAGCCACCCTCCCCCCACCCTTTAGCTAGTCCATAGCTAAACTCTACTTATGAAGAAGTATGCATATGAAGAAGTGGTATAACTAAGACATTTGTGCTTGATATAGTAAAGTTTACCTATATTCTCTTGCAACCTGCTGACCTTGTATGCACTGATGCATGATGACTCACAGGGATATATGTAGTATGGCCGTTTGTGTCTGAACTCTCTGTAAATTACATACATATCTGACTGGTCTATATTCTCCACTAATGCAAATCCATCTACCACCTCAATACAATTGTCTCCATTCTTTGTAGACCAAGTAAACAGATTAGTGGAGACCTTCCTGTACTGTTATGACAAAATTAACTGTGGGGGAACAGGGCCATCAGTGGGGATGTTATATAACATTGGATCATTTCTTGGATATGGTACCCCAACATCTGGAATTTCAGACAACCTTTTGACTACCTGCTGTAGAGGCTGATGTGGTTTGCGTAGAAGATGCTGAATATGCCCAAGAGAGTTCTCAGAAGGGAATCCTTAGATATTGTCTAATGGACCAAACTGCCTGTATTCCTTGGCCAAATGAATAAGTTGGTGTACATTGAACACAATTTCATCCCTTCCATACAACTGCCCAAAGTGTTCAACAAAAGAAACCATCAGCTTGTGTGCAAAGGCTAACATTTCCTCAGAAATACCAGTAGACAGCAAGAGGTACATGCAAACAGAAAACAACATGAAGTTGTTGTACATCTCATTGGGCACGCAATCCTTCAGAACAGCAGGGCCCCAATACAACATGAAGGATCGCATTTCAGTGGCTTTCCAACGATTGATCTCCCACAGTCCCCTTGGCTAAAAATTAAATTCACAAGGCGTGCAGGAACATAGCGTTAGCAGTTTTCTTGAAATGGTTGCTACAGTTTGGGAAGGGGGCCTTGTCGCCAGATTTGTGTTTCCTTGTTACTCCGAGACAACAGAGATGCATGTAATCAGTTGGGAGCATAGAAACCATTTTAACTATCCCAGATAAATGACTAGGGCTAAGTGTGTTCCCTAGGTGATGCTCCTCATCAACCATATCAGTGAAACTTGAGATTGTCCTGAGTCTCACATTTGTTTCAGGATATGTCATTTTCTTCCTCCACACACCTGACTGAAAACATTTGTCACACCCTGAATATCCATTATATGCCTTAGTCTGCTTAATAAAAGCTCTAGCTGGAGCATCACAAATAAAGGAAGAGACCTGTACTTTAAATTGCTTGCCATTATGAATAATGCCATTAGCCAGTAGTCTTTGACAAGTTTTTGTAGGTACTCAAAAACACACCTTGGCTTACTTATACCACAAAAGATACCAACAATGAATGGAGACTTGATATAATTAGATTTGAGGCGTGCAAGTATGGGCCAAAACTGAAGTTTGGATCTCTTGAATAAGGGTAGACCATCTATATTGAACAGTAACGTAAGTGTAGTCAGAGTTGCTGGTAAACTCAAACATGCCAACCATGAAAGTACAACTTTTACTAACCCAAAATAATAGTGGGTTGGTAAAATATAGAATATAGAAATATAGAGACACCTAGCTTTTCCTCTGTCACACAGGCACCGCCATTCTAATCCTACACACAAATAACTATGTTAACATTACATACACACACACACTCTCTTTCTCTCTCTCTCTTTCTCTCTCACTGTAGCCCATTTTACACAGTCTGTTCAAAGTGGGCGCTGCACCTTATTGTTCTGTCACATTGTTCTGTCTGGCCACATTGTTCTGTATAAAAGGTACGGACACAGAGTGGGGGTCAGAGATCCTCTGCCAGTAAGTTGGCTTGGTAGCTGTAATGACTGCTACTCACGCTAGATGACTTTCACATAGAGCCTTGTTTATTGTTATTCTTATCCACCTATATACATCACAGTGCATTGCCAAATAGTAGTGTTGCAGCGCCACCTGTAGGCTACGCTGTATCAGTACATCTTTCCCTTTTTTTAGGAATAACAAAATCAGCCACATGAATATTAATGTTCAACTGTAACACCATAGAAGTGCTATCAAACTTCTTCATGACTCAATAACCAATAATCATATACCTCAGATAAGACCAAGTAGCGGTAATTTAACCAAATTAAACTGTCCCACATATTTACTGTGCAGTGAGATTAACAGCAAATTATAATCTGTCTTTATAATAACACTGTACCAAATGTTACTGGCTTGTTTAGTGACCTTATAATAAAACCCCATACTGTTTTAAACTTCAGTATGCAAAATTTTAGCAAACATTCACATTTCTCTCCTTTCTTTCTTTCTTTAAGTAAAATAGCTAATATTCCTCAATTAGTCTGTTTGGTTTGATAACTTGTTGCCATGGCCTCTCTTTCACAGTCTGTTGAGAAAGCGATTTGATCGCTTCCTGACCAATGACAGGTGTGGTGCTGGTTAGTTTGTGTTCTGCTATAGAGCTGGGTGGGCTGTGCTCTGCACTGGTTTGCATTGTCAGTCCATCATGACCAGTGGGTGGCACTTTCAGTGGGTGGATACCATTCCTTTGCAGTGTGTTGCCGTATTCTGTAAGAACTTCATAGGATCTGAGTGTTGTCTCCTGGATTACCCTTGCAACAGGCTCCCAATGTCCATCGCATCTGACGCACACCACATCATGTTGTGCCAAAGTACATAGTGGCTTGGTGGACCTATTGTAGGCTTGCAGTCTGCTCTGGTTGATAGGTCCTTACTCCTTCTTTTCAAGTAGATGTTCAGCTGAGGGCAGCCGCGCTCTCAGCTTTCTGTTCATGAGGAGTTCCGCTGGAGACTTTCCACACTCAAGTGGAGCTGCTCTGTAGTTAAGCAGGGCCAGGTGAGGGTCGCCTCCAGTCTCTGCGGCTTTCTTTAACAGTCGCTTTACGATCTGCACCCTTTTCTCTGACATGCTGTTTGACTGTGGAAAGTGTGGGCTTGTTGTTACGTGTTCAAAGCCATAAGAATCAGCAAAGTCCTTGTACTCCTGGCTGCTGAATTGTAGCCTATTATCACTCACCACAGTCACTGGAATTCCGTACCTTGAGAAGATTGCTTTGGTGTGTTTTATCAGTTGCTTTGCAAACGTGGGAGGCAGCAAACAACATTCTGGGAAAGTTGAATGATAATCAGTGATGACAAGGTAATCCTTACCTGCCAAGTGAAATAAGTCAGTGCCCACTTATCTCCATGGCTCTGCAGGCTTGCTGTGAGCCATAAGGGGCTTCTTTTGTTGTTGATATCTGTGCCGCTGGCATGACTCACAGTGCTGCACAAGTTGCTCAATGTCTCTGTTCATGTGTGGCAAAAACATCGGAGCTCAAGACCTACAAATCATACGCTGACAGCCCTGACCTAAATCCAACAGGAAGTCTGCAGTGTGCTCATCAAAGTACGACTTTGTGCCAATTTTGGACCTTGAATAAACGCTATCTCCTCCTAGGGTGTTAATGGTATCGGCTTCAAACTTTAATACATGACTTATCACACTGTGCTGAACAAAAGATATTAAAAACTTTGTAATAACTTGAATGGTTTAGATCTAGTAAGCCCTGAAAGTTGTAGTGCGACATCACACCTTACAATGTAAACCAATGGGGAGGCAATCTCTGGGCATGGACTTTGTGCCAAACTGGGGCGTCTGACGTTTAAACTATAAGTCCGACCACTTTCAAACCTGTATCAATGAATTCGTGATGAAAATTCCTACAAAAAAATTTGATTTTTAATGTAAGATTTGGCCAAAGCCATGGGATTTATGAGGATATTTCACAAGAGGAGTACTCTGAAATCCTTCTCTCCAGCTGAGAGGGACAGAGAGAGAATGGGGGTGGGGGGGATGGGTAAAGTAAGACCTGTCAGCCCAGGTCTGAAAACATCTACATGCCTGTGACATAAGCCCTCGGACTGCGCCACACTCCAGTTACTTAGCGTTTCTACACATCTGACAGCAGTGTTCAATCCTCACACTCCAGTTACTTAGTGTTTCTACACATCTGACAGCAGTGTTCATTCCTTACTTTTTTTTAAAGGAGTACATGTGCTCCTAAATGAAAAAAAGTAGGAGCCCACATATAACTTTAGGAGCACACTGAAAAATGTGAAACAGTTTCTTAAAGAAAACAATTAATTACATACATATTTACAATTTATTACATACATATTTAAACTCTGTGTGTGTGTGTGTGTGTGTGTATGTAAATCACAATTTATGTTGTTTTTAGGGGTGCTCAATTATGGCAAAAATCATAATCATGATTATCTTGTTCAATATTGGATCGCAATTATTTAACACGATTACTTTTTGACTTTCATTTTTGCCAATTGCCGATGTTGATATATGCACATGTTTTTTCCCACTTGGCTGAGGAGACTATTACACATGCAATCATATATTGTACTAATGATCAAGAAAGACTATAGCCTATATGAGGGGAGAACTTGAATGCTGAGCTACTGAACTCCAGTCTTCCTAAGTTCTTCCTTCATATATTGTCTTTCTTGATCATAGTATAATCTATGCTTACATGCATAATAGCCTCCTCAGCCAGCTGGTAAAAATATGTGCAGATATCGGCAATTGGCCACAATGAGTTGGAAATATCAGCATATCGGGTATCGGCAAAAATCCAATGTCATGCATCCCTAGTTAAAAGTCTTTACATTCCTAAAAATAGACTTCATGAAAATTAGGAAATTAATTTGTTTTACACACAAACTCATCAAGGGTTTTCAATTTACTAATTGAAATTCAAGTGAATGGGCACAAAACATGATTTTTATGACACAGGTGTGAGCAGGCAACTTTGTCTCACCCTGCAGAAAATTCTCATCCTCACACTGTTGAGATTTGATGTTTCGCCATGACAGAGGAAGATGCTATAACATAATTGTAAATGCTCCAATCTGCACCAAACATTACATGTTTGATAAGACTCAGTGATGCAAACTGGCTGAATAGCGCCGCCTACGAAATTTCAGTAAAGCAGCCCCAACAGCGGGCAAAATAGTGGACAAAGGAAGTGATGTTTATCTCCTTCTTGCACTGTCTGAAAACAGCCCGGGTCTGAAGACATCTACATGTCCTTCGACTGCGCCGCAGCCCGATGTTCTATGTTAAAGGACATATCCTGATCAAAGATAACTCCCAGATTCCTTACGGTGGTGCTGGAGGCCAGGGTAATGCCATCCAGAGTAGCTTTATCATTAGATAATGTGTTTCTAAGGTGTTTAGGGCCAAGCACAATAACTTCAGTTTTATCTGAATTTAGTAGTAGAAAATTGCAGGTCATCCAGGTCTTTATGTCGTTGAGGCATGTTTGGAGTTTGTTTAACTGATTGGGTTCATCTGGCTTCACTGATAAATATAATTGGGTGTCATCTGCGTAACAATGAAAATTTATGGAGTGTTTCCTAATAATATTACCTAAAGGAAGCATATATAAGGTGAATAGAATTGGTCCAAGTACAGAACCTTGTGGAACTCCGTGTCTAACTTTTGCCTTCACGGAGGATTCATCATTAACATGTACAAACTGAAATCGGTCTGATAAATAGGACTTAAACCAGCTTAATGCAGTTCCTTTAATGCCAATTAAATGTTCCAGTCTCTGCAAAAGGATTTGATGGTCAATTGTGTCGAATGCAGCACTAAGATCTAACAGGACAAGTATAGAGACAAATCCTTTGTCCGATGCAGTTAGGAGGTCATTTGTGACTTTCACCAGTGCTGTCTCTGTGCTATGATGCGCTCTAAATCCTGACTGAAAATCCTCAAATAAACTATTGTTATGTAGAAAGTCACATAACTGATTAGAGACTGCTTTCTCAAGGATCTTAGATAGAAATGGAAGGTTAGATATAGGTCTATAATTGGCTAAAACACCTGAATCAAGAGTAGGCTTCTTAAGAAGAGGTTTAATTACAGCTACTTTAAAGGACTGTGGTACATAGCCTGTCACTAAAGAAAGATTGATCATATCTAGTAAAGAAGTGCTCACTAAGGGTAAGGCTTCCTTAAGCAGCCTAGTTGGGATGGGATCTAAGAGACAGGTTGATGGTTTAGCTGAACAAATCATTGAAGTTAGTTCAGACAAGTCTACTGGAGAAAAACAGTCCAAATATATGTCAGGATTTACTGCCGTTACCAAGGTTCCTGTGTTTGGGGAGAGAACGGTGCCTGTTGAGGGCAGGAGGTGGTTAATTTTGTCTCTAATAGTTAGAATTTTATCATTAAAGAAGCTCATAAAGTCGTTACTACTGAGAGCTATAGGAATACATGGACCAGTAGAGTTATGACTCTTTGTCAGCCTGGCCAAAGTGCTGAAAAGGAACCTAGGGCAGTTTTTATTCTCTTCTATTAATGCTGAGTAATAGGCGGCTCTGGCATTACAGAGGGCCTTCCTATATGTTTTAAGACTATCTTGCCAGACTAAGCGAGATTCTTCTACTTTGGTGGAACGCCAAATCCTTTCCAATTTTCGCGATGTTTGCTTTAATTTGCGGGTTTGGGAGTTATACCATGGAGCTAACCTCTTATGTTTTATTATCTTCTCATCCACGACTGCTACTGTCCCCACATACAGTGCATCATTGTCATCACTGTCGCTTGCCTCATTTGCGTGGTCCACTACATGCACATTTTTCTGTGCGAAACATGCCCTGGCAAAATGATTTTTTCCTCCACATTTGCGACACTCTTTGCCATATGCTGGGCACTTGTTTGGAACGTGTGTACTTCCACATCTAACAATCAATCAATCAATCAATTTTTATTTATATAGCGCCAAATCACAACAAAAGTCATCTCAGGGCACTTTTCACATAGAGCAGGTCAAGACCATACTCTTTAATTTACAGACCCCATGAGCAAGCACTTGGCGACAGCGGTAAGGAAAAACTCCCCTTTAACAGGTAGAAACCTCAAGCAGAACCCAGCTCTTGGTGGGCGGCCATCTGCTTTGACCGGTTGGGTTGAGAGAGAGAAAGAAAGAGGGAAAGGGGGGGGGGGCAGAATAACAACAATCATAACAACAACAACAGCAGCAGCAACAGCAACAGCCAGGGAAGGATGCCAACAGGACTGTGAAGGACCGCAAAGGCTTGGCCCTGAACCCAGGGTTTCCTGCGAGATAAGAAAGCACAAAAACAACACCGGGGAAGAAGCAAAGTTAGTGACATGCATTGATGTTACATGAATGTATACAGATGGAGAGGAGGAGGAGGAGAGAGGAGCTCAGTGCATCACGGGAAGTCTCCCAGCAGTCTAGGCCTATAGCAGCATAACTAAGGGCTGATCCAAGGTGAGCCTGGTCGGCCCTAACTATGAGCTTTATCAAAAAGGAAAGTTTTAAGCCTATTCTTAAACATAGAGAGGGTGTCTGCACCCTGGACCAAATCTGGAAGATGGTTCCGGAGGAGAGGAGCCTGATAGCTGAAGGCTCTGCCTCCCATTCTACTTTTAAAGACTGTAGGAACCACCAGTAAGCCTGCATTCTAGGTGCACAGTGTTCTATTGGGATAATACGGTACTATGAGCTCTTCAAGATATGATGGTGCCTGACCATTAAGGGCTTTGTAAGTTAGCGAGGCTAAAATGGGAGAAATGTGATCTCTTTTTCTAGTTTTAGTCAGTACACATGCAGCTGCATTCTGGACCAGTTGGAGAGTCTTTAGAGACTTGTTAGAGTAGCCTGATAATAAGGAATTGCAATAATCCAGCCTAGAAGTAACAAATGCGTGGACTAGTTTTTCTGCATCTTTTTGGGACAGGATGTGCCTGATTTTTTGCGATATTATGTAAGTGAAAAAAGGCAGTCCTTGAGATTTGATTTATGTGGGAGTTAAAGGACATATCCTGATCAAAGATAACTCCCAGATTCCTTACAGTGGTGCTGGAGGCCAGGGTAATGCCATCCAGAGTAGCTATATCTTTAGATAATGTGTTTCTAAGGTGTTTAGGGCCAAACACAATAATTTCAGTTTTATTTGAGTTTAGTAGTAGAAAATTGCAGGTCATCCAGGTCTTTATGTCCTTAAGGCATGCTTGGAGTTTGTTTAACTGATTGGTTTCATCAGGCTTCATTGATAAATATAATTAGGTATCATCTGCATAACAATGGAAATTTAGGAGTGGAGTGTTTCCTAATAATATTACCTAAAGGAAGCATATACAAGGTGAATAGAATTGCTCCAAGTACAGAACCTTGTGGAATTATGTGTCTAACTTTTGCCTTCATGGAGGATTCATCATTAACATGTACAAACTGAAATCGGTCTGATAAATAGGACTTAAACCAGCTTAATGCAGTTCCTTTAATGCCAATTAAATGTTCCAGTCTCTGCAAAAGGATTTGATGGTTGTCAAATGTCAAATGCGGATCTAACAGGACAATTACAGAGACAAATCCTTTGTCCAATGCAGTTAGGAGGTCATCTGTGACTTTCACCAGTGCTGTCTCTGTGCTATGATGTGCTCTAAATCCTGACTGAAAATCCTCAAATAAACTATTGTTATGTAGAAAGTCACATAACTGATTGGCAACTGCTTTCTCAAGGATCTTAGAGAGAAATGGAAGGTTAGATATAGGTCTATAATTGGCTAAAATGCCTGAATCAAGAGTAGGCTTCTTAAGAAGAGGTTTAATTACAGCTACTTTAAAGGACTGTGGTACATAGCCTGTTACTAAAGACAGATTGATCATATCTAGTAAAGAAGTGCTAACTAAGGGTAAGACTTCCTTAAGCAACCTAGTTGGGATGGGGTCTAAGAGACAGGTCTTCACAGTCTTTGTTATATTGTTTTGATTGTCTTTGTTCCCATTGTTTTTTCTTTGGTTTCTTTAACTGCCATTTGTCATTTTTCCTCTTATGCTTTTGCACTACATCCACAGTTATTTCACTGTCACTGTCAAAGGACTTTAGCTGTAACTTTGTGCTTTCAGATGCCTGGCAAATCCGTACTGCCTTTTCCAGAGTAAGGTCTGTTTCCTTTACTAAAAGTAATCTTACTCTCTTGTCCTGCACTCCCACAACGATTTGGTCTCTTATCATCGAATCGCATAGTGTGCCAAAATTGCAGACTGGCTCTTGAGACGCAGGTCTGCCACATAACTTTCTATGGACTCTATGGTCTTTCTTGGTGTGCAGTAGTCCTCAAATTTCTCCTGGACCGCAGGAAACTTGTCCTTCTCGTCTGCTGTAAACATGAACGTGTTGTACACATCCAACGTGGACCGACCAGCTACGGTTAGCAACAGGGCTATCTTTCGACATTTGTCATCTTCGTCCATTCCTATCGCCAGCAGGTAAAACTCAAAACTCTGCCTGAAGATTTTCCAGTTCTTGTGGACGTTGCTTGTTAACTTTAACTCGTCAGGCAGATTTATATTGTTCATCTCAGTTTTAAGTCACATTTTCATGATAAATTTTGGTCATTTTTAACTATATCTTTTAGCTGGATGAAGGATTTTAGTTGTCGGACATCTGGATCTTAAGTTATCAGAGAAATAAACTGGGCAAATGTTGGCAGCATTAGCAGCAGCTTGGCTAACAGCCCCTCCAGGAAATCCAGTGCTCGCCGAACATCGTCAGAGAAACATTGATTTTTTTAGGTGAAACAGCCATATTCAGTATTTTTAATGATTTTAATCTGCTTGTACGTTTGTTTTTGGAGAGGAGGAGACCTCTGCAGATAATTTGGCTCCTGGTAGAAACCTGCCGAACGTCTGGATCTTAAATTATAAGAGAAATAAATAGAGCAAACGTTAGCAGAAGCTCGACTAACAGCCCCTACCGGACGTCCGGTGCTCGCTGATCATCTTCGGAGAAACACTGATTTTTTAGGTCAAACTGCTTTAATTAGTATTTTTACTGATTTGAATCTGCGTGTACATTTATTTTTGGAGAAGAGGAGACCTCTGCTGATAATTTGGCTCCCAGTAGGAACCTGCCGAACATCTGGATATAAGGTTATAAGAGAAATAAACCAAACAAATGTTGGTAGCAGCTCAGCTAACAGGCCATACCGAACGCCCGGTGCTTGCCAAACATCATTGGAGAAACACTGATCTTTTAGTCTGATCGTTTGTTTTAGAGAGTAGGAGACCTCTGTGGGTAATTCGGCTCCCGGAAAAACATTCTGACCCCTACTTATTTTTATACACCCATAACAAAGGTACAGCACTGTGTGTAACGTGTAGAGAAGAACTTCAAAGGCGATTATTGCTTTGCACTTTTCATTTATTGCCTATTTTTTTAAAACCTAACTTTGTGGAAAGGAGAAGGGGAACAACAGGTTATGGCGAGCCTCTTGAGAGCACTTAGTTTGTGTCAGTAGCTCAACTTTATCTCTGTGGAACAATCCCAACTCTGGGAGTGATGTCCATATAAGGAAATGTGCGTCATGTAGCAGGTTGATGTAACTCCCCTTGTTGAGACCTGCTGATAAATGTATTTTATATTTAACATTGTGTTCTTTGGAACAACTATCTGGAGGAAATACAGCCTAACTAAGTCTGGCTACTCAGAGATCATGTAATGTTTACCACCATTTTATTTTATGTTTTCCATAAATATATTATTTTGAGATACTGGGGGGGTCCATAAAAATATTAATAAAGTTTGTAAGTTTCATACTGTCCCTTACTGTTTTCACCACTACTGTTTTTCCTCTCTCTCCTTGCCCCTCTGACCTTCCGTTTTACACACTCTGTTTTGTTTGGTGCATGGACAATACAGACTCACACACATCAATAGCTGCAAAAACATTAAAATCTCATCCCCTCTTTCAACAAATCAAATTTTCCTTCTTTATAACTGAATTTGCCCAGGGGATGGCATGCCTCTGCCAATCCAGTGACACTAGCAGTGGAGTTCTCCTCTGGCTGGGCCAGAAGTGGGGCAGAGGGGTGGGTAGGGTATGACCCCAACAAGGTTCAGGGTGGGAAGTTCAGCAGTGAACTGGCCTCCTCCCATGGGTCTAGGGGCAGTTTATTGCTCACTTAAAGTTTGCAGTGTAAGTACTGTATTGCAATAACTCCCTCAAATGCCCAAGTCCTTTTGGTGATTACAACAATGCTAACCAAATAGCTATATTAAGAATAATATTATCAGTTTCTGTGACATCAACTTGAAAGACAGGAAAGGAACTGGGCTGAAAACCTTTCTTCAAAAAACAGATACAACATGGCAGCTCCAAAACAGATTCAGTCCAGATAAAAAAATGACATCTAAATCAACTAAATCAATTTCCTTCACTGCCAAAACAGTGATTTCAAATCATCTCTACAGTTACTATTAAAACAAAAAACAAGTTTCACATTTGCAGGGTGTTTTATGTGATTATCACAGATAGTGTAGTGACAGTTGCAAGACACAAAAAAGTAAAAGATAGAGAAAAATCAGTGTAGTAAAACTATATCCTATGACCTTGCAAAATTATCTTGTGACCCCGCAGGGGTCCCGACCCCCAGGTTGAGAACTGGTGCCCTAAATGACAGAGCTATTCTCCTCTCAGCGGGACAGTGACAGACACACAAAGGGATAAAGGCTGGTAATGACTCTACTCTCTCTCTGGTCACTCAGCCTGCAAAGGTCACAGCTGACAGAAGCTCTGAGTGATGATCATCTCTCATCTATTATCCACCCTAATCCATCCATTCATCCAGCCATCCATATCTGCCTTCCTCATAGAGTGGAGGAGGAGAAGAAGGGTGGAGGGCAAAGAAAGTTAGGGTTTTAAAAAACGGTGCATTGGGGGTATTGTCTGAATTCTCCACTAATTTTTTTTTCTCTCTCTTCAACAGAAGCAGCATGAGTGGTCAGCAGTGTGCTCCCAAGAGCTCCCTCACTGGGGAAGTTGGTGGTGGTGGTGTGTGTGTGTGTGTGTGTGTTTGTGTGTAGAGGGGATGGGGAGCGTTTGACAACTGATGTTCAAATGAGGGGTTGGTAGAATATTGATATGACAGACACCAAAATGTGCTGGGATGTGCTTGGACACAAAATCACTTTCACCACCACACCACCTGCAATATTAGAGCGCTTCAGATCACTTTCTACCAACCACTCCCCCAAAACCCCACCCCCACCCCATCACTACACTGTAAAACCTCACAATCAATTTCATAAAATCAACTCATCTTTTATCAGTGTAGAAATGTATTTATTTATTTATTTATGTATTTACTGGGACCATGTACAGTGTTAAACATAACTGTTGCCATTTATGTTACACACAAATGTCAGGCAGGTCACAATTACAATATATAACAACACAATAACAAGCAGTACAAAGCAAAAAACACACAGGACACATAATACAAAATACACAGCTACACACAAGAGCACATCACATACACCCATAATGTCAACTAGAAATTAATAAGGTATGTTTGTCAAATTAAAAATTATTTGCATTCATGAGAAGACCGAATTTAGAGTCAGTGGTTACAGAGCAAAATCCATATAGTTAAGATCAGTGGGATTAGTTGATATCTTTCTGAGTGCCTTGGGGTCTTCTTGTCCATGTTGTCTTGGAGGCTGAGGTTATTCTTGGCCTTTGAGGCAGCAGTGAGAGGCTTTTGATTGTATCACATGTTCTTCATCATATGAGGGATCATGTGATGTAGTTGGGAGCTCCAGAGTAGCCACTGGTTGGGCCCTGTGGTGGGAAAGTTTTCCTCCTGCTGTTTGCAGGGTTAAGAATGGACTATTGGCCAATGTGGACATGGGTCCTCGGGATACCGAAGAAAAAATGGGAATTTGACCTTCTGATATTCCATGCAAACTCCGTCTACTGAGGAAGATCATGTGACATAATCAAAAGTTCCACAATACCTCAAGATCTACTAATAGACCTTGAGATTGTTTGGCAACTTCCAAGAATTTAAAGGTCAAGAGTAAACTTTGAGTCTCAACTAAGAGTATATTGAGTGCTGCAGCAGTAAAGTTCTTAGGTTTTTTTCATGGAAATGAGACACTAGTGAGAGTATGGAGTGTGGACAGTGAGCATGGGCAGTGTCTTTGGATAAGAATCTGGGCTACCTCCCTTGTGAGGAAAGGTTGAATCCTACTAATGTTGAACAGGAGAGATGTACGTTTGCTGAGAATGATAGTATCATTCTCAGTAAACATGAAGATTCAACCTGTAGCACAACCTGGGAGACTGAGTTTGTGTTTGACTGAAGGAATGCAGTGATGTGTATATCCACCTGTGTGTCAAGGGTTCAATATTCTTGAAACAAACTAGTTGGTATGATGTGTCATCAAACCATGTCTTAAGACAGAGAGCCAGATTTCCTAAGGCTTTGTGCCGGTTTTCTGGCACAGGTTTGACACATTCTGCCCCTAACAAAAACAGTTGTAGGTGTAGTTGAACTGCAGCGTGTGTTTTGTAATAAAGATCACTATTTTTCTCTGAGCTTAGTCATCTCTTATACCCCATTCAGACTGACACAGTGATATGGGTTAAAACCACATTGGAGGTCTGTTTGTACAGGTCAGTGGCTGTCTGGCTTTTATGACCTGGCATTGCTACCAGGAATGAAAATAAACTCAAAGATACTGACATTTAAATATCATTTAACTGACTCACAGAAAAACGGGAGAGGGAGAGAAGGGGGGACAGAGAAGAGAAGATGCAGTCCCCCAATTCTAACATTGAACAAGGGCATCAGACCCTGCTGGGCAACCTGGCAAATATTGGGAAAAGACAGAAATAGTTGGGTGTCGTCACTACAGCAGTAGTAGTGGAAGCTATGACAGAGTATGAGACACCAGGTATCCTTGTGTGGAGGGAGAATAAAGAGGGGCACAGCACTTGGATGTGTTCACACTTTTTCTGCACAATGAGTGATTATTACCTTATAAATAAAGTGGTTTAGATCATTTTCCTTGTAACACACTTTATTCATCATCCAAAACTTTTTTGAATTTTCAGTTCAAGTAAATTGACTCAGTGAGTTTTAAATTAGAATATCTAATGAGCAAATCAAATAAGCTATTTAATACTATTTCAGGCAGCTGGTCAGAGGTGAGATTTTTTACAGTGTATTCTGTCCCTCTCCCTCAAAGCCCCACCACTCTCTAACCTGCAATTAGAGCCCTTAGATCACTTTCTGTCTCTAACCCCCTACCTCTCCCTTTCTCTCTCTTCCTCTCTTTCTTTAATACTCTCTGACCATCTGCACACAGGCCTATTAAGTCCTCTCTCTCTCTCTCCTCTGGTGCCAACCTCAGTCTATGTGTCCTGACCGCTTTCTGGTTTCTGTTTGGGTGGCTGATCGAGGTGTAGGGTTGATAGAGGGAGGAGGTTTTGATAGAGGTGCTGAATAACTGTCAGGATAATAACTGTGAAATGGTAGTATTGCCCTTTAATAACTGGAGTCCCTGGAAGGCTGTAGTGAATCTGGATTATATACTGTGATGATATACTCTTTGAATGCTGATGTCAGCTCAAAAACTCATATCGCTCAGAAGAATGCCATGCCTTGCTCACTTATTAATACAATTTTATTTAAAAACATCCTTGATTCCTGTATTCTTTTCATTGTATAAAAAATGAAACATGGTGTAATGAAAATTTGTTCAACTGAAACCATTTAAACTCAGTTCTGTGTATCAGACATGTTTTTTTTAGGTTTCAGGCTTAACTGTCCTCTGTTTTCCTAATTTAATGAAGGCACAACAAACTAGATGTATAGACTACATATGACACCACTGAGAAAGAGACTCAATTACATTTAATGTCTCTATATTACAACCATTTCAATATTTAAAGTAAAATATGACAAATGTTGATTCTGCTGACTTCTGTCATCATTTGTGATCCTGTGACTTCTAAAGATCATTGACTGTTTCAACTACAGTGTTGCTACCTTAGCAACTTTGTTGCTAGATTTAGGAAATCTTTCAGACCCCTTTGGCATATTTTTTTCAAAATAGCGACTAGTGACATGTCTAGCAACTTTTTGGACAGACCTTAGCTCCTCTCCTTGAAGGGAGTCGCCAGTATTTCTAAGTGAATGAGAGCAGTAGCACATCAGTAGCATCATCTGCCAGACAGAGACATGAATGAGCTGTGAATGTGCATACATAATAACCAATCAATGAGCCTCATTGTTTTTATTCTAAATTATTTAACTTTACTAAGTTTGATCTTGTTTTGTCAAAATAGAGAGAGTTAAATGGACTGTACTTGTATAGAGCCTTTCTAGTCTTTCGACCACTCAAAGCACTTTTACATTACGAATCACATTCACCCTTTCACGCACTGAATGGGTAGAGGGGCTACCGTGCAAGGTCCCAACCTGCCTATCAGAAGGAACTAACCATTCGCACACATTCACACACTGATGGCTCAGCCATCAGGAACAATTTGGGGTTAAGTATCTTGCCCAAGGACACATCGACATGCGGACTGGAGGAGCTCAGGAATCAAACTTCTGATCTTTTGATTGGTGGACAAACTGCTCTACCTCCTGCCACCTCCAACTCTAACAACTCTCTATTCATGAGGAAAGAAACAGGAACAGGACAACAGAAATGTTTAGGATTTTTTTGTTTATTTTGTTTTGTGTAATTGAAATGATCTCTCAGGGCACTTTTATCAACAAAATAAAATGAGACCCCTACTTACTCAATATGAATAAATAAATAAATTGATGTATAAATATGAAAATAATTTGTAATATACCACACAATTGTGTGTGAAATGATTCACTAAATTATTATTAATATATATATTTGTGTTTTATCTGCAGTTTAATTTCAAAAAGTATTTTTTCCAAAGTCTGTTTTTATTTCGCAACATAATTTTTCCAAAGGATAATGCCACATTTAGTTTTTGTCTGTCAAACAAGACAAACAGAGTAAACCCAGTCATGTGATTGGTTGCAATCATCTCTGTTATTGTGAAAAGAAGGATTCAATAATATTTTATGATAATGACTATATTTTCAAAATGTAAGTGTTTTTATTTCATGTCTTATTTGTTTATTTAATATTGAACAATCTGGGCCTCAAAAGATTAAAGACAGGATTATTTACATTTTAATATGTATAGTAAAACATAAACTAAAGAGAAAACTAAGAAACAGAAAGGCCAAAGAACATTTTCATTAACATTAATGAATTAATGAATCGATCTCAATTAACCCATGGAAGTCTGTAATTCTTCTTATGGCACTGTGCAGTTTCCATAAAGCAGAACTGCTGGGGAGCTCATTCCGATTTCCTTTCATTACCAGCATTATCAAGTGAACCTGCTGGTAAAATGTACTCGTGTCTACCCTCCTCAGTCAGTGTGATCAGCTGAGGGCTGCAGGTGGGGGTTCTGACACCTTTCTCCTCCCAGCAGCTACTTTGTTAATAAGAAGTCATGTCCCATTGGGTGTTAACTAATTGGCTGTTGCAGACAGGGCCACAGAGGGTCTCAGACCTTGTCAACTCATTAGCGTGTTGTTAGCTTGTTATTAGGTTAAAGCATTTTTAGCTCCTCAGCTTGATGAATGACCAGGAAACAATCAGTGGACCACTCAGCCACTGTGTATGTGTGTGAATGTATTTCTTCCAGTTTTTTAGCATGTGTCAGAGCTAAGTGCTTCTAATGGCCCTAAGCAGCTCTGAGGACAGGACAGGCTGATGCAATACAGACTTTAAAGGGGTACTCCACTTATGTTACACAGAACAATCACTTCTGTAGAGTATTAGAGTCACCATTAGGAAAAAAGTATTTCATTCATTTCATATATATGTAATTTCAAGAATAAAGTCAAAATATTTTGAGAAAAAAGTCATAATATTATGAGAAAAAAGAATAAAGTCAAAATATTTTGAGAAAAAAATTGTGATATTATGAGAAAAAAGTTATATTTTGAGAATGAAGTTTCAAGTATGAAGTTGAAAATTTACAAGAAAACCATTACGATTACATTATAATACATCAATACTCTCTGGTAGTAAAGAGATGAGAGCATTCTGTCAGGTTTTATATGTCGAATGTGTGATGTTGATGACTGTGAAAGTTCCGGTGTCTCTCCCTTTGGTCCTGTGGTGTGTGTTTGTGTGTTGCAGGTCCTTGGATGGGTGGAGCTGAGGTTCCATTAAGTATTAACTGGGAACACCTGGCCAGTGTCCCAGAATTTACTTAAGCCTACCTACCCTGATTCCAGTCCTCTGATCTCCCCACTGACCAAGCCTTGTTTGTTTTGTGTTACCCCTCTTGGTTTTGTTTTAAACTGACAATATGCTCTTTACATAAGTCAACGCATTCAAACATTTTCAAACATCACTGAAACTGATTTTCACATCTCATTGCATTTACTTTTGTTACTTACTTTATTAAATCTCAGTCTATTATTGCTAAGCTTGGCATGCATCTCACACTTTAGTTTGTGGCCCCTGAGTAATCATGACAAATCGGGGGCTCTTCTGTTTTGAATAGTAAGCCAGGAACTTTTGTGGGCTTTTTCTTTCTTTTTCTTTTAGTGAATTAGTCTTGGTTGGTTTCTATTGAGTACATTTAGTCTAGTCGAGCACTTTGTTTGCACGAGAGCACGTCATATCTGCCACTGCGCCTCATGAGGACTAGAAGGGAGATCTGTCTCACACAGGCTCTGCTCGCTACTGGACCCTATGGGTAATACTCTCTTACAATCACAGGCACACAATCGCCCACTGAAATTTGCATGCATGTAGCTGGCCAATCAGGATGTGCCGAACGATTATGTGTGTCTTGCACACTATATGAACGGCATGTCACTGCTGCTCACTATCCTCTTTTCTTTAATGACAGCGAAATCAGCTCACTGATCTTACCTCTCTGAGGATCGAGTTGCCGCTACAAGCTCATTCCCACCCCGGTGTAATCGCTGCCGCCACCAGGTATCTCTTCTGCCGACTGTGCAGAGAGTGGCATGATGCAGCCACCACCCATTTTTGGCTGTGTGTCACTCCGCTGTGACTTGAGCGAATCAGAGCTTAAGATTGATCTCCACAGTGAAGATGACAGCTCCATCCAGCCCTCTGACGCCGCTGCTGGACGCCTCGGTTGTCTCTTCAGTCTCTTCAGCTTCACTGACCTTCAGAAATCTGCCGCCAACTTCAGTTCACCATGATTTCCTAAAGGTTATGGCCATGGCAGTGGAGTGTGTTGGGCTCATCCAGCTCAACCCTCCATTGTTTCGCTGCCACTCCTGGACATCTGGTAGTGTGTCAAAGCATCCTGGGGCGAGTGACTGAAAACAAAGTCACCAGTGGTGGGACTGGTTTTCTTCCTGATAGTGCAGGGCCACACGGAGACAGGCTGTCCTGGTGTGCCCCCCTGGAAGAGGCCCTCGCAACCCCCTGATTCAGAGAGAGACGTGCTGACGTGCTATGGTAAGCGTATTGTGTCATCTCCGGTTGCCGACTATGTCTACTGATAGCGTTGTTGCTGCTCTCAACTCAGTTGATTTTGCTATATATCACATTACTGTGGATAAATACCCGCTGTATATTTAAACTTTCGCTAGTTCTACACAAGCACTCTCAGCGCTTTTCTCTTAGTGACTTTTCTCGCCAATCGCACAGTTGTTAGTTATTTTAGCTCTGCAGATAGCATTAGCAGCTAACTTAAACTAAGCAGTTAGCGATGGCTTCTCTCTCTCCCTGTCGTTCTCCTGCTCTCTCTTGCTTAGTGTGTCAAATGTTTAGTTATTCCTCTGCCTCCTTTTGTGATATCAGTACGTGTAATAAGTGTAGTTTATTTGCAGTGCTGGAGGCGAGGCTCAGTGAATTGGAAGTGTGGCTCCGCACCATGGAAAAACAATCAGTAGCTAATGTAGTTGGCCAGCCCCCAGTAGCCGGTGCGGGCCAACCTAGCGTAGCTCCCACTCCCCCGGTAGTTCCCGAGCAGCCGGGAAGCCAGAGTGGCTGGGTGACTGTCCGAAGGAAGCACAGCTCTAAGCAGAAGCCCACGGTTCACCACCAACCAGTTCACGTTTCAAACAGGTTCTCCCCCCTCAGTAACACACTTGCTGAGAAACCAACTCTGGTTATTGGCAGCTCCATAGTCAGAAACGTGAAATTAGCGACACCAGCAGCCATAGTTAAATGTATTCCTGGGGCCAGAGCGGGCGACATTGAGTCAAATTTAAAACTGCTGGCTTAGAATAAACGTAAATATGGTACGATTGTCATCCATGTCGGCGGCAACGACTCCAGATTACGCCAATTGGAGGTCACCAAAATTAATGTTGAGTTGGTGTGTACATTTGCAAAAACAATGTTGGACTCCGTAATTTTCTCTGGACCGCTGCCTAATCTGACTCGTGATGACATGTATAGCTGCATGTCACAATTCAACCGCTGGCTGTCAAGGTGGTGTCCAGCAAACGATGTGGGCTTCATAAATAATTGGCAGACTTTCTGGGGAAG
Source organism: Thunnus albacares (assembly GCF_914725855.1). Classification (NCBI taxonomy): domain Eukaryota; kingdom Metazoa; phylum Chordata; class Actinopteri; order Scombriformes; family Scombridae; genus Thunnus; species Thunnus albacares. The sequence goes on from NC_058112.1 coordinate 383,268, forward strand.
ACCTGGTCTGATTAGGAGAGACGGCATACATCCCACTTTGGATGGAGCTGCTCTCATATCTAGAAATATGGCTGAGTTTATTAGAAGACCAAAACCATGACAACCCAGAATTGAGACCAGGAAGCAGAGCTGCAGTCCTACACACTTCTCTACGCTTCCATTAGAGCAGTTACCCACCCAAAACCACATAGAGACTGTGTCTGTCCCCCAACCACTTAAATCAATTAAATCCAAAGTAAACAAAAGAAGAGTCATTCATAAAAATCTAGTAAAAATTAAAACTACTACCACAATACTACAACAAAATAAGATAATTAAATGTGGACTCTTGAACATTAGATCTCTGTCATCTAAAGCTGTATTAGTAAGCAATTTAATCTCATATCATCATATTGATTTATTTTGTCTTACTGAAACTTGGCTGTGTCATGAAGAATATGTCAGCCTAAATGAATCCACTCCCCCCAGTCATATTAATACTCACATTCCTCGAAACACTGGCCGAGGAGGAGGAGTTGCAGCCATTTTCAACTCAAGCCTAATCATCAACCCTAGACCTAAATTTAATTATAACTCATTCGAAAGCCTTGTTCTTAGTCTCTCTCAGCCAACCTGGAAAACTTTACAGCCAGTTCTATTTGTTATAGTGTACCGTCCTCCTGGCCCGTACTCTGAATTCCTATCTGAATTCTCAGAATTTTTATCAAACTTAGTCCTTAGTACAGATTAAGTAATTATAGTAGGTGATTTTAATATTCATGTGGACGTCGATAATGATAGCCTTAGTACTGCGTTTATCTCATTATTAGACTCATTTGGCTTCTCTCAGTGTGTAAATAATCACACTCACTGTCTTACCCACACCCTCAACCTTGTTCTGATTTATGGGATTGAAATTGAACATTTAATAATTTTTCCACAAAATTCTATTTTATCAGATCATTTTTTAATAACTTTTGAATTCCTATTACTGGATTACACACCATTAGACAAAAATGTCCTCACTAGATGTCTAACTGATAGTGTTGTAGATAAATTAAAGGAAGCAATTCTATCAGTACTGAATTCAAGGCCATGTCTCAATACTGCAGAGGACTCTTATGTTAACTTTAGTCCCTCCCAAATTGATAATCTTGTTGATAGTGCTGCAGGCTCATTACGAATAACACTCGACTCCATCGCCTCCTTAAAAAGGAAGATAACTATGTACCACAGTCCTTTAAAGTAGCTGTAATTAAACCTCTTCTTAAGAAGCCTACTCTTGATTCAGGCATTTTAGCCAATTATAGACCTATAGCTAACCTTCCATTTCTTCTTCCAGATCCTTGAGAAAGCAGTCTCTAATTAGTTATGTGACTTTCTACATAACAATAGTTTATTTGAGGATTTTCAGTTAGGAGTTAGAGCACATCATAGCACAGAGACAGCACTTGTGAAAGTCACAAATGACCTCCTAATTGCATTGGACAAAGGATTTGTCTCTATACTTGTCCTGTTAGATCTTAGTGCTGCATTTGACACAATTGACCATCAAATCCTTTTGCAGAGACTGGAACATTTAATTGGCATTAAAGGAACTGCATTAAGCTGGTTTAAGTCCTATTTATCAGGCCGATTTCAGTTTGTACATGTTAATGATGAATCCTCCGTGAAGGCAAAAGTTAGACACGGAGTTCCACAAGGTTCTGTACTTGGAGCAATTCTATTCACCTTGTATATGCTTCCTTTAGGTAATGTTATTAGGAAACACTCCACTCCTAAATTTCCATTGTTATGCAGATGATACCCAATTATATTTATCAATGAAGCCTGATGAAACCAATCAGTTAAACAAACTCCAAGCATGCCTTAAGGACATAAAGACCTGGATGACCTGCAATTTTCTACTACTAAACTCAAATAAAACTGAAATTATTGTGCTTGGCCCGAAACACCTTAGAGACACATTATCTAATGATATAGCTACTCTGGATGGCATTACTCTGGCCTCCAGCACCACCGTAAGGAATCTGGGAGTTATCTTTGATCAGGATATGTCCTTTAACTCCCACTGTCCCAAAAAGATGCAGAAAAACTAGTCCACGCATTTGTTACTTCTAGGCTGGATTATTGCAATTCCTTATTATCAGGCTACTCTAACAAGTCTCTAAAGACTCTCCAGCTGGTCCAGAATGCAGCTGCATGTGTACTGACTAAAACTAGAAAAGGAGATCACATTTCTCCCATTTTAGCCTTGCTAACTTACAAAGCCCTTAATGGTCAGACACCATCATATCTTGAAGAGCTCATAGTACCTTATTATCCCACTAGAACACTACACTCCTAGAATGCAGGCTTACTGGTGGTTCCTACAGTCTTTAAAAGTAGAATGGGAGGCAGAGCCTTCAGCTATCAGGCTCCTCTCCTGTGGAACCATCTTCCAGATTCGGTCCGGGGTGCAGACACCCTCTCTATGTTTAAGAGTAGGCTTAAAACTTTCCTTTTTGATAAAGCTTATAGTAAGGGCCAACCAGGCACACCTTGGCCCTTAGTTATGCTGCTATAGGCCCAGACTGCTGGGGGACTTCCCATGATGCACTGAGCTCCTCTCTCCTCCTCCTCCTCCTCTCCATCTGTATGCATTCATGTAACATCAATCCATGTCACTAATTTTGGTTGTTTTTTGTGCTTTCTTATCTCGCAGGAAACCCTGGGTTCCGGGCCAGGCCTTTGCGGTCCTTCACAGTCCTGTTGGCATCCTTCCCGGGCTGTTGCTGTTGCTGCTGCTGTTGTTGTTGTTGTTATGATTGTTGTTATTCTGCCCCCCCCCCCCCCCCCCCCCCCTTTCCCTCTTTCTTTCTCTCTCTCAACCCAACTGGTCAAAGCAAATGGCCGCCCACCAAGAGCCGGGTTCTGCTTGAGGTTTCTACCCATTAAAGGGGAGTCTTCCTTACCACTGTCGCCAAGTGCTTGCTCATGGGGGAATTGTTGGGTCTCTGTAAATTAAAGAGTACGGTCTTGACCTGCTCTATGTCAAAAGTGCCCTGAGATGACTTTTGTTGTGATTTGGTGCTATATAAATAAAAATTGATTGATTGATTTATTGATTCTAGCAGGACAGAGACACACTAAAATATTTTGAGAAAATATTCTGGCTGGGCATGCCGCTGACCACGGCAGTGAACAATCTGGATGTGTTTGGTGTTGCAGTGGCAAATACAACCCTGCATGCCCCCTCCACAGCAGAACAGGCTGATTTTCAGGGCCACACCATTGGCCAAATTAACAACATAATTCTGGGTGTTACTACTGCCGCAGGGCGAGAGATGTGGCTGGGACTCACCACCCTACAGAGGAAGGACAGATAGGACCTCTTGGGAGCTCCCATAGCTCTGGACAGGCTCCTCAGATCCATCTCCTCTGTGACTCGGCACTTCAAGAGGCTGGAAGAAGAGAAGGCATAGCGAAGGCATCATCTGCTACTCTTGCCGTCTTTGTACCAGAGATGAGACAAGGTGCATTGCTGTAATGCTATGGCAAGGAGAAGAGTTTCCAGGCAGGGAAGAGCTCCGCCAGCCCCCACTGCTTCAGCCACCTCCCACACGACCTCAGCAGAGACACCGCAGCACCGGCCCACCTGTGACTTTGGAGCAGCCTAAGTTGATCCCATCCTGGGATGGCTGCTTCATCCAGTTGGTCACAGAGGCTGCATAATGCAGAAAGCACTTGCTCAGCTGGCGCCCCTTCCTCTCTTCTCTCTGTTAGAGAAGCAGACAGCAGGCAACCTTACTCAGCTGCACACTGTACTAGCCAAAAGAAGTTCTTGCTGAGCGCATCAACCATCGCTATGTTAGAAAAAAGAAAAGAAACATATCCCGCTCAACATAGCGACACTCAAAAGCAGATCTATGTCTCACTGCACTCGGTGGTACCATTATTTTTTGGACCAGCCAGCACAGCGTGTCTCCCCGGGAGACAGTGAGGCGGCAAGCAACTTATATCCCCACACAGGTATAACACCTTGCACCCACACACTGACCGGAGTGAGGATGCTTCAAGTCTCCTTGGTGTCAGCACTGTCTCCTTCTGGTGTATACAGCTTGCCGCTTGGGGTTACATTAGGGCGGCTGGTGGCATAACTTCCTCCTTGGAGAGTAATGCCTGGACCCACTCACGGACCGAGGAGAGGAGACACCGAGTCTGTTCTGCTCCCCTCCAGTTATTTCTGTTGGAAATACGGAGGGTCACGGATGCAATGACACAAAATCTGAGGCAATCTGTTGAGGCAGCTGACAGTGATGCATTCAAGGACTGCTCCGTCAGCTCAGCCCTTTCGACACCAGCCCCCTTTGGGCCAAACTTCCGCTTATGGAAGGTTTGGCGGTGGAGGGGGCTGAATCGGAATATCACAGCTTCCAGGTGGCTGCTCCCAGCTGACCACCTGTCCTGACACAGCTTTACGAGGAATGGCGTCACAGCCACACATTATTTGAGTGGATGGACAAAACACTGAGGTTATTCTCTCCAGTTCTGCTGTGTTCCTTCTCTGTTGTTGGGCATCAAGGAGATATATCAATCCTCCCAACAGGAGATAGATTTTCTCTCAGTGGAAACCCAGGACCTGTTTTGAAACAGGTTGTCCCAATCACTCCCATTCACAACAGTCAGAAGGGATTTTACTTCGCATACTTCCTGGTTTCCAAGAAGATGGGAGGTTTCAGACCCATTTTGGGTCTTCGCATTCTTAACCAATGCATCACCAGAAAGATGTCCAGCATGCTGACTATCAGGAGATTGCTGGAGCTGTTTCAACCAGGCGACTGGTTCACCACAGTCGACCTGTTGAGGTGGTGCCGAAACATAGGAAGTTCCTGCATTTTGCCTTCCAAGGGATAGCCTACAAGTATAATAGGCTACCATTTGGCTACTCTCTGGCTCCCCGCACATTTAGCAAATGTACGGACGCGGCGCTGCAGCGGCTGCATGACTAGGGCATAAGGGTATTCTTCTAATTAGATAACCTCATTTTCATGTCTAGGTCCAGACAAAGGGTCATTTTCCACACAGCCAAGTTGGTGCTGCACCTAACCTAGTTAGGTTTAACCATCAACTGGAAGAAGAGTGCCCCCCAGCCACACCAGTAGGCAGAGTATCTCGGAGTTGTGCTCAACTTAGTCAGGCTGTGGGCTGTTCTGTCAGATGGATGACCCTGAAGCAGGCAGAAATATCACTTTATGACATTACTTTAGCGCCCCCTGTGGGCACATGTGTATAATATTTTACACACTTGCACATGTGCAGGGTGGCTGTATGTACAACATTCCCAAATTTGGTTGTAATACATCTTAGCATTGAAGAGTTATGGCCTTCAAAGTTAATCAGGACAAGTTTTCAAAGGTTTGGTAATGAAGTGATATTCAAAAAGGAATTCATAAGTTATTTCTGGGGTTGTCTAAATATAGAATACAACAAGATTGGTGAAGATTAGATGAAATGTGTGTCAAAAGAAGGAAAAAAAATGTTTGGCTAAAATAATAGAAAATTTTGAAGGTGCAAAAGGGTGTGCCCTATATCAATTAAATCAGCTTCATCCAAAGAAGACACTGTCCAAATATTGTTTTGACAAGCCTCATTAGTTTTTGCGATATCAGCTTTAAACATTCTTCCCACAGATTTCACATTACAAATTGTTATATTTGAAAGGTTAATAACTTTAAGTATAAAAGTTATAAAAAAATCTAAATGATAGCAGTAATATGGTACAGAATGTATTAATATGGAAGGTGTTAGTGGCTGCTCCAGCTGCCGCTCCAGCTGCCAGTGCTGCAAGTTGCTGATTCAGCAGCAATTGTTTTAAAATCTTTTAGTGCCATTTACAGATGAAATTGTATCATATTCTACACACTTGTTAAGCATCACCATCTGTACAACTTTGGTAAATTGGTGACATCAAGCTGTGTTATAAAGTGTGTTTAGGGAAACTATTAAAAGGTAAAACTACATATGTTAAAGGAGGATTGTTGAAGCAAGAATAATCACAATAATAAATATCATGAAATGCATATTTGTCACATCCAGTCATGTAAAAATATGTTAATGTGGTAAAGACAATTATTAAAAGAAATGTTTCAAGTTTGCAAGGTCAGAAAGAATGCAGGGATTAAGGCAAGAAAATATTAGTGAATTGGAAAAGTCGTCTAGAAGAAGATGTGCACAATATATTTAATTAAGTATTATATGAATTAAAACTGTTATTAAATGAATTAAAACGGCACCATGCTTGAAATCAGGCATGGTGCCAGAGAATTTTAAGCCCTGTTAATGTATAGGTGTAATTCTGTAGCTAACATGATATCAAGTGAAGAAGTTGTAGTGAAGTAAGGGTGGGTAATGGACAAAATGTTTTATCACGGTATATATCATTTCACATCATGGTAACAGTATATATCATATACAGTAACTGTAATACTCCATGCTACTGACATGATTTTCAGAGGAAATTGATGTCTGATATTCTCAAACCGATGTGTTAATGACACATATGGTGATCTACTCATGGAAAAGGGGGAAGATGGCATTGCATAGTAGCCTAAATATTTCTGCCAAAAATTAACGGTCATTTTTATTTGAGTTCACAGAGGTTTCAAAAATGTTATTATTGGAAAAATATGATTTTGTTTCATTCATGTGTGTAATTTCGCCTTATGAGAATATTGACAATGTAAGGGTATAATAAGTAACATAACATACAGTACCAATCCAAAGTTTGGACAGTTTCTCATTGGGTAGGTGTACAAACTTTTGACTGGTACAGTAGATTTGCATACATTTCATTTTAGAAATATTCTAAAAGTCTTACAATGTGAAACAATGATTTGATCAAATAATAATTTATTTGGAAAATTATTAAATATCAAAATGCATCAATTATTTAATTTGGCATAGAAAGATTTAATGTATTGATTTTATATTTTATTTAGTGTTCTTTTTTGTTTTACTTGTTAATCAAACATTCTTACATATACGTATTTATAAAATAATTTAATGATAAAGACGTGTGTTATTTTATAGAGCAATGATAATTTTGTCAACAACTTGTAAAATGGTTTATTTCCAGATGAACATGCGCACTGCAGCACATTACAACATCCACCAGATGCTCCAGTACACTTCCGCTTCCGCTTACCTGTGATGGCCTGCTTGCGTCTTTTGTAAATGGTAAATGGTAAATGGACTGTACTTGTATAGCGCCTTTCTAGTCTTCCAACCACTCAAAGCGCTTTTTACACTACGAATCACATTCACACACATTCATACGCTGAATGGGTACAGGGGCTACCATGCAAGGTCCCAACCTGCCCATCAGAGGAAGCTAAGCATTCACACACATTCATACACTGATGGCACAGCCATCAGGAGCAATTTTTGGGGTTAAGTATCTTGCCCAAGGACACATCGGCATGTGGACTGGAGGAGCCGGGGATCGAACCGCCGATCTTCCGATTAGTGGACGACCCGCTCTACCTCCTGAGCCACAGCTCTGGTGAGTTGATATTTCTCTCTGCTCAATAAACATTACTGGTGGTATTAAAGTCCAAAATAAATTGTGAAAATTACAATTACAGGTTGGCAAGTAGATACAGACATGAAATATGCAAATTAAATATAGTTCTTTTTACAAACAGCGTATATTACAGTGATATGTGCAATGCGGTGGAAACGTTAGCTTGTTGCTAACACTATCTAGCAATGTTATGGGTTACATCCCGCATCTCTTAAATTGCATCCACGTTTCACTCGCGTCTTTTCCTTGCGTCCCTCCCACCACGGATGCATGAGGAGACGCAGGGAAATCATGCGAGGAGAGAGGAATAGAGGAAATGTGTTTTTAAAGACATGAGATGTCCTTTCTTCTATGGCATGAAGCTACGTTCGTGTCTGATCACGGAGGTGTTTCGGTTTAATGAGTGACCGAGTTAACTGGTGATTTAGCAGGGTGAGTCATGGTTGCTCGTGGTGATGGCAGCTTCGACAGTCTTCAGTTTTACTTAAACCAACTTAAAATTAAATACATACTCATCCGTATTTATTATCTATGCTAACCATTTACATGAATTAAATTGTGTTCAGCAAGACGTATTCACCGTTTATCATAATGTGGGAAACAAACTGCAACTTAGCCTATAAATTGGCAGTGCAGTTCTAGCCTATCTTGGGATTTTACACAGTTATCCTAAATCGGAAAGTGGCCCATATTCTGTATAATAAGTGTCAAATTTCTCATAAGGCGCTAGCTGCTCTGCTAATCTATATTTTTCTCCACATAAAAAGTAACTAAGAAAGGTGAATAATTCTTGTAAGACAAAGAGGACTAGACGAATATATATTGTATTGAACATTCAATTTAAGGCAATTTAAAGCTTATAGGAGGACACCTACATGTTCTGTTCTGTTCGTGTTTTCAAAAGCTGCTGTCACTACAACAACGACATACGACACATTTGGCCGAAAGTCACCAGTTAACGTGGTCATTCATTAAATCGATCACAGCTGGATCAGCTGTCAGTCGGCTTTAACAGCTGTGGCACCTTTTGATGGAGTGTGTGTGTCTGCACATATGTGCACACTGTGCTGACAGTAATAAAGGTGCACAGTTGTGCACAAACACCTTTATTCACCACATGAATAAAAACCAGCATTCTGTGTTTATACTGTATACTGTGTCCTGCTCAGAGGCACAGGAACCACTTCTACTGACAGGGTGTGTTCATATTGTTTATTAATTATTTGAGTCTGAATTAGCTGACTTAATCAGCTGCAGCATCCAATCAATAACTTATATCCAATAAGGAGCCGTGTCAGCTGGTGACTGACCTCTGTTAAGGCTGCTTTCATGTAAACACAAAATCAAGTATTGATATGCCCAAGAGTCAAGTGAAGCATTAACAAAGGAACTGGATATGCGCAATGGCATCTGCTTTACAAAGAAACTTGGTCAATGTTTTCATTAAGGATATCAAACTGCAAATACTACAATACATTTTAATTTGGAATTGATATCAGTCAACATGTTTTTTTTTACATTTAAAAAGAATTTTCTTTTTAAATGTTTCTAGTATCAGCTAGAAGAATCTCCAGGCTGCAGTAGACAAAAAAATTAACTTTATTTACTATTGATCAAAGGTGCTGGAACGCTGTTGCGGATCATTTCAGCCCACTTTAACCCCTGTTTATATCACTATATAACTTAATGAGAACAGAAAAATGAGACCTGAAAACTGCCATGAAAACATTTTGACTCCATGGGACCTATTTTAATGATCTAAAGCGCATGGTCTGAAGCGCATGGCACAATTGCATTGAGGATGTGTCCAAATCCACTTTTGCTATTTTAACGGTGGAAAAATGGTCGATGCGCCAGGCGCATGGATCAAAGGGGTTGTCCATAGTCTCCTAATTAATCATGGGTGTGTTTTCAGCGTAACATGCAATAAACCAATCACAGTGTCATCTCCCATTCCCTTTAAGAGCCAGGTGCGCTTGCACCTTGGCGGATTGCTATTATGACGGCGCATTTGCCAAGTAGTAAGAAAGAGCGCTTCTCTGCAGAGGAAACGGATCTGCTTGTATGCAAAGGGAAAGCGCACGATCCATAACGAGCACACTGCTGCTCCTGGACCCTCCCGTGGTCAGCCCCAGACCACCAGTTTAAGATCCTGTCTATTAATTTGTTGCAAATTTATCTTCGTTTGGTTTTTGAAAAGGTTTATTTTTTTAATTACAGCTTTGGTCTCTTTAAAATCGTTTTGTTCAGTCATGGAGTAACAGGTCAAATTTTTAATTGCTGAAAGTATGGAAACCTGATCACCGTAATCTCAAAAATGTTAAACAATATTTGTTAAATATTGTTCAGAAATTAAATCATTAATTTTAATCATGTAAAGAATCATCAACACAGTTAGGGGGCGGCTGTGGCTCAGGAGGTAGAGCGGGTCGTCCACTAATCGGAAGATCGGCGGTTTGATTCCTGGCTCCTCCAGTCCACATGCTGATGTGTCCTTGGGCAAGACACTTAACCCCAACTCCTTATGGCTGAACCATCAGTGTATGAATGTGTGTGAATGGGTGAATGTGATTCGTAGTGTAAAAAGCGCTTTGAGTGGTCGGAAGACTAGAAAGGCGCTATACAAGTACAGTCCATTTACCATTTTACCATTTATCAGGACTTGATCAACTCCAAGGTTCTGATCCTGCTGCTGGCAGCAGCTAGAAGCTGTGCATATTTATGTGTTCCTCATGTCATCATGTACTGATGCAGCAGGAAAGTCGATCTGTGTCTGATCCGTTGTTGATTTGGTCAAATAAATTTGTTGGTCAATAGCGCAATCGCTCTCTGCTGCCTCAAGATAGCAATGTGCCGACAATGTGCCTGACCACACCTTACTTTTAGACCAATGTGCCCATGGGTGCACTGATGGCCGCAAGTGCCATTGCTATTTTAACAATGTGGGTGCTGGACGGGAAAATGACAACTGCGTCAGTCTTAAAATAGCAAAGAGACTTGCGCTGCGCTTAGCGCCGGGTGTAAGATAGGGTCCCATGTCTTTTGCAGGTGTGATTTGTAAATTTCCATAAACTACGGAATTGACTGAAGGGACAAAGAAGGAGCCTCACAAAAACAAAGTTAGATTCCTGTCACACTTCACTCATTAGTGATGGAAAAAGAATAACATACATTCCATCGGTAAAGAAAGCATCAACTGTATATGTGATACAGCATATGTATCAGCATCATATGTTCATATTGCAGCCGCAACTGTCCCAACATTTGTCCCTCTGTTACTTAAACTTAAACTCATGGAGGAGGAGACAGGCAGAGAGGCTTTCAGATAACTGTTGCTTTTTTGTGCTTGTCTGTAAACATGTAAAGCGAGATGTGTCTGTCTGTAATCTATTTACTAAAGTGTGTATGCAAATAAGCAAGGTCCTTTCAATGCTTCTTATGTATTTTATTTGTGTTCTCCAGTGTCACAAAGAGCTCACAAAGAAATAAGTGATTATTAGCATTATTAGTATTATTAGATTGCAGATTGACCATGCCAGAGGAAAGGTCAGTGTCACCAAAATCATTAGGGATCATACTCAGGGGAACATAAACAATTATAGTCACATTTTTATGGTTGCTGTCTAGTTGCTGTTTAGATATCTTGGATTTGGATCAAAGTGTTGGACAGAAAGACAATTTGAAATCATTACAGTAGGCCTTTCAGTATATGGACAAATAAGGAAATATACCATCATAATAAATATTATAATAGTATTAATGCTTTGGACTTCATTAGTGCTTTAAAGAATGGAGCAGATTTGAACGTATATCACACACACATAGCACGCATACACAGACACACAGACACTGTTCAAATTTCCAGTTCAAATGAAAATTTGAATGATTGTTCACATATTAGTTGGTACAGGATGAGGAGTTGAGTTTTTAAGTTGTTCCTTCTTGTTTGAGTTTGTATGAACTTCAGCTCCACTTGAATTAACACACACATACAATTAATACAGTGTACGCTTCAACACACACACACTTGGAATTAATTCACTGCATGCATGAATACATACACGTCCCACACTTATGCTTCTACACATACACATTTATAACACTCATTCCGGTGCTGAAGAACAAACTCATTCCAGCATACACAAAAAGACAAAAGACACACACAGAGACATCATACACACATTATAGCACAGAGTGACATTACAGAAATACACTCTGTGACATTACAGAAGAAAAAAAACCCTACAATAAGGCTTCATTAGTGGAGGAAAAGAAACATTGGCAGAGTTCACATCATTATGTTTATTATTACATTTTCAAAAGAACATTTATACCTAAAAAAAGAAAATGCATGTGAATGCTGACAACTAAAATAACCATATTGCTGAAAATGCAGAAATCTGCAGCGATTTTTAAAAATCTTGTAGTGGCACCTAGAGGTGAAATTGTATCAAATGCTACAGACTTGTTCAGCATCTCCATCTGTACAAATCTGCTGAATTTGTTTACCATCGAATATTACATTTAAGATACATACTTGTGTAGTGTGACTTTATGTACAAATTTCCCAAATTTGGTTGCAATCAAATTTAGCATTGAAGAGTTACTGCCCATTAAGTGCATCAGGCCATGCCTTCGAAATTTGGTAACAAATTACAGTGATTAAATTAAGTGGGGTTGCAAAAATTCCTAATAAATTTGGTTCAGGGTCATCTACATATGGTACATACCAAGAAAGGGAAAGATTAAATGAAATATGTGCCAACAGAAGTAAAAAATGTGTTTACCAAAAAATCTAAAGTGGTGGAACATTCTTTTAGGCGGAAGTGGGCGTCGCCTATATCAGTCCAATCGGCATCATACAAGGAATAAATTGTGTAAATATTGTTATAATAGACCTCACAATTCAAGAGTTAGCCAGCTATTGATCCCATGTTTTAATATGTTAAGCTTTTCCACATGGGACATCTGTCCATCAAGAATAAATACTTCAGCTGGTTTAGTTTTTGACTTTCCATTATTAATTTTAATATTTTACAAAATTATAGAAAATCACAGGAATATGTTAGAAAGAAGAAAAGTAATAGCATAAATGTTGTTAAAGAGAGCTGAACATTTTGATATATGAATGGTTTCTGTTGCTCAAAGTATGGAGAAAAGGAAACTAACTTAAAACGTAAGGAAGAATAATAAAAACTAGAAATGCATTTCCTGTGTTAAATGCATGTGAACGCTGAAAGCTGAAATAAATCGCAAAGCATTGCTGAAAATACTACAGTCTTGTTCAGCATCTCACTCTGTACAACTTTCCAGAATTTGGTTAATATCGCATATTACATTTACAAGATATGGCAGTTATTTAGTAGTATGGTGTTTTTTTTATTAATGACCACAAAGTGGGGCTATGGGTGACATGGTTCAATAAGTCATGCAGATTCTCATGGAGAACGCGTGTACCAAGTTTAACTGTATTAAAGACAACAGAATTGCGGAAATATGTTCTAATGTTACTTTAGCACCTCCCTTTGATAGAATTGTATGAAATGTTACACACTTATGCGGTGTGATGTTGTATACAACATTTCCAAATTTGGTTAAGTCAAATTCAGTATTGCAGAGATTATGGCCCCTTAAATGCATCAGGCCACGCCTTCAAAGTTTGGTAACCAATTACAAGCAAACGGTAAGTGATACCAAAAAACTAACACATAAGGTTTTTTTCAGGGTCATCTAAATATGGCATGTACCAACTTTGGTTAAAATTGGATGCAATATGTGCCACAGAAACAGAAAATATGTTTACCAAAAAATTCAAAATGGCGAATTATTGTGCAAACATGGCCTATATTAGTCATCATCCAAGGAACACACTGTGCAAAATGTTAAAACATTTTCAACTAGACTAACTCCAGATCAGCTGTGATAAATGTGAGTATATGAATATCAGTAAATGAACACACACACACACACACACACACACACACACACACACAGTTCTGAGTTCTTATTCAGGCCTGGTCAAGTGTGGCTGTGCTGCAAGAGAAAATGGAAAGAGAGTCCGGGTCCGTATGGGACAGCCTCTGGGTCCGGACCTGGACCGCCAGTTAGTGACCTCTGGTCTACATAATTTGATTAATTAAAATTTGTACCAATGAAGCATAATATCAACTACAGCAGTTCCTCCATCATCCATCTCAAAGAGTGACTGTGTCAAAATCTAGTGTTAAGACATAAATTGTTTTTATGGTGCTTAGTGTTGTTGAGGATTTGCAACCCCTTTTAGGCACTAAACTGACAAATTGCATTTCTCCTTATTTACTAAAGGGCAGCACCAAGGTTTGTGCCAGTTAAATGGATGAAAAGTGGCATGGCTGAAAATTGCACGTTTGGGCTTATGCTATATGTGTTTTAAGGTGTTCCTGTTCAAAAGCACAAAATATGGGAGGAAGAAATGGAAATTCATATGATTAGCCACTATACCTGTTTTCTCACTGCAGTCTGACCACTGCAGCAGAAGAAACAGTGTCTAAAATCTAACAGGAAATCAGATGTAACATCTGCATCACTGTTATCAGACAGAAAGAGACACTACAGCAGAAAGAGACACAAGCCGTGTTTCCATTAACCTATTTTTATGTGCATTTTTGAAGTAAAAAAAAAAAGCTTAAAGGTCCAGTGTGTAGTATTCAGTAACATCTAAAAGAACAGACTTGGCAAAACTTGAATAGATTATGTATAAGTATGTCTTAATTAGTGTCTAATCAGCTGAAAATAATAATTATTTCTAAAACCTTAGAAATAAGCCCTTTATATCTACATGTGAGTGGGTCCCCCTCCACATGGCCGCCATGTTGCATCACCATGTTTCTACAGTAGCGCAGAACAGACAAACCTAACACTGGCTCCAGTGAGGACCTTACGCATTTTAGATTCAGTGGGCGACTACCGGAAATGCACCAGTTTTAAAACGAAGAAGAATGGACCAAACATTTTGTATTGTGAGAAGTTTTTGAAACCAAAATCTGATAAATGGAGGATCATACTTATTTAGAAAATCACAGGAGCGTGAATTGTCGTCGTCAAAGAAACGAAAACACGAAGAAGCTAAACGAAATCGGGACAAGCAACAGCATAAAACGAGGATAAACCCAGATGGAAATCCCTGGTGAGAGAAATGTTTGCAGACTGATGCCGAAGTTTCCTGTTTACTGCTGGACAGGTAAGAGCGTAATGCATATTTATTTTGCCCCGCTGGTAATGGTTCAAAACCTAGATGATGTACAGTGTTTCTAAGCAATACATTAGTTTCCCTGAAAAAGAAAGGCCGCCATGCAACGTTAAATATTAGCACACTTTAGCCTCAGTTTGTGCCTCTCATGGAGCTGGTGGTCTGACAAGAGACAACAGGGAGGCGTCGTCGTGTTAATAACCCAACAATTTATTCATTTTCTATGGCAGTAAGACAACACATTAATTGATAACTAAGATATTTAGCGCTGGTGATGTGCTAAAGACAGTAAATCAGAGTAATGAGTTACTGTGAAAGATAAACTGAGGAGAAGTCTGCTCATCACCGAGTTAATACATCCTGTGAATATATATTTATATTTTTCACAGTGCTCCATGATTTCATTGTTTGCTCCTAATTTCTTATTTAAGAACATATGTACACATTGGGGGGCAAAGTTAGCTTATAGTCCAACACAAGTAACGTTTTCCCCGTTTCAATGTTGAAAAACATGTAATACTACCAGAGTTTTAATTTTACATTTATCAGTCAGAAGTAGAATTTTTCTGTTATTTATTTTGGTATGTTTATCCAGGCCAGCTAAGGCTCCCAGCATCTTAGGACGTAACATAATGTATTACAAGGGTTTGTGACTGTGTCATGTAGCACTTATTTTCTTGATGTTGCTGTTGTTTCTCCAGCTATGAGAGAGGTCCTGTAGCATCAATGCATGATATTGCCTTTATCTTCATCCTAAAGTGACTGTGTAATAGGTCAGGGGTATTTCACCATGTGCCATTGATCGCTGGGAGTACGCTGGTTTTCATTACAACCAAAGACAACAAAAGTTGATTTCACTGAATAGCTACTTGTCTCTGACTGAAAGTGTGTTAATCAATTAAATAATCTGATCTAGTCTGTTGTTGGGATGAAAATCTGCATGGAATAAGGTTGAACAGTTTCTGGTGAGCACATTAGATAGATAGACAGATAGATGATTTATAATACTAAGTTCATTCATTTGTGCTGTTTTATTTTTCTCAGGCACTATGGGTTGGCATTATTCACCATGTCTTTGACATTCACACCCGCCATATCAGAAGTATTGCAGACCAAGTCAGGAGAGGTCTTGGTAAGTGATACACATTTGTTTGCCTATGTAGCATATTAACTTACCCTGTAAGTAACTGTATAAAATGTATAAAATAGTAAATTATCTCTGTGTATAATAGTACTGTCTTCCACAGAAGCAGTTTTCCATGCAGCTGCTGCTCTACACACGGCTTCTGGAGCAGATGAGCGACAGTAGTGACAGTGAATCATGGGTGTTGTTCCTGCCATGAGAGCATCTTCATCCAGAGCAGTAAATTGAATACCTTTGGTGTGGTATTGGTCTCACCCTTGTCAGCTATTAAATGTGCCGCAATTTGACTGCTGGAAGGTGATCGGATAAGTTTAATCACACTGCTTTTAGTGTTCAAACAGACTAATGGTTTGATAGATTATTCTGTCTTTATCAGAATCAACTCTGAAGAACACTGAATAAGCTGTCAAAATGTTTGTTTGAACAGTAAAAGCTGCATGTTTATGTTATTCTTTTATTGCCCAGATTGAAAAGGATGTCCAAAAATGTTTCTGTTAAATAAAAGATATTTTTATTACAAATGTCATTATTCTTAGTGTTGTTTTTTATATTTTTATTTTGTGGTTCAAACTAGTGAATTACAGTTAACATAATCTGAGGTGGCAATGAAAATTAATCCATAATATGTACTACAGTGCCCTATTCTGAGGATCAGTGGTATTTCAACTTCACTACTGTTTTATGTTGCTTCATAAATGTAAATAATGACAATATAAATTAATGGTGGAAGTGGTAATGACAATATACTGACTGCAGGGAAATACTGTCATTGTATAAGTATATATTAATAGGTTTATCATTGCAATTATCACAGCACATCTGATGAATATCTTTTATTTGGTAAACTTGCACATTTAAGTTGAACAAATGTGAATATATAAACAAAAAGTTTAATAAGTATCCAGAAAATATAAAAAATGTATAGAACAAGTACAAAATAAATAAAATATCAGAAATGTAACAAATAAATATGAGATGATTTGATGCCTTGATGATGAACAGGCAGGTGTGTGAGTACTTGAGATACTGTATGAACGTTCCAGAGGACCTGGAGGGAAACTCAGAGGCCAGGTGTGAAACCAGTGTGATGTCTTTGAAGGACCAGGGAACTTGACCCTGATCCTCCAAACACAGCAACTGGGGATGGCAAGTCAGTTTCCCTGGCCTAAAGAGCCATGCTGTGGATAGATGAGATGTCTATAGGCAGCATAACGGTACTCCCAGTTGTCATCCCCAGGCTTCCTGGTTTGGCAAAATACCATAATGTCCTCCCAGTACTGCCTGTGAATGCATAAAAAGCATTTTCAATACAGTACTGGGAGAAGTGCGGTATTATTATTACACAATCTGCAGGGTACTGGCCACAGCATTTCCTCTCCCGGTCCGTAGGCATGTCTGTACTACAAGTACACCATGGTACCCCTGGCACTCCAGCAAACGGTGGAACACCATGCCTGCACTGATGCATCATCAAGGCATCAAAAATGAACCCTGGCTGCCTCTGAAGCAGTTCACTGGTGAGCTGCCTGTGCTCCTCCAAGGTCATCTCTTCAAGAAGTTTCTGAAAAAATAAAACACAGGAAAAACACAGATAAGGCTTAATAGGTTATAAGTTTCATGATATGTTGGAAATGTGGTAATGGTAGTGCAGAATATGAATTGTAGGCTGTCCAGTGTTCCCAAACATGTCTACAACAATAACATGATTTTTAAAAAAAGTCAAAATATTGCTGCTCAATACTGTTCCTATATAGTATTTATATCATCATTCAGTAGTGTTGCTGATGTTTTCAGTAGCCTCTTTTATACAGAGAACCTGCATCCCGTAAAGAGGATCCAAGGGGAGGACATTTCTCTTCCTTTGATAATGTTAAAAGTAAAGTTAGACTTTTCTGTCGGCTTCTCGACTCATTTTAAAAAGACGAGAGAGAGAGCAGCTGTGGTCGAGTGAGCTAGAGGGTGAATGAAGAGAGGGAGCGCTAGTAACGTTAGAGGGGAAGCTGGTGAACCAGATCGATAAATGTTATTTTCTGATTGTTTCACAGCGGTTAGCTTCTAAAGCACAAACACACCCACACACCTCTTCAATCCTGCAGCTGAACATGGTCTGAACACGGGCTAAACAGAACAGCGAGGCGGATTACAGGCGCAGTATTCCCGCCTTGAACGGGCTGTGTAAAAGGGGCTAATGACTCACATCGCTTGACTTAATAGAAATGCTTGAAGTTGGCGTGGACGATGACATCTTCAGCAAATAGCTTCTTGTCCTTGAAAGCCACCGTAGCTTCTGGAATCTTTCCAAAGTCTTAGGGAGGGGAGGGGTGGGCGGCGGAGTGCTTCGATCTAGAACCTCACCATTAGAGGCCGCTAAATACCACACATATTACACACTGGACCTTTAATGGAAACACCAAAATTCAAAAAAACGTCCTCAATTTTGCACAGAAGTCTTTACACTCACTTGAGGTGGATTTTGGAAATGTCAAAAAAGAGTTTATGCCCAAATTAATTAAAATTAATTTTGCGACATTTCAAAAGTTTGCTTAAAGCTCTCTTGCGAATCTTATGGAAACACGGAAAGTGAGAGAGAGAGAGAGAGAGAGAGAGAGAGAGAGAGAGAGAGAGAGATGTGGTTAAAACAATGTACTGCACACTTGCAGATCTAAAAGTGTCTTGTCTTCAAGTTCAGCAGAAAACATTTTCACTTGCATTCTGTTCTTTTCCTGACAATGCGCATCAAAACCATAGACTGTAAAAAATATGGACATTGTCAATGTGATGTCATCCTTTGGTTTGTGGACTGCCGTTTTGAAGCCTAAAGGTGGGTGATTTGACCATCACCATCTTGGATTTGACCGTCGCCATCTTTGATTTTTGGAGCCAGAAGTGACCATATTTGGACAAGAGGTTGAAGCTGACCCTAGTGTTAGCTTCTAGCTTGGTTAGTACCAGGTAGCATGGTGAATTTACAGTCTGTGGTTAACTGTGATAATGCCAATGCTAATTTTCACTAGCGAAACACTTAAAACACTTAAAACCATTAAAACAAAATGTACTTATGGGAAAAACTTAACAGTCAACTCCTTAAAGAGTCTTTTAGTTCAACCAAACACTGAACAAGACTGTTTTAGTGGGCAAAAATGTTACAATTATGTCATGAACTGAAAACTCACTGAAATAGTGGCAGCTACACCTATACTCTGTGAATCTGGGGTTATACCATGGTTACGTCAATGTGAATGGTTAATCAATGTTGTCACAGTGGTAGCGACTTGTCAATCCCAAGATAGCCAATCCCTAAAGCATACCCAGCTTTATTGTCTATTTCATTCTAAACGAGACCATAATTTACAAAATGAACATCATGCTGTATTTGAGGAAGACTTGAAACCAGTGACTGAGACCATTAACTCATTAGGAAAGTGTTTACTGAGGTAATAAATCAAGTGGTCATTTTCTCATAGACTTCCTTACAATCAAACTTCTTTTTACAACCCATGGAGTCGTCCCCCACTAGCCATTAGAAAGAATGCAGGTTTAAGGCACTTCCGCTTCACTTGGCTTCACTTTTTAGACCCGGAGTTACCCACTTGATTCAAAAAAGCCAAGCATTGTCTCTAACTTAGCAGCACTTGATGCAAAATCAGATGAACTGCGGCTTATTTAAATCTACAGTCATCTACAGGTTATTTGTGACAGACTGAGTAAATATTCCCCCATCTATGAACAAAGACATGGGTTTGCATCTTCCAACATTTATTACCTGTCACATGATGGAAACTGAGCCATAATGATAACTGAGTTCAGTCATCTCTCTCTCTCTTTCTCTCTCTCTCTTTTTCCACTTCCCACCCACTAAGGGCATACACTCTTTCAGTTTAACCAATCAGATTTTACCACAACATCTGTGAGACAATCATCTCGTTGCTGTCAAACCTTTAAACCGTTTCCACTCTTAGCTGACTCCTATACACCTTCAGTGTTCATTAGAGCCAGCATCCCTCAACTGAGCTCATCAGAGTCCTGCTCCACATCATATCTATCCAGATCTTCAGCCACTGCTCTCACCCCTTCACCACCATCACCATTGTCTAGACTCCATTGGGGGATACTCCTGTACATCTCACGGACTCCTCACATATTTCTTTAACTCCCCCTGTTGTGCATACTATGTGAAATAAATTAATTTAAATCCTTATTTCAGTTGAGTTCCTCCTGACTGAACTGCTGAGTGTTCATTGAAGCTTTTCACTGAGAATTTAAAGCTGCCTGCTGCTGCTGGAACCCAGGTTGATGAGAGTGGAGCAATGCAACAGAAAACAGTGAGCTAAAAGAGACTAAACAGGGAGGGGAGCTGCAGAGTCTGATTTTACTCAACATTATTTAATCCATTGTTTATAATAAAACATTGATTACTGCAACATTCAATTTTAATTAATTTAATTGAGGTAGAGTACATAATAAATTGTATTGTTGGTTTAATTTTTATTTACTCTGTGCCTCAGTAAACTCGCCACTACATTTACTAAACTAAACTGCAAATTATCACACATAAATAGTGATTAAGATTTTCAAGGCCCATGACCTCAAGTGGGAAAATCCACCAGAGCTTCAAAATGACTCTTGGACTACAAACCAAGTAATGAAGCACTTGTCAACCAGCAGATTATTGCATCTTGCTCCTGCAACTGGCAATTTTCTGCTCGGTTGTCTCATCACTGTGCTCACTCAGGTGGCTTGAAAGTGTCTCCTTCTAATTACTAATCTGTCTGTTGTAAGAGCTGCAGTAGATAAAAGTTTGTGTCCAACTTTCTAATTATTTATCTGACTTAAATATTGTTGCCTTCACATCATAATGACACAGAGACCAGAGCAGTGGAAAATGTCAATTTGACGTTTGATAACTTTGTTCTGTGAAGTGGATCAGAAATCATCCAGTGTCATCCAGAGTTCTATTTTAAGTTCCTCAACAATAAACACAGATGGATTATTATGGACTGATTACATGAAAGTTTTTCTTACAAAGAATATTACACAGGAACAAATGAAGAATCACTTACTGTAACAACACTTGTATTTTGCTGTATTTTCCTACTTAAATGAATGTCTTGGAATTACTATTGATGACAAAGTCGACTAAAAAGAAAAAGTATAATCAAGATAGAAAAAAACAGGATAAAATACTCCCCATTATCAGCTAACAATAATGAGAATAATAATACTGAAATAACTGAAAGGTAGGATCAAACATGCAGGCACATGTGGTTTGTGCTCGAACCTATTCATTCACTACAATCTGCAAAGAACATCTCAATCCAAACTCTTCCCCTGTGTGCTCCCTGTGTGGTGAAAAGATTTACCACAGAAAATCTCTCTCTGTCCCTCTAAAAAATTTCATCAAGAACTTCATCTTCTGAGAATACCTACTAACCAAATTTTCTCTCCCTCTGTCTCTCTCTCTGTGTGTCTCCCCCTCATTCCATGTGTCTCTCTCTATCGAAGACAGACAATAAAAACGTGTTACTTCATGCATCTGCAACCTTGTGGCACCTGTGTGAGGTGGAACCGAGTGTTGCTTCTCCTTGATACTGCAGCTTGGAATTTACCTTGTGTATATTGCTTTTGACAAAAGTGTCTGCTAATTGAACAAATATAACTTTAAGGTGGTAAACTGTTGTTTTCTTACTATTCACGTGAAATATCTGAAAATTAGATCAGAGAAAATAAAGGGGGTTTGTACACTAGATTGCATTTTTAAAATTAAAAATGTATTGCCAGTTCCACTCTTTTATTTCAGCTTTTTTTTCTATTTCACTTATTTTCAGTTTAATTCTAAAATTCACCCTCATCCGAGTTCCACTATTGTATTCAGCCAGGACTTTTTTATTGTTAACTTAAGGGACTAAAGCAATGTTGCCTGTTGGTTGGATTGTTTTATTTTTTTTATTTCATTGCCTGCCCCAATCTTTATGTATTTATTCATTTGAGAATAACATTTATTTTATATAATGACCAATTTGTACAGTTGCATGTGTTGTTTAAAGATTTGTCAAATTTTTTTAAAAGACAGCCCTTTCAAAAGAGCTCCTTGTTAATTCCAAAGTAGGACTACTTTTTGGGAACAGATTCTCATTACAAAGTTTACCAGCCTTAACTTATCTAGATTTGACTATAAGCCATTCAGCATCTTAATCATTTTATCTCACTTCTTGCTTGAGTTTCACTTTTTTGTTGATACATAATGTTGTATGTCTTATTAGGGAATCTTCTAGTTACATAAAACTTAATACATGAGACTTGAAAAACCTGCTGAGTGATCAGTGCTTATATCATAACCATATATTTAATGTGTGTTTTTTTTTTTTTTTACATTTTCACACAGCCTTCAAATCATGACTTTAATGTTTCATCACAAGCATGGAATAAAACAAATGACAAGTGACAAAAAGTAACCATTGTCACTTTTCAAGCTAATGAAAGATGAAATGTCCTCTCTATAGGCATTGACTGGATCTCTTTCTCATTTTAACAACCCCTGGAAGTAATTAATTGATATGTTGTTATGATGTGACGTGTTTTGTTTTAACTGGATAAACTGGTATTGTGTAATACCAAAACAGTTCTTTGATACAATAAGATAAATATGTTGCCAATAATGTTTTTTGTTTTACATACCGTATGTACTGCCTAATAATGAGAAAGTTTCTTGTTATGACATGCACAGAGCCCAAAGGACACTAAAAGATAATACCCACCCCAACCACAGCCTGTTCACCCTGCTGCCATCTGGAAAGAGATACAGAGGTATCTGCTGTCGTACCACCGGACTACAGAGCAGCTTCTTTCCTCAGGCTGTGAGACTCCTCAATTCATCCTGTGCACTGCAAAAAATAGTTTTATTTTGATGTATTTATTAATCCATTTACATAATTTCTGTTTTTGTGAGTAGCATTAAGGGACTACAAACTACATTTCATTATACAATCTTGTATTGTAAAATGATAATGAATTAATCTTGAATCTTGAATAAAATGTTTGAGATATAGTAATTTATTTTAAACATTTAAAGAAAATTTATTGTAATGTGAAAAAACAATAGCTTATTACAATGCAATGAAACAAACAATATGCTGGCAATTTAAAACTGCCAGCATATTGAGAAGGTCATTCAGAAGGTCATTCAGAGCCATGGTGCCATCATACTTTATAATATATTTAACATATGCAACGTTTTTACATTTAATAGTTTTCAGTACACAGTTTGTACTTTTTTTTTAGGATTTACAGTTATGCTAAATGAAGTGACCATTTCTTACTCAACTAGAGGAGCAATGTTTTCAATCACTCACACAAACTTTCTAACAGGTCAAAGTGCTGAAATACATACGCAGATTGATAGACACATTCTCTTCTTCCCTCTCTCCACACACACACGACACACACACATACAGAGTTAATGAAGTGTAAACGATAGACCAGACTGCTGCTACAAAAATGGAATTTGCACTTTATGAAACTGTCGCTGCAAATACATGTGACACACACGCACGCCTGCACACACACACCTCACAGCTTTTAAAGGTGTCGTTTGTTCGCTTCAGTAACCAAGGTGTATATTCAGCCTGACAGCTCCCAGAAAAGAGACAGAGCAGAGAGGAGCGGAGCCATTTTTTGAATAGAAAGAAGAAAGAAAGAAAGAAAGAAACTGAGCTAATTTGCTCTCAGATCAAAGCTGTAGTGATAAAGAGAAAGGGACAGAAAAGATAATGTGATGGTGGTAAATGCTTGACGTGTCTAGACTCATGCTATCATCTCCTGGCCACAGGAGGAATAACAGGCTTGTTTTGTGTCTCTGGTGTGCGTGTGTGTGTGTGTGTGTGTGTGTGTGTGTGTGTGTGTGTGTGTGTGTGTGTGAACTGATACCAGGCACTCTCATTTTCACCTCCAAAGCTGTCATTGTATTATCTGCACAACCACTGCGTGTGTGTGTGTGTGTGTGTGTGTGTGTGTGTGTGTGTGTGTGTGTGTGAGTGTCTGCATGTCTGTTTGTCTATCTAGAAGAGAAAAATCTAGAAGTGATGTCTGAATTGGTACAAAGCTACAATAATCTAGAAGTCAACACAATAAATTGACTTCATCTCCTTCCAATCCCACTCCCTGTTCAACTGTTCATTGCTCTCCATCAGATGTGGAGAAGTTAATCAGACATAGAAACAGGGTTCTCCACGCATCTTCCAACAAAAAGCAGCTGAATCAGGTGCTTCTCAGTTTAAGACAGCAGACTTCAAAAAACAGAAGGGACTGGAGCACACTGATTAATTAATTAAACGTTTCGACACTACTGTGTCTTCATCAGAATCAGGGTGGACAAAGACATGAGGCAAACAACATATGTATCAGTGTCGGCTGGAGACTCAAAAAATCGGGGAGGACAGGAGGAAAACCAACATGGAATCTTACAACAAACCGAATCAAACTATATCATTGTCTCACCTGATGAAATCGGAGGGGTGGGGGGCAATTTTATATGCCAATAAAACAATTTGCTTGAGTGGTGAAAAGGCTGCTTCTTTAAAGACGATTAGCATATACATAATGTCTCTAAACAAAGAAGAGCTCATTTTAGCCATGGAGTGGATCAAATGTGTCATTTTACCAACAAAGTGAAATCCAAATTTATGGTTTTGTTCTATTGTGACAACAAATTTATGTTCTCATCAAAAACAGACAACATATCACATGATTTACGCGTGTTTCCTATATATTTTCTTAGTATACAGAAATATATAAAGTAGCACAAAGCTTATAATGTGATACAGGTTCAGATCAGTGCTGAATACTAGAAAGATTGAACACTAAAAACATTCACAGATTTAAAAGTGTAGGTTCACATCAGAACGTATTAATGAATGTATCAAATACATGACTTACACACTGATCTATGTGGACGACATACAAAATATAGTCTACAAAGCTGACATGTTAACACTAGTGGTGTTAACATGAACACAAAACTCACGGATTTGAGTCACGGATCAGATCATTATTAGGATCAACGAAAAAAAAGGGGGGAGACAAATAAAACTTTGTTTTCCATTTATTCTGTAACACACTAACAGCCAGAAATGGTCTTAAATGAAAACAACATTTAAGATGTCCAATGTTTAAATAAAATAAAATAAAATATATAAAATATTCAATGCTCAGTTATTGCAATATGAGGCATGAAACCTTCCTCTTTTAAACAGTTAATGAAACAGCCTCTGTCCACATCATCAAAACTTGATAACAAACATTCACCGGTAACGTCAGTTATCAGCCAGATAGCTAATAAGCTGCTCAGGTGCAGCACATTAAACAGCAGGTAAACATAACTCAAATGTCACTTCGGAACCGTTAGATGCTGGTTTGATCGTTGCTCTTAAAAGTCCCTGTTAATGTTATGTTAGCGTTTGTTTACTTTGTCTTAAATGAGACATTAAATCGCCTGCCGAACCGTGGGGGGGGGGGGGGGGGGGGGGGTCCGTATGGATCACGGATCAACTACGATCAGTTACACCACTAGTTAACACTTGTTATTCTAGTTACTTTAAGCTTATTACTCAATATACGGCTCAGCTTAAAAACGAACTAAAGAAACTGTCAGAAGCAAGCAGCCAGACCTCCTGCACTTATTCACTAATCACACATCAACAGGTGACTGAACAACCACTCAATTGAAAACGAATGAATGAGTGAGTCCAGACAGCTCACTGTACAACAAACAAACTAACGTTACCCACAACACATTAAATGATCTCTGATGCATTCTTGTTAAGGAGATAAATTCACACAACAGCCACACAGAGAGACATTTAACCATCAGAGATGAAATTAGCGACCAAAGAGACAGTGAGAGAGAAGCTGTATCTGACTCACTGACGTCTACTCTCTGACGTCTTCTTCTTTCTTTCATGGAGATGAAGTATTCATGTCATAACGTCCATTTGTGGCTGCTGGTCATCTTCTTTGTTAGTTAACAGAACTTTATGGCTGCTGCTTAACCAGTCTGATATCATTAGCAACAATGACAAACAAGCTAACTCTCTTGGTAGTTTCTCCGGTTGCTTCTCTCCCCAGCCTTACCGGCAGTATCCTGCTGCTGCTGGGCTGCCCAGTCCAGATAATTTATCCCATTAGCTTAATAACAGTCCTTAACAGTCCTTCCATGGATGTATAAAGAGTCCTTCAGGCTGCTACAACAAGCCAGCTGTTGCATTGGCTAACGCAAGGAGCTATCTACTGCTGCTACTCCGCCTTACAGTGGAGAGAACTGAAGATGAATTCTGGAATTCTATCATTGGACCAACTCGATGTCAATATTGCATTCTGGTTGTTGATTGGTAAGGGAGGACAGCCTCCCTTGGAGCGTCATTTTACGTGTCATGGCCAATCACAGATTAGCATGAAAAAAAAGAAATACATTAAATCCAATGTAAGAGATCCCGCCATGTGGAGGACAGCAGGCACCCGTCCTCCTCTGTCGTCCCCCCCCCCCCCCCACCACCACCACCACCACCACCACCACTACTTCAGACACTGCTCTTTCTCCTCCCGCTCTGCAGGTGTCACTGTTGAAGCATTTTAAACAGAATTTCAGTAATGGATTTTTTCCAAAGAAGAGAGAAAAAATACTTAATAAATAACCCTGAGATTTGTAATGGTTTATTTCAACCAAATATTTTTTTATATTTTGATCTCCCCTTTGCCTCTCAAAAAATAGAGGAGGATCAACCTCCTCTGCGTCTATGGACCAGCCTCCACTGATATGTATTAAACCTGAACCAAGTATGCAGTTGTAATTAGATAATAGGTTTAACAGACAAACCACTCACAATTAATAAAATGCGTCAAATCAAAGTACAAATATCCATCAAAAGTGACAAACTAGAAAAAACATTACATACTTAGTTCTTCATCTATGCCAAAAGAACAACAGATGAGAGCTTTCCTAGATCTGACACTTTACAAGGGAGACAACAGTACTATTGAGACTACTATTGTAAACCCCTCAGCAGAAACACACTTTTAAAGGCTGAGAGTAACCATCCAAAACAACTAATTCACAATATTCCTATTGGTCTGTTTTTGAGATTGTGTAGAAACTGCAGTGCTGTTACAGATTTCCAGTCTAAAGCTGTTGAAATGAAAGAGCATTTCCAACAGAGGGGTTACCCTACATCATACATCTCTGCTGCCTATCAGAGGGCCCTACACTCAGAGAGGGAATCCCTGTTAGTTAAGAAAATTAGAGCTACCACCACTTCCTCACAGATCACTCTCTACTGAGTACTCTCCTCTGGCAGGCAGGGTCAAAAATATTATCCTTAAACATTGGAATGTCCTCAAAAGTGACCCATCTCTAAATACAAAATCAGCTCTGTGCCTCCCCTGATCACGTTGCTGCAATCTGAGAGACAGACTGGTTCATTCTGATACTAAAAAACCATCTAACACTGTCTCCTGGCTGCCTAATCAACCCACAGGTTTTTTTCGCTGTGGACACTGTGCACAATGTTCTAACTCATCGGACACCAAGTACTTCACACATACACGTACTGGTAAAAAATACTTCATTAAATCTTTCATCAATTGCAGTAGCACACATGTTGTCTATATGCTGAAGTGTCCCTGTGGCTTGGTTTATGTTGGACAAACAAAAAGAGCTTAAAAGACTTGCATATCTGAACGTAAGACACAAAACATGGACTATGCTATGGCTCATCATTATGCACAGGCCAATCATGACTCTGCAGCATCATTAAAGTTCTGGGGAATAGAAAAAATTTCACCTTCTCCTAGAGGTGGTGACATCATCAACTCACTGCTTCGCAAAGAGGCATTTTGGATTCACACTCTGAACAGTGGAGCCCTTTGGCATAAATGAAGAACTGAATTTGTCATGTTTCCTCTGACTTGTCATACTTCATGGATGTTCGCATTTGTACTTTAGGTACTTTTATTTCTGTAACTCTCTAGTAGGTGTTCTGTTTTGTTTTTTTCTCTTTTTTGTTTCTGATATGGTGTTGTTCTTTTGGCATTGATGAAGACCTAAGTATGTCATGTTTTTCTAGTTTGTCACTTTTGATGGATATTTGTACTTGGATTTGATGCATTTTATTAATTGTGAGTGGTTTGTGCTCTTTCGTTCCTGACATGTGTTGGGGGTGTGGCACTCAGACACTGACCATGGACACTCCCACCCTTGGATTCATTATCCAATAGATTTGAAACCCTGTTCAACCTATTATCTAATTACAACTGCACTCCTGGTTCAGGTTGATTACATATGTTGTTTGCCTCATGTCTTTGTCCACCCTGACTCTGATGAAGACACAGGAGTGATGATTTGTCCAAGCAAGTTTGTCCAGGCAAGTTTGAGTCCAGCATCTTCTTCGCCTCTTTCTGATGAGCTTACTGCCATTCCTGGCTGATGGGGGAAAACACCAGCTACAACTATAATTGGTGTGAACTGGGGTTGCAGTAGGTCTTCTAGTAGCCAGATGTTTGGTTAGATTTATGCTTTATTGGAAGGGTTGAACTGGATTCCCAACTGGACTAAGTGGGCAACTACCCTCGCACCCCAGACCCCCACTTAGTTTCTGGTAATTGGCTAAATGATCTTTTTAAATATGACTTATCTGACGAAAAATTAACGTTTAAAAATCATATATTCTTTGGACCTTGTATGTGTCTTGTAGCAGTACTCACAGCTTGTGGTCATTGCATGTCTTTCAGCAATAATATGTAGGTTAATCATAACTATAAGGTGTTGTTGGTGGAAACCTGCACTTGAACTTCAGTATTTTGTTTACACTTGATGAAGACAGGATGTCTCCATCCACGCTGACACTCCTCCCCACAGACTATTCAAAACTAATTCAGCCACAGGAGGAATAACAGGCTTGTTGCTTGTGTGTCTCTACTGTATGTGGTGTGTGTGTGTGTGTGTGTGTGTGTGTGTGTGTGTGTGTGTATGTGTGTGTGTGTGTGTGTCTGTGTGTGTGTGTTTGTATCTCAGACCAAATGATTATCATTGGACAGCCTAATACCATCTAAAGTTAAATGACTTGGAAACAACATCAGCACCCTCAAACGATGCACACGTCCAAACACATAGTGCAGCCTTTCTGTGTGTGTGTGTGTGTGTGTGTGTGTGACCTGTGCTGTTTGCTTGACTGGCTGCATGTTGACTTGACAAGGCTCTTTGTCCTTTTGAATGAAAGCCTGTGGACACACACATACAAAGACAAACGCACACACACACACACACACACACATCAACATGTCACAGCAGGAGGTGAGAAAGGAGTCTTTTAGCTAATGAGCTTTTTTCATCCCTCTTTCTCTTTCCCTCTCTCTGCCTCTTTAGACAATTCTCCCCATCTCTGTCTCTCCTCTCTCTGTTTCAGGTTTTGCCTCTGTTGCTCTGATGCTGTTATTTATTTATTTATTTGGTCCAACTCAGTCTTTAGCAGCCTCTGTAACGTTTCTGTCTGTCAGATATCCTTCTAAATCTAGAAGGGTGCTTATCTTAAGTTGGTTGCAGAACTTTAGAGGTGGATATCATATCTTGAACTCTATTGGCTCACATTAGGGTTAAATGTATTGTAGCTGTGTATCACCATATCTGTGTGAAAACATTTTGCATGAATACATTCAAATGTGTGGATGTGTAAAAATGTTCTGATCAAATGAATTCAAATATTTGAGTCACCAGCAACCACTGGTGCAAATTGTTTTCATTAGTTCACAAAATGTTATGCACAGCTACAAATCTCCTTATAGATTCAAAAATTAAATGTATTTGTTCAGATATTTTTTACACATTCAAAAATTTGAATTCATTTGATCAAAACATCTTTACACATCCACATATTTGAATGTATTTGTTCTGCTCAGACCTAATGTCAACTCTGTGTCCTGTATTAGACTACACAGTCAGCTAAACCCTTCCTCATACTTTATCTCCAAGGAACAGACCAGTGTGTTGTGTCTGGACAGGTTTAATATTAAGACATGTGAAACTACAAAACAACCAATATACAAGCAAATATTAGTTCTCACTATGGATTAAGACTCCTGTATAGGATTTGGAATATTAATTTTCCTCCTGCAGGCAAACATTCCAGCAAGCATGAACACTTATTATTCACTTTAAGTCAATATGTAATATAATGTAAACATCCATCCATCTGCCATCTACCCATATTTAATCAGCTACATGTTGCACATGCCATCTTTGTAATTACAACAAACGAACAAAATAAACACTCAGAAATATACTTCAACTACCTCTCACTCTAGTAGAACAGAACCATCTTGTCACAAACCAGGAAAAAAAGAATACTACTTCCTGTCACGTGTGCTACTTACATACTGGGCGAAAACTACAGTACTTAAACTAAACACTAGGTGGTAGTAACTGCTTCAAATAAAATACAAGTCCATTACACTACCTGCCTGGCATTAGTAATGATGCCGCTTAATCATCTAGTCTTCTGGGGACACAAGGAGGATACGCTCAGGTCTAGGTCTGAAGAAGGTTTTGATTATCTTGTTCTGGATTACTCTCTTTACTTTCTGGTTAACTCCATCTTTACCTGGTAGAGCCTTCACCATATGCCCATTGGCCATTCATTCCTTCTTACTTGATTATCCTTCATCAGAACAACATCTCCTTCCTTGAGGTTTGGTCCATTGTAGAATCATTTCTGGTGGTTTTGAGTATGTTCAGGTACTCTTTACACCATCGAGCCCAAAGTTGTCAGCCAAGACCTGAACTCTCTTCCACTGGTGTTGGAACATATCACCCTTGGTGAAATCTCCAGGGGACCCTTCAGGAACGCCATTTTTGGGGTGTCAAGACTAGAAGGGTTCAAGATCAGAGGAGCTTCTGAGTCGCAAGAGACAGGCATGAGTGGTCTTGCTCTGAGGACAGCTGAAACCTCTGCCATCAGAGTCCTAAGGATTTTGTGGGTCAACTCTGGATTTCTGGCTTGCAGGAGCATGGAATCTAGGCTACATTGTGCTATCCCTATCATTGTCTCCCACAACCCACCCATGTGAGATGAGGGGTGGGGGGGCCTTAATTAGACCCTCTTCTGTGAGCACCTTTTTACATAAGTGCCATCTAGTGCTACTGCTGTCATTAGCATAGCCATGAGTGATGTGAATAAGGTGAGCCACTGCTTTGACTAGAGAATTCCATTTGGAAAAGTGCTCAAAGCGTCATGTTCCTAAAGTACCTTTTGAGACTGTGGTAGTGATTGTGGTCACTTTAGGGCGTATTTCAACATCTGACTCTGGGTTGATGAGATTGAATTGGACCCCTTCTTCATCTGTAACATTCTCAATTTTCATCAGAAATGGTGGGCCAGGCAGCCAATTAGTAGGTAGGTTACATGCAGTTACTAATCAAGAGCCATGGTTGGCAGGATTGTGCTCAGGTGGGAATGTACTTCCACTGCTCTAGCTGAGAAGACTTTTATTCTCTGCACACGATTGTTCACGTACACATGGAATTGTCTGTTCTTCTTCTTATTATCATTATTATTATTTAGAGAGTGACTGTCCATGTTCAGCTAGCTTGGCCTTACCTAAAACGACACCACCTTCACTACGACCACTCTCATGAGTGATCTTCAGGTAAGCTTCAGCAGATATGAAGTATCTTGGTGTACTTGGCTTGAGACATAGAGGATGACACATATGTGCGAGGCACATGCTGCTCTTTAAGATCTTGCAGAAAATCTTGCCATCTTCTCCATTCGTTGTACATGTCCTGAGGCAAGGAGCTGTCCCACTCAAGGCCACTGCTGGACAGCTCCCTTAGAAGTTTTCCTTTTATCATTACAGAGTCCAGGAATCCTAAAGGTTCAAAAAGGCCATTGATTGCTGAAAGCACTCCACAACATCTGAAGGTCTTCTGATTCTGTGGAACTTGGAATATGAATGTGTCAGACTGATATTTAAGCCAACTCCCAAGCTACATTGAACTGGAATCTCGTCCTCTGACAGATCTAAGTCTTTAATGTCCTGGGCACAGTATTCAACGGGGAAGGCATTCATCATTTCCAGTCTGTTGGATGCAATTTTGTGGAGACAAATGTTGGATTGAGCAAGCATTTTTTAAGTTCTTTAAAGAACATCAATAGCTTTTGATTCAGTAAGAAAAGACTTCAGGCTGTCATCAACATAGAAATTCCTTTCTGCGAAGTGCATTAAATCACTGCCATACTGCCCCTCTGTTTTCCCTACTGCCTTTCTCAGTCTGAAGATTGCCACAGCTGGAGAAAGTTGGTTACCAAAGACATGCACTCTCATGTGGTAAACCACATCCTTGCTGAGGTTGTTTTCTTCATACCAGGGAAATCGCAAGATGTCTCTCTCCTCTTCTTTAACAACAAAACAGTAAAACATTTGTATGTCCACTGTGATGGTAACAGGTTCCTTGCGGGAATGGAGAAGGACCCCAGTTATTAAGGTCTGGCCCTGCAAGTTGCATTTTGTCCAGTGAAACTCCATCAAATTGAGCACTTGAGTCAAATACCACACCTATATGCTCAGGTTTCTGTAGGTGGTAGACCCTGAATATTGGGAGGTACCGTCATTCCTTTTCTTCTTTGATCAGTGGTGCTAGCTCTGCATGGTTATTATGCAGCATCTTCTGCATAAACTTGAGAAACTGTGGCCTAATGTCCCCTTTCTTGTCCAGTATGCACCATAGAGACAGAAGCCGTCTGTGGGCGTTGTCTCTATAATTTAGAAGAAAACGTCTGGGTATGCGAAATGGCATTGGGGCAACCCAACTATTGGTATTGTCTTTACTGAAGGCTTCAGCCATCTTCTGCAAGAACATCATGTATTCAACAGATGGTGCTAACTGGTTGTCCCTGTCAGTGTGGCAAAAAATAGTTTCTCTTAGTATCTCCAAAGTAGACTCAGTGGCTAGAGCTGAGACATTCATCTGGGGGGAAATGGCCTTAGGAATATTCTTGAAGCAGAGTGTCTCCTCCACACTGATGTGACTGTAACATGGGGGAAAAGCCTGGGGCATCCATTGTCTAAGTTATGTGTTTTCATGACACAAAGTTCTGCTGGCTTATGAGTGTTGCCAAGACATACGTCAACTAAAATGACCCAGCTCAAGTGCAGTTTCTGTGCGTATGGGTCAAGGAGTGGTATCTGTTCAGCTATTGGCCTCAGATGTTGGTGATGCCAAGCAGCTTCAGGAGTGGGTATTTCCTCCCGTTTGTTGACAATAGCACTGCACTCAATGAGTGTAGGAAGAGAGAGACTAATTTTCTTGTCAATGGAATCCACAATGAAGCCATGTGCTCCTCTGCCTGATGTTTCCATGACCCCAGCACAGGTCTTCAGTGTGTGTGGCTCTAGTGTGTTATCAACATTGAACATGTCAAAAAAACTTTGATCTTGCAAGTGAGAAACTGCTTTGTTCATCAAGGACTGCATACATCTGTTTATGTTATGTTGCTGGTCCTGGGGGAAAACTTGAAAAGGCAAATCTTGGAGCAGGAATTTTCCTGAGAAGTTACTTCCACAGACTTAAGTGGACATTGTTGTCACATTAGGCTGGTCTTTGTCTTCCTCTTCCTTGCCATGCTGTTTAGGAGGGCAGAATGTGCTGGCTGACTGCAATAGCAGACTTGGATGAAGAGTGGATAAGTGCCTGTCACTCCTGAATTCAAGGTGCTTGATGTCAACCTCACATTTTTCACCTGGTGAGTAGTGGATGCAAGACAGTGTTAGCAATATTTTCTTTAATGAACTTGTTTCTGTCCTATGCAGCTTGCGATGCATAGGGCACAGCTTACTCATATCTTCCACTGACTTTTCTGTCTGTGATTTTGCCTCTGCAGAAAAATCTGTCTTGTGAACAGTGACTGATTGCTTTGTATTGGAAAAGTGTGAGGATCCTTCTCTCTTGGGGGTGGTAGAGAAGTGAGAAGTAGTAATGAAGCTTGGATCATTCCTTGCTTTGGCTTCCTTCTTCAAAAACTCAGAAGAGAACCAAAATTGTGGAATTATCACTTTATATTCTTATTTAAATTTTGACCCAACCATTGTCCACTCGTCTTGCAGGGAAAAGGGAAGCTTTTTCACAATTGGGCGTATTCCTCTAGATGTGTCAAGTTAACTTAAACCTGTTTAAGTACCCATCTAGCTTTGCAGTCTCCACTTCAAGCAGCAAATCTCCCAGTTCGCAGAGCTTGAGATGGTCTTATCTGCTTAGTTTTAGAAAATTCTCTATTTTCATGAACAGCCACCTCTATCGCCTCAGGAGAACCACAGCACTCTTCTAGTCGGAGCCAGTACATATTCAACCCAATAGATGGCTGACGGCTGTTGACTCCCTTAATTCTCTAAGCATACTCCACTGAATCTGGTCCCAGCCACTTAATATGCAGGTTCACTTCTGAGAACCAGTTCTACTGTGATGCTCTCAGGGATTAAACAAAAAAAAAATATTTTTACCAAAATTTTTTTAAGCCACAGCCAAGTCCTATTTCCCATTGGCAATTTGTAGAGCATGTTACAGGTTACATTACTTGACACCTGCTAAACAAATAACACAATATGTAAAATTATGAGATTTCACCACCACTCCACACATAACCATAGCTGCTCTTCTCTAATGCAGCCATACATTTAAATACTCTAGATCAGTAGTGTTTTAAGGGAAGAAAATGCTTTTGAACATCTTTTCTATTGGCACTTTTCATTTTTGTCATCTCAATGCCATTTTCAATCTATGAAATGAAACTGATACTTTTTCTTTTTTGCAAAGCTTTTCTCAGTTTTTACTTTGAAATAATCAGCCATCTACATAACTTTTCAGTGCATACTAGGGATGTGCAGAGGGCCGAGTACTTGTATTTGTATGTATTTGTTGAGGCAGCAAAATTATTTGTGTTTGTATTCGAATAAAAGTGGAAAGATGTTTAAAAATTCTGGTTTTGTTTTTAATACACTTTTAATTTTAGAAAATTAAAGTGCTCATGAATAAATTACCTTACGAAGGAGGTCCCCACACTGGGTCTCAAACTGGAGTCTACCAGATGGCTGCGCCGACTACTGAGCTAAACCTTTTCTCATTGCCTCATTGCAGACATTCCTCTACTTATTTATACACCCATAACACAGAGACAGCACACCATGTAACCACTGTCGATAGCTCAGTTTTATCTCTGGGAAACAGCCCCAACTCCAGGAGTGATGTCCAAATTAGGAAATGTGCATCATGTAGCAGGTGGATGTGACTCCCCTCGTTGAGACCTGCTGATAGACGTAACAGCAGGGCAGAGAAGAGAGACTGTGATACCAGTGTAACCGACCTGCGCACTGGTATTTGACATGTTTTTTTTTTCTTCCCGAAAACAAATAACTTTTAAAATATTTGTATGAAACAAATATTTGTAAAAAACCCACTATTTGTGCTTTGCTAAGTAATGTATTTGTATTTGGGCACACCCCTAGCACATACGTTTCTATTTTTCATATTAATTAATAATTATTATACACATAAGATTAAGGGAAGACAATGCACCTGAAATAGTTATATTTGCTCTGACTTGTTACATGAGTTTGCCTAATTTGCATAATTTCATGATAAAAAATAAAGGTTATAATACAGAAATATATTGTATGTGGGTCTATATTAATAAGGTTATTAAGAACTTTAACATAGGCTAGGCTATGTTGCAAATTGGGCCTACTAGTACAGAGAAAATAGATGATATAAAGTAGGCATGTCAGTGATTCATCAATTATGGCTTAATTGCCTTTAACAATTCAACCAAGTAAAATATATTAACCAGTAATGCAGAAGAAGAGGGATGTGCGGTCAGCTGTCAGAAAATGTTCTGTAGATTTGCTGCAGTATGCAGTTTTTCCCACCAGGTGGAGCCTCTTCCTTTTTAATACGACTGAGTTACAGGTGTGTTTGAGGAAGAAAAAAGTCACAGTGTGCCTCTATCTGCTCAGTGTTGTGCTATTGAACTATAAAGCATAAAGCTGTGAAAACTCCAAGGAGTTATTGTCTGGTGGCTGTATGGTTTAGGTATCTGAGGCTCATGCTTATGCTAGTGCTAGCATATTGAACAGAAGCAGCTGCTTGGTTAATGCAGGCTGAGAGCTGCCTGTCAGACAGCAGGACTCTAATTACACATGCTTCCAACAAAATCAACACAAAAGTGATGACCTGTATAAGTGACACTCCCCTGCTCTGTAAATGCATAGTATAAATGCATTTTGGCAGTGGCAGTAAATGGACCTATAAAGTCGGTGTGACAGTATTGTTTGTCCTAGGACATTCATCCAGCTGAGCAGCTGTTTCCAGGAGCTGGACTAACGTTAGCTACAGTAAACACACATCACTCCATCATGTAGATCAGGACTGCAGATTATTTTATATAAAACTAGTCAAACTGAAGTCTGTTGTGGGGAGATTGCGGTAACCTGTTTTACATTTACATTTGAACACTATAATACCCACTGTGCCTACAAATTTTATATATTTATTTTAGTCTAAAACACAAAATGTGCAATATTTTACTGACTACTGTATATCTGAACAAGTTATATACTGTACATAACCACCTACCATACAATATGTACTGTACATAAAATAACGTCATTTTAGAATTTACCATTACTTATGTTTGACACAAAATAAGAGTAGGCTACATTAGAAGTTAAAAGAAAAGATCAAGTAAACACCAAGTTACTTAAATGATCAATTAAATAACACAAATTTGTGTGAGATTGTTTCTTGCATTTACACAGAGATCTGCAAAATGTCAATCCAAGGCGCTTTTATTAAAGTAGCATAGATTAATTACTTTGTATGATTAATTTGATCATTCTCTTAATTTGCACAGGAGTCAACATTTTATTTAGCTGTTAATATTCTTTTTATTTTATACTTAGTTGTGACAAACCTTATAAAGTCGGTTTAGATATGAGCACTGCAAACTATGATTACATTTCCGAAATATCACTGCTGAAGATGATTTACAGGTCCATGTGATGAATTAACGATATGGACACTATAAACAGCCGCACAGTCGTGCGTAATAACAGTTGTTCCGCTATTGGAGAATGTCGTGCGGTCACTATTCTGTCTGGTTTGTGGACGAAGTTCGTCAAGTGACGTAATTCCTGGCCTATAAAGTACATTAATGTACTGATTTGTGTGAAAACGTCAGGTGGTTAACAGTTCACTAAGCTACACTAAGGCATTAGAGGCCACAAACTTTTAACAATTCCCCAAAATATAAAAACATACTGGCATTTGGCATGGTATTGCAGCGAAAAATCCTCCTGCAGTCCAAAAAGCATTTTCTCCATAGACCACCATTGCAAAAGAGACTTCTGTAAAATTGTTGACAAGACACCACAAACTGCAAACAACATCAGTTATGACTCTTTCTATTATAAACTTTTGATCCATGGAGGTTTTATGTTTGTAAAACTTTCCTCAAGCCAAGAAAAGCGATTTAAAAATCTGTGATGTCATCACAATGTAACGTATATGGGCCAAGTGGGAACTCGTGGGCGGGGCAAGTGGGAGAAACACTACTGCGCAAATTCAGTGGGCTGCACAATGTGGAAGCAAACCCAGAAACTAGAAACCTTTTTGGTGTATTCTTACCGGACTGATTGGATGCCATTTTAGTCCATTATAGCTGTGAGAACGATAGAGAGAGAAAGACATGTTTGCGCGCAATTTGAACATGTGTACCTTAATGAAAGTTTTGGTTTTTTTGTTGTTTTTGTTTGCTAAATGTCATTCAAACAACGTATGACGATATTTTGAAGAACTTCACCGAACCATTCTAGACACCGAAAACGCCATACGCACGAGAAACATAAACGATCTGGAACATGGCCACCGTCTACTGGAGGAACACATTCGTCTTCTACAGACCATGTCCGACGTTCTAAACTCTAAAGATTTTTTTTGTTCTAAGTTATGTCATGGTAAATTACAATGCCTTATCTCTTCTCCTTGGTCTTAAAAGTGTTGGAATCAGATCGTACCAGATGTAACTGTTAGTGCTACGTTCTTACGGTAACGATGATTTTGGGATTTGCGTTAAGTTAGTCCAGTGAACAAGCTCAATAATGGCAATCCACACCACTTTGTGATAAAATTTAAACATATGTTTTTTTGGCTGAACAACATTAGTATGGGGTTTTAAATTGTAGCCCAGGTAAATGCAAACATTTTGAGCCATATTGGGTCTACATAGGCCCAACACCGATCTCTGCCACCACAGGTAAATGTTGATTTTTGTTTTATTTTGAGTCACTATCAAGGCATAGTCCAGGAAAAACTAGCAGATTGTACAAATAGGCTACCCTTACCCCCGACAAAGTTGTCAGAGTATCAGTTTTACTAGACTATAGTGAGTGTGATGTGTTATATACAGCTAGTAGTGCTGACAATCCTAACATTTGCATAATTGTATCTATTTTGTAGGGCCACAACAATCTGGCTCAGATCATTACTGAGCAACTGGATGCAGTGAGGGAAATGTTTGTTGAAGTGGACTCCATTGTCCATCCACAAGCACCCCCACCTTTGATGTTACCTTTGCAACAAACGGGTGGGTGTCCAAGGTATGTTATCCTTAGCCAAGGTATTCATTCATAGTAAAATGTTTTGTTTTGTTCTCTGTATTATGTCCACATCAATGTAATTGTTAACTGTTGGGGATAATGAGTTACTGACATAATCTAACGCATTACTACTCAACTCTGATTGTCGTAGCTCACACCCAGCAACTATAGAGGCCCAAACTTGCAAGCTATCTAAAGAAAATCTGTCATGCCATATGCAAACTATTGTAGCCATTTCATCAAAACTCCCAGCAAATAAAATTTGTGTTTGTGACAGAGAGACCCATGGGTGGACCCATGGATATGACACTGGAGTTTGTTGTCCTTGCATTTGCACCATTAATTTATTGAGGCATTTGTACAAATGTCAATTTACTACATATGTTTTTCAGGTATGATGTATTAAGGGAGCAGATAATGCAATTCAGGGAGACTGGAATGACATGGACCTCCATTGCAGACTGTCTTCATATCTCCACTGCAACGCTATTTAGAAGACGACAGCAGTTGGGAATTGCAGATAATTTCGATCCCATCCCTTGATGCCATTATACGGGAAGTGATCGCAAATACTCCTAATGCTGGAGCGAGGCTTGTGCAAGGTGAAACTCTGATTATATTATACAAATTGACTGCATAACATTTAAAAGACTTTTTTTTAAAAAACATGTCAAAGACAAGATCGTTGAATGGTTTGTATGGCTACCATATTGTTCAATATGTGCTTTTCATAACCCTACAATAAACATTCATCTTAAAATAGGTTTATATATATCAGAGAACAGTGGGAAGGATGTGATGAAATAGCTGAACAATGTTCAAATGTAAAAAATGATTCACTGTTTTTAACATCATGTTTTCTTTCCTCTTGCATTCAAGGGAGCATCATTGGAAGGGGACTGGCGATCCAAAGATGGAGAATAAGGGAGAGACTTAATGCAGTTGATCCTATTGGTACGATGTTTTGTCGGAGGCATGCCATAAGATGAAGAGTTTATAATGTTAGAGGCCCAAACCATTTTTGGTGAGTATACATTTCAAACACGTTTCAAATACATATATACAGATTAGAAATTGGCACTCTGTACAGTGCAGACCACTGCCAAATTAGCGGTCCATAACATGTTGCAAAGCCTAGCTCACTGCCACTTTCCTTTTTGCCAATTGGTGTACGATGCCATGGCCACTTAAAGGGATAGTTAACTTTGGTAGAACTTGTTAAAATTCAGTAGTCTTACCCACATCTAAAGTAATCTACAAGTAAGTTTGCAACCACTCCTGTCCCCATTATTTGCTTTCAACACCACCAGTATAATACTTGGATTAGGTCCCTAAAATGGATGGAAGTGAATGAGGAGCCTGACACCTGGGAGAAATGGTGGTGTTGAGGGCAGACAAGGACAGCAGTGATCACTAGCTTACTTGTAGATGCACTTTGATAGAGGTAAGACTGCTGAATTTTGACAAGTTTTAATAAAGTGAAATATCCATTTAAGGACAATCCAGGTGGAAAGTTAATCAGTTCTTCCTCGGCCCATATCCAACCTTTACAAAGATTTGTGGTGTTACATGAAATCCGTTCATAATTTATAGGCCTTTAAAGGAATGGTCAAGGTTACTGCGCCCCCTTTTGGTGGATGATTGTGGAAATTTAGTCAATTCTTAGTTGGCCTACGATGAACCTTTCCACAAAGTTTTGTGCAATTCCGGCCACAGTACTAACACACAGACAGGCGGCTACGCCCATTACTATATACAACAGAGATAAAACATCATAGTACACTGATCAGTCTCTAGAGGCAGACCAAGTGTGCAGTTGTGCATATGTGTTCTGTTGTCTGTTTCCATTTCATTACAGACACATTGACACCAATCATAAACTGATCGCCTGGAGATTTGTCTTCCATGGATGCACTGATGGCTACAGTCAGACAGTTATTTATTTGGAATATTGTACAAACAACCGTGCTTCAACAGTTCTTTTTTTTCCACAACGGTGTATCTCTGTTTGGTTTGCCACTCAGAGTCAGAGGGGACAGAGGGGGAGAAAATGTAGATGTAGCGAGATTTATGATTGAGAACAGGGGTGCAGACCGGGGGGGGTTCATAGCTGGCAGAAGTGTTCATAATCAGCGGATTGAGAGGCTGTGGGAAGATGTTAATAGAGTTGTCTCTGACTTCTACCGACAGCTATTTCAGTACATGGAGAATGTAGGAATTCTCGACTCAAATAATGAAGTGCAAGTCTGGGCATTACATTATGTTTATAATGTAATGACGAATCCAGCAATCTTGCCTAGAGTTTGTCAGACAGTGGAATCACCACAGATTGAGAACTGAGCAACACATGTCACCATTGGCTTTGTGGCGCATTGGCATGAGGATACAGCCAAATGCTCACCTGCATGTAGGGGACATTGCATGGTATGGCGTACAGTACGAGGCAAGAAATGTACTTGACCAAGATAACCACCAAGCTATAAATGCACCAGAGAGGACTGTAAATGTACAGAAATCTCACTTACTTATAAACTAACATTGACCCTCTTTCTGATGATGGGAACCGTGGAATTCACCATTACCTTTTCATCGTAGAGTATCTGTCCACAAGAGAGTCTTACAGATAGAGTACAGTAATAATTCAGTGGAAAGAAGCTTATTATTGAATGTTAG
The DNA here is from genome assembly GCF_914725855.1 of Thunnus albacares. NCBI lineage: Eukaryota > Metazoa > Chordata > Actinopteri > Scombriformes > Scombridae > Thunnus > Thunnus albacares. Next base: position 424,542 of record NC_058112.1, read on the forward strand.
TGTTAGGAGTGTAATTTTTTCAGCTTCACATGTATATTTTGATTTGCTATACCTGTTTTTCCCTGCACCCTGTTCATTGATAGATGTCAACTACTACTTTGACTGTAAACTACTGTATCATAATGTAAATAAGTAAATATATTGAGTATTGAACATGTTTATTAAAATAAAAAATGCCAAACATTTTTGACCTTAAATCTGTTTATCACATATTTAAAAACAAAAATCAAACACTGACATTTCAAGCATGAACACTCTAGTTTATGTCTCAAAAACACATAACCAACAAAAGACTTATTTAAAACATAACAGTTCCTTTGACTTCCCCAGACATCCCAGTAGCAGCATGCTTATCATTCTTGGCCAAAGCCATGTGTGTTACAAAGGGCAGAGTCCATGTTTTCCATGAAGCTAATGTATGTCTGATGCATAGTGGGTAGACGTATACAGTTCACACGTGTTGGCTGTGGGAAATTTCTTCTGCCGGTCATGAATGAATTCCACGGGTGGCTCTGGAGAAAACCCAATGGGGGGAACACCACTAGATCCAGTTGCAAATATTAAAATAATTGACAGTGTGGTGTCAGTTTCTCCCTCTAGAAAAAAAAATAAAGAAATTTGAGATTATATACATATTCATAGTCCAACATACATAGTATGGTCCTTTATTTTAAATTGTATTTTGTATTGTGGCTGGACCTGAAAGGAAATGTTCATTCAAGAAGTCCTGAAATGATACTAGATTAATGTGTCACTTACCTTCTGTGTCCTGGAGGTAGTCTCTCCAAAATAACACCGCCTGGTTTTCTGCAGGCTGCTGGCTGCTCCCAGACATGGAAAACCTGATGTTGAATAGGTGGTCCATTGCATCTGCTGTCAGCCCAGTCGGGCTGTAACACATCCGGGGCCTGAATGCTTCGGGATGCTCCCAGACTTTTGCAAGACGAAAAGACACTTCAGGCCAACTGTGAATCTGAGTAGCAAATTAAAAATTACTTGGAAATCAAATTTTCTTCACTGTAGAATATTAGTACAGTTTTAAGAGGTGAAATGAACATACCGTTGAAGTGGTAGATGGATTCTATTGATGACCTGGAAGGTCAGGATGTCTTTAACCAAGACAGTCTTGTCCTCTACCTTCCTTATGTGTCGCAGGCAGCCTGCATTCGCAAGGTAGTCTTGTATAGCACTGGTTAATGTTTGAATATCTTCAACTGAATCAGCATCAGCAATCTGAAAAGATAAAAGGCAAACCTGTTTAATGTCTAATGACACTGACTTTTGGGTGAATGACTCAATCCTGCCAATTAATTATAATCGAGACACATTAGCACATCTAACAGAGAAAGCGTCATAAGCTTAGAGGCATACTCCACAGATTTAGTGAAAATGCATCATTTTGTTCTTAGTTGGGGTTTTGCTGATTGCTCTGTTGTTTAGCTTTTTCGCTAGACAGAAAATCACGGTTGCCATTGTAAGTATGAATCTCAGAGTTCCCTCTTATGGACAAGGAATTTGGGTTCCATACTTACAATGGCTAGCAAAAGCTAAAGATGCAGAGTAAGGGTCTCTGGCACAACTGCACTCACTTCCAAGGTGCACAGAGAAGGGAAGGGACCCTGATGAAGGCCACAAGCTGAAACGCGTCGGTCAACTAACAAAGTTGTTCTTCATGCTACAAGTGTTGCTGGACTTCTCATCTCTCTAGCAAAAGCTAAAGAACAGAGACATCAACAAAATTAGCACCTGGATCAATCAACAACACCACAAATAAGTAGAAAATGATTTATTTTCACTAAATCAGTGGAATATGCCCTTAAGACAGTCCAATTACAGTTTCAAGTATGTTTTATCATTACATTACTACTATAGCTTACTCTTTGGATGTTTTCCCGCAGTTCCAAGTCACTCACATCCTCCATGGTCGGGGACACATTTGCTGGTCCTTTTACCAAGCAATCAAACAATGTCTTGGACAAAAAGCCAGGTGATGGTCCACCATGTACTATACTAACTGCAAAGGCTTGCCCAACGAGAAAATAGCTGTCCTCTCGAACAGCTGTAAATTACAGACAAAACAATTACTTTATATCCATTTTTTAAAAATCTTGGAAAATGACTGCATTTAATATACACTGTGAATATGAACAGTACAGTGCACCTGGAAAATATATACCCAATCAAGACCAGGCTCTTAAGAAACAACCCCCCAACCTATCAATGTCCAACCAAAACTCACTATTTTTCTTCGTACAATAAAAACAAACTTCCGTTAGTAAATTTACTAACAACAAATTGTGTCTTACCTTTGCTGTTTTTGTTGTCTGGTCTAGTGCATGGTCACATAAATCACTAATTATAGCTACTCCAATGTCTCTGGGTCATTTTGAGTTGGTTCCAGCCATTTCTTAAATATGGGGAAGGAATTACAGTAAGTGATATTATTTTTTCCTAGGATAGCGAAGTCATGACCCGCCCTACTCTGCCTCTGATTGGCTTAACCCTGATATTTTTATCCTAATCCTAACCAATCTCACTCCTCATGCCTAAATTTAACCAACCCAACCAACGAAGGCACCAAGTACTAGGCTATCAGAGGCATAGTAGGGCAGGTCATGCCTTCGCCTTCCTGGGATTAATAATTTGGTTTACAGTAAGCCTGCTTGCTAGTCTTTGATGTGAACACACGGTCTCTGTTTCCATCTAGTGACATGGACATGTAAATGAAACTAAATGAGTTTTACAGTATGGCACACGAGAAGTCGGTTTTAACTCAATATTCTACCTTTTTATGAATGACACGTTGGGTTAGCAAAAGTAGTTCTCATGTTTTATTCTTGAGACATGATGCAGAGCAAACGCTGTTGCGTAAAATTAATTACTACACTATGTGACCATTTACAAGATCAGGCTAAATAAGAGTTATACCAAAAGGCTATGGGAGGATTTGAGTAGATTTATTATTATACATTTTTTTCTCTTCTCTTCTACCAGACAATGCAGGGCTTCCCTTACGAACCAGACAGAATAGCGACCCCATGTGTGTCTACATTGAAATTACATAAACCATAGCCTATGTGATGTTACAGTTTTTTTTTGTTTGTTTTTTGTTTTTTGTTATTTGGTTTGTATAATGTATACATCTCGGCTAATATATTAGGTCTGGACTTGGATTTGATTTCTCTTACTGACTGAGGTGTCTGATTTATTGTTCTCTATTTGCCAGAGTGAACGTTAATATTGCCAACATCTCTGCTGTGAATACTGACACCTGATATGTCTGTTTTTAATTCTTAATTCAAGGAATGGTTACTCCAAATGCCACTTTCCGGCTCTCTGGATCCTTTGATCCATCTGTATTCTGTAAATATGAACTCCATCCTTGTTGCAGATGAGACTTAACTTCCTTGACTATTTCTCCTAATTTCTATCTTTTGTTATTATTCAGTGTGCATAGATCGACATCAGGTTCTGCGATTATCCATGATGGTACAACTGACCAACAGACTGGAGGGCACACATTAATAATGATACAAATTTCCCCCACCTTAGATCTTCGCTTATTTCCAAAGTTTCTTCTTCTGATTTAAGAGAGACCATTGAATTTCTGTCTAATCAGCGCTATCAGCTGGGTGGCACCGCCGTCGAATAGGACATCGCGCACTGTCATCTGGGTGGCGCCACCGTCGACTGGGTCACGCATACCGTCGACTGGATAGGTGGTGCACGGATTCGGTAGGCTTTTAAATGACACGGCTCTCCATAACTTCCGGCTAGGACGATTGTAAGCCTGCAGTGATGCAGACTCACTATTTAAGGGTTTCATAGTCCACTTATACTCTGCGCTAATTTGATTGGGATGGCCCTTGATATGGTGAGTCGCCACATGAAAGCCCAAATGGAGGGGGAGTGGCTAGGGCGAGGGGATAGGGGGCTGGTTTGGGATTGGCCCTGTGTCCTGTATTAAGCTTTGCAGTCAGCTAAACTCATACTCTTCCTCCAAGGAACAGACCGCTTGTTGTGTTTGGACAGGTTTAATATGAAGAAGCGAGAAACTACAGAACAGCCAAAAATATACAAGCAAATATTAGTTCTCACCATGAATTAAGAGTACTGTACAGGATTTAGAATATTAATTTTCCTTCTACAGGCAAACATTCTAGCAAATATAAACAAGTTATTCACTTCAAGTCAGTGTGTGATACAAGGTCATGTAAACATACATCCATCTGCCATCGACCCATATTTAATCAGTCTTTCTATAAACAACAAACTAACACAATAAACTCTCAGAAAAATACGTCAAGTCATAAAAGTTAATTACACTCACTGGCATTGCCACTCAGAAGGCCAGAAAATACAGGAGAGATACGGATAAAATTGTACTCTCACTCTGGTAGAACAGAGCCACCTTGACACACAAAACAGGAAAAGAGGAAGAATACTACTTCCTGTCATGCGTGCTACTTACATACTGGGCAAAAACTGCGCTACCTAAACGTAACACTGGTTGGAAGTAATTGCTTTTGAGAAAAATAGTCCATCACAATATTCATACAAATTTTTTTTACACAGTCAGATGTGGTGATACACAGCTACAATACATTTGATCCTAATTTGAGCTGATAGATATCTATATTTATATTTAATTTTTCTAACTTTCCTTTTTTCTTTTTTCATATAATGCATTTCCACACCACCTGTTACTGCTTGTATTACTTCTCAGGAGGTTTTTTGATACTGGCAAGACAGTGTGTATTTCTTCTCTTGTATTTGGTCAGGTAACTGGTTATGTCAGTTCAAAAATGGAAAACAAAGTTTGTGCCATTCACTGATAAAGGGCTAACGTATTATGACAATAATATAAAATATATATAAAAAAATAAAAAAATGTTTTAGTTTTAAACGCGCTATGTTATTTCTGCCACTAGAGGTCTCTGAATCAAAACAATGGAAAAGACAGAGTTTGATGATGTTGTTAAGTAGTGTGGGATCATGGGAGTTGTTGCCTTCATTGTTAAACAACCAGCTTCTCCCAGTTAGGATTCCTTCAGTGTTCATCGTTCAGGAGATTTTTACTGGGAGCCAAATTATCCGCAGATGTCTCCTCCTCTCAGTGTTTCTCTGATGCTGTTTGGTGGACACTGGATGTTTGGAGGGGCTGTAAGCTGAGCTGTTGCTAACATTTGCTCCGCTTGTTTTTCTGACAACTTAAGATCCAGACATTCAGTAGGTTTTTACTGGGAGCCGTATTATCCGCAGAGGTCTCTTCCTCCAAAATAAACGTACACAGGGATTAAAACCGAACTACCCCAGAAGTCCAGACTTATCTACTGCTGATAACCATACTTTAAATTCCTTGCTGGTTACCTGGACCGCTGCAGTGTCCTTCAGTGTTCTGTCAAAGATTTTGCCTATACTCTTGACTGGCTTCTCTGTCACTCATGGAATTTGGACACCTCACAAAGAGAAGCAGCTGGTCAGCCACTCATCCCTTCCTCAGGACTGAAGACCTGGACCTGGCTAGCTTGAATCATTCTAGCCCATGAAATGAGCCTTTCACGGCCCTGGAGGCGCCTCCTGAATCCTGGCACTGATATTGTCATCACAGTCAAGTCGTTCTGCAGACTTGACAAGCATGTTCATCACCAAGGCAAATAAGGACACTGAAATCATGCAGCCTGTGATGATTTCCTTCTCTAGGAAATTCCATGCAGATGTTGTTGCTCCAGAGGTGACTCCCATACTGAAACTGTTGTAATATTCCAGGACGAGGTCTTTGATCCTCCCTGCAACACGGTCTTTTATTAGTGCTGTCTCCACCAGCTTAAATGGAATGGATTAATGCTGTCCAGTCAGGTCTCCTCTGCTCTCTCTTGCATCATTGTTCAACTGAATGACCACTCCTGTGTGCTCAATGCAGCCAGGCACGCGTGGGACAACCCCCTTCTCCACTGCTGTGTCAACATCGGCATTCTTCAGAAGGTAACCTGTCAGGCATTGTGCAAGAATCTTGAAGATTTAGCCTTTCATGCTGAGAAGTGTGATGGTTTTGAACTGTGTGATGTCATTTGTATTTTCCTTACAATTGACACAAACAACCCCACACTGAAGCAGTCCTTTGCTGCATATGCTTCTACTCATTCCATATTTTTATTTGAATAAAACATGTATTTTTAAATGTACATATATACTGTGTGTATATATACTTTATATACACATATTCAATTCAGTTTTTATTTATATAGCACCAAATCATAACAGAAGTTATCTCAGGGCACTTTTCACACCGTACCTATGTTAGAGAAACCCAACATTCCCCATGAGCAAGCACTTGGCGACAGCTGCAAGGAAAAACTCCCCTTAAACAGGAAGAAACCTCAAGCAGAACTGGGCTCTAGGTGGGCGACCATCTGTCTTGTGGGTCTGTTGGGTTGAGAGAGAAAGAGGGAGGCGGGAGAGGGGAGAGGGGAGAGAGAGACAAAGAGAAGCATAATAACAACAATAATAATAACAACAAAATTCACTTCTCCACTCTATATGCAAATAATATGGTTGGGGAACCAGGACACCCTAATGAGAAATGGGCTACTGGAACAAGACATAGATGGAGTAGAGCAGAGAATAGGGATCTGTTGGAATGCTACTATACAAGTATCCCCGATGAGAGGGGCTACATGCAGAGGTTATGGGATATATGGATGCTTCGAAACCTAGCATCTAAGCTGACAAAGAAACAACTACTCGCTCATTGTTCCAACAACCCCGAACACGAGAAGCTCAAAAAATACCAAGGGCTGAAAGAGGAGCTAGAAAGGATGTGGGGAGTAAAGGCAACAGTGGTGCCAGTGGTAGTTGGAGCACTGGGGGCTGTGACCCACAAACTGGGAGAGTGGCTCTAGCAGATTCTGGGTACAACATTTGAGGTCTCTGTCCAGAAGAGTGCAGTCCTAGGAACAGCTAAGATACTCCCAGAGGACCCGAGACACCCCGGGGGATTTTTAAAAAATTTTATATATACATGAGGGCAGGAACAGCGTACATGGAACGCCATAACCAGATGGCTGGCATAGTGTACAGGAACATCTACACTGAGTATGGGTTGGAGGTCCCAAGGTCAAAATGGAAGACACCTCCTAAGGTGGTTGAGAATGACCAAGCCAAGATCCTGTGGGACTTCCAGATCCAGACTGACAAGCTGGTGATGGCTAACCAACCGAACATCATGTTGATTGACAAACAACAGAAGAAGGCAGTGGTGATAGACGTAGCAATCCCAAGCGACAACAACATCAAGAAGAAGGACAGTGCAGTCCTAGGAACAGCTAAGATACTGCGCAGAACCCTCAAACTCCCAGGCCTCTGGTAGAGGATCCGAGCTTGAGGAAGACACACCACCACCCCCCATGGGAGGGGGGTGAGAGGGAGATTTTATTTTATATGGTACTATGCAAAAGTTTCAGGCACTAAAAGTAAAGTGAGAATGCTTACAAAAATATTGTTATAAATTGTTTTAATTTATCAATTAATTTCTTACAAAGTTGAGTAAACAGCAGAAACCTAAATGAAATCAATATTTGCTGTGAGCAGCTTTGCCTTTAAAACAGCAGCAGTTCTCCTCGGTACACTTTAACAAAGTTTTTCATGGTAACTTGCAGGTAGGTTGTTTTAACCATCCTGGAGAAAGAATGTTCTTCTGTGGATTTATTATTTAGGCCATCTCAGGTGCTTCTCCATGTAATCCTAGATTGACTCCATGATGTTGAGATCAGGGCTCTGTGGGGGCCAAATCATACCATCTGTTGCAGGACTCATCATTCTTCTTGTTGCTGAAAATAGTTCTTTATGACTCTAGCTGTATGCTTGGGGTCATTGTCATGTCATGAATAAATTTGGGACCGATCAGACACCTCCCTGATGGTATTGCATAATGGATAAGAATCTAAACATCTAGGGTGCCTAAAACTCTTGCACAGTACTATATATATAACAAATATAGAGTTATATGCAGCGATCTCCCTGCAGCTGCATCTCCCCATTGATAGATGCTGTGCGCATTAACGCACGAGGCACAGCAGCCTAACATCAACATGCCAACAGGATTATGTTGCATGTTGTTATTCTACACATCCAATAGGTCAGCTGTTACACACACAGTCCAGGTTCATACTGTAAAGCAGCCATCCTCCTGATAAATCCTGAGCTTATGTTGAGCAGCGCAGCAAAACTAAAAACTGTACTTATCAACTTGACAGGACAGAGGAAACTATCCAGCAACGTTTACCTTCTGAAATATTTTTTTAGACAGACAAGCGAATTTCTGGTTTTGGTTTGAGTTCTATTCTAATTGTGGAAAAACAGGAAAAAACGGGTGCTGGATTACGTTTTTTTAAATTCCCCTAAAAAAACGGAAAAACAAAATAATGCATTTCTTTATCCTGTTATCAAACAAGTTGAACACAGAAGGCAGCAATTCCTGTGCCTAGTCTGCTGGAAAATAGAGGTTGTCAGTTGAGTAGGCAGACCTTCAATGTGGTCCAGAACATATTGCGTTTACACTGCATGAATGCATGAATGTGGCCAAATGTGGCCCAGACCACCTCCGAATGTGGTCTGAGTGATCTATCTCAGTGTGTTCTCATAAATTATCATAAATACGTACATATGTCACATGTACTTCACTAGTATTTGAAAAATGTATTCGTTTAGCATTCATTAATATTAATTTCCAGTCATCTCTGCTTATTGTATTCCCAATGTTCACTTCCCATGAGCACCTGCTTTCATTAGTAGAATATTTCTCCCAGTTTACAATTTTGCTATAAAAATAACTTTTTATGGACTGAGACAGATTTAATAATTCTTTTGAAGGACCAATTTTTACTTTGTCTTCATAGTCAGAGACTGATATAACTGCATATTTGCAAATACCTGAAAAAATTTTCTGCTCAAGACCACACTCTGTAGTCAACTGACAGAAGGCTGTTTGGTAATCCAGTCCTGGCAGTAACATGACAAGAATGTAACAGTGCGCCAGCAAAAGGCAAGGAAGAAGACTGCTGGCTAGCAAACCACAATTTAAATATTGTAGGCTTCAAAATAATCAAACAAATCATCCTTGCAAATGTTTTATGAGGAAAGAAATCCATTCAATATATTTATTAAATTATATTTGACCACATGAAAAGCAGCACTCTCCAAGTTAGAGCTCAGTATAGCTCTCCTTTTTTTCTGTCACACAATTTGATAAGCGTTATCAGGCTGAATGAGCAGCTTTTCTGTAAACACAATTAAGTCACATTGATCTTAACAGCAGAGGGTCACATGACTTATATCCTCAAGCAGGAACCACCCCCAGCAGAGCTCTGTGGCTTTTCTTGTGGAAACACCAAGTGTTCCACAGCTTCGATTAGTTTAATGAGCACACACTGGAAGTAGACACTCTGACCCCCTCTGTAATGACTGGTCATCAGTGTGACAAGCCACATCATAAATATCTGATGTTAGATGACCTGTGAATACATGTCTCTTGACATAGACAAGATGGGCTTGAGAGATGAGAATGTTTTAGCAACAGGGAGTGTAAAACCAGTAATGTGCAGTTAGGCTGAAAATCAGATAACAAGACTAAAAGTCTAGACATAACAACAGCTCCAGCTCTTTATAAATTAATAAGAGTGATCTTTACAGTATCTGTTGTCCACAGCTGCTCTATATTATATGAAAAGCTTCTTCTTCTGTTCATTAAATCCCTGCATCATCTGAAGGCAGTAGGACAGATATGTTGATATATCTATAGCCTCTGATTTGAGAAGTGCTGCGCTAGAGCACAGTGCCATTACACAGTGCCCTCATCATGCAAATGATGCCATGTTGTTACAAAATAACCACACACTCCTTTAGACATGTCAGACTGGTCAGTTATAACTTGATATTCTGTTTATTTACGTGGGAGATGGGTTTCTGTGTCTTATTAATCCGGTGCATCACAGATCTCAGAGACACTATTGGTATGTGAATGATTTCTCTTGTTTGAATGCATTTGTTTATTTTTTTCTTCTGTTGATTTGTAAAACACCTAGAAATGCTAATTATGGGATGTTTAAAAATGACAGCAGTTTACCGATGTTCATTTGTGCCTTTTGATGTTTGATGGCGCTGCATGTTACTTTATTGTATAGTCTAAAAATGTTTGTTCAGCGTTTGATGTGACAACATGATGGTTACGTTTGCCTATCAGGGGCATCATTATGGTGTTTAATAGATGATATTTGCATGACATTAACAGAGTCAAGTAGTTGGTAAATATTATGTTTCATGATGTTTATGTAGGCCTATGATCAGTATAATGTAAAGGTATGCATTTAAGGATTATTTCTTATATGTACTGATGTTTATCTGATTTACTTGGATGTGATTAGTAAAGATTATAATTTTGGCAGTAGCCTAATAGTATGTTTATTTTCTCTTTTTCTTATTATGGTTTTATTTAAAGGTTGGAAAACCAACTGCTGTGGATTGTGGAAAAAACTTAAATAAATACAAAGAAAGAAGATTCATCAAAAAAGGAGTTGAGTTTCCTAGTGCATCCTCTGTTGTCTTCTAAGCCATTTTCAAGTTTAGGCAGACATTGAGGCAAAAAAAACCCAAATAACTCGACACAGGCTCTTTTCCAACTTTTTTACAACAAAAGTAGCATTTCATTTTATTTTTGAAATACACTGTGGTACAAATGTTGTTGTGTAAAATTAATTATTAAACGATGTGATCATTTACGATGTCAGTAACAGCAGAATTGTAGCTGAAATAGCTTCAATCCAATAATCCGCTTTACCACATTTTTTTATTTATTCCTATTGTCATTGTACTAATCTAATAAACTAATAAAAAGCCTCTCTCTCTGCTTCTTGCTGCAGATGGGTGGTGCTGTGTTCACATCGCTACGCTTTGCCCCTCTAGACAACATTATGATTTCCTGAGGAGGTATCTTTTCATTTGATGAGCTCTTGTTATTATGTTTCACTGTGATTGGCTGAGCTGTTTCAGAGCAATGAGACCAGTGATGTGACTGGCTGAGAGTATATTAATTACCACACCCACTGCTCTATATTCACCTTCATCCAGCTCTTTTGCATGTTGTGCTGCTGCACATACATGAATCAAAATAGCAGGTGTGCCTGGAGATGCCCAAGACCTACCACTCAGTGCAGGCCACACTTGCACAGTCACTATCATGATAAACAAATAAGTAGGATCAACCATAAACACATTCAGGAAATGGATGAAATTAAATTTAAAGTTATTTAAAAGCACATGTACGGTACCTAAAAGTAGATATTATTAATTCTTTTTAAGTCTCATTAAGGAGAATAGATTTTTAATTCTAGGTGACAGACATGGTGTGGTGCAGTAGACTGGTGAATTGTGGGATACACTTAGCTCTGAAGACCATTCCAAATTGGTATCGGGAAAAGTGTACTGTGTGTTGGCATTATGATGGTGTGGGACACACCTGTCTTCCTGCTGGTGGCATGAGAACAAGCTCTTAAGTGCTTAAGACTGCAAGTGTATATACTAGGTTAGACCCATGGGTTTCAAGCTGTCTGACACTTTGACACTTCTGACACAGCGGTGGCCAACAGTAGTCAATTGCATAATATGGATACTGTTGAGGCTCTGTTCTTATCTACACTGAGTTTTGTGGTCATTGGAATTGCATACATATGAGCTGCAACTGGGGTCACATTCGACACCAAACTGATTTTGTTATAAAGGTTAATTACAACATAACTAGTCTTCACTGCATATTAGTGGTTGAAAAACAAAGAGGTTGATAGAAAGCACACAGTGTGAGTGCACATAGAGAAAGAGTAGTGAAAAAAGGCACACACTTAGGGCCAAGTAAACTGATCTAAAATGAGAGGAAATAGTGAAAGAAAAATGAAGAATAAAGACAGATGAGAAAGAGTAGTAGATAGAGTTATGGAGGAGGGGGAGTTGATAATTGTGTTTCTGACAGAGGGAGAGAGAGAGAAAGAAGAGATAGAGTTGCTAATGGTGTGTGGGATGTTGGTATTGATCAGTCACACAGACAGAGAGAGATGGGACGTGACACCATGACCTGACACTGCAGCTAATCGAAAACTAATTCCCCGTCTCCATCATCATCATCATCATCATCATCATCATCATTGTCGACATCATAATCCCATCACAAACACAGGTTTACAGCTGTGATCAACTATCGTCCAGCAGCTATCATCTTTGCCAGGATTTCATCTTAATGGGAATTTTTAAGAAAAAGAAGAATTTTCCAATTAACCAATGGGGATCCATATGACATTCAAGTGATAGTAATATAGTTAAACATATTAGGAAAAACACTTTGTTAATTTCTTTTAGAGAGTAAGTTGAAAAGATGAAAGTCTCTGCATTAAGTATAAAACTGGAGGCAGGACATACAGTAATTAGTGGAGCTTAGCATAAAGACTTGCAGGTGGGGGAAACAGCTAGCCTGGCTCTGTCCTGCATCATCTATATAGCAGAATACCCATATCCATTTATTTCTGCATGGACTATATGAAGGATTTGAAAAAACCTTAAAAACCAAACCTTAAACTGCAGTTAATTACAACTTGCTTATTATAATTTTTTTTAGCTCTGACCATTGGTTCTATCAGTTATGACAACATTGTACTCATCAAGCAAATTGCTGAAGTCTGGAAATATGGTGACGTCTAAAAAAATAGGTTCAACACAGCATGAAACATAAGTCACAAGCATGGGCTCCCCTCAAGGCTGCATTCTGTCTCTGATTTTATAGAAGCATGGTCCTGCGCTGGAAGAGTTTGTACCAAGCGGCAACTAGTTTAGTTTAGTTTAGTTTTTCTTTTTGCACAATTAAAGAAAAAAATAAACAAAAATGACAAAGAACATATAATAAACAGTGTGGCGAGAGGCAGAAAACCCAGTGGGCTTATTTGAAGCCTCCACCTAAAAAAAATGTTAAAATTTCACAATCTCACAGAAAATATTATGACTACATAAAAGTGACGGCAAACTAATAATAACAATATATATAATAACAATAACAATAATAGAAACAGAAAAATGTGTGTGCGTGTGTTTGTGTGTGTGCTGTCACTTTTCTCATTTATAAAATATTCCATTGATTTTATATAATTTTTTAAAGTATTAAAATTTAAAATGGAAAGTCAATGAGAGCAATGTTTGAAAGCTCATATCTCAAAAACTAAAAGTGCTAAAGTGTTCAAACTTGATGGACAGGTGACCCATGTAGACATGCTTAACATATTATAGAATGGGACCAATAGCGCCACCATCTGGTCATTTGTATTTGTTGTACTTTGTAGAAATACAAAGAAAAACTGATCTTGATTTAGGCCACAGACTCGCTTTATGCACCAGTCTCGAACTGCATAGAATACACAGGCTTGCTTCCAATTCAGATTTTGAAACATTTGTCATAACAGTGCAGGATCTATTGCAGGGACCTCTCTGATGGCTGTGGACTCTGTGACAGCATTAGCCTGAAGGCTGTAGTCTGGCACATTTTCTTGTTCATTTACACAGTCTGGTTGTCTTGCCTCAAGTTCTTCAATACACTCCAACCTCACTAGTGCAGATTCAGGTGCAAGATTAGACCCTTCATCAATCACACCTCTGTTCTGTTCATAATCTTCGACAGCATCATCAATCTCCTTGCTGTTTTTCTCATATTTCTCTGTTTTGTTTGACAATGTGTTGAACAGACACAGAATGGTTATAACCTGGTAGTTGAGCTGTGCCACCATTGTAGAAGGACTGGTATGTGGGAAAAGTCTTTTCAATTCCTGGTCTGATCAGTAAGGGAGGTAAAGTTTCAACAATGTGCCATAGTATTGCTCTGGATACTTTTTCTCTCTCAGAGGGTCGATGAAATCTGATTATGTTAGGCTTATCATTATTTCTCCTTTGAACAAATCCCATGTCATTTAGCTATGTCAGTAGCAGAAATTTCTCTCTTCACCATAGACAATCCTGCTAATACCTGCAGAATCAGCCAAGCACATCTCCTTAAACTCTGGTGTTTCATCCCTGGCTTTGTGTTTGTCAGTGTAAGATGTCATCCACACATTTTCACTCTCTAGCATAGTGGTTTCCAGGTATGAGAGTGGACGACTCATTCTTACTGCATTGTCATCTGTTGGTATGAACATGACACCACGTGAACACTTTTTCATGTTAATACCACATGCACAAGTCACACATTCTTGAGCACTGACCTCTCTGTTTTTTGAGTATGCCTGCATGATTTCCCTCATTTCATCACATTAATTGACACTGTCCATGTTGGAGTTCTGATGACTGTTTTGAGGTATTCAGAAAGGCCTGCCACCTTCTTAGTTAGGTAACTTGTTGTATTGTATTTCCTGGGACAATGTACAGTTTTAAACATAAATGTTAACATCTGATGTACTGCACCAGAGTTAGCTTTAAGCTAATTTTCATCTGCAGTCCCTTACAATTAAAACATATAACAGCACAATAACAAACAGTACAAAGCAAAAAACACAAAGGACACATTATACAAAATACAAAGCTACACACAATAGCACATCACATACACCCACAATGTCAACTAGAAACTGATAATGTAAGCTTGTCAAATTAAAAGCAAGATTATTTGCATTCATGAGTTGACCAAGAGATGAAATTAGATTCAGTGGTTATAGAGCTAGAGCTGGAGTAGTTTTTAGCAGATTTTTTAATTTGGTTTTGAACGTACTGATGGAACTGCAGCTCTTCATATCATCAGGTAGGGCATTCCACTGAGTTGTGGCTTTCACAGAGAAAGCTGACTGCCCAAATGCGGTGCGACAAAATGGTATAGTACAGTCTTGTATAAAGGATATTCTGGAGGATCTAACAGAACTTACTGAGCAAGTGTACACAAAGTCACATAGTGGAGGAGGGGCCAAACCATTTAAAATTTTATAATCTAGGCACATATTTGAGAATTATCTCAAATTCTCAAAGCTCAGTAAATTGTATTTCTCCAGTACCCTACAGTGATGGAAATGCACTGGCTTTTTGTCAAGAGTTTATAGAGTTTGTTTGTATAAGGACTCAAGAAGTTTTATGGCTGTTTCTCCAGCCTGCCCCCAACATGTGATTCAATAAGACATATGGGAAAGAATCATAGCATGCATAATATCTTGGCTGCATCCAAACAGAGACAGTTTCTTATATTGTTTTTTAACATGTTTCTTAAAGTTCAAATTTGGATCCAGTGTCACACCAAGATATTAAAAATCAGTGACTATGTCAATCCTCAAACATTTACCTAAAACATGGTTTTAGAGAAAAACATACCCTTTGTCTTGTTTACACTTAGACTCAGACATGATTGATCAAGCCAATGTGTGATCCCTTCCAATGCAATTGTTACCTTTGCAGCAGCTAACTCAGCTGTTTTTGCATGAGTGTACACAACAGTGTCATCTACATACATTTGCAGTCCTACATCATGACACCGTTGAGGGAGATCATTAATACATAGGCTACATAATAGGGAACCTAAAACTGACCCTTGTGGAACACCCATTGTGCACTTCATGTTACTGGACAGTGTGTCACAAACTTTGACACATTGTATCTTATTAGATACATGCCAGTGCTCTAGATTAGAAGTTAAATTCAGAGAGTTTCGATATTGAAACATCATGATTGACTGTGCCGAATTCTTTACATAGATCTAAAATTACAGCACCAACTACTTCTCCTTAATCAAGTCTCGATTTAATTTGCTCTATTAAGTGCAAGGTAGTGGTTTTGGTGGAATGATTTGCTCTAAAGCCAAATTGCATACAATGTAGACCAAAATTGCTTCAATTAAGAAATGTTGTCAGTTGTTCAAAGACAACTTTCTCAGCAACCTTTGAGAGTACTGGCAGTATACTTATTGGTCTGTTGTTACTGGCTTAAAGGCAGTCTCCAGATTTAAAAAAAGGCATGACAATGGTACATTTCCAGTCATCAGGAAATGAGCTGTGTTTAAAAGAGAAGTTAATTAAATGAGCAATAGTGGGAGTTAAAATATTTTTGTGTGATTTAACAACCATGGTGTCAAATTGGAAAGCATCCCTACTTTTGGGGCTTTTTAAGGAGCTGATGATTTTGCTTACTTGAAACTCATTAGTCTCTACAAGCTCGAAAACCTGGCCTGTAGCATCTATAGGAACAATATCCAGTTTCCTTTTTATAAATTGTTTTCCTAACTCATATACAGACACAAGAAAAGACAGAAGCAACAGTAAAATGATCTTCAATTAACTTTCCCTGTACTTTGAGTTTAAAATCTCCTTAAAGTGTTGGGTCCCTCCTTGTGAGATTATCAATGTTTTTCCAGATCAGTTTACTGTTGCCTTTTGCCTCATTCAAAATATTGAGATGAAAATGAGATTTAGCTTCTCTTAGCTCTTGGATAACTTTGTTCCTTAAACCTTTATAAATCAGCATGTCAGTGTCTCTTCTAGTTTTAATTGCCTTCCTTAGTGCAGCATCTCTAGATTTCATTAATTTCCACAAATATTCTTTAAACCACGGTAAATTGTTTTTATTTTTAGAATTTATCTGTATCTTCACATAAAATCTTTCCCTCACAGAGTTGATTCTGTGAGTAAAAGTATCAGCCATAGTCCAGATCATCAGAGGACAGTACATCATCCCAGTTCAAGCTGTTAATTTCACTGATAAATTCTTCTTGCTTAGCTCTGGGTATTCATTGAAGGATCATTGTCTTGATCTGATAAACCAGTGATTAAATTATAACTTTTGGTTATTCTTTCCGGTGTGTAAGTAAATATCTGATCAATTTGTGTACTGGAGCATTTTGCAATCCTAGTTGAGCCTTTTACTAGTTGTTGGAATTTCTCTGTGATCATTTTTAGTTTTTTCCTCTTAGATTTATCTTCCTAGTTCACATTACAATCACCCATAAGTAATAATTCTTTGTTGAGATAGCACTCTTCCGAGACTGAATTGATCATAGAAAGTGTCATCTGCTGAAGGGGGCCTATAGACACCTATGATGTTAAAAGACATTTGTTGGGATAACATTATTTTTATCCCAACATATTCTAATGTGTTACCCGCATTGTAAACCACACGCTCAGATTTGATGTTGTCTCTCACATAAAAAAGCACACCTCCTCCTCTTCCATCAGGAATGTCTCCTCTGAAACATTGGTATCCGGGCACCATGAACACACCTGCAGGAGTTGTTTGTTTCAACCATGTTTCAGTCAGACAGAGAAAGTCTAGATTTGAGTCAGACACAAGATGAGTTAGCTGATTGCTCTTTGCAGTAATGCTTCTGATGTTAAAATGTCCATCAAATAGCCCCCTCGGTTTTCAGCTTCGGGTCCCATAAGACTTTTGCATGACTGCTTCCTCACTGCAGGGTTTCGACACATAGTTGTGTCGGTAGCAGGTTTTGTGAGAAAGACATTGGACCTATCAAGGTCTCCACACCCCAGTGGCAAAAAGTCATTCATTGAGACATCATGCCTGGTGTTAACAAAGTTTAGTCTGTTAAGGGAGACCCCGGCTCAGAAAGTTGCTGCTCACTCGTCACTGGCACCAGAGGAGTCCCAGACACACTCGGGCACAAATGAGCACTGAAGTTCTGCAGCACTCCAGGGGTCACTGGTCCAGGATTTAGCTGAACATCTCTGGAGAGGCAGAGCAGCATGAAGAGGAGACCTACTGTTCTCCGAAGTGGGGTGGCAGATGACCGGTCCACTGGATCAGTGATTCGCTCTGGTACCTAGGCTCGTCCGTGCTGCAGGACAGCGGAATAGATTGCAAAATATCCCAGTAAGTTATGATGAAAACTCACTGTAGGAGCGTCAACTAGCCATGAGCCAGCATATGTCCCAAGCTCCATCACTCGGTGTCCCAGTTGTTTTCCATCAACATTGATTGCTCTGGCCAGACAGACATGTACAGGCAATACAGCAGTGAGCACCAACAGTAGTCCAATAAGCACTCCATGAAACACAGCCCAGGTCTTTTTGCTGATGAAACACTGCTTTGAACTTGACGCAGTTTGTGACAGGCATGCTCTGTGGTCTGTGTCTGTGATAAAGAGCCTCGGGGAACAGCCCTATGCAGCAATCCCATCCAGGATCCTGGTGGCCTGAGGGTAGTAGCTCCTCTTAAGCCCCTCAGCACCGGCCCAGTGCACCCGGCTCTTGACCTCAGCGGGGAGAAAAGGCCACCATCCGGGTGGTTAGGATCCCCAGAAGATCCATGTGGCCAGGACCATTTCCTTCTATATTGATGATGGTACAGATGGTCTTGCTTGATGTTTAATCTGATGTTTACATTTGAAAACCTGGTAGCAGAGTCGGCAGGGGGGTGGGCCGACCACCTCACCATCCCGATGAGTGACCCACAGTAATATGCCATCACTGTCCAATAATGTCCAATATTATTCACAAAAAGTTTACAGAAGTGCACAAATTCAGTGAAGCTGACAGAGAGGCGACTGGATTGGTCCATGCCTTCTTGAGTCCAGGGTGCATAGGCTCCAGCATACGTGGGTTACATTACCAGCAAGGATCCTTTAAGTTTTCTTCTTTTTTTCATAAAATAACTCTTCTGTTAGCTTCTTTAGTGCTGTATCTCCTTTGTAATATTGGTAACAGCAGGTAGCAGTTAGCAGTTGACAGCTAGCTAGTTGTTTTGATTTGAAAAATATATCCAAAGATGATGTTTTCTCTTTTGTTCTTTCTGATCAATGCTATTACTTCTTCTAGAGTCCTTTCTGAAGATTATTGAAGATTATTTTGCAAAATGTTCCACTTTTTTAAGTCCAAGTTTGAGATGTAATCAGGAGTTCACTCCCAGTGCAGCCACTCCTCCGGAACTCAGTATTTGATGTACCATGTTCTGGAGAATCATCCATATGGTGTCTGTGAGAGAAAATTGAATAGTAGGTTGTCATTTAATGTATTTCTTGTATATATCATACATGTTACAAATAGTGTTCGTTTGCTTTTTTTGTTTGTTTATTAAGTGATCAAGCAATTTTCCACTACATGTCCCTCCTACGGAGAATGATTGATGTCCTAACTGTAGACCTGCCTTGGTGAGAGGACTAACAGATTGCATTTTCATTTTCATTTTGACACCAAAAGGGCATGCTGACATGTACATGTAAATGCAATAGACTGGGGCTCTGTTTTGCTAATTGCATTTGAATATTGTCGACTATACGGTCTTGACCTGCTCTATGTGAAAAGTGCCCTGAGATGACTTTTGTTGTGATTTGGCGCTATATAAATAAAAATTGTTTGATTGATTGATTGTACAGTAGGTTAAGTCTTTGAAGATGAAATGTCAAATGTATTTTAATTTTAAGTGTGACAAATATTGCTTGCATAAGTTGAAAATCATGTTACATTGTTTATATTGCATTTTAATTTTCAAATTAAAATGACAGCTTTTCCATTTTCATGTTAAAACAGTCATAGAATGCCCATACATTATGTGAACATGAAAATACAAATTGTATTATTGTATTTTCATATTCATTTTTATTCAAATAATACATTAATATATGGAAAATTATAATGCTATTGTGGAATTACATTTTCATTTTCAAGTTTACATATAATTTAAATATAGGCCCATATAGGCTTCCATATCGACATCTGTTCATTGTAAATGAAAATACTCCCCTTTCAGAGATGCACCCCTTTAGGTTAAACTAATAGCAATTAACTAACATGTCATCAAATCTGAAAAAGCACCCTGCATAAGTTTCACGTCAGTCAACGTCAGATGGCAGTCTTACCAAGTCAGATCTGTATCACTTTCAACACAGCACAAGTCTGATTTGAATGCAATCAGATAAACATGAATCGATTAATAACAACAGTAATAATAATAATGATGATAATAATAATAATAATAATAATAATGATAATAATAACAACAATTGAAATAATAATAAAGTTTTAATAAATCGATTAATCAGCATTTATAATTTAATGTATTAAAAATATATTATCTAATAATGAAGACGAGGGGCATGCAGAGAGTAACTGTCGGAAAATGTTCCATAGATTTACTGTAATACCTAGTTAAGTCACAAGGTAGAGCCATTTACTGTTTAAGGAGATGGAGTTACACGTATGTTTGTTGACCACCATTAAGGGCCACACAGAAGAAGAGGGAAAACCTAAGTTAAGCTTGGTTAACTTAACCTAAGTTACTGCATTGCCCATGTCTTGCCTCAAATGTTTCCAGCAACATATGTTAGTGTACTGTCTAGCTGTAATATGAGAAACTTTATGATACAGCCACCAGGTTGAAAACAGATGAGCCAAAACCAAGCACCATTCACACGTCAAGTCTTGTCATTGGTTCGCTCGCTCCACGTGACAGTGTCCTTTTCAGACATACTTTATATGCTTGTCCCTGCAATGCTACTGCTTTCATTCACAACACAGCCATACTGGCTCTACATTTCCCTGAAATGTTACTAGGTCTTGAGGTGGGAAATTGGTGGTACAGATTTCCCTGAATATCGATTCCTGCTCCCATTGACACATGACCCCATGCAGGAAATGTTCCTGACAATTTCAGGGATAGGCTGTATGTGTGAAAGGGGCCTATATTATAAATTGATAAATCAAATTAATATCCAACACAGTGCTTTACAGAAAGCATGTGACCTAATAGAAATTAAAATCCCACCTTTACGTCCTGTCATTCAGTGATTGTGCACAATCAAATATTATAACACAGGCAGCACAATTCGCTCTCTAATAACATTAAATGATGTAATCTATAGGAAAATGTATTCATGCATTCACTGTGAAAAGTGGGGACAAACGTCCCCGTATGAGATGGTCATTAAAATCCATCATCTTCTTCCTCATCATAGCATTTTTAATTATTTTTTAACCTCTGTTTTTGTGTGATGAGGATGAGATGATGTTCATCACACCACTTTCTCTGCACCCTCTCATGCACCAGGTACCAAATACTGCACGAGCATGCAGCTCTTTCTATAAATGTCCTATCGGAATAAAACTGTAAGGAACATTAATCTAAAATCACCCATGTCTGAATAACAAAAATTCTCACTTTACAGATAGATGAAGCCAGTAATGCTACATGCTCCATATTTGAAAAAGGATTTAGGCTAAAGTAAGAGAAAGGAGAAAATAAACTAAAGTGTAAACTATTTAAACTCTAGAGAGAAACTAAGGCATTTGTGGGGGTTACTGGGATCTACCTGACAAAGATGGGATATTAAAATGTAGCTGTACACAAAAACTGGTATTGAGAGCATCAATTGAATGTAAGAATAGCTTTTTCTAAAATTGTTTTACCTTTTTACTAGTGTACCTGATACATAACATATATCAATCAAACTATAAGGTGTAACTTACCAGTCACTTTGCTGATTTTACTTGTTTCTATCAGTTGAAAGATTCATGCTAAGTGACTTTGTAGTTTGTTTACCTTTTAAGCTAAGCAATCGATACAACAATCAATACGTACAACAGTAAGTGAGCACATCACCGTTCAAAATGCTGTGACATTCCGTACTGAATCTGACTGTCTGTCTTTTTTTCAGTAATACCTTTTAGTACAAAACTAGGCCTATACTGTATAAGTACATCTTATAGGGTAAAAAGATCAGCAGCAAACTATCTGTAACACAGTTATCACATTATGATTGTTTCTGTGGCTTTCACTGTCTTTTAATAAACTTTTTATGAGAAAGTAACATACTGTGTATCACAGCTGAGCTGACAACAGTGTTCTCAGTCACCAGTGAGGAGCTCTGCTGCTAAAAGCTGCTGATTGTTCAGTGACAAGAGTGATTCAGTATAGTCAGTTTTGTTGGAAGATTTAGTGTTAGATTTAGATTAGATTCTTTCATTCATGTACTGATCCCCTCTAAATCATACACCATCAGCCTGCCACCAAGCCTTACCATCAGTCAACCCACATAAGCACATGTCAGCATTGGCTTAAATACAGGAGCAATTATAAGGCAATCTGTATGTAGTATGTATAAATTATGTACCTGTATACATACAGTACATGACATTACATATTTTATGTGTATGATGTTGACAGGTCTAATTTTATTCTCCCACTCTTCTTTCTGTCTGTCTGTCTCTATCTCCATGCTGTCTGTCTCTCTATCTCTTTCTTTCTCTTTACTTTCTGTCTGCCTGTCTGTCTCCATCTCTCCATTAGCGAAGGTGGCTCCCCGGGTCGATATTTAGCGGGGTGACAAATGGTAACGCCCACTTCTCTGTAAACATCCAATCATAGACCTTATGACTCCTAGGTGACCCCTGACCCCTTTTCCATCCCCAGGGGGAAGTAGGAGAGTGTGTGTTTCTTTGTGCACACAGCGGACTGAGAGCACTGAGTGATTACGATGTCAATAAATGTGTTTATTTGCCAGGGGTGGTGTGGAGCTGTTCCTGGAGTTGAAAAGATGTTTTGACGCACTTTGTTGCAAGGTGAAGTGCAGACAAACGCTGTAATCAGATCGCCGTCTGGAGAACAATGTGTGGTCAAAATAATGAGCAGAAATCACATGGCAAAAACCTTCAACACAATCAATACGACTGACAGGAGAGACAGTGAGGAAAGCAGAGAGATGAAGGCCCTTTGTCAACTCTAACGGGACTTAACTCACAACCTCTGTGGACACTCTCTGGCCTCATAACTACTATGACAACATTGTGAGTGAGTGAGTGAGTGGGTAGGGTGCTCCTTTAGTATTGTTTTAGTACAAGATACTGGAGATTAGAGAAGAGGCAAAATATGTTTTCATTGATATGAACTCAAATAATTACCATCTCACTGTTGGCCTTCAGTTTTTTGCAGGATGATGACATGCAAAGATTGGATTAGTTCAATAACTCAGCCACAGACTTTTCCTTAAAGTTTATATATTAGTGATGTGCATTGTTGACTTTTCCAGAAGTTAACAAGCACCACAGCAGCCTTCTCACCCTGTCTAAACAGCCCTGTTCAGCCAGTTTGAGTGCCTGTTCCTTTAAATGATGATGAGCTGCTGCTCACCTCATCCCCCTCTTCTATTGGGTGTTCTGACACAATTACGACTTAGCTCTGCCATGGCAACTGCAGGTGCATTTGTAATGCTAAACGGAATGCAGTGGGAAAAAATACCTCCCAAACAGTGTTAAGAACATAGTGAGTTTGTATTCTCCCTGTCTAAGGTGATCTGCCAGAACCCACTAGCTGCATTCAGCTGTGGAAACATCTTTTTTTTAAAATTTGTTTTATTTTGAACATGTTGAATGAAAAAAAAAACATCTTATAACCAGCCAGTTTGATGTCATCTAGTGTGGGCAGGATGTATTTTTCTCACTCCACAGCCTGGTTGAGCCAGTTTAAGCCCACATATCCTCACCAAGACTTTTTCTGCACAGATACCATTGGCACAAACCACACTGTTGGTCCAGTGATTTCCTCAATAACATAGAATGAAGTTTGGAATTCCTGTTTCCTTGACAGTCTACTTCCAGGGTAGTTCAAAATGGTCTTAGTATATGTCATGTCTTACCTAGATCACTTAAGTGTCATTGCATGACCTGAATTTATATCAACAGTACCCCCTAATCTATGTTACCAAATAAAGGAACATGGTTTCAATATGAATTTGTGCGTGAGTTTAAGAGTACAGAGAAGTCTACAAGTTCATGAGATGGGCATCCTCTCAATAACCAGTGTTTTGTTGAGTTGAGCCCACAACACCAAGATGGCTCAACATGTGTTTTGTCATCCTAGAGCACCTGTTCCTGATGGGGCATATTCCAGATAGTAGGTTCAACAAACTCATGAATGAAACAAATGAAATGAAATGACCTATTACCTAGAGCTGGGTTCTGCTTGAGGTTTCTTCCCGTTAAAGGGGAGTTTTTCCTTGCTGCTGTCGCCAAGTGCTTGCTCATGCAGGAACTGTTGGGTCTCTGTAAATTAAAGAGTACGGTTTTGACCTGCTCTATGTGAAAAGTGCCCTTAAATGACTTTTGTTGTGATTTTATGCAATATAAGTAAAACTGAATTGAACTGAATTGAAATGAAACATGTCTGACAGCTCCTTCAGGCTTGGAAGGAGGGAGGAGACAGACAGAAACCTAGGATTTGTTGAAGAAAAGCTGTCAGTGAGCAGGCTAGGTTCACAAAGTAAGTTACTGCTGTAACTGACCCAGAGTTTAAGGAACTGGGAACTGAAGTTTCAGGAACTGAAGACCCACAGTTTCCACTAAACCTGCTTTCCACTAAACCTGGTTTCTGGAACTGCTCCCTGGTCTCAGATTAATGCCAGCTATCTCCTGAAGAACTATGCTTTTTCGTTAAATCTACTCTCATTTTCTAGTCATCTGTTCATCCTCATGAGCAAACGAAATCCCATCTTGTTTATTTATGCATCCAGTGAATGTGCTTCTAAGTGCCATTTTGCATTCCAACACAAACTGAATAGGTAGGTTTGAATGGTTTATTTCCTCAGAAACGTTCAAAAATCAACAAAATGTGTGTCCCTCTCCTAAGCCAAAATAAAGTAAGTCCCTCCCCAGTGCTTAAAAAAATATTTAATGTGCCTCCCCTATTTTGCACCACCCCACTCCTCTCATAAATAATGAACAGTCCCTAAATGAAGAAAGCTGTTTATAGTTATTTTGTTGATCAGACTGACAATTAACACAGATTTTTAACTAGTTGCAGGGTTGCCAGTTCTGTGTGACAAAACCAGCACAATGGCCAAATAAAACCAGCCCAAATATCAGTCCAATACCAGAACTATGAATATGCCTCTTCCAAACCAGACACATTGCTGGGTTCTGGGCCAAGCCTTTGCGGTCCTTCACAGTCCTGTTGGCACCCTTCCCTGGCTGCTGCTGTGTCATTGTCATTATTGTTATGATTGTTGTTATGATTGTTGTTATTCTGTGCCCCCCCCCCCCCCCCCCCCCTCCTCTTTCTTTCTCTCTCAACCCAACCGGTCAAAGCAGACCGGCCACCCACCAAGAGCCGGGTTCTGCTTGAGGTTTCTACCCGTTAAAGGGGACTCTGTTGGGTCTCTGTAAATTAAAGAGTACAGTCTTGACCTGCTCTATGTGACAAGTGCCTTGAGATGACTTTTGTTGTGATTTGGCGCCATATAAATAAAAATTGATTGAATTGATTGACTGCTTTTAAAGTCCACAGCACTGCTATCATTGCTAAATGTACAGTAATATCTACATGGTAACACCATAAATGTTTAGTGTGCCAGCATTAAAATGAATTTTCCCTTAACAGTTCTTTCACCTAGGTCCAAAAGTGGCCTTGAATTAGATACAGTGTATTATAAATAAAATATAGCTCTGTGGTGTAGACCAGTGGTTCTCAACCTTTTTGTCATCTCAGGGATCCCGTCTGATAAGATTTAGCTATTCTGTAACTGTCTATACTTTAGATTGGCTGATTAACAGCGAAGAGTGTGAAACTTATACATTATCTCATTGGGCTAACTTCTAGTCAATAAAATAATAGTGAAATTAAAATATTCCACATTTTTCTGGGGACCTTCTCAAGGACCGCTGGGGGACCCAGACCCCAGGTTGAGTACTGTTGGTGTAGACCAGTTCACTGACGCACAAACTAACCTGTTGCTTTGTCTTTTCACTTTCTCTTCCCTGTGTGTGTGTGTGTGTGTGTGTGTGTGTGTGTGTGTGTGTGTGTGTGTGTGTTTGTCACTAAAAGTCCCCATAAAGATAGAAAAAACAGTTTGGGTGTGTGTGTATGTATGTGTCAGTGGCAGCTGGTGACTCAAAAAATTGGGGAGGACAGGAGGAAAACCAACATGGAATCTTACAACAAACCACATCAAACTATATCATTATCCCACCTGATGAAATCGGAGAGTGGTGAAAAGGCTGCTTCTTTAAAGACGTTTAGCATATACATATTGTCTCTAAATAAAGAAGTGCTTATTTTAGCCATGGAGTGGATCAAATGTGTCATTTTACCAACAAAGTGAAACAATTTATGGTTTTGTTCTATTGTGACAACAAATTTATGTTCTCATCAAAAACAGACAACATATCACATGATTTATGCGTGTTTCCTATATATTTTCTTAGTATACAGAAATATATAAAGTAGCACAAAGCTTATAATCTGGTACAGGAACAGATCAGTGCTGAATACAAGAAAGATTGAACACTAAAAACATTCACAGATCTAAAAGTGGAGGTTCACATCAGAAAGTATTAATGCATCAAATACATGACTTACACACTCTTATCTATATGTACGATATACAAAATATAGTCTACAAAGCTGACATGTTAACACTAGGGGTGTTAACATGAACACAAAACTCACGGTTCGGATCGTATCACAGATTTGAGTCACAGATCAGATCATTATTAGGATCAGTGAAAAAAAAGGGGGGGGACAAATAAAACTTTGTTTTCCATTTACTCTGTAACACACTTACAGACAGAAACCGCAAGGAACTTTTGCCCATGGTCTTAAATGAAAACAACATTTAAGATGTCCAATGTTTAAATAAAATAAAATAAAATATATAAAATATCCAATGCTCAATTATTGCAATATGAGGCATGAAACCTTCCTTTTTTAAACAGTGAGTGAAACAGCCTCTGTCCACATCATCAAAACTTGATGATAACAAACATTCACCGCTAACGTCAGTTAGCAGCTAGATAGCTAATAAGCTGCTCAGCTGCAGCACATTAAACAGCAGGTAAACATAACTCAAATGTCACGTCGGACCCGTTAAATGCTGGTTTGTTCGTTGCTCTTAAAAATCCCTGTTAACGTTAGCGACATGCTGTCGGCCCATGACTTGTACTTATAGTAGTTTGTTTATTTTGTCTTAAATGAGACATTAAATTTTGCAATTAATCCGCAGTTCATATGCCTGCCGAACCGTGGGGGGGCGATCCGTATGGATTACGGATCAACTACAATCCGTTTCTCCACTAGTTAACACTTGTTATTCTAGTTACTTTAAGCTTATTATTCAAAATATGACTCAGCTTAAAAACGAACTAAAGAAACTGTCAGAAGCAAGCAGCCAGACCTCCTGCACTCTTTCACTAATCCAGTGCTTCTCAATTATTTTCTGTTACGCCTCCCCTAGGAAGAAGGAAACATTTCGCGCCCCCCCACTCTCCGCCGCGACTATAAATAGTATAATTTGTCTATAAAATTGTTATAAGTACACCTCTGCATAACACTGTATCCTTATTGACATTAAGAAATCAAAAAAAAAATAAAAAAGAAAGAATAATTTTATTAACATTGTTTTTTAGTCTGTAACAGAATAGATTTAAAATGCATCAATTTGCCTGAAATTTAAATAAAATTAAATCCTTATTTAAACTATAAACATTTTTTGACTGACTGCCATTTGATACTGAAAAATAAAATCAAATAAAATCAATAAATAATAATAAATTCAAATTTTTCAGCAACATTAACTCAGGAGCACAATATATAAAACACTTTAACCTACAAAACAAAACTGAATAAAACAATTTGTGCTGATTTTTTTTTATCAAAATGAGGAAGTCAGGATTAATGGCTACAATGAGCACATTTTGCAGTGCACAGCTTTTCGAAGCGGGGTTTGAAGCATGATACTGCAACTCTCAGCTCCTGTTCAATGTTTAGCTGGGACCTGTACTCGGTCTTCAGTGCAGCAACAGCAGAGAAACCAGTCTCACAAAGATATGATGTTGCAAAAGGAATAAGAATGCCCATAGCCTTCTGCCCTAAGAGTGGATACTGCCTCTCTACACTCAGCCAGAATTCACTCAGTGTCTGTGATGTGAACCTCAGTCTCAATGTGGAGTCAGACGTCATGTCAATGAACTGGTCCTCCTCTGCAGAGCTGAAAACAGTTGGAGCTGGTGCATTGAAAGGATCTCTGACCCAGTCATACTGGGAACTGTTTTCAGGGAAGTACTTTTTAAAGAATCCCATCAATGATGAAATATGCTGCTTGACATATGGAATCACTGAGGTGGCATCATAGTCAGTAGTGTCAACCTCACTTAATTCAGAGGAAAGGTGCCTTGAGGCCAGTGCTTCTCTGTGTATAACACAGTGTGTCCACTCAGCATTGGGTGAGGCCTTTTTGATGAGTGCCCTAAGTCCTTTTCTCATCCCTTCCATGGTCTGTGCACCATCACTGCAAACACCAATGCAGTTCTCCCACTTTAGCCCATTCTCAGTCAGGAAGCAGTCTAGCATTTTGAATAGCTCTTCAGCTGTGGCTCTGTCTCTGACATATTTACAAAAAAGTAGATCCTCACACAGGGAGTTTGTCATGTCAATACGTACATAAGACACAAACAGTCTTTGTTGCTGTCAGTTGCTTCATCGAATTGTAAGGCAAAACATTTGTCTTTGAGTTTATCTACCAGCTGTTCTTGAAGATCGTTAGCAATGTCATTTATACGTCTGGCGACAGTGTCACTGGACAGAGGGATAGTTTTTATTTTTGCAGCACTTGCGTCATCCAGTATGACAGAGACCATGTCTAATGCTGCAGGCAGTATCAGCTCCTCTGCTATGGTGTGGGGTTTTTTGCACTGAGCAATTTGGTACGCCACCTTATATGATGCTAACAGTGCTCGCTGGTTTTCTGAAGAAGCATTCACAAAGCAGGATGATTGTTGGCAATATTCGGCACATTTTCGCTGAAAAAACTCGAGCGGCTTATCAGTGTGATTGGGGTGTAATGTCTTTAAGTGACGCCTTAATTTATTTGGCTTCATGTTGTCCGCTGCCAACATTTTAAGACACAGTAAACACACTGGTCTTTCCTCGTCTCCCACCGTAGTCACAGTGAAGCCAAGCACTACAAACGCTTCATCATATTTCCTTGTCTTAGCTTTAGGGTGACTTTTGTTTGTCTTATTATCTTCGTCTCTCTCTGCCTTTCTTTTCATCCCTGTTAAATATTTTTCCATGGTGTCTCTTGAGGGTTTGTTCACTGCACTTCATATCTCCTGCTCTGTGCTGTGTGTGCGCATGCTCATGGAGACCCTATGGAGATGGAGACCCTAATTGCTTCCTCTTATGGCATCCCCAAGCCAGCACTCCCAGTCTTTGAAAGTGGATGTGAGAATGACTTCGCCCTGCTCTAGATGACCCTTGACAATCTGATGAATAACCACCAACATTTGAGCGAGCGTTATGAATATCAGGTGCTTCTCGGGCAGCCCAAGTGCACTTCAATTGGCAAAATCATTCATGCATGACCCCAGACCATACACAGCTGCTCTCCATGCCCTGCAGGACAGGTATGGTCAGCAAAGGCAGTTGGTGCAGAGTGAACTGGGAACCATACTCAACTCACCTGCCATTAGATCTGGGGATGCAGAGGCATTTGATTCCTTTGTGCTCTCCATCCAGTCTCTAGTGGGCATGCTTCAGACCCTAGAGGGCCAGGGTGGATTTGAGCTCAAGTGTGGCTCTCATGTCGACTGCCTCCTTAGTAAAATACCCCCTTCACACTGTGATGGATGTGTGGAATACTGTTTGTGCCACGGTATTCTTCAGACAGGCACAGACCTGACCTATACTCTGCCAGATCTTGCAGCATGGTTGCAGATGAAAGCTCAAGCCAAATGTTTGCCCAGCAGAGCCACTTACCTTTATCAGGATGGAGGGCCCATATCTATCAAGAAAGAACAGCATGACACACGCCCCAGAAAGAAGGCGACCGCCATCTTCCTTTGCATCGGTAACTCATCAACCACTCAAGAGTCTGCTCAACCTAAGCTTTCTTCTTTCTCTGAACCAAAGCCTTATTGTCCATTTGGCAATAATAAGGAAAACTATCTAAACTCATGTGCAGAGTTCAAGAAGCTCAACACTAGCAAGGTTCTGGATCCAGGAAGGGGACCGGTGTTGGAAGTGCAGCTGCAATCATAAAGCCACTACTTGCACTCTTACACGACCCTGCAAGACATGGAAGGAGTTACATCTTACAGTGCTACATGAGGCCATTCAGTAGACATCTCAGAAAGTCTTGATGGTGAGCAGCTCAAGATCCAAGCTCTACCTCCATCCACCCAGTCACACACAGAAGGTGATGCTTACCGTAGTCAAAGTTCTCCTTCACCATGGGGACCGCACCTTAGAGACATACACTGTGCTCGACGATGGTTCTGAGCAAACCATTGTCCTACCACAAGCTGTAGAGCAGTTACAACTTGCTAGGCAGCCCAAAACTCTTCATCTGAGGATGGTTCAGCAGGAAGTGACAGAGCTCCATGGTGCCTCAGTCAGCCTGCAAGTTTCCCCTCTGTGTAAGCCCAACAGGGAATATTGGATTGACCAAGCTTTCACAGCCAACAGCCTGAGCTTATCTGAGCACACTTACCCAGTAGCTGCACTTCAGAAGTGCTATGAGCATCTCAAGGGATTGTCCTTGCCATCCATCCATCATGCCCAACTGCTACTCCTCATTGGCTCAGATATGTCACATCTGCTAGTACCAATACAGCCAGTGCACCCAAGTCCTCCAGGTGGACCCACAGCCATCTGCACCAGATTTGGTTGGACTCTCCAAGGTCCAACTGGCTTTATGCAGACATCACCCACTCAGCCCTCTTATCTGCACATCGCTGCTGTGTGTACAGCCACAGAACTTCTTAGGAATGTGAAATGTCTTTGGCAAATTGATACACTTCCCTATGTAGGTGAGAAGACAGCTTGTCATTCTAAGCAGAGTCAGCAAGCACTCACTCTACTGCAGACAGCCTCTATACAGGTAGGTGTTGACGGGATCCAGCGCTATGCTACCCCCTTGCTCTGCAGCCACACACCTACCACTTTACATGCTCCTAAAGAAGCTGTGCAAATCTACGCAGCACTGAACAAGGGCTGGCTAAGAATCCCAGAAAGGCAGATGTTTACTGCAGAGAAATGAACAAACTTACACAGGCTGGCTATGTGGCAAAGATCCCTCTTGATGAGGTCACACTGACTACGGAGTCATGGTACATACCACATCATATGATACACCATAATGGAAAGGACAGGGCTGTTTTTAACTGTTCCTTCTCCTACAATGGCTGGTCGCTCAACAACCAACTGCTGCCTGGACCAACCCTGGGCCAATCCATGATTGGTGTCCTACTTAGGTTTCGCCAGTATGCCGTGGCAGTAAGTGGGGACATCAAGTCAATGTTCCACCAGATCCGCTTGC
The DNA here is from genome assembly GCF_914725855.1 of Thunnus albacares. NCBI lineage: Eukaryota > Metazoa > Chordata > Actinopteri > Scombriformes > Scombridae > Thunnus > Thunnus albacares. The sequence continues at coordinate 455,851 of NC_058112.1, forward strand.
TGCACAGTGATCAACCAGTGCTGCGATTCCTCTGGCGGGACATGTAAAGAACTGTAGAACCAGGTATCTTTGAGTGGCAGGTGTTGCCATTCAGCATGAGTAGTCCCTGCTGTGCAGTAGCATGCTGAGGACCATAAAACACCAGATTCAGTGCTTGTAGAGGTGATTTAGCATTCCTTCTGTATGGACAACTGCCTCCACAGTACCTGCGGAGTCAGGTAGGTGGAATGAGGCCCATGTGAAATCCAGCAGTGGGTGAGTAAGGAGGCGCCCCAGCATAAGGTAGCATAGTGCCTCCAGAGCCTGGCAGTGGTGGCCGTGTATCTGGAACGGAAGGCTGTGTTGTATCTGAAGATATCTGGTTCAGCATAGCTCTGAGCCCAGGAGCTGGCAACATGGCACCATGCAATGTAGGTACTGAGGTTGGGTGTTGTGTCACCAGGACTAAAGCAGGGAACACAGCAGCAGGAGCAGACACTGCAGGAGGCAACATAGTAGTTGAGACAGATACTTGCACTTCTTGAGCTATGCTGGGAGCAGGTGCCGAACTCTGTGCTGGGGGAACTGTAGTTGGGGGATGTGGCCATGCTGGTATTGAACCATAGGGAGGCTTTATATCCACCAGAGTGTTTAATCCTCTCCTCTAGCATAGCTGCTTGGACACTGGATAGAGCCTGACTTGCACAGAAACCATGTGATGACTGAGCTGAGTGTCGTGAGTCCACACTTGGAGAGGAAAACTGGATATACTTTCTCCATGGCTGCCTTAGTCTGGCTAGTCTGTTCTACTTGGAAGCGGGAGTCTGTGGCAGCAGGCTGCTGAGAGGGAAGATACTCAACATTGTAAGAGGCCAAGTGCTTCGGTGGACGGTGGTCTCTGTGTGGTCGACTGGATTGTGGCTCTTGAGTATCCGAGGGTGCTGGCTCCATAGTGTTTAATTGGAACCCAATCTGGCTTGAAGGACCAATGTGAGGAAGGCAACCTCTGTTAAGTGGTCTGGGTTGGTACACTATGGAAATGATTCTGATCAGAGAATCTCTTGTGGTAGAAAAGTTTGTGTATTTCCACAAGTTGAACATAGAGGTATTGCAGTGGTTTATGTGTATCCTTCATGCACACATCAGAGGTTATAGACAGTCCGTATTATTGCCTCTTGGCAGGTTTTCACCGTTGTAACGATAGGGGAATCTGCCCCGCTCGTTTACTACTTCAAAGTCGGGTGGGGCTGTGTGTTGGGAAGATGAGAGAGGGAGAGAGCCTGTGTGTGACACTAATTAAGAGGTAAAACTGGTAGGCTTTCATACAATCAACACCAACAGCCATTCTATCAAAGACCTTAACCAGGGTACTGTCACTTGTCATATCTTACAACAGTTCACGTAGCCTCACTGAAACAATGTAACCTAACTAAACACAGTGCAGTTTTACACAGACATTACAACTACATTGGTAACAGTACACTACTAATAAGATGTGAAGTTCTTTGTGACTTTTGCCTACCTGAAAGAATGAATGAAAAATATAAACAGCAGCCAAGCCATTGCTTTAGAGAGCTGAACATCGCCCACAAGCATCCTCATGCCTTTCATACTCAAACAGAAAGGAAAGTGTGTGCTCATAGAAAGACTGCATGCTTTTACTTTGAAATGTGGAAATGACGTCGTCAGCAGGTGATCACGTGCTATCCAAAAATGCCTGAATGATACAAGTGGATTTTCGTTCGGACCAGTGGAAAGTTTGTCTCAAAACTCCACAAGCGTAAAACTGATATTCATAAATGCTTTATCGATTCCTAAATAAGAGTTCACAAATGCCTGTTTGAGAGTTGTGAATGTTAGGAAGATATTCACAAATGCTTTTCTTTTATTTTTAAATTAATTTAATGTATTCATAGATATTTTTTTTTAATTTGTGGAGTTTGTATGTGTATTTGCAGACTTGTTTTACATTTGCAAAATATTTTTGTAAGTTTACAAATCTTTTTTTTGTATCTGTGGAAGGTGTTTTATATTTACAGATTACACATTTACAACGAGATTGTTGATCTGTTCACACAAATCATTATGATACACATCTCTCTATATATAAATGTTGAATTGAAAGTGATGTAGTATTTATGCTTTATTTCTAGAGCAAAATAAGGTAATGTGCTTGTACTGTCCTCCATACATGAGTGAGGTATTTTGACAGCCAGATAAACTCCTTACTTTCAAGACTCCATAGACAAGATTGTATTTTGCCCACAGTTTTATTGGCTAAGGAAGGGTAAAACTGAAAACAGATACAGGAGGTGTGATTATTTAAACTGCATTGCATTCGACAACAAGCTATTATGTGCTTAGCTTATTAAGTTATCTTTTTAACTAAATTATTTTTTTGTACTAATCGTATATAAACATGAATTATAATAACGATGGAGCAATTAAATCTCCAGACTAGTGTAAATAAGTCTATGATCAAGAGAAAATATAGCTGTAGCTATCGCTGTGTATGAAGTAATATAGAATGTAGCTAACATATATTGTATACTCACAAAATGATCAAATTATATGAAAAGAAACTCTAGAAATGCCCTTAAGCATGAAAAGCAAAGATACATACAGACGATGTTGCCATACACATAAGATGTGTGCATTTGGATGCAGATTAACTAACTGCAGGTCTGTGATACTGTCTTTCAGGACACTGAACATTAACTTCCTGTTTCCTGTCTAATCACATGATGTGGAACATGGAGTAACTACTGAAAATACCACATTCAACCACTAGATGGTGCCTAATCAACAATTGAAAAAATTAAATACAACTGTAACAGAACAATACTATTAGGAAATAAAGGCTTTGAAGGGTAATAGGACACTTTACATACACTATAAATTAACAGGTCAGATTCTTTACTTTAATCTTATACTGCACAAAAAATAATAATGCATAAATATCACTGTTATTGCTAATCATTGGTATATCCCAGACTGTGATAATGAAAAATTAAAAAAAAATAAAAAAAATCCCCCTTGTCTTTAGTATATGGAAAATGTTTAAACTTTTTTCTTTTTTAATAAAGGTTAGTGGTATTACCACAAAAACTGACATTTAAAGTGTTAAAATTCTGAAAATGAATGGATATTTGGTAGTTATGATCAGAACTTAAATTGGTTAATAAAATAACTGAGTGAAAGTGAAAAGATATTAATATATCATATTTTCATGGCAGTTTTTGATGGGGACCTTTTAGGTCCCTGATATGCTCTATTGATAGTATTTAAAAGTGAGGCACAACAGTTAATATCTTCAAATACGTGATCTGGGGCAACCACTTCCTCTGGATGAAATTACAAAATGAACCCATAATTTTTCTCATGCTATTATAGCCAGATAAACGTATCAAACCACCTGTTAAAAGGCACTAGAATACAGGAAATGACATCTGCTCTGTTAAAATTTTTCTGGGGGAGGTCACCCAGATCCCTGTTAGATTGTTCCACTCAAATTTTCAATGCTTCCTACACCCATGTTCACACTATTATGTATCAAAGGTCCAGGGTCCTCCAATGCCTGTCAGACCATGTATACAGTAATGAGTAATCCACATACACCCGGGTATTAATGCACAGTTGATATTAGGTATTTTCTTTGTGTTGCATGCATCTTAAGGAATGTAAGAAACCTTTAGTTGAGGCACCATGTTCATGTGTCATAAAGACAAATGTGGATAACATCTAGTGTGAGGCCCTTAGGTGTAAATTCATTAGCTTGATAGGAGTGGCGCCAAGATGTTTGGCAGATTGACAGCTACATATCATCACTCCTCATACTAAGGAGAATACCACTGATAATGGAAAACATATGTTGAAGACATGGCAAGGTATAAAAGATCCCTGCTCAGTTTGCTTGTTGTTCATTGTATTTGCATGTGACAGGAAATAAAGCCGTATTCAAACTTATGCTTCTTTGTGTGTCTCACTCTATTCAGGATCATCAAATTTACCTAGTTACAACAGTGATTATACAGTAAATACATCTAGACTCGAACACAACAGTAATTACAGATACTCTGAGGAAAAGATGCCTCGGGTCCTCCTGTCATCTCCTCCTCCCTTTGTCCCTTTGTCTTCTCTCCTTTTTTCCTCCCCCTTTTCCTCCTGTCTTCTGTCCTCTGCTCTCTTCCTGTTGTAAACAATGTTACGTCATTGTGACATCATCTGATACACAGAGGAGAGAATAAGCCTCTCATTACACACGTACAGTACACACTCACACATTTACACACGTACACAACTTGACATATATCCAATGTAAAGCCTTCATCGGACCTCCAGTATGCAGCAATTATACTGGCAGACAGCAGTTCTATCTATATGAGAGCATTAATTACATACTGACCTGATCCACACAAAGAGAGAAAGAGAGGAGAAAATTCCAGAACATTAATTACATACAGTTGACAGAGAAATGGGACAAGGTGACATCTTAACACTCCTCTCATGACATCATCTGAAAACTTTTGTGGCTGCATGTGTGTGTTTCATATTGACTGAGGGAAATTAGGCTATTAGCATCCAAGATTTGGGGCTAGGGTAGCGTGTTGTGAATGGTTGGTAAGAGCGATACTCAGCATTCAAGAAGTTTAGAGGGTGATGTGTTTTTATCTGCTTCTACGGAACTGAAAACACATGAAGAAAGGTGTAAGGAATGAAATTATGAATAAGTTCTACTCTTTATCGGGTTTGGGAAAGTTTGCGGTGTTTCCATCAGCTAAAGAATGATACATAATAGAAACAATGTTAGCCCATAAGAAAGCTAAAGCCCAAAAAATAATGAATGACCTTAGTGTTTGACATATTTGTCACTTATCCACTGTACTCCATCTGACTCTCCTGCTGTCTCTGCTGTGGTACCTGGATGTTCATATTAAGAGAAAATGAAACATTCAGAAAAAAATCAGCTGTGTGTCTCTGGATACTCTGCATATGTTAATGTTCACATCATAACAACCAGTTACAGGTAAACAGCTGCTTTAGCTGCAATGTTTATCATCAAGCCTAAGGGTCCATGCATGAAGTACAATTCATTTGCAGTTGTTCACGTTGTACAATGACAAATCCTATTTTCAGGGTATTTCCTAATTTCATTATCTTAGGTGCAAGTCAATTCAGCACCAAATGTCAGCTTGTTCCATTATCCAACTTGTACAATGAAAATTGAAACGGGAAGTCGAGAGCTAGAAACAGAGACAGCTTGCCTTCAAAGTAAAAGTTGCACGTTTTGAAATGTGTTGGCTGCAACGGTCAATTTAAGGAGAGCTAAACTAAATAAATAAACAAATAGCCTAAATAATGAATATAATTCATAACTTCTTTTACACACTTTGGAGATGAAACTATGTAAAAGGATACAGAGGCGGCGGAACAAACCCTGGGGATTTTCAAAGTAAGCGCAGCGTTTTTTACAAACGCTAAGTCCAACTTTATGTGTGTTTGTGGTCTTGTTGTGTGCATGACTTTATCAACTTAACCTCTCCAACCAAACACATTTAAATAGTTTACATGCCCACCAGTGTAGCTAACTGTTAGTTTCAGAAGAAACGCTAGCAATGCTAGCTGTTGTTGCTAATAAACTGCTGTTGTGTGCTAACTTTACTCTTTTATTATTACCAGCTGTTTGGCACCTCATTTGGATATTTGCTCATCTAAATCTGTGTGAAATGTCTACATTTATGGTAGAGCTTGTCATGGTAATTGTCTGAAAACACTAAACATACGTGAAATAATACACAAAACTTTGCTGGGTTGAATATTAAAAATGATTATTGTACAATAAGGAGACAGATCTCACACAAAGGTTAGCATCAGCTTGTCTCAATGAACATAGAGCAAACCTAATCCATTACTGTTTGTGAAAGAACAGAGAAATTATCTGTGATTGGTCAATATAAATTATTTTAAACATTTTCAGCCAATTGGCATAAGGCCATGAGATGTTATTTGATCTGGTCACGCATTCACCTCATGCATGTCACCTATATGGCGTCTTAATCTCCTTAAAACATAGGAGCCCAGAGCATCACCTAATTTGGGCATGAGTCAGGATGGGAGAGAAACCAGTGGGCCTCAAAGAATAACAAAAGAACATTGCTCTCTAACACACACTGTGTATTAAATACATTTTTTTCATGTACAGATGCTATAATGTGTGAGAGTACATTGATTTAGTTTTGTATTTGAGCACTGTCACTAGTCTTCTGACCACTCAAAGCGCTTTACACTACAACATGCCAACATTCACCCATTCACACACACATTCATACACTGATGGCAGAGGCTGCCATGCAAGGTGCCAACCTGCTCATCAGGAATTCTAATGCACACTGACACACACACACCCACACTACGACATGCTGACTGGAAGAGCAACAATTCATGAAATAAAGTTAATTTTACATGTGTATTGTGCTCCCTCCACCCATTTTAAAAAGCCTATTAAAAGGCTGAATGTCTTAAATAAGTAGAGGTAGTTATAAATACCTGCTAGCTTAAAGAAATGATGTGTTGAATGATGTTATGAATTATTATTGTTATTATTAAATGCAACATGTTCACTAAGTACACAAATAATTTATTGTAATTTGGAATTTTAACTGAAATAGCTGAGTAACACATTACAGGTGGTTCTAATCCCATACACTGTTTGACAAACTCAGCGAATATCTCCTCACGGTCCACTAGCTCTCCGTTCTGTGTGCGCACTGAAAAAATATCCAGTGTTAATACAAAGCACTGGCTCTGTAAATGGACATGTAAACACAGGGAAGGGGTGTATTTGTTTGGGTGTTTAGTAGGGATGTGCAGAGAACCCAGTATTTATATTTGTATCTATGTTTGTTGAGGCAGCAAAATTATTTATATTTATATTTGTGTTTGTATTTGAATAAAAGTGGAAATAGGCGTAAAAATCCAGTTTTTGTATCTTAATGAACTAACTATCCCCACACCGGGTCTCAAACTCAAGTCTCCCAGATCATAGACAACTGTGCTGAATACTGAGCTAAACTGAGTGCATCACCAATGAGAAGACAGACCTCAACTCATTTATACACCCATAACACAGAGACAGCACAGCATGTAACGTCAACGTCAAAGGCAAGTATTGCTTTGCACTTTTCATTTATTGCCTATTTTTTACAACCTAACTTTGAGGAGAGGAGAAGTGGAACAACACGTTATGGAGAGTCCCTTGAAAGCACTTTGCTAGTGTCAGTAGCTCAGCTTTATCTCTGGGGAACACCCCCAACTCTGGGAGTGATGTCCAAATTAGGAAATGTTTGTCATGTAGTAGGTGGATATGACTCTCCTAGTTGAGACCTGCTGATACATGTAACAGCGGAGCAGAGGAGAGAGACTGAGATAGCAATGTAACCGACCTGTGCACTGGTATTTAACATGTTTTTCTTCCCAAAAGCAAATAATTTTTTTAAAAAATTGTGAATAACAGTGGGTACAAAACAGGTGAGGTACATAAATACATAAACAGCCAAGAGACAGACAAAAACAAAAAGAATGGGGGATAAGTATCATCTGAGTCTGAGTATCATCGGATAATCTGTAATTCATTTGTAATTAAAAAATGAAAAAATGGTAAATCTGTTATTTGTTTCAAAACCAAAAACGGAAAACTGTTTTTTGTGTCAGAATCACATAAATAAAAACCATTCAAAAACGGCCTGTTTTTGTTTTTTGCCAGTTCCTTTTATCGTTATTCCTTTTTGGATTGAAAAATGAGCAGGTCTGTGTACAGAGAAATATGATGGGGTGAAATAATTCATCCATGTTTCATATATTGAGGTAGACCTCAAACTGTGTTGACGGATGGTTGGTTTAAATATCATGATACAAAAATTGCACCATCTTTTGAATTTGGTTTTCTGGTTTTTTGTTTGGAAACAAAGAAGGGATAGATCACATGAAATACAGACAGACAGACGTTTTGCCTTTCATAATTGATGATTATAATTGAATAATAATTAATTATGCTCTTACTGAGAAGTGCTGCACATAATTTTGTTTTATAAGCTAAAATGATAATAAAACTGTTTTTCATATCAAATGAACGAGCTGTCTTTCATTTTCAAATATTCTGTTGGTGCATGAAGTAATGCAACAGTTTTTTATTGTATTGCCGGTTCATGTGCAGCTGAGTGACCATAATTATCATATTATGCATTATAACGCATTTTGGGCCAAATCCACAAAGAATGGATTGCACCCACTAAGCGCAGCACAGCCTTTGCACCTGCAATCTGCCTCATCTTAAGGTCCTATTAAAAAAAAAATGCAGCTGAGTGCAATTTGCCCTTGTTTTGCGTCTGATTGAGTGAGGAGAGCGGTTTCCAGTGTTTCAGGCTTTTTTCTACATTTCAGCACACAGATTGGTTCATAATGAAAACTGCACAAAACACAAAAGCCTCAATTTGCATGTCTTTAATTAGCAGAGGTGTGCACACACGGAGCTCTCCACAATCACAAACCAACTTTCATGTATTTTTCATCTTTTACTTTACTTTACCTTTACTTTTCTTTTACTCTAGTATTTCACATCTTTAACAAAAATGTCAAATCTCAAAATACAGCTCTTAATCCTAAACCTCAGGGCAGGTCTGAAACGTGTTAGATTAATGTCTGAATCTTACAATAATGTCGTTCAGGTGTCACTGAATGTATCCGGGATGTTGCAGAAACATCAGTACTGATGTTCTGTTTGTGGCCCACAGCTGGTTGTGTGTCTGGCAAGACACTTAACCCCAAATTGCTCCTGATGGCTGTGCCATCAGTGTATGAATGTGTGTGAATGGTTAGCTTCCTCTGATGGGCAGGTTGGGACCTTGCATGGTGGCCCCTGTACCCATTCAGTGTATGAATGTGTGTGAATGAGTGAATGTGATTCATAGTGTAAAAAGTGAGTCGTGGTTAATCAATATTGCTTAGAAATGTGTTGTGAATGTGTTTCTTGGCTTGGTTTGTTACTTGATGAGTATAGGTTAGCATAGAAATCTTTGAAGATGTCGTTTATTTCTTCTGGTGTCTGCATGATCGTCTCTGCTGAGTTCATAATTGTTGTGATTGTTGTTTTTTCTTTATTTCTCTTGATTTGGTTGGCAAGGTATTTTACAGATTTATTACTGTATTCAAAATTTTCATATCTAAGTCAAAATATGAGACACTGAGTTTTCCTGTATGTTCATTCAGCTGTATTTTGTATTTCTGTAAATCATTCTGGGTTTGTGCTGTGGGATTAATTGCATTGATGTTTTCTAATTCCTTAATATTGTATTCTATGTACTTTTCCTGTTCATTGTCCTTTTTCTTATATGTGGAGTATGATATGATTTTTCTAGATTACTTTTCTAGACTACTTTTCCTATTTCTAAAAGTAGTGGTGGTGTTATTTCTGGTGAATCATTTATTTCCAGGAAGGAAGCCCACTCTCTTTTAATGTAATTATCAAAGTCAAGATGTTGAGTAAGGACATATTAAATCGGCATCTACTGGATGGTTTGTGAAGATGGTAAGTCCAGTTGAGAGAGACAAGAGCGTGGTGAGATTTGTGGACTTATTGAGTTACTGGTTTGGAAGAAGTCAAGTAGTAGGAGTGATGAACCGACAAAAAAAAAAAGAAAATTCTCTGGCAGTCGCGTGTTTTAAGCGCCAACCATCGCTAAGACCATTCATGAACTGTTTAATTGTTTCGGTGGATTAGTAGATATGTGTGCTGGTTATATTATTAGCTCTGTCTAATGATGGATTTATGACTGTATTGAAATCTCCTCCAATTATTATTGGGAACTCAGACAAATTGGAAAGAGAGGTGAAAAGGGTATGGAAGAAGGATGGGTCAATGGGGCAATTGTTATCGGGCTGTTATTTATTGTATTATATTATTGTGTTATTTTTTATAAACATTATAATACTTATTATGACAAATCATCCTTCAAGATCTTTGATGATATTGTTATGAATAAATTAGATGTTTTTATGTATTAGAATGGCTATCCCTCTTTGCCTGGAGTTGAAATAAGCAGAGAAAATTTGATTAAATTGTGGTGTTCTTAATTTATGACCATCGGATTCAGATATGTGAGTTTCTTGTAAGAGGTATATATCTGGTTGCAATTTGTTAATGTGGTTGAATACCTTGAGTCTTTTTGCCTGTGAACCGATTCCATGGATGTTCCAAGTTAAAAATTTAAGTGAGTTTGTGGTGACAGGGTGTGGGCATCTGTAGCTTGTATGGTTTTTGCGTTCTGTGCTTGGTTGTGTATGTATGCTTGAGTATATGCATATATAGACTTGGCTATGTCTATGAGTAGGTGGGTGGGAAAAAAAATAGCATGAGTGAGCATGAGTGGAGTGTGTGTGAGGGTCCTTGTGTGTATGTGTCCGTGTATGTGTATGTGTATGTGTGTGTGTATGTGTCTGTGTGTGTGTACATGTGAAGGAGCCAGTAGGTAGGTATGGGTCCTCTCAGTGTATGTTTTGGATGAGGGGGGACTGACATGAAAGGAGGAGAGAAAAGGGAGACAAAGACCAGATGAAAAAAATTGAGAAAGTGACATAAAAATACAAGATATAGTCATAAAGACATAGACTTTCTTTTTTTAAGTGCTACAGTGCCTAGTGAAACCAAAGTGCATTATCATGAGTAGGTTAGAACTGTCGATTGAAATGAAAATTGGGGAGTCTGAAGATAGAAATATTGCCGGATGACTAAGACTAAACTATGAGACTAGAATATCCAGGAGGTTGTTTTTTTGTCACAGAACAGTTTGCCATCAATGCATTTTCTGTTTTCTGACTGGGAATAGTGTTTTACGTCTGTCTAGTATTTCTCGGGGGAATTGGTCGTTCAGTGCCTTTTAGTTGCCTGCCGTGCTGCTGTACCTGTTGTTGTAATGTTTGAACTTTGCAACAATGGGTCATGGGCGTTTGTTGGTGGGGGGTTTTTGTCTGATGCGGTGAACTTGGTGGAATTTGTTGTTTACAGTAACCGGGGGGATTTTGAGATGAGTGGTCATGAATTCCTTAATCAGCCTTTCAGGATTGTAGGTTGGAGAAAATTAGATTAATGCGAGACTATAGATCGAGTATGTTTTCTGTCATGTCCTTGTTTTCTTTAGCAACAGAGGTGAGCTGGGTTGTGAGCGAGGTAACGGAGTGTTTCAGAGATTTGTTGTCTTCTGTAAGTTCTGTAAGTGTTGTTCCTGAGTGAATTCCAGGCTTTTGCGGAGGTGATGGAATTCTTTATGCAGTATTTCGACAAGAGCGATTTGTGCGTCAAGACCAGAGAGTTTATTGTCAATTGAAATGAGAATATCACTGACCTCAGTACAGCATGATTTGTCCGGAGAGTTTTGGATGGAGTCGGATTAACAGAGTCTCTTTGATGATGGTGTTGAGGCGGTGTTGTCCATGTCTTAGCTTTTTTAATCATCAGTCATGATGCAGAGTCAGGTGAAACATTCATCAATATAATCCTCAAGGTCTTCCAGGTTGTACAGTTATGTTGATGTAGTTTATTATAGTCCAGAGAAGGGTTTATTTTATTGAAAAAAATCACGGTTGTAGTTCTGTTTGTGATCTAGCAGCTGGGGGCTGCCATCTTGATTCTCGCACTGATTTTGTCAGATCTCACAGGCACAGGTCTAGCATTCTCTCTCCTGACAAATTATTTGTGTGAAATAAATGTTTGTAAAAACCCAGTATTTGTGCTTTGTCAAAAAATGTATTTGTATTCAGGCACACCCCTATACTGCATTGCCTATTTCTTGCCTCAAATGTTTTCAGAAATAAATATATTATTATTATTATTATTATTAAAACATTGTTGTGGTTTAAAGACTGCTATCCTGGAAGATATTCTTTTTGAAGGTTTTCAGAAGAAATAGAAAGGTATATTAATCCTCTAAAGATTTTAAATGACTGAACATATTTAGACTTTAGGGCTTGCACTTTATTGGGAAAATGATTTCTCGTGTTTCACTTTTAATAAGACAATATATTACAATCAATTTGTGAAGGGACCTACAGGTATCATTTGCCATAATTATTTTCTGTTTGATAATGAGTGCTACATGTACTTCAGTAGTTTTATGTTGCTACATTTGTTGTATATGTTATATGTTCTTGGGCTGTTTTCATGTTTTGGTGAGCTTAAGTCAATCTGACACGGTGACAATGAATTCTGATGAAAATGCATCCTTTATAATTATAATGTGGAAACAATAAACCATTTATGAAAGAATTCTGAACCTCAACTGAGAAAATTCAGTGAGTCACCAATTAAGTCTTGAAAAACAATCTTTAAATAACATTCTGAAAGGATTTATTTCTTGTACTTATGGATGGATAAAAAAACAATAAGATAACAATAATGATACCCTTTATCATGCAAAACTCCCTTCCTACTCTAGTCAATTGTGTAGACTGAAAACAACATACAGGAGGAATTAGAATCATACTGATGCATTACTGCCATCTTCTGGCAACTGAATATCAATTCAGAAGAGGAAACATACTGATGACTGGACTGATAATGCCACAAGGAAAACTGCAGTGAATCAAAGGGAAGAACAGTTCCAAACTATATTATTTTTATTAAAGAATTCTAACAATCAGCTTCTTAATGGATTATTAAACATCTAACCTATGTTTGTAATTTATCCTTTCATGCTGGTATTCTGTTAGTTAAGATGAAAATAGGTAATTTCACTCTATAAAAACTGAGATAAAGACAACTGTCTTCACTTTCATGTTTTTAAAAAGTTATTGAAGAGTCAAGTTAATAACATGCAGTAATGGTACATGAATAAATACAGATGGAGAGGAGGAGAGAGGAGCTCATTCCCACTTTAGTGGACTTTCTGGGGAAGATCTGATTAGGAGAGATGGCATACGTCTCATTTTGGATGGAGCTGCTCTCATATCTAAAAATATGGCTGAGTTTATTAGTAGACCAAAATCATGACAATCCAAAGTTGAGACCAGGAGGCAGAGCTGCAGTACTACATGCTTCTCTGCGCTTCTATTAGAGCAGTTACCCACCCAAAACCACATAGTGGTCAGTCTGTCACCTGACCATTTAAATCTATTAAAGCTAAAGTAAACAAAAGAGGAGTCATTTATAAAAAAAATAAATAAAGTTAACACCACTACTGCAATAGTACAACAAAATAGGACAATTGAATGTGGACTCTTAAATATTAGATCTCTGTCATCTAAAGCTGTATTAATAAACAACCTAATCTCAGATTATCATATTGATTTATTTTGTCTTACTGACACCTGTGTGTCAGTCACTCCCCCCAGTCATATTAATACTCAAATTTCTTGAGACACCAGCCATGGAGGTGGAGTATCTCTATCGTTTAGTCTGGCAAGATAGTCTTAAATGTTGTTGTATGTTTTGATGTGGGGGACTATGGATGCAAATTAGCTTCAAACTAACTGCAGCATCTTTAATGTTTAAAACTGCACACTGTCCCAATCAATAAATCAAATCAATCAGTCAATATATAGGAAGGCCACAGATAACCTACTGAAGGAAACTGTCGTGTGACATTTACATGAGGGGAGATTTGTGCACTGTCAAGAGTGACTCAACTCAATTGTCGTTGAGAAGTGTGTCATCACCTGTACACTGTTGCCAGTGTGACTTTTTTTCCCAACTTTATTGAGCAAATTCATTTTATTCAGCACAAGAAGTATGCATGTTCCAGACACTTTTCCATTAAAAAACTTGCTGTAAATACTTCACAGTATAAAAATGATATAAAAATAAGTTAAACTGTACAACACATGACAAAATGTAAGGGAAGAAAATAATCATAACAAAAACAAAAACCTATGGGGCCTGCTAAACAACTGGAGTAAGTTTGAAATGTCTAAATAATTAATGGTTTTAGCCAATTTATAATTTTTGAATTTCAAGTTTTCAATAGTAGTCAAATATGTTTCAAAATTTGTATCTTTAAGAATATAAAAGAAGGGTAATATTTTAAGTCATATCATTTTATGGATATAATAGTTTGCCAAGATATTAATCAAGTTCATTATGAAGGTTTTGTCTGCCGAAAGGTTTGGTTTGTTAAAATGAGTAATATATCAATTTTTGTTTTTCTGTAAATCAAACCTAAAAGAAGTAGCATGAGAACAATCTACAAACACATGCTCAATACTTTCCATCTCACAGTCACAAATATTGCATCTGTTGTTTACAATTGGGAAAAAATGAGATATTACCTTTGACAGGGTAGTACCTGTGTACAATCTTAAACAGGAATTCCTTGATTCTATTGATTCTATTTATAAGGTGACAGAAAGATAATGTTCCATTGTTTTCCATACAACTACCTATATTTACATATGAATATATGAAGATTGCAATATAGTAGGCAAGAATAAGGTGCAGGCTGTTGACAAATCATTGGACATTTGAAGTCAGTCGGGTTCAATCTCTATGAGGAGTTTGTTAAAATGCAACGTCTGGAAATGGCAAAATCTGCGCAGAAATTGAAATTAAATTCAAAATGGCTGATTTCTGTTGAATTTAGGGTATGGCTCCAAGAGCCTTTTTGTGCATCTGGCTGGATATGTTACACGTGCCTACCAAATTTCATTAATCTACATGGAATTAAAAGGCGGGGCTTCAAATTTGAAATTTTGTAGGGAACGTGCAAAGTTTCATAAGTTTAAGAGCATGTTTAGGCCCTCAAAAATGTGTTTCTTTGGGAAGACAAAAAAATTAAAGCTGCAAGCAGCGATGATTGGGTCATCACCTTTGTACATTTCAGGGTGTGCCGCAGTCCGAGGGCTTTTGTTGCGGGCATGCAGATGTGTTCAGGACTGGGCTCTTATCGGACATTGCACGAATGACTTACATATCACTTCCTGTGTCCAATATGTGCCGCTAGAGAACAACCACTAATTATACAACATGTTGCTGTATATCATGTGTAAACCACACCATATAAATTTCATGTAAATCCAATGATGTTTGTCTTACAAGGTTTACTTCCTGTTGTCAGTTGGTGGTGTTACGACTATGGCCCAATATTGACATGTAGACATGCTCAGGCAAGGACTTTTATCAAGCAGGTGAAATTTGGGGCAGATTGGAGAATGTCTGGTGGAGTTACAACACCTTCTTGATTCATGGTAAAACACTGAAGTTCGGCACATCACCATGTCAAGGGCATTTGATGAAAACTCAATATTTTGATAGCTTTTCATCACAAAGGTCTTTAGAAGACACTGACCAAATTTGAAGTCATTCAAGTTAAATCTCTAGGAGGGGTTTGTTAAAATACAATGCCTGCAAATGGCAAAAACTGTGCAAAAATTGCATAGTTTATTCAAAATGGTCGACTTCCTGTTGGACTTAGGGCATGGCTCCAAGAGGCTTTTTTGTGTGTCTGGAAATGATACATGTGCCTACCAAATTTCGTTCATCTACATCAAATTTAAAGGTGGGGGCTTTAGACATTGTCCATAAATTTGGGGCAGAATGGACAAAGTCCAGTGGAGTTACAACAATTTCCTGTTTCATGGCGAGAAATGCAAATTGACCAGCACACCATGTCAGGGGCGTTCCACGACGACTCATGATTTTGATAACTTTTCATTGTAAAAGTCTTAAGATGAAGCCAATCAAGTTTGAAGTAGGTTGCCTCAAATCTCTAGTAGTTCATTAAAATACAATGTCTGCAAATGGACTAAAAACTGCAAAGTTAATTGTTCCTGTTGGACTGAGGGTATGGCTCCAAGAGGCTTTTTTGTGCTTGGACATGATGTGCCTGCCAAATTTCGTTCACCTACATCAAATTTAAAGGTGGGGGCTTTGACTTTGAAATATTCTAGGGGGTGCCCTTGAGCCGTTTTGCCACACCCAACCCAAGACCCATATCAGATAAAATGATTTCCTTTTCTGAAATCTGTTTCATGAGTTTTTAAGCATCTGTAGCCCCTGGCAAACAGTGCATCGCCATGGCAACAGCTTTTGGTGAAAACTCAAAAGCTTCAGTATTTAGCATCATCAAGGTCATACAACTTAGCTGACCAAATTTTAGTTGGATATGGTTAAGCTGACAGGAGTACTTAATAAAAGAATGGTGCTTATGTCTTCCTGTTGCCAGTAGGTGGCGCTGTGATTATGATTCCGTATTGGCCTGTACATGTCATCAGACCTGTAGAATGTCAAGTTACAACAGTGGAACATTGCACGAAGGAGTTAAATATCATTTCCTGTGTCCACTATGTGGTGCTAGAGAACACCCATTAAGTAAAGATCATGTTGCTGCATATCAACTGTAGACCACACCTTGAAAATTTCATGTGAATCAGATGATGTTTGTCATTTAAGGCTGACTTCCTGTTGTCACTAGGTGGCGCTATGACTATAACTTAATACTGACATGTAGATGTGTTCAGGCCGGGACTCTAATCAAGCATGAGAAATCTGGCGCAGGTTGGACAATGTACATTCAAGTTAATTACAATAACTTCCCGCTTCATGGTGAAACATCGAAGTTCACCGCACCGCCACAGCAACTTTGTTCAGTGAAAACTCAAGATTTTGATAACTTTTCGTCGTAAAAGTCTTTTGACTCAATATTGATATGTAGAGGATTTCAGGACAGGGTTCTTATCAAGCATGAGAAAATTGGTGCAGGTTGGACAATGTACATTCAAGCTACAGCAACTTCCTGCTTCATGGCGAAATGTCAAAGTTTGCCGCATTGCCACAGCAAGGGTGTTCAGAGGAAACTCAAGATTTTGATAATAGTCTAGATGACACACACTGATTTTGATTTTGACCACTACATTCAAAATGGCTGACTTCCTGTTGGGTTTAAGCTATGGGTCAATGAGACTTTTTTGTGCACCCTGGCATGATACATGTGTGTACCGATTTTTGTACATTTAGGTTTAATATAAGAAACCCACCTTATAAACTCTGAATTACAATATATTAGACTCAAACAATTTGATAAAATATTCTCATCCACACTCAACACAAAACAAAGAGCCGTTTCTATCCTAGTCAATAAAGACATCCCATTCATCCATAACTCTTCAC
This sequence comes from Thunnus albacares, assembly GCF_914725855.1. Taxonomy (NCBI): domain Eukaryota; kingdom Metazoa; phylum Chordata; class Actinopteri; order Scombriformes; family Scombridae; genus Thunnus; species Thunnus albacares. The sequence continues at coordinate 472,979 of NC_058112.1, forward strand.
CTATTAATCAGACAACATTCACATTTGCAAACATTTACGGCCTCAACAATGATGACCCATCCTTTTTCCATAATTTATTCTCCTTACTATACAATTCAGCAAATACCATAATAGCCGGAGATTTCAACACTGTTATCTATTCTACAACTGACTGCTCTAGCACACGCGGTAACACAAGAAGCTGGCACTCAACTGAAGTAATCAAACAATACATGAAGGATCTTGGACTTGGCGATAGTTGGAGAATGAAAAATCCATCATCTAGACAATATTCATATTTTTCCTCCCTCCATCAGTCTTCCTCCAGAATTGACTTCTTTCTTGTAAGCAATTCACTCACCCACCACATCCAAGAAAACACAATCCATCCAATCATAATCAGCGATCACGCTCCAGTTTCCTTATCAATAAAAACTCAAACACATATCAAGTCTCCCACAAGATGGTGCTTCAATACATCACGCTTGGAGGATCCAGATTTCATCACATTAATCCAGGGAGAGTGGGCATCCTTTCTGGAGATGGATGACTCTCCAGAAATCTCACCATCACTCTTATGGGAAACAGGAAAAACGGTCATCAGAGGAATAATGATTTCATATTCATCACATAAGAAACGACAGCAACAGGAACAAGAAACTAGCTTAGAAACAAAAATCAAACACCTAACACACCAACTAACCAGCAATCACTGTGAACAAGAACAAAATGAATTAGCTCAACTTAAAACCCAATTGGAAAGCATCATATACAAGAAAATACAATTCATTATTCAACAACTCAAATATGAAAACTTTCAGTACAGTAATAAATCAAGTAAATATTTGGCTAATCTATTACAACACAAAAAAGAAATAGCAATAATCCCATCTATACTCAATTCTACAGGTACAGTCACACATAATCCACAAGAAGTCAATAATATATTTCATAAATTTTATAGCAACCTTTACTCCTCAAATCACAAACCCAGTCAAATAGAAATAGACACATTTTCAAGTACTCTGGACCTACCAACAATACCATCAGATTTAGCCCGCTTTTTAGATTCACCACTCAGCCCCGAAGAACTACATAAAGCTCTGCTCAAAATGACAAACAATAAATCACCTGGACGGATTTCCTGCAGAATTCTACAAACATTACTGGAACATATTATCACCACTATTCTTCAGAGTAACTACAGAAATAAAAACTACCTCCATTATACCCACTCACATGAACACCGCCGTAATGACGTTACTGTTAAAACCCAATAAGGACCTAACCCACCCCTCCACTTATCGCCCCCTCTCACTAATTAATACAGATCTCAAAATTATTACAAAAACATTAGCAACCAGAATGGAAACAGTCGTTCCACTTATAATCCATCCCGACCAGACAGGCTTCATTAAAAATAGACACGCTTCAGACAATATCCATAGACTTTTTGATTTGATCCATACATCACTGCAAAAACAGAACAAAACCATTACCGTATCACTGGATGCGGAAAAAGCTTTTGATAAAGTAAACTGGACTTTTTTATTTTCCACCCTCCACAGGTTTGGCTTTGGAGAGTCATTCATCCACAGGATAAAAACACTATACACTTCACCCAGGGCCACAGTTATTACAAACAAGATCACTTCACCAAGCTTCACACTCCACCAGGGAACCAGGCAAGGATGTCCACTCTCTCCATCTCTATTTGCAGTTTTTATCGAACCACTCGCCACAGCCATACAACAAAACAATGAAATCAAAGGAATACAATATACTTATTCAGAACAAAAGCTTAGCTTATATGCAGATGATTTATTATTACACCTACAAAATCCTTTCACATCATTACAAGAAACATTCAAAATAATCAACAACTTCTCCACAATCTCACACTATAAAATAAACTGGAACAAATCCACTATTCAACCTTTGACTGAAAATGCCTGGGATTCTGCAGCCCAAGATTCCTCTCTCCAACTCCACATTGGTAGTATCAAATACTTAGGCATTAATATTTCCACCAGGCTGTCAGAGTTGTTTAACCTCAACTACACTCCTCTGCTGTAAAACATAGAGGATGATTTTAAACGCTGGACCAAGTTACCACTTACTCTTATTGGACGCATTGCAACAGTTAAAATGAAAACCCTTCCACAAATTAATTATCTATTGTCATTACGTCCCATTACCCCCACTGACAACTGGTAAACATTAAACTCTTTAACAACTCAATTCTACTGGAAAAATAAAAAAACAAGAATCTCACTTTCAACATTCAATCAATCAATCAATCAATCAATCAATTTTTATTTATATAGCGCCATATCACAACAGAAGTCATCTCAAGGCACTTTTCACATAGAGCAGGTCAAGACCGTACTCTTTAATATACAGAGACCCAACAATTCCCCCATGAGCAAGCACTTGGCGACAGCGGTAAGGAAAAACTCCCCTTTAACGGGTAGAAACCTCAAGCAGACCCCGGCTCTTGGTGGGCGGCCATCTGCTTTGACCGGTTGGGTTGAGAGAGAGAAAGAGAGAGGGAAAGGGGGAGGGGGGACAGAAGAAAAAAAATCACAACAACAACAACAACAAGCACGAGCAGCAACAGCCAGGGAAGGATGCCATCAGGACTGTGAAGGACCGCGAAGGTTCGGCCCAGGACTCAGCTTTTCCTGTGAGATGAGAAAGCACAAAAAACTCCGGGGAAGAAGCAAAGTTAGTGACATGCATTGATGTTACATGAATGCATACAGATGGAGAGGAGGAGGAGGAGAGAGGAGCTCAGTGCAACATGGGAAGTCCCCCAGCAGTCTAGGCCTATAGCAGCATAACTAAGGGCTGATCCAAGGCGAGCCTGGTCGGCCCTAACTATAAGCTTTATCAAAAAGGAAAGTTTTAAGCCTACTCTTAAACATAGAGAGGGTGTCTGCACCCCGGACTGAATCCGGTAGATGGTTCCATAGAAGAGGAGCCTGATAGCTGAAGGCTCTGCCTCCCATTCTACTTTTAAAGACTGTAGGGACCACCAGTAAGCCTGCATACTGGGAGCGCAGTGTTCTAGTGGGATAATATGGTGTTATGAGCTCTTCAAGATATGATGGTGCCTGACCATTAAGGGTTTTGTAGGTTAGGAGAAGGATTTTAAATTCTATTCTAAATTTTACAGGAAGCCAATGTAGTGAAGCTAAAATGGGAGAAATGTGGTCTCTTTTTCTAGTTTTAGTCAGAACACGTGCAGCTGCATTCTGGACCAGTTGGAGAGTCTTTAGAGACTTGTTAGGGCAGCCTGATAATAAGGAATTGCAATAATCCAGCCCAGAAGTAACAAATGCGTGAACTAGTTTTTCTGCATCTTTTAGGGACAGGATGTGCCTGATTTTTGTGATATTACGTAAGTGAAAAAAGGCAGTCCTTGAGATTTGATTTATGTGGGAGTTAAAGGACATATCCTGATCAAAGATAACTCCCAGATTCCTTACGGTGGTGCTGGAGGCCAGGGTAATGCCATCCAGAGTAGCTTTATCATTAGATAATGTGTTTCTAAGGTGTTTAGGGCCAAGCACAATAACTTCAGTTTTATCTGAATTTAGTAGTAGAAAATTGCAGGTCATCCAGGTCTTTATGTCGTTAAGGCATGTTTGGAGTTTGTTTAACTGATTGGGTTCATCTGGCTTCACTGATAAATATAATTGGGTGTCATCTGCGTAACAATGAAAATTTATGGAGTGTTTCCTAATAATATTACCTAAAGGAAGCATATATAAGGTGAATAGAATTGGTCCAAGTACAGAACCTTGTGGAACTCCGTGTCTAACTTTTGCCTTCACGGAGGATTCATCATTAACATGTACAAACTGAAATCGGTCTGATAAATAGGACTTAAACCAGCTTAATGCAGTTCCTTTAATGCCAATTAAATGTTCCAGAGCGCAAAATCACAGGGCGGCCTTGAAGCACCAAACTTTCTTCAAAACTTCTTGTCAAACCAGCTACAACATTTACTCAAATGGATCCATAAAGATAATTACAGTATACCATGGTTACAGATAGAACAAAATCAATCACTACTTCACTCATAGACCTCCCATTCCTACCACAATCAATCAAGAAACAGAACTACTACAAGAACATCACAATCTCCTCAACTCTAAGAGCCTGGTGGAAAGCCCACAAAATCACCAAATCATCACTGGCACCATGTAGGTTCACCCCGATTTGGCACAATCCGGACTTCCAGCTGTACAACACTCCTGTTCACTTTCCATCATGGCAACAAAAAGGAATCACTCACCTCCACCACTTATTTGAAAACAACCAGTTCGTATCATTTAATACACTTATCCAGAGGTATGGGGTTGGGAGAGACTAATTTCTCCAATACCAACAACTAAAATCCATTATTAAATCTAAAATCAACATATCCAACAACATATTACAGCCTTCCCAATTAAGTGAAGAAAAAAAAATTACAAACCCCAAAAAAATAATTTCTAAAATTTATAAACTTTTTTCACTGTCAGAAACCTCCATAACACTCCCAACCACAAAATGAGAAAAGGACATGGCTCTATCTCCTAACCCCGATTTCTGGATAGAAATCAATAAAAACATATTTTCCATGACGACCAATACAAATTTACAAATAATACAATATAAAACCATCCACAGAATACAGATCACTCAAGGGAAAATGTTTAAAATGGGATTGACTAATACAGACATCTGTTCACAATGCACCTTGGGTCACATAGATGATTATTTTCACATCATCTGGTCTTGCCAGCCAGTTCTTTCATTTCGGACAACAGTTACAGAAAAACTCTTGTGTATCTTGGGCTGCAGAATCTCAGCATCCCCATCGCTCTGCTTGCAGGGAGACTTGACACACATCACAATCCCAACTAAACACAAAAACTCATTATTGATTTCTCTAACTATCACCAAGAAAATAATTTTTCAAAACTGGAAATCCAAACATTCCTGCCATATCACTGACTGGATCAATTTACTCTCAGAACACATCAACCTTTATATTAACACTTCATGACATCCAACCTTAATTGATTCAACTTTCTCAAACCATCTACACATCTCAAACCATCTACATTGAAATAAAAGTTTTAATACTATAGTGAAATGAAATAAAGCAACAACTATGTGACTAGATTAAAGTTTCATAAACAGATTCAAATATAAATTCAACACAACCCTTACTTTATAATATAAAGCATTCAATATGACTGTTGTTTTAATAATACAAGAAAACTTCAACCTGAAATTCTTCAAACATTATATCTTTACATTCGTATCACTTTAGAAAATTCAATCTTTCATATATGATTGTCTATATGATTGGTTTTCAGGTTGATAGATAAAAAGACAGATAGATAAAAAGACAAAAAGATTTCAAAATACAATTACATAGTTACCAAATATTCATTAACCCTTTGTCACTAAAGGGCAGTAGTGTCACATGTAGTAAAAATTGTAATAAAATCTAGAATTAATATCTCCTAATCCCTGATGGGATTCCAGAGGAGTGGCTACATTGGGAGTGAATTCTTGATTACATCTCAAATTTGGACCCAAAAAAGTGGAACATTTTACAAAATAACTCTCAATAATCTCTCTCTCTCTATGCACCCTGGACTCAAGAAGTCATGGTATATGAGTGGGGGTCACTCATCAGGATGGGGGGATGGTCAGTTCATCCCCCTGCTGACTCTGCTACCAGGCCAGTCCAGATTTTCAAATGTAAACATCAGATTAAACATCAAGCATGACCATCTGTACATCCATCTCAATATCGAAGGAAACAGTCCTGGCCACATGGATCCTCTGGGGTTCCTAATCGCCCGGATGGGGCCTTTTCTCCCTGCTGAGGTCAAGAGGAGGTTCTGGGTGCACCCGGTCGGTGCTGAGAGGCTTAAGAGGAGCTTCTACCCTCGGGCCACTGGGATCCTGGATGGGATTGCTATATAGGACTGTCCTCCGAGGCCATTTATCATACCACAGAACATGTCTGTCAAAAACTGCGTCAAGTTCAAAGCAGTGTTTCATCAACAAAAAGACTTGGGCTGTGTTTCATGGAGTACTTTTTGGACTACTGTTGGTACTCACTGCTGTATTGCCTGTATGTGTCTGTCTGGCCAGAGCAATCAACATTGATGGAAAACAGCTGGGACACAGTGATTGAGCTTGGGATAAATGCTGGCTCATGGCCAGCATGAACTTCGATGCTAATTTGTGCCCAAGTGTGTCTGGGACTGCTCTGGTGCTGGTGATGGGTGAGCATCAACTTTCTAACCCGGACCTCTCCCTTAACAGACTAAACTTTAACACCAGGCATGATGTCTCAAGTAATAACTTTTCGCTACTGGGCTGTGGAGACCTTGACAGGTCCAATGTCTCTCTCACAAAACCTGCTGCTGATACCACTGTGTGTCGAAACCCTGTAATAATGAGGCAGAGGTTATTCAAAACCTTCCAAACTGTCAATCATGCAAAAGTCTTATGGGACCCAAAGCTGAAACAAAGGGGGGTATTTGGTGGACATTTTAACATCAGAAGCATTATTGCAAAGAGCAATCAGCTAACTCATCTTGTGTCTGACTCAAATCTGGACTTTCTCTTTCTGACTGAAACATGGTTGAAACAAACAACTCCTGCAAGTGTGTTCACGGTGCCCAGATACCAATGTTTCAGAGGAGACATTCCTGATGGAAGAGGAGGAGGTATGCTTTTTTATGTGAGAGACAACATCAAATCTGAGCGCATGGTTTACAATGCGGGTAACACGTTAGAATATGTTGGGATAAAAATAATGTTATCCCAACAAATGTCTTTTAACATCATAGGTGTCTGTAGGCCCTTTCTGCAGATGACACTTTCAATGATCAACTCACAGAAGTCTTGAAAAAGTGCAATCTCAACAAAGAATTATTACTTATGGGTGATTTTAATGTGAACTGGGAAGATAAATCTAAGAGAAAAAAACTAAAAATGATCACAGAGAAATTCCAACAACTAGTAAGTAGCTTCAGTACACAAATTGATCAGATGTTTACTAACAAACCAGAAAGAATAACTAAAAGATCCCTCAGTGCATACCCAGAGCTAAGCAAGAAGAATTTATCAATGAAATTAACAGCTTGAACTGGGATGATGTACTGTCCTCTGATGATCTGGACTATGGCTATGATACTTTTACTCACAGAATCAACACTGTGAGGGAAAGATTTAATGTGAGGATACAGATAAAATCTAAGAATAAAAATTTACCATGGTTTAATGAAAATTTGTGGAAACTGATGAAATCTAGAGATGCTGCAATAAGGAAGGCAATTAAAACTAGAAGAGACACTGACATGCTGATTTATAAAGGTTTAAGGAACAAAGTTATCCAAGAGCTAAGAAAAGCTATATCTTGTTTTTATCTCAATATATTGAGTGAAGCAAAAGGCAAGAATAAATTGATCTGGAAAAAGATCGATAATCTCACGAGGAGGGACCCTAAATTTACAGGAGATTTTAAATGGTAAATGGACTGTACTTGTATAGCACCTTTCTAGTCTTCTGACCACTCAAAGCACTACACTATGAGTCAAATTCACCCATATTCATATGCTGAATGGGTACAGGGGCTACCATGAAAGTTTCCAACCTGCCCATCAGAGGAAATCTTATCATTCACACACATTCAGTGTGTGAATGTGTGAACCCCAGCTCCCCATCAGGAGCTGGGGTTAGGTATCTTGCCCAAGGACACATCGACATGCAGACTGGAGGAGCCTGGAATCGAACAGCCAATCTTCCGATTAGTAGACGACCTGCTCTACCTCCTGAGCCACAGCCGCCCCTTAGTACAGGGAAAGTTAATTGAAGATCATCTTACTGTTGCTTCTGTCTTTAATTTTTTTTTTCTTGAGTCTGTATATGAGTTGGGGAAAAAACTACGAAAAGGAAACTGGATATTGTTCTTATAGATACTGCAGGCCAGGCTTTTGAACTGGTAGAGACTAATGAGTTTCAAGTAAACAAAGCTCCAAAAGTAGAGAAGCTTTCCATTTGACACCATGTTTGTTAAATCACACAAAGATATTTTAATTCCCCCTATTGCTCATTTAATTAATCCTTAATCTTAATTAATTAATCTTTTACACACAGCTCCTTTCCTGATAACTGGAAATGTGCCATTGTCATGCTTATTTTTAAATCTTGAGACCATCTTGAAGCCAGTAACTATAGACCAATAAGTATACTGCCAGAGAGTACTCTCAAGGGTTGCAGAGAGAGTTGTCATTAAACAACTGACAACATTTCTTAATACAAACAATTTTGGTCTACATTGTATGCAGTTTGGCTCTAGAGCAAATCATTCCACCAAAACTGCTACCTTGCACTTAATAGAGCAAATTAAATCAAAGGAGGAGAAGTTGGTGCTGTATTTTTAGATCTGCGTAAAGTATTCACCACAGTCAATCATGATGTTTTGATATTGAAACTCTCTAAATTTAACTTCTCATCTAGAGCATTGGCATGGATGTCTTCATATTTATCTAATCAAATACAATGTGTTAAAGTTTGTGATGCATTGTACAGTAACATGCAGTGCAGAATGGGTGTTCCACAAGGGTCAGTTTTAGGTCCCCTATTATTTAGCCTGTATATTAATGATCTCCCTCAACGGTGTCATGATGTAGGACTGCAAATGTATGTAGATGACACTGTTGTGTACACACATGCAAAAACAGCTGAGTTAGCTGCTGCTCATGTCTCATGTCTGAGTCTAAATGTAAACAAGACAAAAGGTATGTTTTTCTCTAAAACCATGGTACAACCTCCTAACGTTAATATTGTCATCAAAGATGAAAAATATCAACATAGTTACTGATTTTAATTATCTTGGTGTGACACTGGATCCAAATTTGGACTTTTAGAGATATGTTAAAAACAATATAAGAAACTGTCTCTGTTTGGATGCAGCCAAGATATTTATGCATGCTATGATTGTTTCCCATATGCCTTATTGCGTTACATGTTGGGGGCAGGCTGGAGAAACAGCCATAAATTCCTTATACAAACAAACTCTAAAAACTCTGGACAAAAAGCCAATGCATTTCCATCACTGTAGGGTACTGGAGAAATACAATTTACTGAGCTAGATTTACTAGATTATTCTCAAATTTGTGCCTAGTTTATAAAATTTTACATGGTTTGGCCTCTCCTCCACTATGTGACTTTGTGTACACTCGCTCAGTAAGTTCTGTTAGAACCTCCAGAATATTCTCTATACAAGATTGTACCATACCATTTTTTCGCACTGCATTTGGGCAGTCACCTTCTCTGTGAAAGCCACAACTCAGTGGAATGCCCTACTTGATGATATGAAGAGTTGCAGTTCTATCAGTATGTTCAAAACCAAATTAAAAAATCTGCTCTGTAAGCTCTGTAACCACTGAATATAAATTTCATCTCATGGTCTTCTCATGAATGCAAATAATCTTGCTTTTAATTTGACAAGCTTACATTATCAATTGCTAGTTGACATTGTGGGTGTATGTGATGTGCTATTGTGTGTAGCTTTGTATTTTGTATAATGTGTTCTGTGTGTTTTTTGCTTTGTACTGTTTGTTGTTGTGCTGTTGTATGTTTTGATTGTGGGAGACTGCAGATGTAAATTAGCTATTAGCTAACTTTGGTGCAGTGCATCATTTATGTTAAAAAGTGTACACTGTCCGGATAAATAAATACAATACTTCTAAACAGATAATCACACAATTATCAAAGTTATACCATTCTTCATGTATTTACATGACAAATAACATAACATAACTTACATAATGATTAGACATTTCATTTACATCAAATTTAGGTTTGGAAATTTAGATTTACAGGGGGACTCCAGAAGTGTGAGTTAGAGTTTATGACTCTGGGTCTATTTAGATAAGAGAAGGGGTTTCTCTGTCCATGTTTTTTCAAATGACCCCAAAGGTCATCTATGCTTTAAGTTTTGGTCATAATTCAGTTATTGATCAGAAATGATCTCTTAGGAGGTCTGTTCAATTTCCATTTTGTCACAGTGTTTAAGTTTTGGGTAATGACCTGCTAACAGACATTCAATGGGCAAAGATGTCAGTTCAGGGATCAGGGGTGAGGCCCATGGTGTTTTAACCATGAATTATCCATGGACCATCCAATGCATGTATACTGCTTAAATGTGTTCCTGAATGGTTTTACAATATATGGTAAAAGGTGACATGAAATATGCATATTTTAATTTTATTGAAACAAGTTTAAATTGTTTTGTTCTATTTGTAACATTAAGGGCCCTATCTTATGCCCGGCGCAGAGCGGCGCTAAGCACAGCGCAAGTCTCTTTGCTATTTTAAGACCGACGCAGTTGTCATTTTCCCATCCAGCACTCACGTTGTTAAAATAGCAATGGCACTTGCGCCCATCAGTGCGCCCATGGGAGTGTTGGTCTAAAAGTAAGGTGGTTAGGTGCATTGTTGGCGCATTGCTATCTTGAGGCAGCAGAGAGCGATTGCGCTATTGACCAACAAAAACTTGGTCTAAAGTCAATGGCGCAGTGTTTCACTGTTATTTTAAGGGCACATTATCAGGACAGTAATATGCACCTACACAGGCGGGTGCACAACATACACTCTGCTTGTTACACACACAGGATGCGCAGCAGCGCACAAACATGCAAAAGGTAACAAATAAAAGAATTACAATGTGAGAGATTATTATTGTGTATATTAGTATATTTTTAAAAATACGTGCCATAATGCTTAGTCATAATATTTATTAGAATTAACTAATCACAGTAATGACAAATTAAATTGTTTAATTATTTGACCAAATCGTGGCAATACATGGAGGTATTTAAACAGGCGGACAACAACGGATCAAGGAAAATAAATCTAGACAGCTTCTAGCTGCTGCCAGCAGCAGGATCAGCACCTTGGAGAGCTGATCAAGTCCTGAGAACTGTGTTGATGATTCTTTACATGATTAAAATTAATGATTTAATTTTTGAACAATATTTAACAAATATTCTTTAACATTTTTGAGAGTACATTGATCAGGTTTTCATACTTTCAGCAATTAAAACCCTGCTGATTTGACTTGTCACTCCATGAACAAAAAGATTTTAAAGAAACCAAAGCTGTAATTAAAAAAATAAACCTTTTCAAAAACCAAACGAAGATAAATTTGCAACAAATTAATGAACAGGACCTTAAACTGGTGGTCTGGGGCTGACCATGGGAGGGTCCAGGAGCAGCAGTGTGCTCATTATGGACGAGCACGAGCAGATTTGTTGCCTCTGCAGAGAAGTGCTCCTTCTAACTACTTGGCAAATGCGCTGTCATAATAGCAATCCGCCAAGGTGCAAGCGCAAGCAGGCTTTTAAAAGGAAATGGGAGATGACACTGTATTTGGTTTATTGCATGTTACACCGAAAACACACCCATGATTAATTAGGAGACTGTGGACCATGCGCCTGGTGCATCGACCATTTTTCTGCCGTTAAAATAGCAAAAGTGGATTGGGACACACCCAAAATGCAATTGCGCCATGGGCTTCAGACCATGCGTTTTAGATCGTTAAAATAGGGCCCAATGTCTTGTTATCCCATGTACCGTATTTTATTTTTGAAGTAAACACCGCTGAAGGTTTTAGTGTAGTCAGATTAAACTTTATTCGGCATCAAAACTAAGATTACAAGAAATCAGCCAACGCCTGAATTTTCCACTTAAACGCCATCTGGAAGCAGATAGTGACGCCTGAACTGCAACTCGGCCGACTTGCTGACTGCAGCCAACCCGAACGGGAGCTTGACCGAAAGACTCTTTTCAGAGCAGCCTGAAATAGCTTGACTCCTCTCCACCAGTGGTTCAATACCACTGCACTGCAGAGACTCAACCCGGTCGAAACCCGGCCTGTCACACTTAACTGTAACTGTAGCTCCAGTTTAATCCACAACAACACTGGACCTGCTGAGACAACATCTCTGCAGCAACGAAACTCAAATCAACAGTAAGGCATATAATAGCTTTGTGATCAAGGGTTGATGTTGAAATTAAAAGATAATTTCTTTGGAGAGGTTGAATTAGCTTTTCCCTTAGCATTCCCTGTTGCAATATGTTAGCCTCGAGTTACACTTCGAGCCACTATTTCTCAACCATTATCTTATTTTCTTATTTTATTTTATTATCATTTATAGGTCTCAATATTCTTTTATTCATTATCTTATGCTTTATCATGTATCCTCAAGACATTTAGCTATTAATAAATGTCTTGATATATCTTAAGAAGCTGTGGTTGTGGTTTTCTTTGAGCACAATAAACAAAAGTCACTGTTGGGACAAGAACTTACGGTTTTGAGACTGATTTATTGACCAAATTGAAATTTAAGTTTTAATGTTTCCTCTGGACATTCTGGTTACTTCTATGAGGTGGTGCCCAGACGAGATTATGTTTTATATTAATAAAAGTGTTATGTTACAACACAATAGCTCCTTCCATAGCCATAACAATAGCTACAGCCATGGCAATAGCTCCAGCCATAGCCATAACAATATCTCCAAATATAGCCACAGCAATAGCTCATGTCATAGTCATAGCAATTGCCACAGCAATAGCTCCAAATATAGCCACAGCAATAGCTCATGCCATAGTCATTGTAATTGCCACAGCAGTAGCTAAAGCCATAGCCATGGCAATAGCTCCAGCCATAGCCATAGCAATAGCTATAATAATAATAATAATAATAATAATAATAATAATAATAATAATAATAATAATAATAATAATAACTTTATTTATATAGAACCTTTTAAAAACAGAGTTTACAAAGTGCTTTGACAGACAAAGCAAAAGCAGTACAATGCAAAGCAAAGACATGAAACAGAAAACAATAACAGATCTGACCTTAAAAAGATAGTGGCCAAAGGCAAAGAAAGACGATAAAGAGATGATAAAAAGTTTAAAAGAAAGATGAAAAGTTTCAAAAAGTTTAAAAGAAAGATGATCAAAAGACAACATTACATAAAAGCAAGTCTGTAAAAATGGGTTTTAAGAAGTGATTTAAAAGAAGTTACTGATTCTGCGAGCCTTATCTCCTCAGGCAGGTCATTCCAAAGTCGAGGGGCCCTATTGGAAAAAGCATGGTCACCTTTAGATTTAAACCGACTTTGGAACAGCCAGAAGGGCCCCACCTGAGGATCTAAGGCTGCAGGCTGGCTCGTACGGGGTCAGCATATCTGTTATGTAGCTTGGAGCCAGACCCAGACGTGCTTTAAAAGTGATCAATAAAATCTCAAAATCAATTCTAAAACGAACAGGGAGCCAATGGAGAGAAGCCAGAATCGGGGTGATGTGATGTTGTCTGTTAAAACCAGTAAGAAGCCTAGCTGCTGTGTTCTGAACTAGTTGGAGGTGGAACAGGGATTTTTGTGTTACACCGGAAAGGAGGGAGTTGCAGTAATCTAGTCTAGAGAAAATGAAAGCGTGGATGATTTTTCGAGGTCGGAATGGTGGAGCATTGGTTTAATTCTGGAAATGGTTCTGATTTGGAGGAAGCAGGACTGGACAACTTTGTTAATGTGTGGTTTGAAACCTGATAGCCATAGCTCCCAGCCATAGCCACAGCAGTAGTTCCAACCATGGCAATAGTTCCTACCATAGCCATAGCAATTGCCACAGCAATAGCTCCAGCCATAGCCACAGCCATAGCAACTATGACTATGACAAAAAATAACTTGGACTATGGCCACAGCCACGGCGACAGAAATGGCTATAGCCACAGCAAAGGGTGCGCCCAGTGGCACTGTGGTCACAGCCAGTGCTCAATACTCCATATATGTTCCCAGGAGTAGAGAATGCCCTCTCTGGACCAAGAGTCTTTTGGGACCTCGATCAAGTGGGAGGGTCCTAGTTGAGTGGCAGTGTGGCCTTTCTATATGCAGGCAACCCTAGCATTTGTTACACAGATTGCAGTGAAATGATTGAATGAAACAGACTATGGACTATGGAGTTATTTTGTTTCAGCCAATAAGAGTTGACTGGAAGCTTTGTGAAGAATTTTATATTTTATGAAGACTTTGTTATCTTAGATGAATCTAGGTGAACTGTTCTCTAGACCACTGAAGAAGTGTCAAGCCTGACTACAAAACCCAGATTAGTCAACACGTAATTTGATTGGTGTACATAAAGTGCTTTTGCCATTGTTATTAGCAAAGCTGAGTTAGGTTATGTGAACACAAACACCATTTCCTTCTGTTTCCTGTGAGAACTGATCTTTGACCCCTACATCTTGCTCCCAGCATTGAGTCAGACACATGCTATCCCTTGAGAGCTTGGCAGCCTGTGCTCTACAAGGTCCCTGCTTTCCTTTGCTTGATTCTCTGTATATTTTTTTAAAACTCTTAAAGTCTAAAAATACACTTGAGTGCGGATGTTGCTGCTGTGTTATATAAGCTTATGGGATTGAAGTGTCAGGAATGAGAGGCTGTACAGAAAGTTTCAGGATCTTAGTTCTCACAAAGTAAACAATCATGGAAGGACAGTTTCCTGGAACGGCTTCACAGAGAAAATCTGCCCAGAATTATGTTCAGGCTTCATCTTTTGGTTACTTTCTAAAATACTTGAGAAAGAATGTCACAGGTTTCCTGAGGGGAACACTAACAGTAGAGAAGTCTATCACTCAAATTGTATTTAGTCTATATCCAGAGTTTTATATACCATAGGAGTGTGATCATTCCCACGATAAAAAAGATTGTCCCACAAATGTCATGGTAATAATGGTATTTTCCTGACCTTGAAATTCGTTTTGCATGCCTGTTTGATACTTTGGTGACCAGCGCAGAGCGCACAGTTCACAGGTGGTAGGAGAGGTGTAGACAGTTGGGAGATTCATTCAAATGAAGCAGTGCAAAGACAGTTGTTGTATTTTGATTGAAATTTGGTCCTAGACGTTGCACTAAAAACAGATGTCTCAGAACCATGTCTATGTTTGGTGCAACGTCAATCCATGCTGATTTGGTGATTTTATCAACAGGTTTGATTTTATCAAACTAAATATGTGCTTCAAGATGTGCGGCAACAACAGATTAATGCTTAAAATATAAATAAATAAATTTATTTCAATGAAACACAACCAAAATCAGCACAGAAAATAACATTTAATGTGGTTAAAGCAGGAAAGTCAGTAAATCAGTCTGCATTGATAAATGAATGTGGGAGATTCCAACAGTGTCTGCTATCCACAGCCGTTTATACTGTATGAAAAACTTCTCCTCCAGTTCATTAAATCCCTGCAGCATCTGAGGGCAGCAGGACTGATATGTTGCAGCCTCTGAGAAGTGAAGCACCACAGTGCAATGCCATTGTGCTTGGCAATTCATTGTGTTTACCTTAATCAAATCATCTGATGTCACCAGGCTGCTACAGTATAACCACACACACACTTCTACACACATCAGACTGGTCATTATAACTTGATATTCTGATTTTTTATGAAGGAGATGTTGGGTTAGCAGGGCTCATCATAGCCTCTTTTCCAACTTTCTTTCTAGCAAAAGTGGTGTCTCATGTTATATGCTTATAACACATTGCAGTGCAAAGGCTGTTGTGTATACATTAGAATTATTGCTGAAATAGTGTTGGTCCGATATAATCATATATATGGTTTTACCAAATCAATTTCTTTATTTTTTTCCTATTGTTATAACACTAGTTAATTGATGAAAACAACTACTCCATCTGTCTTTGACTGCAGATTTGTGGTGATGTCAGACATTTCCTGAAGAAAAGCTTTCCATTTGTTGAGCTGTCATTATCATGTTTAACTGTGATAGGCACAGCTGTTTCAGAGCTATAAGAGCAGTGATGTGACTGGCTGAGAGAGTATTTAATAATCACCACACCTGCTGATCTATAGTCACCTTCACCCAGCCCATTTGCACATTGCCCTGCTGCACAAACATGAACTAAAATAGCAGGTGTGCATGGAGACGCAGTACGTGCGCCTAAGACATACCACCTTGTACTTGTTGTTGAACTTGCACAGATAAAATCGGGCCCAGATGTCTTATTTCTTGCTATGTGATCTAATGAATATATTATATAGATAATATGTTCATAATTCCCTCTGCCGTAAATGTTTTCATCATTGTTTTATGCTAATTTTTGGTTGAGGAATATTCATGCAGCGGTTCTAACAAAACTTAAAATTTTGCTTCAGATTTTTGCTTTTTAATCGACTGTTCAGGAAATAACAAAATGTGTTTTGAGTAACTAATTTTACTACCTTTTTCATTTTACAGGAGATAAGCGTATTTTAGTTATGGTCCCAGGCATGGTATTGCTTTATCAGTGTACAATACTTTGCACTGATAACTTTCAATTTTAACTGATAACTTGAAATAAAATTTAAATTGAAGTAAATACACCTTGAATCATGTAACAGTGCAACTTAATGGTTGACTGACATTGCAGCCTGCTGATAAATTATAACAAGAAGATCAGAGTAGTCCTCTGTATATCACAGAAATATGCAGTCTTCTTTTTTCTTGCAATTTCATATGTTCTTTATGTTGGTTACTCCAGATGTAAATATGTTCAAACACAATTGAGGTTAAGTAACGTGAGCTGTTTTGCAAGCATCACAGTCAGTGACATTTAAATTAACAGGACGAAAACAAACCTGATCGTGTTTTCACTCAGCAAGTTGTATGAGCTGTGGTGGGAAACAAACGACTAATCTCTGATGATTTGACATGTCATGGCAAAAAGGATTAAATGTTGTTGCAATTTGGTTGTAAATGGAAGAAGAATCAGTAGTTTTGTGCATTTTACAGAATGGATTACAGTTACAGTGAACTTTGTTATAGATTGTCTACATTCAGCTAGGATTTTATCTACTCTAGAAACATCTCAACAGTGCTCCTCATTTTTAAAAGATGTGGTAACACATAGTTTCAGGTTGTACATCACTGACATCATCTTACAGTGTGTGATGTGTTCTACAGGGTGTCCACCACAGTGCGCTCACACACACACACACACACACACACACACACACACACACACACACACACAAGCTTCTATTAACTTATGAGAGTGTTGCTTGGGAATGTTTTCAGTTAGTATGTCATGTTGACATTTCTTTGACACGTAATGCATCACATTTGAGTTATCACTATTGCAGTGATTAGTAGCCACTGGCAGAGAGAGAGAGAGAGGGGAGGGAGAGAGAGAGAGATACTATGCATGTATCAGGGTAGTTGATCTTGCAGTGATTGCAGTTGAGTAGAGACAGAGAGAAAGTGAAGGAGGGCACGTTGTGTTCATCAGAGTTTAATCGTTATCTAAGTTTAGATGTTGGCTCACAGACAGCTTCTCAAGTAACAAGGCTGCAGGCTCAGTTCAGCCACTCCACACTGAGACAGAAACAGCGCTACACAGAGAGCTTTACACTGATACAAGCAAAGCCACAGAAAAGTTGCAAGTCACAGGGAATAGTAGGAGAGGCAGGAGAGGGGCCTTGTCTATTTCAAATAATACACGCAGACGTAGATAGAGGAGAAGGACAAACTGGACTATTCTGTCTGGTACCAACTCTTAACCAGTCATCAGTTTATCTCTGCTTTCTACCTGCCAGACCTGGACAATGACGGAGGAAGCAGAAGAGGAAGTCAACGTCTCTCCAAAGACTGAGCAACAGACTCCACATTTTCTACAGGATATCATCTTCCATGGCAAGTTTAGGGTGAGTCTCCACATCACAATGTCCACCATATGTAGTTTATTTTAAGTTTAGAGCCTAATTTAGAGCCCATTTTAAGCTAAGATAGCTAATACGGTATGTCAGGCTGAATCTTGTGGAAATAATGTGTAAAGTGATGCACAAGGCATGAGATAGATCTTTCCATGTGATGGTGATGATGATGATTAGGCATAAGAAAAAACATGGAGTTTTGTGTTTGAATATTTCAAAGAATGAAGTTCAACATCAATTACTTGAACAAAGGTAAATACTCCTTTAGAAGACACCTGATTTTATTGCCAGTAGTTCTAGTTTAACATGACTAAAGCTTTTCCGTTACCAACTGTCTTCACATTTGTAGTTTGTTTTCCCTTGTCCTTACAAAGGGAGAAAGTAATAGATTATAGCATTTTTTGTCCACTTAGAATTCCCACTTTTTACATCCCACATAACAAGTCATATAACTGATTCCCTGGACAATGTTGATAGCCTGTCACCTTACGCCATCACTGTTCCCTCAACCTATGAGGAACATCAAAACAAAGTTCATTCTGCGTATTTACAGGAGAGCTCACACTGCACTTAACCATAGCTTATTTATGACTCCTCTCTGGTGGTCTGAGCAGCTGAGAGCTGATAAATGAAGAGCTGAATTAGCACTGCAAGGAAGGAGGGGACATAAGGCCTCATTTGTGAAAGATTTGATCTTAAGGGATTTGGCTGGCGATTTTTCTATATTTCTTATCTTTCTTATCTCATGTGCAAGCAAAACCACAAATTAACTAATCTACTAACAAGTATTTTGCGTGCATCCAAAGTCTGAAACTAGTATGACAAGAACAAACTGACACTAACACTGGATGCAGAAAGCACATTAACCAGAAAAGATTTTATACGTTATGGAATTAACATTCTCTACAACTGATATAAACCTTCCCTCAGATCTGTGGCGAGAGTTTATAAGTAGACTTCATGAGGAGGAATACTGTAAGTAGGCTCAGGTCACAACGTATCTTATAATTCACACACTATTTATGTCTCACAGAATTTACTCAGAAGTGCCACAGTAAGCATGGCAGCTGCCACCCCTACTATGACACCTAACTGCCTCCCCAGCTTCTGAAATCATAGTTTTCATTCACAAGGTCTCTATGCTGTCCAAATCCATGAAATATGTAGAGAATCCAGAAGTCATAACACAAAACCTAGATAGGGCACTGTGCCAAATGTGAACTACACAGCTGCTTTCACACACAGCAAGCCAGCCAGCAACTGACAGCCTGCTGTTGAGTTGCATCTGGAGCTGAGGATGGACATCACAGCTTTATCTGTGTAAACTTCAACTCAAACAAGTCAGTGATGAATGTGATTTACTGCACACTAAGTTGGATGGTGATGTTCCCAACTTCCTTAGTTTAAAACTGTACCAATTCATAATATAAATATCCTTTTGTGAGAAAGTCCTGCATTCAGAATTTTACTTAACCCACATCAATCATCATTTAGGCAGTGAATAAAACAACAAAAAGGAGAAAGGGGTTGCTCATGGAGCTGAAACTAAGGAAAATTAGCACTTCAGCTAAGAAAGCTTGAGGTCCTTTGAACTGGTTTTACACACTTTACTGAATAGTTCAGTCTCACAGCCATTGATGTAAGAAGTACTCAGACACTGTACTCAAGACACATAGTACAGTGTAAAAATACTGTTACAAGCAAAAGTCCTACACTCAAAATGTATTCAAATGTATGGAAGTATCAGCTAAATGTATGGCTAAGTATTCATGATGCAAAGTTATTATGTTGAATTATTACTATATTTGGTATATTACTGGATTAAAATAAGTGATGCATTAACACGAATGCAGCATTTTAAGAGGTAAGTTCATTGGTAACTGATGTACAATTAGTATTTATTCATTTAGCAGACACATGTCCAAAGTGACATACAAATGAGATACAATCAAACATACACTAGATCAAGGAGAAACTTTTGAGAGTAAGTGCCTTTAAATTTGGTTCCACCTGACAGGCATGACACAAGGCTTGCAGGTACATAGAGTAACATATAAATTCCTAGAAGATGAAAGTGAAATGAAAGTGAAGTGACCTGAGCTCTTTTTGGCTTGTTGAAGACTAGACATGCTACCATTAGTAGAGGTTTTACTGTGCCTGCTGACAGTGCTGCCAAAGGGCGTTACAGTCAAGGCAAGAGATGACCACTGATGGCCTTATCTTTCTGATGTTATGATGATAAGAAAAAGTAAAACACGCTCTCTGAAGTGTAGTGGAGTAGGAGTATGAAGTAAAATAAAATGGAAATACTAAGAACAGTACTTCAAAATTGTACTGAATACAGTACCTGAGCAAATGTTATATTCCACTCTCAGCAGCCCCCAAAGACAGCTGTTCTGAGAAGATGTGATGATGTCATGATGAACCCAATATCAGGGTACTTGCTCAGTACCCAAACAGCAAACAGCAAACTGCTCGAGACATGACATTAATAACAACACAGTGGAGCACTCCTCCTCCCCTTCATTTTGTTATTCTCATATAGGCAGGAGATTATAAGATGCTTTAAAATTAAGTAATTCATTAATTAATGCAGTTAACTTTTTAAAATAAAAAGGCTGCGGAACATTTATCTTAATTGCCAGTTATGTTTCATATTCTATTTCAGTGGAAAAAGGACACTAGTGAAGGGTTTGGTACACAGTATACTGGAGCAAGAGACTGAAAATGGTACCCCATATTCATTCAGTCAAGAATTAATTCTGAATCTAATTGGACACCAAGAATTGGACTCTAGTCGAATCGAATCATGAGATTGCCAAAGATTCACACCCCTCATGACAGCTTTTATTCAGGAAATGTCTCGACAGTTCAGAGTGCCATGACATGAACACACGTCACCTCAAATTTGCAGCCAAAGACAGATGGAGTAGGTTTTTTTCATCAGTTAGTTACTAGTAGGGGTGGAGCTGAATCCCAGTATGGTATTCG
Source organism: Thunnus albacares (assembly GCF_914725855.1). Taxonomy (NCBI): domain Eukaryota; kingdom Metazoa; phylum Chordata; class Actinopteri; order Scombriformes; family Scombridae; genus Thunnus; species Thunnus albacares. The sequence goes on from NC_058112.1 coordinate 493,749, forward strand.
GCAAAGCGAAAATAGTGGGGTTTTACAAATATTCATTTCATACAAATATTTTAAAAGTTATTTGTTTTTGGGAGGAAAAAAAAACATGTCAAATGGCTGGTTTTCCTCATGTGAGTGTGGTGGGTATTGTGTGTGTGTGTGTGTATTATACACTGCTAATCTGTATATAATAAACAAAAACATAAACAATATGGGACATTTTCAGAATACAAGGCAGTCTCGAACTTGGAAGTATACCACGAGTCGACCCTCACTTAAAACTTCCAGAAAAATTGCATTGCATTGTCTGTGTTTGAAAGTATTGTTGTCAGCTTGGTTAAATAAAACTACTGTATACGTGCATTTCCTCTGACTTAGTGGCTGTCCAAAGGTAACGGCTTCTAACATTAAATTTAGTTTGCTTCTGACTTAGCAGTTTGTCTGGACATGTGGCACCGGCAATATGCTGGTGATTTCAACTTGTTTTTCCATCACAAGCTTAGTGCGACATGTTTCCCGGTACAAGCTAATGCTATTTTCTCTTGTGAAAACAGGAGTGCAAGCATATTATTTTTTGTTCTGCTATTTTGCTAATTGTATCTCATGGCAGCCATGGGTTAGCTTGCACCAGTGTTTGAGCTTTAACAGCCATTAGTGTATCCTTATAGCTGTCCTCTTTTCATAACAGCAGTGGTGGAAAGTAACTAAGTACATTTACTTGAGTACTGTACTTAAGTACAATTTTGAGATACTTGTATTGTATTGTGTATATGTAGTATTTCCCTTTGATGCTACTTTATACTTCCACTCCAATACATTTCGGAGGGAAATATTGTAGTTTCTACTCCACTACATTTATTTGACAGCTTTAGTCATTTTTCAGATGAAGATTTGACACAATAATATAACAAGCTTTTAAAATACAACACATTGTGAAAGATAAATCCAGTGGTTTCCAACCTTTTTGGCTTTTGATGTCTTACAAAAAGCATTGTGTAGTAGGGATCACATTTCAGATGTCTGTGAGTTGTTAACAGCTCGACCCAACAGTGATTTTCCCCTGTGAACTTCTCACATGGTTTCATTTCAATAAATTTTCAAATGATCCAATATTTCACCAAAAATCAAAGATTAGAGAAAAAGTCCAAAAACTGAAAACAGATTTGAATATCAGAACTTCGTTTTTTCTTCTTTCCTCGCCCATTAATCAGATTTATCTGGTGACTCTATGGGGGGACCTGACCCCTAGGTTGGGAACCACTGGACTAAACTAGCTAACTGTATATAAAGTAGTTCAAACTAGCTCCACCTCCAGCAGCTACAGCAGTAACATGCTGCTTACGAACTGATACTTCAGTATTGATGATGTAATGATCTCATATACAGTAGGGGTGTGTCTGAATACAAATACATTAATCGGCAAAGCACAAATAGTGGGTTTTTTATGAATATTTGTTTCATACAAATATTTTAAACATTATTTGTATTCAGGAAGAAAAAAAAAACGCCAAATATCAGCACGCAGGTTGGTCACATCGCTATCTCAGTCTCTCTCCTCTGCTCCGCTGTTACATCTGTCAGTATGTTTCAACAAGGGGAGTCACATCCACCTGCTACATGACACACATATCCTAATTTGGACATCACTCCTGGAGTTGGGGGTGTTCCCCAGAAATAAAGCTGTGCTACTGACACACCCAAACTGCTCCCAAGGGACTCTCCATAACCTGTTGTTCCCCGTCTCCTTTCCACAAAGTTAGGTTGTAAAAAAATAGTCAATAAATGAAAAGTGCAAAGCAAGAATCACCTTTGAAGTTCTTTCCTACTCGTTACATGATGTGCTGTCTCTGTCTTATGGGTGTATTAATAGGTAGAGGTCTGTCTGCAATTGTCAGCAATGAGTAGAGTTTTAGCTCAATAGTCAGCACAGTCGTCTATGATCTGGGAGACTCCAGTTTGAGACCCAGTGTGGGGACTTCCTTCATAAGGTAGTTTATTCATAAATACTGTGTTCACATAGACATTTATTAGTGTAGAGTTTAGTTTATTGGTTTGAGTGTGTATCAGGAAGTGGATGTTAGTTTTAAGATGATTTTCTTTTCAATTATATTCTTCTCAATGATTTTCTTTTCAATGATATTTCAATGATATAATAATCATATATTCAATCATATATAGTTTGAGTGTACATAATTATTATAATAGTTTATTGAAGAACATTTATTTTAACACTTTAATATCCTAAAATTAGAAGTGTGATAAAAACAAAAACAGGATTGTTATGCCTCTTTCCACTTTTATTTGAATAAAAAAACAAATACAAAAAATTTTGCTGCCTAAACAAATACAGATATAAATACTGGGCTCTCTGCACATCCCTAGTTACTAGGGCTGTACCCGACTAAGAATGTTGTCAGTTGAATTGGATTTGGCTGTTCAATGCAAAGATTCAAATATTCATTCCTTTTTTTCATATAGACTATCTGGCAATCAGAAAATCCATTGGCATGAGTTTCAATGAGGATTTCAACCATATTAATATAGTCAAATTCAATAGAGTCAAGGAAACACATTTTTGAGCAATTAAAGATCATCATATGCAGACAGCTGCATATGATACAATATGCAATTCTTTGCGGAGAATAATAATAATAATAATAATAATAATAATAATAATAGTAATAATAATAATAATAATAATGATAATTAAAGCTGCAAGCAGCGATAATCAGGCCTTTGCATCTTCACGCAGGTCAGACGGCACCGCAGACGAAGGGCTTTTATTGCAGACATGCAGTTGTGTTCAGGGCCAGGCTTTCATTGCACATTGCACGAAGGAGTTAAATATCACTTCCTGTGTCCACTATGTGGCACTAGAGAACATGCAGTAATTATACATCATGTCTCTGTGTATCAACTGTAGACTAAACCTTGAAAATTTCATGTCACTCAGATGATGTTTGTCATATATTGCTGACTTCCTGTTGTCACTAGGTGGCGCTATGACTATAACTTAATACTGACATGTAGATTTGTTCAGGCCAGGACTCTTATCAAACATGAGAAATCTGGCGCAGGTTGGACAATGTATATTCAAGTTATTTACAATAACTTCCCGTTTCATGGTGAAACATCAATGTTCACCACACCACCACAGCAACTTTGTTCAGTGAAAACTTTGATAACTTTTCATCGTAAAGGTGTTTTGACTGTCTGTTGGAATTCATTAAAATACGCCTGTAAATTGATAAACAGTGCTAAAATTGCAACGTAAATCTAAAATGGCTGACTTCCTGATGGACTTAGGGTATGTCTCTAAGAGGCTTTTTTGTGCATCTGGACATGATATATATATCGACCAAATTCATTTACATCAAATTTAAAGGTGAGGGCTTTGACTTTGAAATTTTCTAGGGGGCGCCCTCAAGCCATTTTGCCCCACCCAAGCCCAAGACCCATATCAGACAACTAATTACACCCCTTCTGACACATGTGCCAAATTTCGTGACTTTTAAAGCATCCCTAGCTATTTAAAAAACAGCTTCCTGTTTCATGGTGAATAAAGCGTTGCCATGGCAACAGCTTGAAAACTCAAAAGCTTCACTATTTAGCATCATCAACATCTTATAATTTAACTGACCAAATTTGAGTGTGCATCTGGTTAACCTGCTAGGAGTAGTTAATAAAAGTATGTGTCATATAACTTCCTGTTCCCAGTAGGTGGCGCTATTACAATGATTCAATATTGCCCTGTGTATGTCTTCAGACTGGGACTCTTATCAAACATGTTAAATTTGGGAAAGTTTGTTTTGCAATGGTGAAACACCGAAATTCGCCACGTCGTCACGGCAATGGCATTCAGTGAATACTCAAGATTTTGATAACTTTTCGTCACAAAAGTCTTTAGATGACACTGACCCAATTTAAAGTCTGTCAGGTTAAAGCTCTAGGAGGAGTTGTTAAAATACCACGTCTGGAAATGGCAAAAACTGCGCCACAATTGCACAGTAAATTCAAAATGGCTGACTTCCTGTTGGACTAAAGGCATGGCTCTAAGAGGCTTTTTTGTGCGTCTGGACACAATATACGTGCCTACCAAATTTTGTTCATCTACATCAACTTTAAGAGTGGATACTTTTAATTTGAAATTTTGTAGGGGGCGCCTTCAAGCCATTTTGCCACACCCATGCCCCAGACCAATAAAATATTAAATTTCTGACCACTTCTGATGAATGTGCAAAGTTTCATAAGTTTTCAAGCAGATTTAGGCCTTCTTTGGAAGAAGAAGAAGAAGAAGAAGAAGAATTCCTTCAGTTTCAATAGGGCCGAATGGTGCAAAGGCCCTAATAATTCCTTCAAATACAAGATTGTCTTCACACTGTTCGGTGCTCAGGCTCTAATATTAAACCAGGACAAACACAGAAAGGTTCTACCTCTTTGGAGTTTGAGCTCTAATTATAAAAGTTAAATGTCATTCCAATTTTTTATTTGAATTAATTTCTTTAAACCACCAGATGCGCATGAGTTCTTTCCCCTTTAAATCTTTTTTTCAGCACAGACATTGTCACATGGCTTCATCCTTCCATCACTAGCTATAGTCAACTCCAGTCATGTTGAATTTCAACAACTCTTGCCCAGCTGTGGTGCTTTATCATATGCTAAACCCGTCAGGTGGAAAGATTGACTTTGCTAGAAAAAAGATGGCTCTAAATTCTGCAACTATGAAACATGACAAAAACTAAACTGCTCATATAAACAAACACACACTTCTACCTCTATGTGCTGTTCCTATGTCCTAAATCCTTACCCTTTCCTGTCTGTTCTCATGTGTATGCTGTCAGCTGTTGAAGGCTCTAACTCCAGAGGAAAACACCCGCTGCCAGCATGGCCTCTACTTCCAGGATGGTCAGAGGCGTGTTGACTACGTCCTGACCTACCCTGTAAAGAAGCCAGCTGGGGGTCGATCCAGTCGACAGTCAATGCACCTGCTCACTGAAATTGCTGTAGCCCGCAGCCTACGCTGTGGACCCCGGAGCCGTGACAAACATGTCCAATACCACCAAGCAGAAATGGCAAGAGACACATCATTATCTCCACTGTCATCACCGGAGTCCAGTGTGGAGCTGGGCTGCCCAGGAGGGACCTTCGATGGCCAGGAGGATCATAAGTCATTCAGGAGGGAGGAGTTTGAGGGGAAACTAAGAGACATGGGGCTGGAGCTGGAGAAAGACGAGGATGTGAGTTCTATGTATTATATCATAAATCATTAAATATATATATTTATATATATACATATATATGGATGTTAATACTGTATTGATTAATTGTTGTTAATAATTTAATTGATTAAAAATATATAGATGAGGGACATGCAGCATAACTGTCAGAAAATGTTATGTAGATTTTCTATAGTTCCTGGTTGAGTCACTAGGTGGAATCTCAGAGTTACAGGGATGCTTGCTGACCATCCGTAAGGGCTACACAAATTGTAAAACAAATGCTAGTTTTGGTGATGAGCACTGCAGCATAAAGTGAAAATTCCACACAGTTGCTGTCTGGTGACTGCTGGTTTAGTTAGCTATATGAGCTTCATGCTAATGCTAAACTAGCATTTTGAAGATACTAGTTTAGAAGCTGTTCAGTTAACACAGACTGGGAGCTGCATATCAGAAAGTAGAGAGCACCACTGTAGCTCAGCTCAGGACAAGCAGGACTCTTATTACACATGCTTCCAACATAATTAAAACTGTATTGAACTGTATGAGTGACACTCCTGCGCTTTAAGTACAAATGCATTTTAGCACTGGCAGTAGGTCTAAATGATGAGAGATTTCCTGGACTGATAAAGTTGGAGCAACAGTATTTGTTGCTCCAACTGACCTAAAGTTGCCAGTACCAAGTGGAAGGTCTTGATTCCTATTTTCCTGAAACTGAGTGCAAATTACATTTGTTTGCAAATTAATTATCAATATGGACATTACAGAAGACTGAGAAGAACCTTCTCTTGAGAAGATTCTAAGAACTCTTGCATACAGGTTCATAACAGGAAACTACATGTGAAACTGAACACTCAAAGGGCCTTTTCACACCTGAAAGTCAGAACCAAGGTTGATGTTTTTTTTTACATTGTATATATTTGATCCATTTAGTTTTGGTTTCGCATTGCAATTATACAAGCGCACTACAGAACTTTACATGACAGACTTACGTCCTGTAGTCATCACCTACCTGGGCTGTGTCTCCCTATATTTGACATTGATTGGTTTGTTGACGGGCTTGCATTTGACATAAGGTGTGTCGTCAGTTCAGCAGGTGGCCTTTTATCACCATTGGAATTAATGGAGAAAAGTGAAATTCATTTTGTTGCCACTACATTGTAGGACACCATGCTTTCTTTTCTTTAATTCCATTGGATAAAACAGCCCTTCTTTAATTCCAAAGTGAGGAGATGAGTGAATTCCACAGAGACTTGGGGTGAGTGTCTCAACCCACATGAACTGACCTCCCAAGTGCAAGTGGGGGTCTGACAGCATGACACTGACCAAAATCAAATACTGTGACAAAGAGGGAGGTTAAACAGACCTCCTGAGAGACCATTTCTGACCAAATAACTAAAATTATTGCCTTAACAAAAAGCAACCAACACACATCAACTACAACAAAACTCTTCAAAAGTAAGGCATAACATGGCTTTGTGATCAAGGGTTGATGTCGATTAAAGTAAAATTAAGACGATAATTTCATTAGAGAAGTCGAGTTAGCTTTCCTTAGCATTCTCCATTGCTTCATGTTAGCCCCAAGTCACACACTTTGAGCCACTATTTTAAATGATTTTTTCTATTATCATTTAAAGGCCTTATTATTCTTGTGTTTTATTATCCTATGCTTTATAATATATCATTAAGATGTTTAACCATTAATAAATGTTGTGAAATTGTTGTAGTTTCCTTTGAACACAGAAGACAGAAGTCATTGTTTTGAAAAGAGCTAATGATTTTATGAGACTGATTAATTGAGAAATTGAGAAATGAACTTAAGCTTTAATGTTTCCTCCGGATATTAAAGATTTCCTTTTAGGACATGGTGCCCTGGTCATTACAAGGTGATTAATTAATAAAAGTAGGTTTAAAGTCCTACAATATTATATTATACTATATAGACTACAGTTTCTTTATCTTCAGGCAGTGTTGTAGTACTCGAGTCCAGGACTTGAGTCCTGATTTTAAGTCTAACTTCAAGTCCAAAAATCCCCAAAAATCTTTTTTAATTCTTATAAAGAAAGAAAATGAGAATCAGCAAAAATTGGACTTGGTAGGTCAGACTTTTAAAAAATTGGAGACCAGAATCAACCAAGAAAATTGCAATCAGTGCGTGGTCTGGGGGAGGTTTCACACTTGTAATTTTGGTTTGGATCAAGCTGAAAAGTCCAAAAGTGTGGACCAAACGAGGTAGGTGTAAAAGGGCCCAAAGTTTCCCCTTGTGTATGTGTGCATGTGTAACTTCAGTGTCCAACACAATTTAGAAACTTTGAGTTTCACACAATTTTCTGCTTTGAAGCTGTATGCAGATGTTTACACAAACCTTTATGGAATTATTATTTACGATTTATAATGAAATATGTATTATTATTATTATTATTATTATTATTACTATTATTATTATTTAACATAATTTTACAAGCTGAAAATCTTTTAGACCCTGTATTTTTCCTGAACAGTTAATCCAGACATTGACATGCCAGTAATGTCAGTGCTGCCTTATAGGGATATTTTTCATTTGGCACAGTTTCCCAAACCTCCAAATGTCTCCTCTCTCAGATCAGATTTCAGTCTGTCACAGTACAATCATCTGTTTGAGATGCTGCTTGATCTATCACTAATGGGACTTTCAAACTGTGAGTTGACAATGAATGAGCCAGTAAGTTAGGTGCTCACTATTAATTTGATATTTTATTTAATTATGGAATCTGATGTGTGGCGTGCCATCTTATGCATGAGCATTTAGCACAGAGGGAAATGCATCTGATCTCCCTTTTGTGTCCAGATGTGTCCTAAAGGGCTAGAGAGCGTGTATAAGATCAAGTCAGGAGAGTCTTTGCTGAGCATGTCCAAATGATATGGTATATCCACAAATCATGCCATATTTAAATCCTGTGACGGTCATAAAGCCAGGGATAGTGCCTATGCTTCTCCATCCAACATTTTCCCTGCATTTGAAAGTTCCTATTAGAGCATTTAAAACTACACTGTAGCAATTCAATTTTGCAAAAAATGTTTCTGTGACAATTTGGTAGAGAAAACAAAGGAAGTGGGCAGTATCTTTATAGAACTTTCCCCTTTCATGGTCCAGATTGCTCAGTGGATCAGCCACAGTACACTGTGCAAGTACTTGATGCAATTCTGTCTCACTTGGCACATATTTTTTTGCATACATTGTGCATTGTATGTCTCAGGCAAAGATTCCAGGAGTGTGCTTTGTGAAGATCCATGCTCCCTGGAATGTTCTCTGTCGAGAGGCTGAGTTCATGAAGCTAAAGATGCCCACCAAGAGGGTAAGATTTATGGTCTCTCTTCATTGTCTCTATCTGGGGTAAAGAATGAAGAATCCACTTTTCTTTTATCACTTTTCTATGGAGTCCATAAGGGGACATGGGCAAATTTATATATATATATCGAGCTGTTGTTTCAGAAGAAAGGATAGCCCCACTGTTGTTTCAGAACCATGGATAGTGCTGTTTGTGCTCTGGTCTACTTAAGAAATGTATTCTTTCATTTTGAAACAGTAACCTTATGTCATTGTTATGCTTTTCTGAGGCTATTAAATCAATCAAATAATTGAATTTTATTTTATGAGAAAAAAATCCACCCTCACAATTTTTAACAGCCTCCTCAGTCACTTCATCCTAGCACTGGGCCTGCTTTTACTCAAATAGTAGCAATACAAAAATATAAAATACTCCTTAACAAGTACAAGTCTTGCATTCAAAATAAAATTAATAAAAGTACTCACAATGTAAATTGGTCCCACTCATTGTTATATTTATTATTTATGCTTTATTGTTGCTTTATTGCTTTATTATTTATTATTTATTTATATCTATGTTATTATGCTTGCTTGCTTGCTTATTATATGTATAGAGAGAGAGATAATCTATAAAAGTCCTCTAAAAAGCATTCATCCCTCTTGGAATTTTTCATGTTTTATTGTTTTACAACATGGAGTCAAGGAGGATTTAATGTGACATCTAGGATAATCACAGCTTGAAAATTTACTCTCAGAAACTACTGACCTAGGACATTTAGGGGATGTATGGCTTACTGAGGTGCATTGACAATAAGTGGGATTTCCTGAGCTTTTTTTTAGAAAGGAGTGCTCACTATCCAGTCTCACACAGTCAGTATCCAGTGCTGCACCAGAGCACAGTGGGCGTACACTGTGTTTACCTTCATCAAATCAGCTGAAAATGACATCAGGCGCGACACTAAGCGAGTTGTTGGTGTTTTTGTGGAAAATGGGTCTTAGACATCTAACAACCATGTCTGTTTCCGGAGCAAAGTCACTCCTCTGCCATTTAGTGATTTTATCAACAAGAGCGAACTAAATACTAAATACACTAATGTGCTGCAATAACGGATTAATATATGACATATACATAAGTTATTATAATTAAACACTCCCCAACCAAGTATCTGTATTGAACTGTAAGTGAATGTGGGTGATGACGACAGCTGCTTTATACTGTATGAGAAGCTTCTTCTTCAGTTCATTAAATCCCTGCAGCATCTGAAGGCAGCAGGGGCTAGATGCATGTGTAGATTCATGACTTAAATTGTGTGCACGCACAAAGCAGAAATATGCATGCGCATGCTTTTCATCAGATTTATAAAGTTGTGTGTATGCATGGTTGTGTTTTATAAATCTCAGTCATTGTGGAACTGGGCACACGTACACAAGCCTCATTTCCACTCCCACAATTATCCATAAATGGATGAAGACACGCCCTTAACCAGCTGTTTTCATATCAATACGCCATCTACTCCACCAGTCTGTATACCTGTCAATGAATCAAAATGATTGTGTTGCACCAGCGAGGTTCTCCAACGACAGAACAGCTGTTATTACACACGATCATTACGCACAGCTGCATGGCTCTTTATACTGTTCATGTCAGTAATTCATCACATGAACCTGTAATCAATCGTCAGCAGTGATATCTCAGAAATGTAATCAATGATCAGTTTGTAGTTCTCATATCTAAACTTACTTTACAAGGTGTGACACAACTAAGGATAAAAAAGAATGTTAACAGCAAAATAAAATTTTGACCCCTGTATAAATTAAAAGAACGATAAAATGAATCACAAAAATATGACCATCATCATAGCGCCACCTACTGGCAACAACAAGTCTTAAGTGCCACTCTTTTGCTAACTACTCCTAGCAGGTTAGCCAGAAACACATACAATTTGGTCAGCCAAGGTGTAAGGCCTTGATGATGATAACTTCTGAAACTTTTGAGTTTTCATCAAAAGCCGTTGCCCAGGCAACACATTGTTCACCACAAAGTATGAAGCTGTTTTTAAGGGGCTACACATGCTTGAAAACTCACAAAACTTTGCACACACATCACAGGTTTTAAAGTCTGTAATATTGTATAGGTGGCAGGCATGGGTGTAGCAGAATGGCTCCAGAGCACCCCCTACAATATATCAACGAAGCAGCCTCTGCACCACGTTAAACCTACATGTACAAAAATCGGTACACACATGTATCATGCCAGGGCGCACAAAAAAGTCTCTGGACCCATAGCTTAAACCCAACAGGAAGTCGGCCATTTTGAATGTAGTGGTCAATTTTAGCGATTTGGCATTCCTTGTATTTTAACAAACTCCTCCTACGGAATTCATCATAACGACTTCAAAATCAGTGTGTCATCTAGACTAGTTTGTGGCAAAAAGATATTAAAAGATTTAGCTATTGTTGCAGCATGTGGCTGTGGCGTGGCGTTGAGTTTTGATGTTTCTCCATGACAGAGGAAATTGCTATAACTTTAGTGTACGTGCTCCAATCTGCCCCAAACTTCACATGTTTGATAAGAGTCACAGATTGAACACATCTACATGACAATATTCCGTCAGTGATGCAAACTGGCTCAATAACGGTGCCTACAATATTTCAACGAGGCAGACAACGCCACATGTTAAACCCACATGTATGAAAATCGGTACACACATGTATCATGCCAGGGCAGTCAGGCAGGTCAGTTTTTGTGATTTTCATGCCTTGTATTTTAACGATCTCTTCCTACAGAATTCATCATAACAACTTCAAAATCAGTGTGTGTCATCTAGACTAGTTTGTGTTTTTTCGCTACATAGTGGACATAGGAAGTCATATTTAACTGCTTCATGCAACGTCCGATATTCATGAAAAAGCATATGCCTTTCAGTTGACCTCTACTAAATATGTTGCTGCATTAATGACCCTCTTCTGTAGCACCACCTACTGACAACGGGAAATTTAGTCTTATGTGACAAAAATCATCCGATTCACATGAAATTTGCAAGGTGTGGTCTACACTTGAAATAAAGCAACAGGAAGTATAATTAGAGGCTTTTGTCTAGCACCACATAGTGCACACAGGAAGTGACATTTAACTCATTTGTGCAATGTCTGATAAGAGCCTGAACATGCCCACAATAAAAGCCCTTCGACTGCGGCACACCCTGACGTGCATAAAGGTGCGAGGGCCTGATCATCGCTGCTTGCAGCTTTAATTATCATTTTTCTTCCAAAAGAAACACATTTTGAGAGTCTAAACATGCTCAAAAACTACTGAAACTTTGCACATTCATCAGAAGTGGTGAAAAATTAAATATTTTATGGGTCTTTGGCATGGGCATGGCAAAATGGCTCCATAGCGCCACTTACAAAATTTCAAATTTGAAGCCCCTCAATCAAAATCAACTTAGATGAATGAAATTTGGTAGACACATGTATCTTGTCCAGATGCACAAAAAGCCTCATCCAGCCATACCCTAAATTCAACAGAAAGTCTGCCATTTTGAATTTCATTTCAATTTTCGTGCAGATTTTGCCATTTCCAGGTGTTGTATTGTAACAAACTCCCAAAGATTTAAGCCCACCAGCTTCAGATTTGGTCATTGTCATCTAACGACCTTTGTCATGAAAAGTTATCAAATTCTTGAGTTTTCACTGAACACCATTGCCGGTGAAGCGACAAATTTCAGTGTAACACCATGAAATAGGAAGTTGTAACCTTATGCTTCATAAGGGTTCTGACCTTAACACATCTGTGTGTCAATATTGAGTCATAGTCATAGCACCACCTACTGGCAACAGGAAGTTACATGTTACAGGTGATGCTATATTGTGAAGATTGTGAGTTTTCACTGAACACCGTTGCTGTAGCAACACAGCGAATTCGATGTTTTGCCATTGCAAAACAAACTAACTCGACTCCACATGGTCAGATCTTTCCCAGATTTCACATGTTTGAGAAGAGTCCCTGTCTGAAGATATATACAGGCCTATATTGAACGATAGTAATAGTGCCACCTACTGGCAACAGGAAGTTATAGGCCCCATGGTTTTACTAACAACTCCTAGGAGGTTAAACAGATCCACCTCAAATTTGGTCAGCTAAGTCATAAGACATTGATGATGCTAAATAGTGAAGCTTTTGAGTTTTCATCAAAAGCTGTTGCCATGGCCACATATTCACCATGAAACAGGAAGCTGTTTTTGAGGGCCTAGGGATGCTTGAAAGCTCACAAAACTTTGCACACGCATCAGACAGGGTGTATTTAGTTGTCTGGGTTTTCGGTTTGGGTGGGGCAAAATGACTCGAGGACGAACCCTAGAGAATTTCCAATTAAAATTAATTAAATTAATTTGACGTACATGAAAGAAATCTGGTAGGTACATGTATCATGTCCACACGCACAAAAAAGCCTCTTGGAGCCATACCCTAAGTCCAAAAGGAAGTCATTCATTTTGAATTTACTTTGTGATTTTTGCGCACCTGTTGCCATTTCTAGGCGTTGTATTTGAACGAACTCCTCCTAGACATTTAATCCAACCAAGTAAGTAAGTAATGGTGTAGCATGATATCGCTACATTTTAATTTCTCTTGAAGGTTAGAAATTTACAAATTATTATGAGATAATGAGAATTGAGCAGCGACCTGGTTTGACAGTAGGAGCAGAGTGAGAGCATGATTGGCAGCTGAGCTGTCCTGAGGGACACAGCTGTCACTGGAGACAGCTGGATGGGTTGAAACTGGTCTGGTGCTGGTTCCCATCCCTCTCTGCTCCATTCTGTCAATCTCCTCCCGCAGGTGCAGCCAAAAAGTCAGAGACTTAAGAGCCACAAGATATCTATTCTGTACATCTGTATTGCTTTAAAGAGCCACGTCATACTATGTACACTCTTTGAACACATTGACAAGACTCCTGAGCCTTAAAATTATCAAGTTATCCCTCCTGAGCCCTGTGCTGCTACCCATTCCATTTCAGATCAAGATAATGTTTCAAATTACATGTGAAACAACAACTGAATCAACTGATTATGCTGACTGTACAGTACATTACAGTAAGGAATTGCATTCCCAGTCAAATTTCCAAACATTAAGGTTTAAACTAATACCCTAATTGCCCTACCCATTGGGTGAAGATCAAAATTAACCACCGCACACTCAAATGACTTTAGTGTGGCTTTATTATGAGCAAACAATACATTTTGCCTGTAGCTTCTTCTGGTTTGCTCAGCACAGTAATAAATAATAATAAAGTCACAGTAATGTAATTTCAGTGTTTAGTGGTTAATTTTGACCTTTTCCTAAGATGTTTCTGCGACTGACCAGCACCTGACTGCAAATGCTGGCTGTGTATGGGGAGTTCTGTTCACTGCCCTACCCATTACTTGGGCCTATAACCCCTGTAAGACATGCACCCCTTTACATTAATCTGATCGCAATTTAACATGTCGGTCTCTGAATAATCACTTTTATGTAGAAATCACAATGGCAATCTTATTAGAAAGAAAACACAAAATTCAGGCACTCATACATGGAGCAGGAATGAAAAACTCTAGGATTAAGTTAAAAAGCCTTTATTCAACATGGATACTTGCAAAAAAAAAAAAAAAACAACCGGTTTCGACCATTTTTTATTGCAAGTAGCCATGTTGAATAAGGCTTTTTAACTTAATCCTAGAGTTTTTTATTCCTGCTCCAAGCATGAGTGCCTGAAGTTTGTTTTTTCTTTCTATGTGATGACCCTTATCTTCAAGAGCATCTGTGTTTTAAAGCCCGATAACAAAGAGAGGCACCAAGTCCAACAAAAGAACTCCAAACAGACTTCATGCTCTGCTCAACTCACACCGAGGTGTGAAATCCAGCAGAGTAAAACTCTCAGCTCCAATTTGACAAGACCTGATGGAAATTCCCAGAGATTTCCTCATCTCGGCCGTGACATCACTGAGAGTATAAACATCGGAGGCGCTCTCTGAACTGTGCTTCCAGCAGTGGTTGCTCCTTCCAGCTGTTTCCACGGCTATGAGGAAGTAACTCCTATATGCACGTTAAACTGTAACAAGGCTGCACCATCTCAACCTCACTGTACATGTAGAAATTTTCTTTGTGTTCAACCGAGCATGTTACTGGATCCAAAGAAAACTGCTGTGCAACCCAGTGCTCTTCCACCTTTCCTGCAGAAGAAAGACAAAGGATAACCATTGTGCCCCGCTTGTCTTTAACTGAGTCAACTCCGCTGTGTCACCTGCAACGCCACTGCGGATCAGCTGCTGTGGACACGCCAACAGAGCGAGAGGACTGCCCCGTCAGCATCCAAGCTGAGGAACTAAGCTGGCCCAGAAAGATGGACTGAAATACGCCCTACGCTTCCTTAAGCGACACAAGTAAGAGGCTTAAGTTTGGGCAGAGATAGGCTATTAAAAAGCATGTTATTTTCAGCCTCAGTGCTGTTTGTTGTGAAGTTAACGGACCGTGAGTCTGGTTGTTGCTGTTGATGATACTGTGAAGTGGGGTGCACAAAAAACCTGACATGAGTTAGCTCACTAAATCCCATAGATGGCGCAATGATGCTGCGCCAGTTTTCACCCAGACCCAACTCCAGTGTGTGTCATGGAGAGACCGCGAGCAATGGAGTACTTGTCAGAAAACCAAATACAACCTGCCCCATCGGCAATGAAGGCAATCATTTGGACATATTTTGGATTTTATTATCTTGAAGGGAAGAAGGAGCTTGACAAGGCTAAAGCCTTTATCAGGCATTGCAGTGCACCTCCGCAGGTTTGTGCAGTTTGTATACTGCAATGTATACTGAACAGACAAAGCTATTATTGCAGGTGACTTTAATCTGGTTCCTTCATGAATGGCAAGACAGAATTCCTACTCAGTTCAACACTCACTCATTTAACCCTTTGATTTCTGATTTTTCCAAATATCTTGACCTTGTTGATATATGGCATAAAATGAATCCAGGAAAAAAGCAACACACAAGGAGGAACAACACAGGGCAGACTCAATGCTCTAGATTCAATTTGTCGTTAATAACAAGTAATTTTGTTGAAATGTCCTCTGACTGTGATATTTGCCCTTCTCCCCTTACTGATCATTGTGTTATTACTTTATCTATTTCGCCCAATGGACAGTTTAACACAACCAAGGATATTCCACCGGAAATTTAATTATAACTTACTGAAAAGCAGTTCATTTTGTAAAAAGATTTTATCCTTAATCAATAAGGTCAAGCTACAAGGTGATTTATCCCCCCATGAATAAATGGGAATGGCTCAAATATAATGTTAGGAAAACTGGCATTCAGGAAGGAAAAAAACTGGCCAATTTAAGAAGAAAAAACAGGTGGATATTATATCCAAAATGAACTACCAAACTACTAACTAAACTCATCTGAATAGTGATGATAACCTCAAACTCCATCAGCTGTAGTCAAAATGAGATGACCTTTACACAGAAAAGCCAAAAGGTGCTTTTATTCG
Source organism: Thunnus albacares (assembly GCF_914725855.1). Lineage (NCBI taxonomy): Eukaryota > Metazoa > Chordata > Actinopteri > Scombriformes > Scombridae > Thunnus > Thunnus albacares. The sequence continues at coordinate 509,772 of NC_058112.1, forward strand.
TTCAAGGGCAAGATGGATTGAGGACGGTGAATAGAATTGATCAGAAAGAATCTGAAAAAAATACACAGGCCAAAAAGGTAATAAGTAAATTAAAGCTGCAAGCAGTGATGATCAGGCCTTTGCACCCTTGCGCACGTCGGAGTGCAGTGCATTCAAAGGCTTTTATTGCAGAATTGCAGATGTGTTCAGGACGAGACTCTTATCGAACATTGCATGAAGGAGTTGTGCTATGTGGTGCAAGAGAACACCCATTAAGTATACATCATGTTGCTGTATATCAACTGTAGACCACACCTTGAAAATTTCATGTGAATCAGATGATGTTTGTCATATAAGGCTGACGTCCTGTTGTCAGTAGGTGGTGTTATGACTATCAATCAATCAATCAATCAATTTTTATTTATATAGCGCCATATCACAACAGAAGTCATCTCAAGGCACTTTTCACATAGAGCAGGTCAAGACCGTACTCTTTAATATACAGAGACCCAACAATTCCCCCATGAGCAAGCACTTGGCGACAGCGGTAAGGAAAAACTCCCCTTTAATGGGTAGAAACCTCAAGCAGACCCCGGCTCTTGGTGGGCGGCCATCTGCTTTGACCGGTTGGGTTGAGAGAGAGAAAGAGAGAGGGAAAGGGGGAGGGGGGACAGAAGAAAAAAATCACAACAACAACAACAACAAGCACGAGCAGCAACAGCCAGGGAAGGATGCCATCAGGACTGTGAAGGACCGCGAAGGTTCGGCCCGGGACTCAGCTTTTCCTGTGAGATGAGAAAGCACAAAAAACTCCGGGGAAGAAGCAAAGTTAGTGACATGCATTGATGTTACATGAATGCATACAGATGGAGAGGAGGAGAGAGGAGCTCAGTGCATCATGGGAAGTCCCCTTGACTATGACTCAATACTGACATGTAGATGTGTTCAAGACAGGATTCTTATCAAGCATGAGAAATTTGGTGCAGGTTGGATGATGTACATTCAAGCTACAGCAAATTCCTGCTTCATGGCAAAACGTCAAAGTTTGCTGCGTCGCCACAGCAATGGCGTTCAGCGAAAACTCAAGATTTTGATAACTTTTGATCATAAACTAGTATAGATGACACACACTGATTTTGAAGTTGTTATGATGAATTCTGTAGGAGTTCACTAAAATACCAGGCATGAAAATCACAAAAACTGAACAGTAAATTCAAAATGGTCGACTTCCTGTTGGGTTTAAGCTATGGGTCCAAGAGACTTTTTTGTGTGCCCTGGTATGATACATGTTGATACCAATTTTCATACATGTAGGTTTGACATGCAACAGGGGCTGCTTCGTTGAAATTTCGGAGGGGGTGTTATTGAGCCAGTTTACAACACTGATGGAATATTGTCACGTAGATGTATTCAGGCTGGGACTCTTATCAAACATGTGAAGTTTGGTGCAGATTGGAGCATTTACACTTAAGTTATAGCAATTTCCTCTGTCATGGCAAAACATCAAGACTCAACACTACGCCACGGCCACGCACTTCAAAGATACCTAAATCTTTTAATAACTTTTGATCACAAGCTAGTCTAGATGACACACGCTGATTTTGAAGTTCTTATGATGAATTCTGCGGCAGAAGTTCATTAAAATATAAACATGCAAAAACGCCAAAATGTACTACTAAATTCAAAATGGCCGACTTCCTGTTGGGTTTAAGTTATGGGTCCAGGACACTTTTTTGTGCACCCTGGCATGATACATGTGTGTACCGACTTTTGTCCATGTAGGCTTAACGTGGCGCAGGGGCTGCTTCGTTGAAATATTGTAGAGGGCGCTGTCAAGCCATTCTGCCACACCCATGCCCATCACCTATACAGTGTGTCTTTTAACTGATGAGGTGCTTGTCTTGACTCAAATAGCAGCGGGTTGTATACATCATGGCTATGACTAATGGTCAAAGTCTAAGCTGTAAAATGATGGATAGACAAATTTCACTTTGTAAACGCAAATCAACATGGCATGGTTTGAGTCACTGTAGCCAAAAGTGGCAATGGAAAAAGCCTATATTTTGATGTATATCAAATGTACAGCACACACTTTAAATTTCATGTAAATCAAAGGAAATTTGTCACATAAGGCTTGCTTCCTGTTGCCAGCAGACAGTGCTACACAAGTGCATCATTCATCCAGCAATAAATTTAGTGAAGGTTGCCTGACATGCATATGCAGTGTGATGAATATCTGATGTTGCACAATGGAGTTAAATACCACTTCCTGTGTCAACTATGTGGTGCTAGAGCGCACCCACTAATTATATCAATTTGCCATATATCTTGTGTAGACCACAACTTGTAAATTCCATGTGGATCAGATGTAGTTTGTCACATAGCGCTGACTTCCTGTTGCCAGTAGGTGGCGCTATGAGTATGACTCAATATTGACATGCCGATGTGTTCAGCTCTGGACTCCAATCAAGCTTGTGAAATTTGGGGCAGAATGGACAAAGTCCAGTGGAGTTACAACAGTTTCCTGTTCCATGGCGAGACATGCAAATTGACTGGCACGCCAGGTCAGGGATGTTCCATGAAAACTCATGATTTTGATAACTTTTGATCATAAAGGTCTTAAGATGAAGCCAACCAAGTTTGAAGAAGGTAGGTTCAAATCTCTAGGAGGAGTTTGTTAAATTACAACGCCTGCAAATGGCAAAAACAGAGCAAAAATCGCACAGTTAATTCAAAATGGCTGACTTCCTGTTGGATTTAGCATATGACTCCAGAGGCTTTTTTGTGCGTCTGGACATGATACATATGCCCTGTGAATTTCGTTTTTCTACGTTAATCTGGAAGGCAGGGCTTCACTTTTGAAATTTTCAAGGAGGCACTGTTGAGTAATAATTCCTTGAATTACAATAGGGCCTTCGCACCACTAGGTGCTCGGGCCCTAATAATAGAGAAGAATTCCTTCAATTACAAGAGGGCCTTCGCACCGCTCAGTGCTCGGGCCCTAATAATAATAATTCCTTTGGATACAAGAGGGCTTCGCGCTGGTCAGTGCTCGGGCCCTAATAATAATTCCTTCAGATCCAATAGGGCCTTTGCACTGCTAGGTGAGACGAGAATTCTAACAGAAGCTGAAATTTCCATAGCTGAGCTGGGCACTACCATTTCACAGATGCCTAATGGAAAGTCACCGGGCCCAGATGGCCTCACAACAGAGTTCTTCAAACACTTCTGGACTGAAATTAGAGAACTGATCTATGATGCCTTTAAAGAGTGTATAAACAATTCTATTTTATCACCTACCATGAAACAAGGCATAATTACACTTATACCTAAACCGAACAAAGACAAATTATCCTTAGACAATTGGAGACCCATTATCCTACTATGTGTAGATTACAAGCTTAAAAAAGGGCTAAGTATGATAATTGATGAAACACAATCTGAATTTCTCAAAGGGAGACATATTCATAATCATACTCGATTAATCCTAGATCTTCTTGATTAAATATCACTGATTCCTCATGATAACTTTATTTTATTCTTAGATTTTTTAAAGCCTTTGTTACCTTGGAACACCCCTTTTTATTTAAAACTTTGGAAATGTTTGGTTTTGGAACAAACTTTTGTAACATAATTCATATGTTTTACAATGATATTAACAGTAGTGTGTCTATTTGCCATGACTTTTCAAATAGACTCCTAATTAACCAGGGAATATGGCAAGCATGCCCGATTAGTCCTTTATTATTTATTCTAGCTGCAGAATTGATTGTGATATTCCTTAAAAACTCCCCAGATATTCATGGTATTGAAATACTGTGAAAAGAATTTATAATTAGTCAATTTTCTGATGATACACCACTGTTTAAAAAAAAAAAAAAAAGGTTACAAAAGCAATTGATAAGATCAGTCTTTTCTGCAAAGCATCAGGTCTGACTATGAACCTTAGAAAATGTGAACTTATGACTCTTCATAGCAGTGATCTGAGTAGCATAGCCAATATATCAGTTATAGAAGAGATAAAATACCTTGGTTTAGTAATAACAAAAAATCTGTAGAGAAGATTTAAATGTTATTCTCAGGTTGAGAGGTGTTCAAAAGTCTTCAATTCATTGGTTCAAGTGAGACTTATCTATATTGGGTCAAATTCTTTTGTCTAAAGCTGAAGGTTTATCAAGGTTTATCTATTATTGTCACTCTTTGTACACTTCACCAAAAGTGATAAAGTCATCTAACTCCATATTTTTTAAGTTCATATGGAGAAACAAAAGTCATTATTTACACAAATCACATTTAGTCAGGGATTACATTAATGGGGGATTGAGAGCCATGGAATTCAAAGCTCTAATTGCGGCTTTCAGAGTCAAACGGTTAAATGAATGTATTTCTCAAACTCAATCTATATGGTACCATATCCCTAACAAAATATTTAATAATGTTGGCGGGATTGATTTCTTGCTTAAATGTGATTTTTAGGTGTCTTAAATTCCTGTAAAACTGTCTAACTTCCACAAACAAGCACTACTTTATGGAAAAATGATATTTACCCACAGCTTTTCACCACACAATTCCTTATTGTTATTACCATAAATAGAAAATCAATTTATAAAGCTAAATTGTATGACAAAGGTTTAACATTTGTGTATGACTTACTAAATTCAGACAGACTCTTATTATCCTTTGATGAGTTTACCAGTAAGTACAAAATTACTATTTCAAGAAAAGGGTATGACAAAATCTGGAAAGCAATTCCTGTTCCTTTACAAAACCAAACAATAAAAGTAAAACCAATCCATAAATAGAAGAAACAAAACAGCTGTTGTAAAAATGTGGATATATAGAAACAAAAATGTAGAAACAGCTGATATAATGATGTAAAAATATAAAAGTAGAACAGCAGTTGCTCAGGGAGTGGAGGGCCGTGGATTTGTAGGACCACCCATTGTGATACTAGGGGTGTGCCCGAATACAAATATATTATTCGGCGAAGCACAAATAGTGGGGTTTTTTTATGAATATTTGTTTCATACAAATATTTTAAAAATTATTTGTATTCGGGGGGAAAAAAAAAACATGTCAAATATCAGCGTGCAGGTCAGTTACATCGCTATCTCAGTCTCTTTCCTCTGCTCTGCTGTTACATCTGTAAGTAGGTTCCAACAAGGGGAGTCACATTCACCTGCTACATGATGCACATTTCCTTATTTGGACATCACTCCCGGAGGTGTTCCCCAGAGATAGGACTGAGCTACTGACAAGCGCAGAGTGCTCCCAAGGGACTCTCCATAACCTGTTGTTCCCCTTCTCCTTTCCACAAAGTTAGGTTGTGAAAAATAGTCAATAAATGAAAAGTGCAAAGCAATAATCGCTGTTGAAGTTCTTCTCCACACATTACACGCTGTGCTCTTGCTGTGTTATGGGCACATAAATAAGCAGAGGTTTGTCTGCATGATGGTGATGTACTTGGTTTAGCTCAGTAGTCAGCACAGTTGTCTATGATCCAGTGTAAGAAGCTCCTTCATAAGATAGTTTATTCATTAACACTTTAATATATAAAAAAAAAAAAATTCAATTAAATGATCAGTTCATGCAGGAGTGGCAAAGTGATCTTTAAAGTGATCTTTATGTAGATTTAAACAAGAGCTTATATTGGAGAAGTATATTGTATGAAACCAAAAATACAACACCAGAATTCCAAAAGGTCATTGAAAGATATAATGAGCTGGATAGAAACCAAAGGATCTGCAACTTTTGTAATGACAACCGTCAGGTAGATAGATATATTTTGTTTGAATGTCAGAATGTAAGCACGATGTAATACAGAGAAAGGTACTGGCCAAAGTACTATTTAAACTGCCCATCTATGTTGAAATTAATTTCGTTATTACAATCAGACAAGCCAAAAGTTTGTGAATTAGGTGCCTTTTTGAAGAATGTCCTTCCTTTGTTTAAGTAACATTTGTTGTGCTTAAGCCATGCCATGTGCTATTGTTTTGTTATTATTGCATGTTCTGTTTGTTCTCCACACCATGTGATCATGGTTTTGAGTTAAAAATAAATTAAATATATAAAACTGAATTGCTAGGTACTCCGGGATATGCAAGCTGAGGTCCGAGAGCCAGCTAATGTTCTTCATGCCGCACCACTTCATGTTCACCATAATACTGACCCCACTGCCCCTGTTTTTCCCTGAGCCCCCCGTCTTGTGTGATGTCATGAGAACCCAGGCAACTGTTTATCATGATCTGGTACTGTACTGGTATTACTGGTACTACTGCAGGTGTAAACCATGTTTCAGTGAGGCAGAGACCATTGCAGTCCCTGAAGTCCTGCTAGAACTTTGGGGGGGTGTGCTGTGTGTGCTGTCAGCCTGCCCTAATAACTGAATATTGCACAGCTCAGATATGTGCAAGATCTTTTTATGTTGAGAAGTGATACGCAAAAGGGGTGTTTTAGAAATGCAATATATATATATAGTAACTTTGATTGTGTGTATGTGTGTGTGTGTGTGTGTGTGTGTGTGTGTATTTGGGGGATTTCTAGGTATATGAAGTCAAGCAGTCAAGCAGTGTTGTGGAGAAGATCTGCTCTCTAGTTAGTAAAGTTCTGGACCCTCTCCATCCCCATGTTGAGGAACACCAACCTGAGAACATCAAACACCTTTCACACACATTCTCCAGGGAAAAACAACACCTGTAAGTACACCAGTTAGATAATAACTTTTGTAGCCTAACATGATTTACAGGCCACACAACATTAAAGAAGAATTAAGCTAATGTGTCCATTGTCTAGCAAAAACAGTGTTTGAGTGTATCCTGAGTGAAGGAGAGGCACACTAGAGTGAGGAATGGCATACTCATTGGGGTACAAAAAAAACAGTAAACTGCACCCCTAAGTAAGATAACATAAGCGTGATGGCACCTTGAGTACAGTGACCTAATGGAGTCCAACAGGGCCAAGGGCAAAGAAAGCAAGCAAGTGTCCAAAACTGAAGGACACCTGTCTGATGCAGCCACCCACCCAAAGGACAACACCAGGAGCACAGGGCCGGGTTAAAAGACCTGGAGTGTTTCTCACCAATAGGTACAAGACAAGCAAGGAGGAGGAAGCCATGTTCAAGAGTATGTAAGGTGGACGCCAGAGGGACACTATGCACACAGATATATTGGCAGCAGTTTAAGCTGAAACTGTCTCAGTCCTGGCTAGGGCTGGGCAATATGGAACAAAATCTTATCAGGATAATTTTTGTCATATAAGTCGATATCAATATCACGATATAAATCAAATAACTATTTCTGTCAAGTTTAAAGGTTCTTTTTTACTCCTACATGAGATGTGAAGACATAACAAGGTTAATATTGGTTAAAATGTTATTTATTTTCTGTCAGAAGTTAAACATGACAAATGTATTGTAGAACATTGTAGAACTGTATTTCAAATAAATAAAATGATCATATAATAAACTAAAATCTTAATTCTGACCGCTCAGAGGCCTCAAGTGTTAAAGGAGAACATAAACAAAATGTAAAAACTAAAGTCTTTGGTCAATTACAAATAAATAAAATAGGTAATACAAAATAAAAAAGTCTAAATTCTGACCAGTCAAGAGCTTCGAGGTTTTACAGGAGAACACAAACTAAATTCTTTGGTCAGTTCCAAATAAATAAAGTAGGTATTAATACAAAATAAAATCTATAAAAAAACAACTACTTCATTGTATCCTTTGTATATATTCAAACTGTTTTAAATTGTTGGGAAAAACCCCCACAAATAAACAGACAAAAAACTAAAAAACATTCTGTATATATCCTCAGTACAAATTCAAGCAGCTTTCAAATATAAACAAAGGAGAACATAAACAAAAACATTCACTTAATTGTGGTCAGCTTATGCTCCAATGCAAAAGAAAAAGAAAGGCACAAGACATTCCCATTAGTGCAGTACTGTTTCTCATTGCTGTCAATGTTTTGGACCAGACATTACCCTACTACAGGTTGAAAGCAAGAAAGTCAGGTCTGTCTACTGCCTCAGATTTTAAAGTTGCCCTGTCGTAGGTCACAATATTACCCCTTGTGCTAAAAACTCTCTCAGAGGGGGTGCTGGTTGCAGGGATGCACAAATAATGCTTTGCCAGGCAGCTTACTCTTGAGAAATTTCTCCCGTGTATCTTCCACCACTGCAAGTGGTCGATTTCTGTCTGCATCTGGTGCCAGCAGGTAATTGTCAAGTTCCTTTTCCACTGTCTCTTTATTGCTGAGTCCTGTGCTGCTGGTGTGTGATTTCTTAAAGAAACTGCCCAATGACTTTCTCTGTTTCTTGAGAGGGCAGCATTGCAGCTGCTTCTCCCTCTTCTTCTCCTGCTTCCTCTGTTCTGACTGAAGTGGATGGGTCTTGGTGGATTTCCTCTAGCATCTCACTGCTCTCATTTTGATGGCATTGATCTTTTCTGGCTTGATGTGTTGTACTTTGAGGCGTGGATCCACCAAGTGGTATTCAGTGAATTCTAGTGGATTTAAGGCCTCATGCATGGACTCCATCACATCCATGTCCTGCCAGGTGGGAACCAAGTGCCTGGTCTTCTTATCTGCACTGAGTACCTGAGAGATAGCCTTGTACTGCTCTAACACCCTTCCATTCATTCTCTCACGTAACCCCACCTGGTGGGCGACTCTGTCACCAGCTTGTGTTGGGGTAGGTGATGCTCCTCCTGAGCAATCGCCATGTCTCTCTTCTTCTTTCAGGAGAAAGTGAAGGCAGCCACCACTTTCTTACATATCCCCACTGCTCGCTCCACCCTCTTTTCCTGCTCTCTCTGAGGAATAAAAGATAAATAGACAAGTTAAACTTAATTAATTTAAGATTTCTGTGCAGAGATAAAGCTCAAATTCTGAAAAACTACTACACTTAGAATTACTAAACCTAAAAACAAAAACTACTAAAATACTACTAAACTACTATATATCATATATATTACATTTGTATATGATTGTAATTGTATATATTTCTCCTGACCAACTTACCAATATCTGAGTACATGCCCAAAGCAAGGCAGCTGTGTCCAGTTGTTGAGTGATGTACTCTTCACTATGTTCGTCCCACTGTCTGTTGTGATGCAGACTTGTTTGTCTTCACTCAGTCCCCAGGATGCAAGTGCTTCTGTCAGTCCCAAAGCGATGACTTTGCCTGTATGGTCTTCAGAAAAATAGGCATACCTGAAGACATTTGGTTTTTAAATTCCGATCTCGATCAATGAAGTGGGCAGTGAGGCTCATATATGGTTCAGATGTGCAACTTGACCACAAGTCCGATGTGGTAGCGAAGAATGACACACTTTGCAGCTCCTTTTCAACAGTCTCTCTACACTCCGTGTATAACTGGGGAAGTGCCGTCTGAGAGTAAGTGCATTCAGGGTGTGTCTAAATCTACTTTTGCTATTTTAAAGGGGGAAAAAATGGTCGATGCACCAGGCGCATGGTTCAAAGGGGTTGTCCATAGTCTCCTAATTACTCATGGGTGTGTTTTCGGCATAACATGCAATAAACCAATCAGAGTGTCATCTCCCATTTCCTTTAAAAGCCAGGTACGCTTGCACCTTGGTGGATTGCTATTATGATGGCGCATTTGCCAAGTAGTAAGAAAGGCTTTGGTTTTGTTGATGTACACAATAATAGTCTTTCACACTGTAATCCTTTTATTTGTAATCTTTTGCATGTTTGTGCACTGCTGCACGTCCTGTGTGTGTAACAAGCAGAGTGTATGTTGTGCACCCTCTTATGTAGGCGCATATTACTATCTTGATAATGCGCCCTTAAAATAACACTGAAACACTGCGCCATTGACTTCAGACCAGGTTTTTGTTGGTCAATAGTGCAATCGCACTCTGCTGCCTCAAGACAGCAAAGCGCCAATAATGCACCTGACCACACCTCATTTTGAGACCAACAGGCCCATGGGCGCTCTGATGGGTGCAAGTGCATTTGCTATTTAAACAACGTGCTGGACAGGAAAACGACGACTGCATCAGTCTTAAACTAGCAAAGAAACTTGTGTCGCGCTTGGTGCTGCTTTATGCCAGGTGTAAGATAGGGCCCTAAGTCTCTATTGTCCAGCGGTATAGTCCATTAATGCTGCACAGTGTGTATCTTGTCATTTTATCCTTGCAATTTGGGAACTTGCAAGCAGGAACCATTTTATTCCATCTACTAAGTTACTTCTTTAGCAGGAAATAGTAATGGGCGGACCCATTCTTTTCACAGTATCAGTTCCTTCGAGTTGATACATGTAAATGTATCGAACCTTTCACGTTTTGATACTTTTTGCAAAATATGCTGTCAGTTTCTCTGTGACACTTAGTTATAGTACATGCACATTTGACAGCTAGTTCTGCCTGCCCCACAATATTTCTCTTCAGTGCATTACCAGTCATCATATACATTAAGATAAAATGTTAATTTAAATGCATTGATTCAGCATCCCACTTGTATGTAGGTAGGCTATATAAGCTCAATAAGATGTTACAGAAATGTGATGTTACACTGACCAACGATCTGTCGGTCTTTTTGAGGGACAGGTAGCAGACCTAGTTCGAGAGAGCAGTAGTTTGTTCAGTCTCGTTCAATTTAACCTGCCACCTGTCAAGATTCGAGTCCAAATAAATCGCTTCTTGTTCACTCATAGTTCACGTCCTAGTTCGAGAGAACGGTTCATTTGATCTTGTTCAGTGAGTAGCTGCCAGGCTGTCTCGATTCGAGTCACTCACTGATATTCTCATTTGGTGCTCATTCATGTTTTGAGCAACTGCACCACTATAGCAGGCAGTGTGAGCAGTACCCTACGATAACAGTGAGTGGGTGTGTGGGCGGTATGAGAGGGAAAAGTCCAGGATTCATGAGCACTCGGTACGTTCAACAGGCTGACCCGGTACATACCGGACACTAAAAAGATTTGTTCAAAAAGATTTGTTTGTTAATTTTTGCCCATCATTAGCAGTAACTGATTCTGAGCTATCCACAGCTTCCAACGTAAACAAACCAACCTGCGTAGATGAATATGCAGAGTGGTTTGGTTAGCCGGCAAGCTGCTCTGGATACAGATCTCTATACGGTCAGTCATAATGGCTGCTACAGACAGCTAGTTTCTGTGTTTACTTTTGTTCAGACTCAGAAACAAACTTTTGAAGCAATTCATGTAAAAATTATGTTTATTTGGAAAGATGCAGGAATCTCAGTAGTTTCCCACAATGTCCGTCACTGTTTGCAATAAACGTCTTTTTGTGAATCACCCAAATCTCGGTCATGGAGCTGGAGAGAGTAAAATTAGCATGACACATAGAGCCACAATATATGGGAAATATATCAGGTTGAAATGAATCAGAATATTCCTTTAAGATTTGGCAACCTGTGGGAGACACGGTGGATCCCCCTAGACTGAGCTTAATTCTGGCTTACTGAAGGATCAGACACTGGTTGTGACATGTACATGACATATGTAAGCTAACTAGTATGCCCAGTACACGTGTGTGTGTTCGTATCGAGTCTGTTATTTATTTATTAGGGGCCGAGCCCAAAAGTCAGAAGACAATATCCTAAGGGCGAGGACCCTATTGTTTTTCGTGTGTTTGTTTGTTTGTTTCGTTCTTTCTTCCTTTCTTTCTTTCTTTATTATTACGGGACTTAAACCCTAAATTTGACCCCCTAAACATGCTCAAAAACTCACCAAATTTGGCAGGCACATCAGGTCTGGTGAAAAATTTGATAAAATGTAAAAATTAACCCCTAATGTGCGCTCCCCAGCGCCACCTATGTAACAAAAATGGCCGCCACGGCCCGTAGGAATTATTGTTCCTATTATTATTTGTCTCATCAAGACCTACAAATTATACACTGACACCCCTGAACTAAATCCAATTAAATCCGTTAATGGTATCAGCTTCAAACTTGATACATGACTTATGACATCGTGCTGAAAAAAAGTTGTTAAAAACTTTGTAATAACTAACAATAACGGTTTGGATTTAATAAGCCCTGAAAGGGCCACATCACATCTTACAATATAAAACAATGGGGAGGCAATCTATGGGCATGAACTTTGTGTCAGACAGAGGCTTCTGATGTCTAAATTATAAGTCTGACCACTTTCAAACCTGTATCAATGGATTCACCACGAAATTTCCTACTAGAAAATGATTTTTAATGTAAGATTTGGCCAAAGTCATGGGATTTATGAGGAGATTTCACAAGAAGTGTTCTCTAAAATCCTGCTCTCCAACTGCTCCTGGTGATGTCACTCCCTCAGTGCTGTGAAACATTCCGCAATACACACTCATTATAAAATCACAGGAGGAGCAAGAAAAGACTTCAAAACTCACACTCCAACAACTCAAAAACAATAAAAGATAAAAAAAACATGTAAATTCAAGATTTGTAGGTCAAAGTCTCGTGACTCATTTGAAGTTCAAATGAAGTCTGTATCTAAAACTATGTGGAAGCAGTAAATGTTCAAAAAGGTGTAGGTTCGCTCACACTCTCCATTCAAATCAAACTTTCACCAGGTCATGTGGGTTAAAAGTCTGTCCTTTTCTAAAAATAGACTTGATGAAAATTAGGAAAATAATTTATTTTACACACAAACTCATCAGGACTTTTCAATTTACTAATTGAAATTCAAGTGAATGGGCCCAAAACTTGCATAATTTTGATGACACAGGTGTGAGCAAGACAGACATGTCTCACCCTGCAGAAAGTTCTCATCCTGTCAATCAATCTTTCAAAATAAAAGCACACCACACTTGTTATAATTATCCCTCATTTTTAAAAAGCAAAATGATCTGATCCCGACAGGCTAGAGTGTGAGGTCCTGACCAATGCTGCTTGCAGCATGCTTTATTTGATACTCCTGCTAGGTTCTTTCTTTTGTTATTATTTGTTCAGTTGCCTTGTATGGAAAATTTAGTTCTGTCAAATATGGACTCTAGTACAACAATGTAGCACATTTGTTGGAATATGACATAACTGCAAATAAAAATATTTATTTAAAAAAACCTTCAGCCATTTATAATCAAGAGCTCCATATGAACGAAATATGCCATATTGCACCAATGGCCTATAAGTGATCACTACACGGTAATTAAAATCAGAACCATATCAACATTACCTTACAGGGACAGTAACACTGTGGACTTCCAGTCTAGATGGCTATATTGAACTTGGCTCTTGATCAGTGTCTGTACTCTTTGGTTAACCTATTTTGATTTAATGGGACACTTAAAAACTCCTCCAAGACATCTTGATGTGTTCTTATTGATGAGCATGTTGATGAGCTTTAAGCAAATGTGTCACTTTGCAAAAAAAAAAAAAAAAACTGCCCATCTTCCTATCTTCCATGTTCCCCCGTCTCCACAACCCTCATCTCATCAATGACCTGCATCCACTATCCCACCATTTACATAGGCTTACCTCCTGATAGCAGGGGTTGCTGCAGCCCCCTAAGCATACCTACTTCCCGAGTACCTCACGTCCATGAGTATAACAGACCTTAAAATATGAGCGTTAGCCTTTTAATCTCTGCTCAGTTCACTAATATTTGACGTCCCCTAAAACTCTGCTCTGAAATGGTACCGGTTCTAAATCTGTAAGAACCCAGAGTATTTTTTTTAATGTTGTGATTAATAAGTAAGTGCAATTAATCCTTTGTGAGTAAAAAGCCAATAAGAGTAATTTTGAAAACATATAAACTAGCCCACAGTCTCCCATTTACCATCAGTATGTTTTAGCTACAGAACACTTGTAGACTGTTAAGCCCAGTTAGCCATGTATTTTAAAACTTCGCAAATTCTTGTAGACTTTCTGGCTGAGATGGCACCTTCCACTCTCGAACCAGTCCTTTTCCCTCTACAAGTTCTACCTGCCAGGCAGTGACTCCACATTATCAAACAGAGAAAGAATGACAGAGGACAGGATGAATAAGAGTAGATCAATGGGGGTAGTAGTGTCGATAAAATTCTAACCTAAACCCATTACCAATATTCAATACCCATCCCTACTGATACCCCATTCCCTTGTTTATTAGCATCTCAGTTGCTATGTATGTTACCTTACTTTCCCATATTGCCAACATTAACATTTGTTTGCTTGTATAAGCAAAAAAATAACAAAATAAACAGTTTGAAGTTGACATATTAACTTTTGTCTGTGGTAGATCAGTTCTGAATTATGAAAACTAAATGAAAAGACACATTTTACCTCCTTCCAAAGAGATCAGTGGGATTTTTTTCATGGACTGTGAATACTAATGTAATGTTAAGTAGATGCAAAGTGATATGCCTGCTGTAATAACAGAAACATCACCAGTCAAAAAAGCTTGTGGTGCTAAGTAGGGGTGCCTGCCTATTTATGAATATTTGTTTCATACAAAAATTAAAAAAAAAAAATTTCGGGAAGAAAAAAAAACCATGTCAAATACCAGCGTGCATCTCTGTCTATCTATCTATCTGTCTCTGTCTTCTGCTCCACTGTTATGTCTGTCAGTATGTTTCAACAAGGGGGGTCACATCCACCTGCTACATGACACATTTCCTAATTTGGACATCACTCCCAGAGTTACAGGTGTTCCCCAGAGCTAAAGCTGAGCTACAGTGCTTTAAAGGGACTCTCCATAACTTGTTGTTCCACTTGTCCCTTCCACAAGGTTCAGGTGTATAAAATAGGCAATAAATGAAAAGTGCAAAACAATAATCACCTTTGAAGTTCTTCTCTACACATTACATGCTGTGCTGTCTCTGTGTTATGGATGTATAAATAAGTTGAGGTCTGTCTGTCCATTGGCAATGCAGTTAGGTCAGTAGTCAGCACAGTTATCTATGACCTGAGAGTCTCTAGTTTGAGACCCGGTGTGGGGACCTCCTTTGTAAGGTAGTTTATTCATGAACACTTATTGTAACACTTTAATTTTCTAAAATGAAAAGCGTAATAAAAACAAAAACAGGATTTTTAGGCCTCTTTCCACTTTTATTCGAATACAAATACAAATAATTTTGCTGCCTCAACAAATACAGATACAAATACTGGGCCCTCTGCACATCCCTAGTGCTAAGACAAAATGACTGCATCATTATTACTATTAATTCTTTATTTATCTCAATATCAAAGAGAACCAGGCCTTTATTCCTATTTACGTCTGTTCCCTGGTTAATGCAAACGCAACACTTCCCCTATGTTTACCTGTTCTCATAATATATTTAATAAAATGTACATTTCCACAGCATTCATTTTATCCATATGGTAGTCATGGGATCCTCACCACTCTGTTACTCAGTTTCTCTTTTTAACACTTAAAAACTGTTTTAATTCCCTAATTTTTTCCAATTGCTCTCAGTCTGCCACACTGTAATTGGAGAATAATAGATTACTGAACTGCAGGTTAACAGCAAATTTCTTTATTCTTGTTTAAAAATGATGGTTTTTGCATGTTAATATTTTTTTCCTGCTTACCGTTTTGTGTTCATGGTTTAGATCACATTTACATGATTTATTTACTTCTTCTACTGAGCTTTATTTTATGCCATACTTTTGGTCCCAATTTTGAAGAAGAGCATCTTGGTCATTCTAAAATCAAGGCTGAGAGGTGAATTTTGTGGGTCAAAAAGGGTTAGTTCTCTTAAAAAAAAAAAAAGTTTTACTGTAGACTGTGGTACAGTATATACTACAATGTGTAGATGTCTTTATGTCTGTATAGATTACCAGACAGTAACAAATATTTGTGCTTTTTTGTTATTTTTGTGTGTGTGTGAATAGGTTTGACCTCTCAGACAAAGATTACTTCTTCGACAGCAAAACCAGAAGTTCAATAGTAAGTCCACTGATGTTTGTCTGTTATTTGTCATAGACTGAATATAAAGATGGATGTAGAGAGGTGTGATGTCACCCACTCGTTTGCATTGGAGCTGGTTTGAAGCCCAGAGTTGCAGATTAGGTCACTAGTTTGGAGCCAGGACCTTTCACACTCTGGAAACATGCCCTGCTACCTCTGACCAAAGCTATGCTAGTTTACTGGGAACACAGAGGAGTGCACACTTAGGCTAATGTTAGCTTCTTTAGCTAAATTGTGCTAACAGGGCAGGTATGGTTATCATGAACATGAAACTAAATGAATTACTACAACAATAGTCCAACTCATTGAGTCCTGGAGCCGGGGTGAGCAGCAGGTAAGCGAACATCCATATGGCAGACAGTAAGTCGTCAGATTTTATTAACGAATTAATCATCACAACCTGGAAAGAATATAGGGATGAAGTAAGCAACATAATGCCGAAGTAGTCAGGCAAGCACTGCCATTTATTGTTTAGGGTCACAGTGAAAGAATTCACAAGCTTACAACTCAACATAAACATAAATCAACAAAGTTCTGTGTGATTAAATAACTGAAGCATGAAACAAAGGAAAGGGCTGTGGGTGGAGCCAAAACAAAGAAAAAAAAGAAACAAAATTTCACTTCCTAATCCCACAGAAGCTCATTGATGCTAAAAACATTATCTTGACTTCAGTTTACATTCTCCTCTCACACCGTTCACCCCCATGGTGATTGTGATGTACCACATAATCAGAGCTGATACCTCATACACTCAGGTCCTTTTGGATCCACTCAGTTATTAGATGTATTGACATGCAGACCCAATACCAGCAGCATTAAAGGTATACCCAACCCGACCAGATTAGACTGAGTAGAATTTGAACCCAGTGTGACACGGGTACCAAGTCGGTACCCAAGTCAGAGACAGAGAAATGATCTGTGATTGGTCAATGTATCACCTTATATGATTACAACGAACGATACACCGCCACTAGATATACATTTACATTTACATTTCCCCAAGACTCAAGAAACCAAGAGCCCCAAGCTATAAGTGGCCTTTGACCCCTTAACATGTTCTGTTTACACCAAGAGCCAGCATGTAACCTTATTTGGACCTAAGCCAGGATGGAAGGAAAAGAGTGGGCCTCCTATTCTTTCTTTCTTCATTCTTTCTCTCAAGGACATGCACACATTAACAGAGCAAAGGAACAATGATCATCCTTGCACAACTCTGCACATTAAAATGATAAACCAATCCCTTGGTCTTTCATTACCTTTACAGGCCAGAGATGTACAAACAAGGTTTGTAACTTGTTAATGTTTTTAACACCAACCAGGCTTTGAAGGAAGCTAAGCACAGTCTGGCAGCTGTTTGTTGCCATGATGAAAGGAGGGATTACTATCTGTTCTGTCCTGATGTGCACATAGCACTGACTTTTTATTACAGGTTATTGCACTGTGCATGCCACTGAAGTGGTGGTCACTCCAATAGTTAAGTGGCTACGCTATCCAAATGGCACTGTGGTAAATGAATGGTGTGTGATTGTTCTGTACATTGACAAATGCTAACCCTAAGCATATTTCTTTTCTTGGTGGTGATGAAGCTTGTCTTGAGGCCTCTTGTTGTGTATGGATCATCTTTTTTCCTGCAGTTGTATTCTCTTTGTAGGAACTTTTGTATCTCATACCATTTAAAAATAGAGTGCAAAGGTGCATTATATTGTTTAATAGTAATGGCCTCCACCATAGCAAAGGAGTGCAAAGTCCAAGTAATTTCACCCGTATTGGCTTCAACACACTGGATTGTTATTGAACACAGGGTTTATCCAACAGTATTGATGATACTATACAATAAAGTTTCACTGTGAGTCCCACAGAAGTCATGCAACTTTCAGAACCTTTTTGGCTCAGTTTGAACAGAAACAACCAGGGATTTGGTTGAGGTCATTCTTGTAATTGCAGTTTAGAGCTTTAACATAGATTTACTATATATATTACCAAATTATCAAATTACACTGAGTACATTGAGTTTTTTCATCTGAAAACTTTTTTTCAGCATCATGTTGAATAAATTCAGTTTTTCTGTCTCTCATCCACTTTCAGGTTTTTGAAATACTAAAAAGAACAAAATGCAAAGCCAAGTACAGCATGGGTAAGTCTGGATCTTTATCTCTCAATGCTTGACAAAACAACATTACACAAGATTAGTTTAACACACAGTCTGCTAAGTATTAAAAATCAGACTACTAGTCCAGTGCTTGCTAATCATAATCCAGATCTCAGGTATATGCTTGTATTTTGAGTTAATCTCAACCAAATGTATTTATTTTTAAAATATATTACCCATATGCCTTATAAACCTGGTTCTAGACCTCATTCATTTGGTTCAATGAAACTACTGTGTTAGGTAGCCATTGAGTTTTTTTTAGATTTTTTGTGTGTTACATCAAGCCATTTAATTTTTATGTATCATTACCAAGGGTTTATTCATTCAGGAAACATTTTTTCACCCATCATGGTGTCAAGTTGTATCGTACCTGAGTGTAAGGATCACAAAACAAACATTGCGTTGTCTCTATGTATCTATGTAGGACATACATAGAGAAGCATTATTGATGGTGTTCAGCACTGTCACTGCTGTTCAGTAGCTCCAACAGCTACCACTACCTTGCTGTTGTTGACTGCACAGGGGGGACAGAGGATGACGAAGAACCGGTATCTTTTTCACCCAACCCCAAGAAGTACAAAGAAGCTGAGAGATATTTGAGATTATTGTGGATAAGCTAAATATAATAATATAGAAGGCTTCAGTTTTTGGAGCTGATCAGATTCAAATGTTTATATGATATGAATTGATGTGAGGTGATCAACTGATCATTTCTCTAGAGAACAGTCTCCACTCTGAAACAACAAAAACACACAGTCCAGCGGCAGTCATACAGTGGTATTAGAGTGATTTCACTCACAAACAATCTTTTTCTGAACACAGACACCTGCTGTAGAGAACACATTTACCACAGAACAGACAAACTTTCTATTTTAGCTGTTACAGAATTAATGTTTATTAGCTACAGCTGATTTAATCTGTTGCCGGTGATATGTAATTTTAACCAGAGACAACAGCTACATATGTTTTCATTGCTAATGAAAAAGAGTGAGGAGAGATGCAAGATCTGATATGAGATTTGCTAGTCAGTCCCTCCAGGAGTTTGCAGTTTTATTGTTATGACCAGATTTTGTGTGCTGGCCAGGTCCACGCCAAACATGCTGGACCCCAAATAAATTTATTTTGGTTTCATCTGACCAAAGAATGTGCTGCTAGTATTCATCAGGCTTATTTTCATGTTATTTGGCAAAGTTTATTCTTGCAGTTTTGTGCCATTTTGTGAGCAATGGTTTTGTTTTTAGACATCACCCATAGAGATTGACTTCATCCAATGTCCTTTGTACTGTCTGAGCAGTCACTGACCACAGAGAATCCTTGTGCCAAGTCTGAAGCACTTGCCCATCTGTTTTTCAATGCAAGTCTGCATAAATAGTGAATTGTGCATGCTGTCATTTTTCAAGGACGGCCACTGCATCTTTTCTTATTGGTAGTGCGTAGGGCTGTAGTCTGCTGGTCGACTGATCAATTAGTTGGTCGATCTCGTCCAACTAAATTCTCATTGGTCAAATAATCGCTGTGTTACTTTCATAACGAGAGAAGTACTACATCAATAGCTCTCCAGGATTAATCCATTATTTCCTGCGGCTGGAGAGACAGACTAACAAATTACGTGTGAAAACATGTATTCAAAACCCCCCCGTTGTTTTCACAACTTTGAACTCGCCCAGTCTAATGGAGACTGCTGGGTCTAATAGTACTCAACGTTTACTGAGCATTTACTGAACGTACTGAACATTTACTGAATCAGTGTTTCTCCTATAATTATCACAACAATTGAAAAAAATAATTATGATAATGATTATATTACTTCAGACATGCGGCTAGCTGCTGCTCTGGGTCAATCGGCTCTCTGAAGTTGCTCCTCTGTTTCTTCAAACTTAGTGCCAGCTGTTGCAGTAGTGCTTCAAATTGTCCGACGGACATCCTGAAGTACGTCCTGGAGTGGCCGTGGTACAGTTTAAGCTCCTCAACCAAGCAGTGAAACTCACCAAGTTCTCCTCTCTTTTTCAATATTGAGTGTACCCAGGTATTTCGTTTTTTTTTCTTTTTGCCACACCCAAGACCCATATCGGATATCATGTTTCCCTACTTCTGACGCGTGTGCCAAGTTTCATGAGTTTTAAAGCATCTCTAGCCCTTCAAAAACAGTTTCTTGTTTCATGGTGAAGAATGTATCGCCATGGCAACAGCTTTTGATGAAAACTCAAAAGCTTCAGTATTTAGCGTCATCAAGGTCTTACAAGTTAGCTGTCCAGAGGTGGATCTGGTTAAGCTGATAGGAGTAGTTAGTAAAAGAATGGGGCTTATGACTGTTGCCAGTTGGTGGTGCTGTGACTATGATTCGTATTGGCCTTCAGACAGGGACTCTTATCAAGTATGTGGAATCTGGGGAAGATGTGATGATGTGGAGTTGAGTTACAACACTTTGTATTTTCATGTTGAGACATCGAAATTTGCTGAGTTGCCACAGTAACAGCGTGCCATGAAAACTCACAAGATTCACCATTTTGCATCTTCAAGGTTTTAAGGCTTTTCTGACCAAATTTCAGGTGGATCTGGGCATCCTCTAGGTCAGAGCTTGTAAAAGTACAGAACCTGTAACTTCCTGTTATCAGTAGGTGGCACTAATACTCATCATTCACATGTAGGTTTTCAGGCCAAACTCTTATCAAGCATGAGAAATTTGGGGCAGATTGTACAACTTATATTCAAGTTACAACAACTTCCTTTTTCATGGCAAAAATTGAAGTTGCATTGCAAAGGTCTTTAGATGACGCTCACCAAATTTCAAGTTGGTCGGGTTATATCTCTAGGAGGAGTTTGTTAAAATACAATGCCTGGAAATGGCAAAAATTGCCAAGTAAATTCAAAATGGCCGACTTCCTGTTGGACTTAGGGTATGATTCCAAGGGGCTTTTTTGTGCATCTGGACATGATACATGAGTTATGTATATGTTCATCTATGTCGATTCTGAAGGAGGGGCTTCGAATTTGAAATTTTCTAGGGGGCACTATCATGTCCTTTTGCCATGCCCAAGCCTAAGACCCATAAAATATTAAATTTTTCACCACTTCTGATGCACGTGCAAAGTTTCATGACATTTTGAGCATGTTTAGCCACTGAAAAATACAATTCTTTGGGGAGAATAATAATAATAATAAAAATAATAATAATAATTAAAGCTGCAAGCAAGGCACCTTTGTGCATGCCGGAGTGCACCACAGTCAAAGGGCTTTTATTGTGGGCATGCAGATGTGTTCAGGACCGGGCTTTTATCGGACATTGCATGAACAAGTTAAATGTCACTTCCTGTGTGCACTATGTGGTGCTAGACAATACTCACTAATTACTTAATTTTGCTATATTTCAAGTGTAGACCACACTTACAAATTTCATGTGAATCAGATGATTTTTGTCACATAAGACTAAATTTCCCATTGTCAGTAGGTGATGCTACAGAAGAGGGTCATTAATGCAGCAACATATTTAGTAGAGGTCAACTGAAAGGTATATGCATTTTCATGAATATCGGACGTTGCACGAAGCAGTTAAATATGACTCCCAAAGCCAAAGCGTGTGCCAAGTTTTGTAAGTTTTCAAGCACCTCTAGCCCCTCAAACACAGCTTCCTGTATTATGGCGGATAATACATCACCATGGCAACAACTTTTGATGAAAGCTCAAAAGCTTCACCTTTAGCATCATCAACGTGTTACAACTTAGCTGGCCAAATTTGAGGTGGATCTGTTCATCCTGCTAGGCACAGGTCATAAAAGTACAGCACCTGTAACTTCCTGTTGCCAGTAGGTGGCTTTATGACTATGACTCAAATTGACACATAGATGTGTTCAGGTCAGAACCCTTTGAAGCATGAGAAATTTGGGGCAGACTGAACAATGTACTTTCGTGTTACAGCAGCAGTTTCATGGTATAACATCGAAATTCACTGTTGCAATGGCTTTCAGTGAAAACTCAAGATTTTGATAGCTTTTCATCACAAAGGTCTTTAGATGACACTGACCAAATTAGAATTCAGTGGGCTACAATCTCTAGAAGGAGTTTGTTAAAATACAACACCTGGAAATGGCAAAATCTGCGCAAAAATTGAAATAAAATTCAAAATGGCTGACTTCCTGTTGAATTTAGGGTATGACTCCAAGGCATTTTTTTGTGCGTCTGGACAAGATACATGTGCCTACCAAATTTCGTTCATCTTAGTTGATTTTGGAGGAGGGGCTTCAAATTTGAAATTTTGTAGGTGGTGCTATGGAGCCATTTTGCCATGCCCATGTCTAAGACCCATAAAATATCAAATTTTTCACCACTTCTGACAAACGTGCAAAGTTTCATAAGTTTTCGAAAAGCTTTTGCCCCTCAAAAGTGCAAGTCTTTGGGGAGAGGAACAATAATAATTAAAGCTGCAAGGAGCGATGATTGGGCCCTCGCACCCTTGTATAAGTCGCCATGTGGCACAGTTGAAGGGCTTCTGTCACTCGCATGTAGATGTGTTCAGACCTGGGCTGTTTTCAGACAGTGCAAGAAGGAGATAAACATCACTTTCTTTGTCCTCTATTTTGCCTGCTGCTTGGGCTGCTTCCTTGAAACTTCATAGGGGGCACTCTGGAGCCAGTTTGCATTACTGATTGAATATTGTCATGTAGATGTGTTCAGGCCGGGACTCTTATCAAACATGGAAAGTTTGGGGCAGATTAGAGCATTTACACTAAAGTTATAGCAGTTTCCTCTGTAATAGCGAAACATCAAAACTCAACGCCACGCCACAGCCACACGCTTCAACGATAACTAAATCTTTTAATAACTTTTGATCACAAACTAGTCTAGATGACACACACAGATTTTGAAGTCATTATGATGAATTGTGTTGGAGGAGTTCGTTAAAATATAAGACATGCGAAATCACCAAAATTGACAATTAAATTCAAAATTGCCGATTTCGTTGGGTTTCAGCTATGGGTCCAAGAGACTTTTTTGTGCACCCTGGCATGATACATGTGTACCGATTTTCAGGTAGGTTTAATGTGGCTCGGGGGCTGCTTCATTGAAATATTGTCGGGGGCGCTGTAGAGCCATTCTGCCACACTTATGCCAGCCATCGATACGATATTATAGACTGTAAGACCTGCCATGTGTGTGCAAAGTTTTGTGAGTTTTCAAGCATGTCTTGGCCCTTAAAAACAGCTTCGTATTTTGTGGTGAACAATGGCTTCAGGAGTTATAATCATCAAGGTCTTACACCTTGGCTTACCAAATTTTATGTTTCTGACTAACCTGCTAGGAGTAGTTTACAAAAGAGTGGCACTTAAAACTTCCTGTTGCCAGTAAGTGGCGATATGACTGTCACTAAATATGGGCCTTTACATGTGTTCAGACCGGGTCTCTTAACAAACACATAAAATTTGGAAAAGATCAGACAATGTGGAGTCAAGTGAGACATCAAAATTCACTGCGTCGTCATGGCAACACCTTTCAACCAAAAAGTCACCAACTTCAGACAACACAAACTCCAAGGTTTTGAGGCTATTCTGAGTAAATTTGAGGTGGATCCTATCACTGTGCTACCCACAGGGAGTCAAAGCATAAAACATGTTACTTCCTGTTGCCAGTAGGTGGCGCTATGACTCAGATCCAATACTGACACATGGATGTGTTCAGGGCGGAACTCTTTACAAGCACAAAAGGTTTGGCTCTCTTAGGATCATGCATGCCGGAGTTATGGCTGTTCCAATTTTCATGGCGAAGGATCGAAACTCACTGCCCGGCCACACCCCCTTGGCAGTGTCGAAAACTCACTGTTTTGATCTGTTTTTCATCTCCAAGGTCTGTAGATGATACTGACCAAATTTGAAGTTGCTGAGGTCAAATCTCTAGGAGGAGTTCATTAAAGTATGTAACCTGGAAATGGCAAAATCGGTGTCAAAATCGCAAATTTGATCCAAAATGGCCGACTTCCTGTTGGACTTAAGGTATGTCTCCAAGAGACATTTTTGTTGCGTCTGGTCATGATACATATGCATACCGAATTCTGTTCTTCTACGACAATCCGTGTCTAGGGGCTCAATTTTCTTAATTTTCTAGGGGGCGCTGTCGAGCCATTTTGCCCCACCTTTTTGCAAGACCCATAAAATATTTAATTTTTTACCACTTTTGATGTATGTGCAAAGTTTAAAAAAAAAAACAACTTTTCATGCATGTTTAGGCCCTCAAAAATGCATTTGTTTCGGAAGAAAAATAATAATAATAGAGAAAAATTCCTTGAGTTACAATAGGGCCTTCACACTGTCAGTGCTCAGGCCCTAATAATTCCTTAAATTCCAACAGAGCCTTCACACTGTCAGTGTTCAGGCCCTAATTAAAGCTGCAAGCAGCAATGATCGGGCCTTCGCACCTTCATGCATGTCGGGGTTTGACGCAGTCAAAGGGTTTTTATTGCAGGCATGTGGATGTCTTCAGGCATGGGCTTTTACTGGACATTGCATGAAGTAGTTAAATATAACTTCCTGTTTCCATTATGAGGCACTAGAGAGCACCAACAATTGTATGTCATGTCGCTGTATATCATGTAGACCACACCATGTAAATTCCATGTTAATCAGATGATGTTTGTCATATCAGCCTGACTTCCTGTTGTCAGTAAGTGGCGCTCCGACTATGACTCAATACTGAAATGTAGATGTGTTGGCCAGGACTCTTATCAAGCACGATAAATTTGTTGCAGGTTGGACAATGTACATTCAAGTAACAACAACTTCCTGCTTCATGGTGAAACATCGAAGACGGCAATGGCCCTGGCTAGGCAGCAAATCTTGTCAGTCAACATTTTGATAATTTTTCATTGTAAAGGTCTTTCGATGAAACTGACCAAATTTGAAGTTGGTCGAGTGAAATCTCTAAGAGGAGTTTGTTAAAATAGAACGCCGAATTTCGTTCATCTACGTCAAATTTAAAGGTGTGGGCTTTTAATGTGTGTGTGTGTGTGTGTGTGTGTGTGTGTGTGTGTGTGTGTACATTGTTGTATTTTAACATACAACAATGTATGACATCCATACATTCTTGTCATATTATGCCACATTTTGATTTGAATTAAAAGCAAATATATACATTGTCATGGATACTGTTATGCTCATCTGTCAGAGATCATAAAATACAGCTGTAGGCTATAACAAAACAATGGACAGATGATGCGGTTCTGCTGCACATTATATTTAATTGACTTGATGGTTCCAAAGTTAGTATGTCTCATTTTGTTAAATGCCTGTTGCCTCGACTCCTCTCTCTTCATGTCTCTTCCTTGCCTCCTCTGCTCGCATCTCAGGTGGGAAGGACTAAGACACAAGGAGAGGGGGCAACAAACAATCAAACTAAACATCATACATTTACTGAACAAATTCATGAAAATAAAATGCACATTTCTTGATAGAAATATTGTATGTAGGCCAATAGAAAAGAATAGGCCAAAAGAACCCCAAAAACATTGGCATCTCATAATTTTAGAGCCGTTATAGTAACTAATATGTTTTGTGTTGTGGACCAATGTAGCTATTACACATTTTGATGTGAAACTGGGTTGAGCAACTCCACCCCAGTGCAACATGATAATGTTTGTAGTTATTAAGTAGACCATTATTTCCCATAGACTGTATGTGAAGATGGACAACACATCACCACTTCCTACCACTTTGTAAAAGTGAAGCCTTTTGTCTTACAGTACATGACAGCTTTATGATTCCTAATATTATTAGCCCAAATTTATACTCAAGCTACAAATAGATTCAATGGCTGAACCCTAGTGACAAAAATTAAATTGATTTGTTAGGACTCTCAAATACTTTGATGACTTGTATTTTAACATTTCCAGCACCTTACTCCCAGTTCATATCCATCAAGGAAGGGCAGAGTTGCATTCTCAGTGAGTGATGGAGACCATAGCAGCAACCTGAAACAGCTGGAGTGAAGCTTGATTAGGACTGAAGTAGAACTTGCAGGACATTACACCACCTGTTCCTTAGATGAATATCATTCTCTCAGTCTGCCCAGCCAGGAGAGACAGCGTGATGGTAATCTGGGTTGGTGTGTTCATGGGAACATAATCTTAAATTGTTTCAGGCAGAATCACGCAGGGGTTGGGCTGTAGCTGCTGGACATTTGTGTAATCCTTCACATGCTCTTTTTGTGAAATCAAGTTTTGTTCCATTAAATTCTGACGTGATGTCATGATTTTCCTTAGTTGACACTACATGCAGTCGAAAGTTTTGAATGTGACATATAGGACTTATGAGCAGTGTTGGGTAAACATTGTTGCAGAGAACCTGAACTGAATTGAATTATTTGCAAAAGTAACACTTAACTGAAAGTTAAAGTGTTCACATCAAACAAAAATGCTCACTCGGCTCCTCTGATGGAGTTGTGACAGAGGTGGGACGCATGCACTGTTCTCAAAGCTTCACACATAACCACCTGGAGGTAGCCTACTAATAAATAATAGAACTCCAGGCCTCAATGAATCTGTTGTGGTCATATTCACTGTGCTTTGATATAAAGATGTGACACCTGTTATAACACCTGTGTTTGTGTTCTCTCTGCAGGTATCACCAGTCTCCTGGGCAGTGGTGTCTATACAGCAGCCTACCCTCTTCATGATGTAAGTAGGATCCTGGCACTAGTAGATCTTTATTATAGGTGGTACTGGTTCCAAATATATATATGCTTGTGTTTTGAAGCTGTTGTAATCAGTCACATTTTTAATAATCACTAAAAGATTAGTTGAAAAAAAATGCTGGCACTAGTAAACTACTAAACTAAAACTACTGAATTAGTCCATCCTAGATTATGAAATCCTAGTATAATATGCTGTCAGTGTGTGTAGTGACTAGTGTTACTGCTTGTCTTTCCTTTTTCAGGGAGATATTGATGAGGAGAGCGCAGAGTTCAATGACAGAAAGGTAAGAAGGTTATTTCTAAACTTATTGAAGCCAGTATAAGAAGCTTAACAGACTTGTATTCATATTTTGCATTTGTACCACAACAGCTTTATGCATGGTCATAGAGTATAGAGTCCCACTAGGACCACAAAATAATCTGTCACCACTTCAGCTTTAATCTTGGAACACAAACAAATTAGGTCTGTTTGAATATGCTAATCGTGTGTCAGTTCACTGAATATTTTTTTTCTCTTGCAATGTGACCCAAACATGTGGATCCATTTTATTATCACAGA
Source organism: Thunnus albacares (assembly GCF_914725855.1). Classification (NCBI taxonomy): domain Eukaryota; kingdom Metazoa; phylum Chordata; class Actinopteri; order Scombriformes; family Scombridae; genus Thunnus; species Thunnus albacares. The sequence goes on from NC_058112.1 coordinate 537,002, forward strand.
AATTTGTGAAACAGTCATGAAATTTAATCTATAGATTTGTGTATATGGACACAAATTTTCCATTTTTTCATGACACTCAGTATGACTTTCAAACTACTGTATTTCAAATGGAAGTATGTTTCATGCCTGTGCCACTTTTTTTTCTGTCAGTCGGGACTTGGGAGCACAGAAGCTGTATTGTTTTTTCTCATTAACTATAACTGCCACATCACTCAACATTTAATCACAAGATTTTATTGCTGTTTTTATTTGATTTTAATTTTATCAGTACAGTAGTGATGTGCGGATTGCAGGCACCATAGTTAAGCCATGCATCAGGCGGGCCAAGTCATTAACATTAATATTATGATTAATAGCAGGGTTGCGGCTGGGTGAAATATTACATAATTAATGAGGAAAATATTAATAATATTAATATTAATTGTGTTGTTATTGTGTTTCTTCTCCTTCCTCTAATGAAACACAGTGCTACTGCCACCATCTGTTTTGTCACCAATATGACTATGTTTCTGCAAAGCTCCATTTTCCCGTACACACTACCACACCAAAAAAGAACTTCTTCTTAAAACCAGCCTACTTCAGTGCATAGAATGTATAAAAATAATGAACACAGCCACTGCGATGTCAGCCATCGGTTTTTGGACTTGTGTTCTGAAGCCTCGAGTTTGGCATTTTGACTGTCACCATCTTGGATTTTTGGAGCCAAAACAGGCCTAAAACCATTAAAACAAAATGTTCTTACTGGAGAAACTGAACATCCGGCTCCTTAGAGGGTCTTTTAGTACGTCCAAATGCTGATGAAAAAAGACTTTTTTTAGGCCACCAAAATGTTACAGTTAACTGTCATGAATTGAAAACACACTGAATTAGCGACGGCTACAGCTACACTCTGTAAATCTTATGGATCTTATGGGTTATGCCATGGTTACATCACATAACCAACATTTTTGCCATGGTAGCAACTTGTCAATCACAATGTAACCACACCCTAAAGCATACGCTGCTTTATCGTCAAATTTAAATTGAGACCATAATCTATAAAATGAACATCATGCTGTATTGAAGAAGACTTGAAACTGGCGATTAAGACCATAAACTCATTAGGAAAGTGTTTATTGATGTAATACATCGAGTGAGAAGTAGTTTGATTTTCCCACAGACTTCCATATTCAGACCTTTTTTGGAGCCAGTGGAGTCACCCCCTGCTGGCCACTGTACTTCCGCATTGACTTTTTCCAGACCCAGAACTATCTGCTTGACTTCAGTGTAATGTGTAGTGTTACACTGGGGGTGTGCCTGAATACAAATACATTATTTGTATGGCAAATACAAAGCACAAATTGTGGGTTTTTTTTTATGAATCTTTGTTTCATACAAATGTTTTAAAAATTATTTGTTTTGGGAAGAAAAAAACAAAATATGTCAAATACCAGCACGCAGGTCAGTTACATCGCTATCGCAGTCTCTCTCTTCTGCTCCACTGTTAGGTCTATCAGCAGGTCTGAACGAGGGGAATCATATCAACCTGCTGCATGACGCACATTTCCTTATTTGGACATCACTTCCAGAGTTGGGGGTGTTCCCCAGAGATAAAACTGTCCTACTGACACACGCAAACTGCTCCCTAGGGACTCTCCATAACCTGTTGTTCCCCTTCTCCTTTCCACAAAGTTAGGTTGTTAAAAATAGGCAATAAATGAAAAGTACAAAGCAAGAATCGCCTTTGAAGTTCTTCTCTGCACATCAAACGCTGTGCTGTCTCTGTGTTATGGGTATATAAATAAGTAGAGGTCTGTCTGCACATTTGCAATGTACTAAGGTTAGCTCAGTAGCCAGCACAGTCGTCTATAATCTGGGAGACTTGAGTTTGAGACCTGGTGTGGGACCCCCTTTGTAAGATAATAACACATAAATGTCCTAAAATTAAAAGCGTAATAAAAACAAAAACTGGATTTTTACACCTATTTCCATTTTTATTTGAATACTAGTACAAATATAAATAATTTTCCTGCCTCAACAAAAACAGATACAAATACAAATACTGAGTTCTCCCTAGTCCCTACATTAGTGTCAAACACATCCTGCGCACACTGGTGTACACTAAAGGAGACTGACCTCTGCTACCTTGCCTCAAAAGCCTCTGCACGCAGCTCCTCAATGATATGACGGTATCATTCATAACACCTTAGTAATGGCAGAGGTGCAGTCATGTTGGTATATTTAGAGCTGAAGACCAGGTAGGGCACACCTTTGATAAATGAAATATTTGTCTGTCACAGAAGTTAGTAAGAAAAGGAACAACTGTGTGAACGTGGGATTGGCATGTGAATTTGGAATGTACCAAGATAAGAAAGATTTAAATCTCACATTTGTACTAGGGCTGTAGTCTGCTGGTCGACTTGTTGATTAGTTGGTCGATATGCTCTTGTCCGACTAAATTCTTATTGGTTGAATAATCTCCATGTTACTTTCATAACGAGAAAATTGCTACATCAATAGCTTTCCAGGATTAAACCATTATTTCCTGTGGCGGGAGGGACAGACTAACCAATTACCTGTGAAAACTGGGGTGTATTCAAAGCACCCCCATTGTTTTCACAACTTTGAACTCACCCAACCTCATGGAGACTGCTAAGTCTAACTGTACTCAATATTTACTGAGCATTTACTGAACGTACTGAACATTTACTGAATCAGTGTTTCTCCAATAATTATCACAACAAGAACCCCTGCAAGGCTAAAAAAAAAAATTGTAATGCCAAAATGAACGCCAAATATCCATTCATTCAGAAATCAATAGTGTTTTGGAGTCTCTGTGCAGCGCTGTTCGGTATGTGAGTCAACCTCTGTGTCGTTACCTGGGAAACTATTGGTATCGAACTCCGTCAAGGAATATGGCATTGCGTAGTATGTTTGCTAGCAGCAAACATACTACGCAATCATTGCAAGCAGCAGAGAAGTGACGGTGGATGCGAGTGGAGCAGAGGAAAAGGTTAGCAGTAAGTTGTCAGTCTGGCAGTAAATTTACAGTACAGACTACACTGTTTCAGTTAGTAAATGCTAAAAAGTCTGTTGTTTCCCCACATGCTGGAAAAGTGAAGGGGGTTAGCCCCAAAGTTAGCAACAATGAGTTAGCCTAACCTGAAGACACAAAACAGAGATATGTGTGGCTGCTAAGTTCACTGTGCACTCTATCCTGTCTGACGTTGGCTCCTGAATTTGCAGGGGGCTACAAAAATCAGATGCTTAAGGGTTTAAGACTGATTTTTGGACAATGAGTTTAGTAAATCCTCATACATTAATATTAATAATACCAATTTCCTCCGCCTTAGATTTTTGATCATGTCAGAAGTTTGTTTTGGCCTTTCTCCCTCTACTTCCAATTTAAGAGAGGCAATTGAATTTCTGTCCAATCAGCGCTGTCCACCTGGGTGGCGCGTGATATCCAATTGGGTTGCTCTGAGCTGTTGACTGGGTGGTGTGAGCTGTCGACTGGGTCATACGCAATGTCCACTGGGTGGCAGTGCAGGATGACTGGATAAGTGGTGTCCAGGAACTAGATAGGTGGTGCACGGTTTGGATACTGGGTGTCTGGTAACTGGATATATGGTGTATGGTTTGGGTAGGGTTTTGAATTAAAGGGCTCTCCATATTGCCGACCTGACCAGAAGACACGCATTACAGCAGTTCTGTTACCCTCCTAAAACTTGGTGCACTGTGGTGATTTTATTCATATCACTGGTTTTACTAGCTAAATTTCACTCAATTTTATCTCTGTAGACTCTCTTAGAACTCTTAGTAGAACTCTTACCTCATTCATGTTGGTCTTGCAATGCAGTTAAGTCAAACTTAAAGTATTTTAAGCCAGGCGGAAAATGGCGCCAGTTCACAAAAACTCATTGCTTACAACTAAAGAACGATATTTGCCAACAGTAGCTCACTATGTACCACAGGAAAAAAAATGTAATAAACAAACGTTATCATGGCCAAAATGAATTTATATATTTTCCTTACCTCTGCTCAGGGTCAGAGTCCATGAAAAGATATCAGGTCCAGACAAAGAGAAAAGTAACTGACAATGTACTGGAGAAAGGTGTCTGGCAGGCAACTTACTCCTGTATATTTCTACCGCAAGATGACAAAGCAGAGGAAATTAGTTGAGTTGCCTGGTTACACAACCATTAGAAATTGGTCTCAAATTTGTCCAAGTAATTTCAAAATCTACAACTTTGTAAACATTTTTACTATTTGTGCAAGTAGCTTTTCAATACATAGCTATTGTTATTATTCACATTCATATTATTTTATTGCTTATGTTATTATTCATATTCATATTATTAGTCATATTACTACTACTAATAATAATACTATGAATAATGTTAGTAGTAAAGATAGTGACTAAAATCCTTGAAGGTGTTGGGCCGTGGCTACAAGTTGGCTATCAGCAATAATTAATGATTATCAAAGATAATTGTTAATTGTTAAAATCAATAAAATTATTTATCAGAATTAATAATAACAGGGCACCACCCTGGACTCAGGGAAAAAGATAGCCAATTCAGTCTCAAAGTGTACTAATCTATGAATTTGGGACTTTGATAAATAATTAATTTAATAACTAGAAATAAAATCACCATATCAGAAATTAGTTATGGTTGAAGGATTTGGAGTTCTTTACAGAGCAGGGGTTGGCAAAACTCATTCTTGTACAACATTAAAACAGACAATAGGTATATCCAAAAGCATTTATTTAACAAAGGGTAAAAACAACACACAATACTAATCTAGCTAAGTGTACCTATATACAAGTGTGAGTGTGTATGTGTGTGTGTGTGTGTGTGTGTGTGTGTGTGTGTAGGGAAGACAATAGCAAGATTGCTGCAGTCATGAGCAGATGCCATGCCGAAAATTTGGCTGATAAAGGGAACTACAGAGAAAAAAGGCCAGACCATGTGGTGTCTTGAACCACATGTGCTGCCTGAACCAAAGTTTGCGAAACTAGGTTTTAACCTCTTAACTGTGTGGTTCTCTGTTCAAGGCCAATTGGTGTATGCTAAAAGTGCCAGGTTAAAACAAGGTTAGTTGCATGCAAGGCCAAGTCACTGGATGTAACATGTGTTAGGTTACTATGCAGTAACCTGACTATAAGCAACAAGGACATCACAACAACAGTTCAATGTATAACCTTAACCAAATCAATACACATACAGTAGATTGTTTGAGTTAAACATTCTTGCTGAGCCATACTATGCTTCACTGTGTTGCTAGGCTATGCCCAGTTGTTACCAGTCCATGAAGGAAGAGATGCTTTGTGGCGTTCTGCTTTGTAGCCGGCGAATCCGTGGGTGAGTCAGGCTGAGAAGGCTTTAGCTCTGAAGCTGAAAGATGCAGACGTTGCTGGGGAGACAGCGCTCCAGTCATGCAGAGGGCCCCGGTCACTCCTTTGTGTAGAGTTAGCGGCAAGATAACTCCATTTTGCGGCTCCTGTACTTGTTAAACTGGCCAGCAGACTTGTGTGTTAGCTGCTGGCACAAGGAAACTTAGTTTCTGAGTCTTAGGCAGGCTCTTGCGTCTTCTGCCGTAAAGAAGCAAGCAGCTGCTCCTGCAGATGAAGGAGAAAGAGAGCAAGGAGCTGCTCCTGCTGCAGCTCGTGGAGAAAAGAGAAAGATAAGAGGGGAATCTCTAGTTTTGATAACCTGGATCCATGGGTGGAGCTTCACACTTTGGGTGCTAACCCCCAGGGCTCAGGCTTCTTGGAGTCTTGAAACGTGGTAAACTGTGGTCCACATGTAGTCCCAACAAAGGCATAGGCGCCTGAGCAATGGAGCAAGTGGAGCAAATGCAGCTCCATTATTCATTTAGGGGGAGCAAAGTTATAGTTTTGCTGCCTCATTTTTGGTCTTTTTAAAAATTAACTTTATCATCATACAGTCCCTAAAATCAGGTGATCATATTTAAACAGCCTCTATCAATGATCATTTTACTATTTTCAGCAACTGACTAAAACAAGTAATAAAAAATCAACCGTTGATAGATCAGAGCAGACTGACAGCACAGTGAGAGAGAGACAGACAGAGAGGAGCTTCTCCTTAAAGTGCGAATGTGTCTGCATAAGAGGAGGCTGGTCTGTAGGCATAGGTGGCTGCTCCTCTAATTTTGAGAGGCAAGAGGGAGATGATCAAAATATAGAAGAGTAATTGGTTGAAGTAAACCATTACCAAATCTCAGTATCATTTATAAAATATTTTTTCTGTCTTTGGAAAAATCCATTATTGAAATTCTGCTAGCTTGGTTAGCATGGTGCATATACAATCTATGGTTAACAGTGATCATGCTAATACTAATGCTAATTTTTGCTAGTGACAAACAGGCCTAAAACCGTTAAAACAAAATGTACTTACCGTAAAAATTGATCATCCGACTCATTGATGGGTCTTTTATTACAACCAAATGCTGAACAAAACTGTTTTAAGGTGACCACAATGTTACAATTAACTTCAGTGAACTCAAAACACACTGTGAAATAGCAGCAGCTATGCCCATACACAGTGGTTACGTTATGTAAGCAATGTTTTTGCCGTGGTAGCGACTTATCAATCACAACGTAGCCACACTCTAAAGCATACTCTGCTTTATCGTCAAATTTAAATTAAATGGGACCATAATTACATGATGAACATCATGCTGTATTGAAGAAGACTTGAAACTAGCGATTGATATCATAAACTCATTACGGAACAGTTTACTGACGTAATAAATCAAGAGAGAAGTAGGGTAATTTTCTCATAGACTTCCATACAATCGGACTTCTTTTTGCAGCCAGTAGAGTCGCCCCCTGCTGGCCATTAGAGAGAATGCAGGTTTTTGGCACTTCCGCATTGGCTTCATTTTTCAGCCCCGGAAGTTGCTGCTTGGAAAAAATCCATCATTCAAATTCTAATTTAAATTCTTCAACAGAAACATCTGCAGGGTAGGAGGAGAAAGGGCAGTGTGTGTGAAGGTCCAATGATAGTCCAATGATAGTTTCCAGATATCATCTTCAATTCTCTCCACTGTAACATACACAAGTGTGACAAACTGTTAAGAGAAGAAGACCGGTAAGAATAAATAATGTAAGAATAATAAATTACATTTGACTTCTTTTATCTAGCAGTAGATAGCTGCTTCCATTAGCCAATGCAACAGTTAGCTTGTTATAACAGCCCTGAAGGACTCTTTATACATCCATGGAAGGACAGTTAAGGACTGTTGTTAAGCTAACGGGAGAATGAATCTGGACTGTGCGGTGCAGCAGTGGCAGGACACTGCCGGGGAGGCTGGAGAGAGAACCAACCGGGAAACAACCAGGAGTTAGCTTGTTGCAATGATGTCAGACTGATTAACCAGCAGCCACAAAGTTCTGTTAACTAACAAACAAGATGACCAACAGCCACAAATGGATATTATGACATGGATACTTCATCTCCATGAAAGAAAGAAGAAGACATCAGATAATGAGAGTCAGATACAGTTTCTCTCTCTCTGTCTCTTTGGTCGCTAATTTCATCTCTGATGGTTGAATGTCTTGTGGCTTTTTTGTGAATTTATCTCTTTAACAAGAATGCAGCAGAGATCATATAGTGTGCTGTAGGTAGTTTGTTTGTTGAAGTTACAGTGAGCTCACTCATTCATTTGGAATTGATCCCATTTTAATTAAGTGGTTGTTCAGTCACCTGTTGATGTTGTGAATGAGTGTGCAGGTCTGGCTGCTTGCTTGTGACAATTTCTTCAGTTTGTTTTTAAGCTGAGCCGTATATTTAGTAATAAGCTTAAAGTAACTAGAATAACAAGTGTTAACATGTCAGCTTTGTAGACTATATTTTGTATGTGGTGCATATAGATAAGAGTGTGGAAGTCATGTATTTGATACGTGCATTAATTCTTTCTGATGTGAGCCTACACTTTTAGATCTGTTGTTGTGTCAGATTTATGGAAGATAGTTGAAGGAAAAAATACCAGATCAAAAACTACCTTTTGAAGATAAAAAATCTGGAGTCAGAGGTCCAAGCAGCAAAGTGTTCTTTAATGCCAGCAATAAAGGAGAGCAAATTAGCACAAATATGATGAACCAAATCGCTCCGAAAGTTTTTTCCTTCAGGGCGTAGTTTTTATACCCTTGGGTCGGCATAGGTCACACCTATCATCCACCCTCCTTAATTTTTGGCCAATTATTCTGTTATCTTTATCTCCGTCACTCGTTATTGGTCAAAACTCTTTAAGACAGGTTTTGAGCTGTTGTGGATATGTACTGGCATATTCAATTCTACCTGGTTATGTCCAATTTTTTTATTTAATTTTTTTAAGTATTGGGGATCATTTTACACCATTATTGCCAAGTTGTCTTCTGGCCTTTATTTTTTTATAAGTTATTCTAGTCATTTTACACCCTCATGTCTTGATCTCCTCCAGAGTATTTTTAAAAAAGGTGAAGACTTTAATGCAGACCCAAGCAAAGTGACATGTAATACAAACACACTCAAATTTCTCCAGTGTATGATTATGATTCTTCTACTGTGCCTCTATACGTACATTGTGATTAAATGTGGTTCATGAGATTACAAATACATCAATATAAATTTTATCACACTAGCCCTTATTGCTTGTAAACTTATAAAATCAATCTGCATAGCTTAATATTGTCTTTAAGCACACCAATGACATTTAATGAAAATACACCACATTGTGAATGTTTTTAGTATTCAGTCTTTCTGGTGTTCAGCACTGATCTGAACCTGTATCAGATTATAAGCTTTATGGAACATCGATTTCTGTATACTAAGAAAATACAAAGGAAACATGTGTAAATCATGTGATATGTTGTCTGTTTTTGATGAGAACATAAATCTGTTGTCACAATAGAACAATACTATAGATTTAAATTTAGCTTTGTTGGTAAAATGAGACATTGTGAACCACTCCACAGCTAAAATGTGCATTTCTTCGTCTTATGTATATAGTAAATGTCTTTAAAGAAACAGCCTTGACAATGACAATCATGTAGTATGATGCACATTATTCGGCAAAGCACAAATAGTGGGGTTTTTTTATGAATATTGGTTTCATACAAATATTTTAAACATTATTTGTATTCGGGAAGAAAAAGAAAAACATGTCAAATATCAGCGCACAGGTTGGTCACATCGCTATCTCAGTCTCTCTCCTCTGCTCCGCTGTTACATCTGTCAGTTTGTTTCAACAAGGGGAGTCACATCCACCTGCTACATAACACATTTCCTAATTTGGACATCACTCCCAGAGTTGGGGGTGTTCCCCAGAGATAAAGCTGTGCTACTGACACACGCAAACTGCTCCCTAGGGACTCTCCATAACCTGTTGTTCCCCTTCTCCTTTCCACAAAGTTAGGTTGTAAAAAAATAGGCAATAAATGAAAAGTACAAAGCAACAATCACCTTTGAAGTTCTTTCCTACTCATTACATGGTGTGCTGTCTCTGTCTTATGGGTGTATAAATAGGTAGAGGTCTGTCTGCAATTAGGCGATGAGTAGAGTTTTAGCTCAGTAGTCGACACAGTCATCTATGATCTGGGAGACTCCAAACAGCAATTTCCAATTAAAAATACAGGGAACCTCTCTGTTTGTCAAGAAAGCCACTGTTCCCCCTGCCGTGCGTTTAGGTCACGCCACGGCCTTATTGAAGGGTAATACTCTTTACCCCTTATCCTGCGTTAATGTGAAAACTTACTCCATCCTTTAAAATTCATGAATATGTAACCAAGAGAATCTCTTCTTGGGAATGATGCCTAAATACATTGTTTTAGGTATGGTGAACCATGAAGCCTTTACGGAAAGAAGAGATCTGTCCACCTTCAATTTTATCCATGATGATGTGGAATACCTGGCTTTGTGTCAGGACAGCAGACAGGTTCCCGCCAAAGCTATCCAGCTGCAATTTAACCAAGGGATATCTGTCAGAGAGTTTTATAATATGTTTACAGCTATGGGGAGACACCTGAAAGATTTACCTCTGAGCATCAACAGAGAGGAATTTGAACAGAGATACTCCTTGTTTGTGTTCAGTCTCAATGCTAGTGAAGATGCAGATGCCTTGTCCCCCATTTCCAATGGAAGTTTAAGACTGGAGATGAGATTTAGAGTACCCCTACCTCATACAACCACTCTTTTTGTTTACACTTGTTACAAATCTATTTTGGAGATCAACTCAAAAAAAACAAGTTGTTGGTGGATTATTACTGAGAAAATTAATAATCATCAGTTGGAGGGTCTCATGTGTCATTCACTGGGTGATGCATTTTGCAGCGTGTGGGCCTCAGACCAGTTACCTTTACTGATGAGCTTGTTCAGACTTCCTGCCTACATGATTGTCATCACACACCCCACCCACGAACCCAGAGAGCACTGGCTAGCACTCACTCTGGATAAACATGAAAGTGCCACTTTTTTTTTGGCTTGTTTGGATTTTGCCTATTACCCAAGAGCCATCTTGCAATTTTTAGAAAACCGCTCTGAAAAAATATTTTACCAGAAAAGATAACTTCAAGACGTGTCTATGGCTTGTGGTCAGCATTGTGTTTATTTTTTATGTCATAGGGCCTGCAGGTTACCTTTGGAGGTTGTGCTATCCTCGTATCATGATGATGTGATTAAAAATGACAAGATGGTATCCAGTTTTGTGAAAAATATCAACATTGTATTTTCCGTTGACTTCATCTTTAACTTCATCTTCTCCTTCATGCAATCCCTCAGTTGTAAGCCAACGATATTCCTCTTGAGCTTGAGGGTTAGTTACTGAGGATAGAGGGATGTTGAGTTCCGAGTATTTAAAAAACCTGTCCAATTCTTAGAAGGTAGGGTCTGATTTTTAAACAAGTCAATCATGTGTGACCCTTTTACCACTTTTCCTTTATAAATAAACTCTCCCTTTGAGGTACACCCATCCTGGCTTTTGGCTAATTTATTCATGATATACTGAGCATTTTTACGATCATGTGGAGGAAGGTTTTGTAACACATCATCTGATGTTTCATCCAGGCTTCTTCTTCTTTCCTCTTCTTCTTCTTCATTTTGAGTCAAGGTTCTCCTTCCGTCATCAGAGTCTTTAGTAACAGTCAGAGCTTTCTTCTCCCTTTGTTTGATCAGGGTTAGGTATCTTTGCAGCAGAGCGTTGTATTTTTAAATTTTTTTTAAGGATTCAGCCCCGGTTTGTTTAATATAGCCTTCATTTTTACATCCAAATCATTTTCGGCCGTACATCTCATGGATGGTGTCCGACTGACATAAAACTGTCTGACTCATACGGTTAAACTGTTGAAACGTCACCAGAAACATCTTTTGACTCACCCTCTGTGCCATTTGTTTTAGTTTTTATTAATGAGTCCTCCTATAAGCTGTCCCAATGATAGGAACAACCGCTGAAAGCGGTGGTAGAAGAAACCCTCCAGATCCGTGTGCCCTGTGTTTGCATTTTAGGCTGTTTTTTTATCCGCTAACAATTTGATAATTTTCTTTTGTCTTTTGAGTTTGTTATACTGACCGGCTGACAGGGGTATATTTCCTCTTAAAACATTCAGAGAGAGTTTACAGAGACTGAAGAAAGTCGGAGGAGCAATGACTAAGAATATCTTTGTCTCTGAGATGTGGCATAATACAAAGCTTGCCATAAAGGAGCGTTTCTTTTTATCCATGCTGACATATGGAATTAGGAAGATCTCGATTTGGGTAGATAGACGACCAGCCACTGATCAGGTAACAACCCTGACCTCAGTCTGTATTGCTCTGGACAAGTAGGGGTGAGGTCAACGATTAAATATCCATCAGGATCTTTAGTAGTATCTTCAAATGATGGTCGGAGGCTTGAAAAATGACTTCGTTCAGGATAATCCAGTGATTCTGATCAGGCGGAAACAGGTTTTCATCTTCGAAAGAATCAGGTAGTCTTTCAACAAATTCAATATTTTTATTCTTCTTTTGCAGTTCAGTATACATGGGTTGAAACAGAGTGTATATCCATACAATATTTTCAGGTACTCAAGACAAAACATCTTGACAATTTTCCACGACCCACAATCTGGCATGAAAAAGGTAGTTGCAATATAAGATCCAAGTCAGTTTCTTCAGTAACACTCAAGTGTGACATTTGCAATATCCAAAAGGCAAGGTTTGACCTGTGGAAATCAACCATCTCTTATCAAACACAACTCGAAACTCTTTCTGAAATCTTTCTCTTTTCTCTCTTTCTCTTTCTCTCTCTTTCTGACACACTCAGCAGTGCCGTTCTACACGTACCCCTCCACCAGCTCGAGTTGACCCATTTGCAACATTCGTGTGTCTGAGTAATGCCCTTCACGCACAGTTTTGTTTTGTTTTTAGGCTGATAGGCATAACTTTTAGGACCCGCAGCCACAAAGTCCTGTATGCTATCACCACCCAATTGGTCTGTCAAATTCCCCAAATAATTTCACAATTTGAGTCGAGGTTCTCCCTCTTTTGTGACATAGATCAAGCTGTCTGCGTTGTAGAAGAGAACCCGCTCTTGCATCTGCTCCAAATAGCTGTACATCTTTAAATGGCTGTAGGCTGTGGCGAATGCTGCAATAAAGACATTGTCAACCTTGTTTGGTGGTGCAATATAGTGATCGCCGTTACTCCATTGAATGAGAGTCGTATCGTTGAGGAAGGAAAAGTATTTGATTTTGTATTTTTCTGAAAACATGTAACTGAAAAATTCTTCGGGGGCACTGACTACGTCTGGTTCAGGTTATTTCTCTGCGCAAACTTCCCTCAAAAGGTATTTAAACAGAGCTTAGACACTTGTCTTTTAGCCTGGTTTGATTTAATTTTGTTGGCGTCTAGCAAAATGCCCTGATTGGTCTTGTAATCCCTAATGTACTTTTCTCTACTCTCCTGATCTGTAGCCTCAGGGGGGTACCCTGATGCTCCCTGTTTACCCTTCAGAAAAGTGTGCATGTACTTGACAAAGATGGAATCACTCTGTCGATCAAAGTGCCACACCTCCGTGACATTACATAATTGATACCCCATCTCCAAGGCCTTGTTAAATTCGGGAGTGACCCAAACCCTTGTCAACGCTCTGGTGTTGTCGTTGTGTGTACATGCACCATCCTGAAAATTAAGCTTGGCGCATGTACAGCAGAAGACGAACACCAGTTTACCTGCAGCTGTTCTGTGAGGTAAAACAGGGAAAAACAAACCCAGAGGTGGGTAGACAACGGCCCTGATTATCCCAAAGTAGTTTTGAGGCTCTTGGAAATCTGTGTAGATTATTTTAGGGTGTCCTAGAGGGTAAGGAAATGCACAGTTGACGTGGGGATACAAGAATGTCATATATACGTACTGTACAGTTTCATTCGGATGCACCATATAACTCAGCCTCACAGCACTCATCCTACTGCCGTATAGAGCATCATGGGGTGAGAAAGGTTGAGGAGCTTTGTAATGTTCAAGAAACTCCTTCAATCCCTGATGGGATTTTCAACTCAACCCAACGATGCTCTCTCGTGATAATCACTTTGATGCCATGGGCAGACCGTAACGTCTGTAATTTCTCTTTGCAGACCGCATGCAACGCGTCAAACAGTCTGCCGGTCAGAGGACAGGTCTTGTGAGGCTGAAAACAGGACGGACAACCTTGGTAAAAACAACCCAGAAACTCCCATGCAAATTTCGCACTATCCACCTCTGCATAACCGTCTACATAGTATCATCCTATCTGTTTTTCACCCTCATTCAAAGTGTGTTGAATGAAGATGTTTTCTGTACGCACTACCCACTGGATGATGGCGTATAAATAGGATTTGAATAATTCGATAATTGTCGGGTGATGGAATGACCAGGGTATTAGGAGGTAGGAAATTTGTGTGAAACACTGTCATGCAGGCCAAAGCGATGGTGACGCAGCTGAATGGGTTCACACTCGTTTCGTTGATGTAGCCTTTTCTTAAAACGCAGCAGGTCTCTGAGAGAATATCCACATCGTTTTGACAGCTTCTTTTTCAAAATTGAACGTGCCGTGATGTACCGTCTCATACCACATGTCAAATTCTTTCTTTCCCTCTTTAGTTATTTGCCCAACACCGTAAGCCTCAGGCAGGGGTTAGGGGCCTACGTAGTTCAGATGATTCTCTGAGCTAAACCCATGGGGAAAAAAACCCTTGGTTTTATCAGCAAAACCTAAAGCTTTTGGCAGGGCCAATAGATGCATGGTGAGAAAGCTGAGAGAATCAATGTACTTGTGTTCGTAATCTGTGTCTGTGAAACAAATGACTTTGCTGCCTTGCACGATAAGACTGGGCTGCATATTCAGAGCAACCATGGTGTTGATCACAGTGTAGCTGTCAAATCCTTTGACATTGTGAGCAATAGACAGATTTTTTGTACAAAGGTTGCCTGAAATGCATGATAAACCATTCAGCCCAATCCACACCCTGAGCCTTCTATCTTATACCGTAGAGCATTTTTGTGCATACCAGAAAAGGGACATGTATGCCTGATGAGTGTACATATGTCTCAAAATCGTAGAATATCAATTTCTAGGTATGTTCTGTTGGCGTCGACAAAGGTTATATGTAACACCAGTGCACCTCATTCTATTTTACATTTCAATGTATGACAGTTGTGTGGTTTACCTTTACTGTTCATAGCGATGTAATGGCACATTTTGCATTTATCGCATTTTTTACGCAACTCACAGTTACTGACATATTTTTGCAAACATTACAATGACCTCTGCATCGGTGAGTCAATAAGTTGTTATAACCCATGTAACAATAATCGCACGCATACTGGGTGCCTAGAAAGGCTTTCATGTTTATTACACTGTAGTAGTGGTTTTTGAACAGAAACATATACAGCATTTTTTGTCTTGTTGGGGTATCGGTCACAAATTTAGAGAGTGTACATTTATCATTGGTCCTGAAAAGAACTACAGCAACAGCTAACCCGAGGTTGAGGTGTCCCTGGTAAAACAACAAACAGGGTGGCTAACCCCAAGGATTAAAGGAAAAAAAAAAATTTTCAAGCCACAGCCAGGTCATATTCCCCATCTGCAATTTGAAAAACATGTTACAGGTTACATCACTTGTTGCCTGCTAAACAAATAACACAATATGTAAATTTGTGAGATTTCAGCACCACACATAACCATGGAACTCTTTTCAAGTGGTCCTTGGATCTTGGGTTACTCTTCTGACTAATGTTCTTACTGCCCGGTCGGCAATCTTGCAAGGAGCTCCTGACTGTAGCCGGTTGATGGTGGAGTGATGATGCTTCCACTTTCAGATAATGGCCCCACTAGAGTAGGCTTGCCACGGTGGTCGATGTTACCAGTGTTACACAGTGTTGGACATACACCAATTACATGACTTGCCCACTGCCCATACTGTAGTTTTGTTTTTTCTTTTAGAAACAAACCCATTTATTTCATTGTTGTGTATCAGTGCCCATGTTCATCAGATTAAAAAACTCCAATATGTAAAGCATCAAGTGTGTTAACAATACTTAGTTGGACGGCGGACACTACAATTATAAACTGACAGTGTCTGCTTCAGGAGCGTCTGCAGAAGTAGTGTTGCAGCAAAAAGTAACAGCGACTCTCCCGCTCTCTGCCTGCTCAGCCTGCTCTCGGTGTGTGTCTCTCTCTGGATGACAGGCGAGTTGCTCCGGTTCTGGCTCTAAGTGGCAGTCGTCCTCTTGCTCGTGCCTGTCTGTGTGCACCGCAGCCTGGCTGTACACAGAGGACAACCCGTTGGCAGCAGCCTGAAGCCCGCCGCCACTAACTCTTAAATAAGGGGAAGATCTAAACTAAAAATCTATTGTCAAAGATCAAAATAAGCGCTCTACAAATGAGCCTCATTGATGAATATCTTATTTTGTAAAATGTCCGGTGTAACCAGTAGCACTGCTGTTGAAGTGATTGTGGATGCGAGCAGAACAGAGGGAAAGGTCAGCAGTAAGTTGTCAGTATGGCAGTAAATGTACAGTACAGACTCCAGTGTAACAGTTAACAAATGCTAAAAAGTCAAGTCTGTTCTTTCCCCAAGTGCTGGAAAAGTGAAGATGGTTAGCTCCAAAGTTAGCAACAATGGGTTAGCCTAACCTGAAGACGCAAAACAGAGAAATAGAACGGAGAAATGTGACTGCAGAGTTCACTCTAATCGATTGGTTGAAGATTATGTATGATTTCAGTCAGCCAAGATTTTCTTTGGTTGACTACAGCCTTAGTTAAAATCCACAGCATGCAAATCGGCAAAAATGGCCGACTTCCTGTTGGGCTTACGGTTTGGGTCCAAGGGACTTTTTTGTGTGTCTGGGCATGATACATGTGCGTACCGATTTCTGTGTATGTCGATGAAACATGCTGCAGGGGATACAGTTTAGGGGTTGCTGTTGAGCCATTTTGCCACGCCCATGTTCAGGACCTATAAAATATCAAATTTTTCACCACTTCTGATGTATATGCAAAGTTTAACAACTTTTCGTGCACGTTTAGGCCCTCAAAAATGCATTTGTTTTGGAAGAAGAAGAAGAACCTTCACACCGCTTGCTGCTCAGGCCATAATAATGATGATAATAATAATAATAATAATAATAATAATAATAATGTCTATTGGATCTGAAGGAATTATTATTATTATTATTATTATTATTATCCCTTCAAAAAGAATAGGTTCCTCACACTTTCATGCTCAGGCCCTATCACTTTAAATACAATAAAATGCCACGCTTACTGGATGTTTGACCTTTACTAAATGTAGAATATAGGTCACACTACCACAAATACTTATGTCTGTATTCTATGTCATTATGAATTTGGTATGAGATGTTTTGACAAATATTTGATTTTGGTTACCCAACACCACAACTGAAATCCCACAAAATACCAATGTCTAATGTTGTCTGTAACCCACATTAGATGGACATTAACACTCTGATATTTAGCATATGGACTTAAAACTAACAAAATATCAATGTCTAATGATGTTAGAATTTCAAGTTGTGTAGATGTTAACATTGTGATGTTTACCAGATGTTGGGCTTTGGCCACCATACCTCACAAATGAATGTCGGTATTCTACATCAAAATGATGTTTGGGAGATGTTGGATTATGGTTACTTAACACCATGACTTAAAACCAATAAAATGTCAACATCTAATGACGTATGTTTCATGCCTGCACCACATGCAGGCGTGAAACATACTTCCAATTTAAATACATTAGTTTGAAAGTCGCGTTGAGTGTCACGAAAAAAATGGAAAATTCATGTCCATGTACATGAATCTATAGATTAAATTCCATGACTATTACACAAACTGCCGTACTACTGGGTTGGTGGATCTCTTGCTGTTGGGGTGAATGGTTTTCTTTTGCAACATGTGCTTGTTTTTTTTCTATTGTGATAAAATAATCTCAACTCAAATGTCTACTTACCAGCTCTTTTCTGAGCTTCATGCATATTTGCAACAAAGGCAATGTCAAGAGTGAACTTCTATTCTCCAAGTCTATTTTTCTTCTTGCTTACATTCTTAGCACTTTATAGAGACAGTTTTAACTGACATGTTTCAAAAGCTCTATTCACTTTTCAATTGTACCTTTTTTAGGAAAATGTTTAAAGAATAAAGAATAAGTCAGGTGATATTCTATATTTTTCTAAAATTGAATAAATCCCCACACCAACAATGAATTAAGATTTTGGAGTTCTGTTCTTTAATCTTACATTGATCTGACAAACGAAAGATAAAATTTTAGAAAACTGAATTCAATTTTCCTATTTCCTGTTATTGATTTTTTCCCCCAACTGAGGAGCATTACACAGATTAGGGAGGCTCTTTCAGCTCAATTTGTGTTTGCCATATGACCTACACATTCAGGCGCTAACCAACTAGCATGGTTTTTCTAGCAGACAACTTTCCTTTTACTGTCATACATACAGAAGTGAACTTTAGTATTTATATTGCAGGAAAAATGCTGAAGTCATAATAAAACTGGAGAAATGATGCACATAAATATTGTTGATTGTCTTCCTCAGCTTTTGTATGAGGAGTGGGCAAACTACGGTGTCTTCTACAAGTACCAGCCCATTGGACTTGTGCGGTAAGGATGTAAACTTAGCTACCCTGTTAAACAACTAATAATGAATTGTTGTGATTTTAGTTGCCTGTGTGCTTGTGTCTCTGGACTACAAAATCACAAAACACCCTTTGTGTTAAGTCTGGCCTTGTTAGTGATAATGTTTTTTATTTCCTGACTTCCGAGTCCAGCGCAGGTCCAGAATGCAAACCTGTACACAAACTGTTTATGATCTCTAAACCAAATATGTGCTGGTCACACCCACTGACTGTATATAAGTAAGTACAATGCGTCTCCACTTCTTACCATTATGCAAAAGTAAAGCCAAAATACCTCCTTTCCGGGAGCTGCCATCTTGCTTAAGTGCTGTCATTTGGAGCCAGAGTCTGTGCAGTAGAGTCATGCAGCGGGATGACGGCCCATGGAACAGGCCCCCTCAGCCATTCCACTACCTGACGGAGGTTTGAAAGCGGCTGTCACAGCTGTCAATCATGACGTCAGACCCCCTGTCTATATCATCAAATAACATTAAAAATAAACTTATCAGAAAATGAGTACTTGGACAAACATCAGCATTATAAGAACTACCTAAAATGACAGAAACCATCTTTGGGAAAAATCTGTTTGATGTTTACTTTGATTTTTTAGTTTGGCTCATGTCCCATCCATTAACATGGAGGGGGCGGGACTTATGACCCATACTGCAGCCAGTTACCAGGGAGTGATCAAAATGTTTTGGCTTCACTGTTGGGGAGCTGTCATGACATCCATATTTATATACAGTCAATGGTCCATGTGTGTTTGTGCCTAGTGAATTTGCTTGCATCAGCTTGTATTTCACGAAATTAAAGCACAGTGCAGTCATTGATACTACAACAGGATGGCACCAAATCCTACACATACATAAGTTTAAAGCCACCATGACCTGGAGGCAGGGCATCTTCGATGGTGGTTCAATAGGAACGAGTGGACTATGGAGGCACTGGAGGAGAATGAGTCATGGTACGGGTGCCTCTTCCTCTCTGCCCCGCTAACTGCCTCAGAGAGAGACAGACAAACAGATAGAGGGAGACAGTTGTGAGCAGCGACATATTGGTGAGAAAAGGGAAGCAGGAGCGTGGCTTGGGTACCCGCTGGAAGAAGCAGCAGCAGCTTCAGTGCAAGCTTGGTGCAGATTGACAAACACTGGCAGCATGAGTGACAACGAGAGGAGGAAAAGACACCTGCACTGTGACTCATTCTCCTCTGCTGCCTCCATCATCTCTCCCTCTTTTTGTTTGCTCTCCTCAGCCCCTGTTCATATCTGATTTCAGCTGAAGATGCACTTGCACAAATACAACCACAGGAAATTTTATAGTAACTCGCACACTCTCAAAAAATGTGTACCAAAAAAAAAGGGTGCGACCAAATGAGGAAGTTGGTAGCACCAGTGGTACTAGTGGAAAAGTTACTCTGGAGCCCTGCTTAGAAGGTTTCAGACTTTGGTGAATTTTGTTTAAATTTATTTGTCTGTGTTATTGTGTTAATGATTTATGGGTGTGTAAATGGTACCCATTGTTTTGTAGAGAGAATCACTTTATCCAAGTAACTGCAACCCAAAAGCGTATTTGTACACTTCAGGTTTATTATAGTCCGTTTTGTGAGTGTTGGGCTTTGAGTGCTACCTGTGTACACATAGACGGAGGGCTGAAGCTGGTACTCTGCTAACATGCAGTCCCAGACATTGTGTAAGATGATAAAGTCTTCTGGATGTTATGTTTGAAAATGTGGGGGTTGTATTATAGACAAGAACAAGACATTAACAGATGTGGTCTTTGAATGCAGTGAGAACTTACAACCAAGATAGTCTTGTATTAGGGCCAGAATGTCAGTAACCTCTTTGAGTGTTGCCATTATCTTTTATATTGTTCTAAAGGAAGATATTCCAGTGTTGGCAAGGGAAGACTGAACCTTGATCTGCCCTCTAGTGGATATATTTTTTTTAATCCTCCAGATACACTGAAAGTATACAACCTTGTATGTGAACACTGCTGTTCTCTCTGTGTGTGCAATGGTAAAGGTTCCTTTGTCTTGATACCAATATGTTAGTTTTGTCTGAATAATGAAATCATGATTTGCATTTTTTGTGTTGTTTAGGAAGTATTTTGGTGAGAAGATTGGCCTGTACTTTGCATGGTTGGGTCTGTATACCCAGATGCTGATTCCTGCCTCTCTTGTGGGAGTCATTGTCTTTCTGTATGGATGTGCCACAGTTGATGACAACATACCTAGGTAAAGACACATGCATGCACATAAATACACTTTGAGCACAAAAATGAAGCAAAGTCTATGAGCTATTTTGATGGGACTTGATTGTCAACTTATTTAATTCTTTACCCACTCATTCTCTGCTGCAGTTTGTTTTGCCAAAGCAGTTGCTGCTAATTCTACATGTTTTGCTCTTGCTTAATGTACGAGAGGATTCTTTTTTATAACTAGGGCATAAATGTCATTAGTCAAAGGATTTGACTTGCAATTTTCTGTGTTTTTCTTATTGACAACAAATCTCATGTGCAGATTTCTCATCTTATTGACAACAAATCTCATGCAGAGGCAATCCAACAATGAATTAATCCTACTATATATAATATGCATATAGAGAACCCTTTCAGGTTGATTCAAGACCACCCTGTTGGGGTTCTTTTCACAATAACGGCCCACTTGCTGTACATTATGCTGCTTATTACACAGTTATTTACTAAAGAAATCAATAATCTGGCACAAAATATTGATTTAGAAGTAATTCTATTAATTTAAAAATGATTTTATTGCTTCTGCTAAAAAAAGAAATAGTCCGTTAGATTCTACGGTTGGAACTGTGTGCATAGCAACGTGAATATCTATGAAAACTCTGTAGCCTTCTTAAGATTATAAGCTTTGTGGTTCTTTATATATTACTGTATACTAAGAAGATACATAAGAAACACATGTAAATCATGTGATATGTTGTCTGTTTTTGATGAGAACATAAATCTGTTTTCAAAATAGAACAATACTATATATATATATATATATATATATATATATATACATATATACAGTACAGACCAAAAGTTTGGACACACCTTCTCATTCAATGAGTTTCCTTTATTTTCATGACTATTGACATTGTAGATTCACACTGAAGGCATCAAAACTATGAATTAACACATGTGGAAATATGTACTTAACAAAAAAGTGTAAAACAACTGAAAATACGCCTTATATTCTAGTTTCTTCATAGTAGCCACCTTTTGCTCTGATTACTGCTTTGCACACACTTGGCATTCTCTTGATGAGCTTCAAGAGGTAGTCACCTGAAATGGTTTTCACTTCACAGGTGTGCCCTGTCAGGTTTAATAAGTGGGATTTCTTGCCTTATAAATGGGGTTGGGACCATCAGTTGTGTTGTGCAGAAGTCAGGTGGATACACAGCTGATAGTCCTACTGAATAGACTGTTAGAATTTGTATTATGGCAAGAAAAAAGCAGCTAAGTAAAGAAAAACGAGTGGCCATCATTACTTTAAGAACTGAAGGTCAGTCAGTCCGAAAAATTGGGAAAACTTTGAAAGTGTCCCCAAGTGCAGTCGCAAAAACCATCAAGCGCTACAAAGAAACTGGCTCACATGAGGACCGCCCCAGGAAAGGAGGACCAAGAGTCACCTCTGCTGCGGAGGATAAGTTCATCCGAGTCACCAGCCTCAGACATCGCAGGTTAACAGCAGCTCAGATTAGAGACCAGGTCAATGCCACACAGAGTTCTAGCAGCAGACACATCCCTAGAACAACTGTTAAGAGGAGACTGTGTGAATCAGGCCTTCATGGTAGAATAGCTGCTAGGAAACCACTGCTAAGGACAGGCAACAAGCAGAAGAGACTTGTTTGGGCTAAAGAACACAAGGAATGGACATTAAACCAGTGGAAATCTGTGCTTTGGTCTGATGAGTCCAAATTTGAGATCTTTGGTTCCAACCACCGTGTCTTTGTGCGACGCAGAAAAGGTGAACAGATGGACTCTACATGCCTGGTTCCCACCATGAAGCATGGAGGAGGAGGTGTGATGGTGTGGGGGTGCTTTGCTGGTGACACTGTTGGGGATTTATTCCAAATTGAAGGCATACTGAACCAGCATGGCTACCACAGCATCTTGCAGCGGCATGCTATTCCATCCGGTTTGCGTTTAGTTGGACCATCATTTATTTTTCAACAGGACAATGACCCCAAACACACCTCCAGGCTGTGTAAGGGCTATTTGACCAAGAAGGAGAGTGATGGGGTGCTGTGCCAGATGACCTGGCCTCCACAGTCACCGGACCTGAACCCAATCAAGATGGTTTGGGGTGAGCTGGACCGCAGAGTGAAGGCAAAAGGGCCAACAAGTGCTGAGCATCTCTGGGAACTCCTTCAAGACTGTTGGAAGACCATTTCAGGTGACTACCTCTTGAAGCTCATCAAGAGAATGCCAAGAGTGTGCGAAGCAGTAATCAAAGCAAAAGGTGGCTACTTTGAAGAAACTAGAATATAAGACATATTTTCAGTTGTTTCACACTTTTTTGTTAAGTATATAATTCCACATGTGTTAATTCATAGTTTTGATGCCTTCAGTGTGAATCTACAATTTTCATAGTCATGAAAATAAAGAAAACTCTTTGAATGAGAAGGTGTGTCCAAACTTTTGGTCTGTACTGTATATATATGTATGTGTGTATATATATATATATATATATATATATATATATATATATATATATATATATATATATATATATATATATAAATAATATGAGAGATAGATAGATAGATAGATAGATAGATAGATAGATAGATAGATAGATAGATAGATAGATAGATAGCCTGTTTAACAGTGTGAGTATCCATAATAGTATGGATGAAAGAAATGAGAAAAAAGTCAAGAGGAAGAACAGATACAGAGAATGGGAGACAAGGGGAAAAGTTTGATTAATGATTTGAGACAGTAGGGCCTCTTCTGCTTCCTGTCTGCTTCTCATCATCCACAGGATATTGTGACACATGCTGCCATTTCAACTCAATGCAGGCATATACCACACACGCTTAGTACAAGTGTTAATATCAGAGTTTCACTCTGGCACACAACCACACAGTAAGACAAGCCAGATCCCCTGTCAGTCTGTTTCAGAATGTGCTCATTGTGTCCACAGTGTAAGGAAGTTGACTGCTTCAATCAGACTGCCTGATGGGAGTAATTCCATGGAAACATTTAAGGAGGAATAACAACCAATACAAATCTGTATTTTTAGATCTGAAAGACACCAATTAAAGAGTTGTTACTACCATTATATTAAACAGATTTAAATGTTGTGTTATTTTAATATTTAAAATATGCATATACATTTTTTTTCTGTTAGTCTTTTCTCTTGTCCTCTCTAAACAACAACAATAGAGAGGAAGAGGTCCTGTTGAAGAGAAAGTCTAAAATTGATGATTGTGTAGCAATTATACTTACACACTCAGGCTCTTGGAAGTGGTCAAAGTGACCTTCTCTGGCACTAAGTATTTTTTAGACTTTTTTTTTTTTAGTCTTTTTGAGCTCATTATCTGTGACAACTATAACTTTTGGCAGCTTGATAGATGATTCAGACCACAGTCTGTTTCTGCAGTGAAGATGCTGGAAGGTGCTTTGGAATTGTTTTCATTCGTCATTAATTTATATCTTTCATGGAAGAACCTTCATAAACTGATGGTTAAACTGGCTAACAAAACATTTTTAGGCCTGAGTAACTCCTAAAGACGCACAATTACAACACTGGTACTCTTCAATTATGATGTGACAAAAAAAGAAAACAAGGAACAACAACCAAAACCAACATGGAAAGGACAGACCCTGGTAGCAAAGTGGAGGACTTTACCACCGTCAAAGCTACTCAAAGCTGACTTCAAAAGTGACTTAAAAAAGGACATTAGGCAGGGATTCAAAAGTGTTGCTGGAGATGTCCATAACCACAAATCCTTCAAGCAAAAGTAGTGGACATAGAGGGAAGGTCAAACCACAATAATATCCACATATGACATAATATAAAGCACTAGTGAAACACTTACTAGTGAAACAAAATATAATGTAACACAAAGGGTCGATGAGTACATGATATTACATGTGAAAGAATACACACGCACTCACACACATATACAGATAGTAATGTTGATATTACAACACAAGGTTTAGGTTAGTGATTTTAAAACAGAGATCATATAACCCAGACAGGTTTGGGGTAGCTACATGTTAAGGAGGAAAACAGTTAGTGATTAGGGTTCCCAGCCGGTGAAATTAGGAGAGGTCATACTGAACAGAAAAAAGATGTGTTTTCAGCCTGGATGTTGATTTGAAAGTATCAACAGAGCTTGCCTCCCAAATGTGCAGTGGTAGATTATTCCAGAGAAATAGAGCTCGGTGGGCAAAGGTTTGACCACCAAAAGTGTTCTTATTGAATCAAGGAACCGGAACCGAGAGAACATAAAGGACGTGATGGACTATACAGAGCAATAAGGCTGGAGATATATGAAAGAGCCAATCCATTTAAAGCCTTAGGTAAGAAGGGGGAATTTGAAATCAGCTCTTAAAAAAAGTGCATTACAGTAGTCTATTTTAGATGTTATGAAGGCATGTATGAGGATTTCATCATCTGAATTTGATAAAAAAAAATATTTATCTGGGCTATTTTATGAAGGTGGAAGAAGGCCGTCTGTTATATACTTGATATGTGGCTCAAATGTAAGGGATGGATCAAATACTGTTCCCAGATTCTTAATTGTATGGGTCTGAGAAATTGTGCAGCCATCAAGATTAATGTATAAGTCTGTAAAAAGCGATATGAATCTAGCTGGACCAACAAGCAGCATTTTGATCTTTTGACCTCTGTGCATTCAAATGCAGGAAACTATTGCACCAGTGATGGACTTCTGACAAACATTTCTCTAATTTAACTAGCTGGGAGGAATCACTAAATGTTACAGGAAGATACATTTAGATTTGTGTGTCATTAGCAAAGCAGTGATACATTATGTTTTGTTTTTTGAAAATGTAACCCAAGGGCAGCAAATAAACACAAAACAGAAGTGGACCGAGTACTGATCCCTGTGGGACACCATATTTGACCTTTTTAGAGCAGGAAGACATTGTTTTAATATATGAAATACTTTGTTTTCTATCAGTCAGGTATGAATGAAACCAAGAAAGTGCCAGCCCATTAAGACCAATACAGTTCTCGAGTCGTCGTAGGAGGGTGTTGTGGTCCACAATGTCAAAGGCAGCACTTAATCAAGTAACAGCAAAACAGATGAGAGATCAGAGTCCATTGCAATTAAGAGATCATTAGTTACCTTGGTCACTGCAGTTTCAGTAGAGTGTTTGGGTCTGAAACCAGACTGAAACTCATCAAGAAGGTTATTACTGGATAGATGGGCAGGGAGTTGAACACTTTTTCTAACAGTTTGGATATGAAGGAGAGATTTGAAATCAGCCTATAATTTTTCAGAGATTGTGGGTCAAGGTTGGGTCTTTTTAGTAACGGTGTAACCACAGCTGTTTTAAAAACAGTGGGAATGATACTAGAGCTGAGGGATTTATTGATGATGTCAAGAAGAGGGTTTCCTATCACAGTGAACATGTCTTTAATGAGGTTGCCAGGGATGGGATCCAGAACATGTAATTGATTTGGAGCTAGTGACAATTTGAGAGAGAATGTTTGAATCAACTGGATCAAACTGAAAAAGGTGGCTGATGGTTTGGTAATAAGTATGAGAAAGAAGTAGAGGGTGAGAGGGATCAGGGAGGGAGGGAGAGGGACACAGCTTTACCAGTGATATCATTCTTGGTTAGTTTAATCGTTTCAATTAAAAAGTTATTAAAAACCTTGTCTGTAAAGCAGGAGACCAGTGTGGGCGGGATTGTTTTAGTGAGCCTATCCATAGTGTTGAATAGGGTAATATTTAGATTTAGCTTGCCTTAGGGTATATTTGTATTTAAGCAGTGATTCATTTCAGGCCTGGTGAAATGTTTCTGTTTTATTTATTTATTCATATATATATATATATATGTAATATGTGAAAGGTATATAAAAAATGCAGGTGAAAAAATGCAGATGCACACAGGTGCTGTCAATCTGCTGATTGAGACTGCAAGACATAGTCCTTGTGATAAAACCTCTATTCCTCGATTTTAAACTGTTAGTCACCTCAAACTGTCAGGCTGCATTTACAATTCAAATTTATCTTCATCTCAGAAACACACACAAAAAAACAATAAATACAAAAACAACATCAGATACTGGCATGCACATAGACATGCACATAACAGACAAGAAATCTTTCTGTCTGAAATCTTACAACCCATATATTTCATGCAATTGAAAGTCTAAACAGAAAATTCTAACTGCATTGCTGTGTGATGTGTTAGCTCAGTGCATAACATGTCTGACTTACAAACATGAGGGTGTAGGTTTGATTCCACCTGTGGCTGATTTTACTCTTGGTAGATTTGAAACAATCAGAGAATTATGTTTCATTCCTCTCATTCTCCGGCTTTCTTGCTACTACTGTTTGCTTTCCTCATCCACTCTCTAGCTTGCTTGGCCACTGCTTCTCTCTCTCTGTCTCTCTCATCTTTTTTAAAATGAGTCGGGAAGCCTCAGCAAAGCCTAACTTTACCTTTAATGTTATCAAATGAAGAGAGATGTCCTCCCCTCTTCCAAATAATGTTTTTGTCTTCCCGCATGGCAGGGTTGTACAGCGTGCAGGTTGTGTTTCTCCAAAAATTGATTCTGGTTCAACTTTCTCTTTTATTAGGTCTCACCAGTGTGTCATGTGATCAGGCACAGTGGAGAGCACAGATATTTTTATACCAGAAGAAAATTTCTAAATAGGTCTCACACCCACAGTTTTAACTCCTCAAGCACATATCTTACCTCAAGATGTTGCTACAAGCCTCCTCTCTCACACAATGTAAATACATTTCCCCTCTCACTCCAGTCTCTAGATTCCAGATACAGATTCTCTCTTCCTTTAAACACTTTTTACACATATCATACATTCTCAAAGTAAACTAATCCTGCTGCCACTAATGATGTAAAAATCTCTGAGCTAAAGCTCTAACTTTTGGCAAACAAATTTCTCCTCAACAAAATGGGAACTTTTTTTTTCTCTTATTTTAGGGATTGTCTGTCGGCCCAGTGGTTTATAACACTGTTCTCATGGTCAGCTTTCCCTTTTTAGATGACAAGGTTCTGTGTTCAATATCCGCTCTTTGTATTGCTCCTCATAATATTGCTTTTATGAACAAAGTTAGACATTTATCGTGTACCATCATTCAATGCAACTTGAGTGCTCTTCAATATTACTTAAAACGTAGATTGATATGGATGTTAGCAGCATCTGTGAATGTCAATTAATGTTGTCTGAGTATTCCAATTGTTTAACATCATGCCACTTCTGTGCCTTTTTAGATCCAAAGGTTGTTAGTTCAACCCCTGCTGAGGGCAGCACTCATTTGAGTTGATGGCAAAATAAATGCAGAAAAACACAGGTGTTTTTAATCTGCTAATTGATGTTGCTAAACTGTGATTTCAAATAAGAAACCTCACCCTTTCCCTTTCTCTGTTTTCACCTCAAACCTTCAGGTTTCATGCACGATTCAAAACTATCTTTATCTCACAAACACAAACAACACATACAAAAACAACATCAGATACTGGCATGCACAAACACATACACATAATTGTCAAGAAAACTGTCTGGATTTTTCATGCAATTAAATGTCTATACATAATGTTCAAATCTCTGACCTAGAAGCTTCATTTTAGGCAAATCAATTTTTCCTCACAATGTGAATTTGCTCTGTGTTTCATTGACCCCCTGATGGCTCAGTGTTTGAGGTAATGGTGTGCTTTCTCTGTTAGATTGCAAGGTTCTGGGTTTGATACTAGGTAGGGCATTTCTCATATCACTGCTTTTATGAATGAAGTTGCTTCATATGTTTATCATGTGCTGTCATTCAATGCAACTCCAGAGCCCTTTAATATTAGAAAGTCAGTGTGACAACTCTTTTCTATGCAAGTAAGTCTAAATATGAAAATCTGATCTTGCTCCTCCTTTGCTGTTATAAGGAGACATTAAGGGCATTTGCTCACTTAATGTAGCATCTAAAGTTTTCTGTTCAAGTTTCCACAGTGCCAGAAGATTTCAGGTTTTTTAAGCTTTGAGACTTTGCTTCAATAACTTACAATTGAGTAATGTCTTTTTGGCCTCCCATTTGTGTGATACTGCTACATTAAGAGACAGGTTTTTGATGACATTTACAAAAATGAAGTGTTACAACTCTAGTGGTTGTAGTTTGGACTTGAAGTGTGAGAAAACACAACTCCACTTATCAGGCCCCACTTAAAAAACCTGCATTTGAAAATGCACACATCCAAAGTGAATATTTGAAGTTTCCAGGTCATGAGAAATGTGTGGTTTTCAGATACAAGCACAATTTTGCTTTTCAACTTCAAAGCTTGCTACAAATCTTTGTACTAACCCAAGTTTTCCCAATATCATGAAAAAGCCAAATATTTCAAATAAATGTATTCTCACTTCAGCAAACATTTACATAGGATCTTGTGAAACCTAGTGGTTTAACATAACGCAACTCAATAGTTTAAAAGTAAAACAAAACACTTCCTCTTTAGCATTTCTGAACATTGAGAATTAATTAATTTTTTTTTTTTTTTTTTTTTTTTAAATCTTAATCTTCTCAAATTTATATTTTAAAATGAACTTGTTCAATGAAATTAAGTTTTAGCCACAAGAGGAAAACATTACTGAAAACAGAAAATTGAAAGCTAAAGTTTAGGTTTAACTTTATAGAATGAAGTGCACACCTGTGGCAGTTCTCAGGGGGACATCTTGTCTGGCCACAGTTACTCTTTTGATTGAGCTCAGCTGGACAAAAACACATGACAATATTACCACTTTCAGTGAGTGGCAGAGGCAATGCCATTATTAATAATTCCAATCTATGAAAGCTAGATAGTACATGCAAAAGAATGTTCACTGAGCACCACCTGACCCCTGGCCGTAATG
This sequence comes from Thunnus albacares, assembly GCF_914725855.1. Lineage (NCBI taxonomy): Eukaryota > Metazoa > Chordata > Actinopteri > Scombriformes > Scombridae > Thunnus > Thunnus albacares. The sequence continues at coordinate 566,218 of NC_058112.1, forward strand.
AAGCCAGGAAAGTCTGTCACCCTGAGGTGTGTGACAGAAGGTGGTTTGAGGAGAGCCTCCACTTCAGCCTCCAGGGCGGGTGAGCAGTCAAGAGGTGCCATTTTGAAGAACAAGGTCTCACAGCTTATGCAGGTCTAGAACTGTGGCAGTTGACCTCTAAGGCTGTAACCCCTTATCATATATGTATCACATATGGCCACTTTCCCAGCAAATTCTTCAAAGAGAGTGACTTCGGTTACACTGTCCCCATCACTGACAACAGTTAGTAGTTTTTTTGTTTTTTTTTAATAACGTCGACTTTGCTGCCATCATCAGAGCTCCAGGATATAACCCTTTCTTGGGGGCTTGTGGCCAACACCTTGATTGCCATTTGGGGCAGGGGGCGGGAATAGGGGGAATCTGGTCCCCAGTAGTTTTCTCAGAGCCATGTTAAATAAAAACAAAAAACAAACAAACAAGACAATCATACGCACAAAGCACATTTAAGTTAAATTCTTCAATAACAAGTCTACAGGGTCACTGGAAAATTGGTGGTAATGGGATAAAGTCAAAAAAAACATCCACACTACTTCAAAGGAAACATTGCATACAACACACTCACCTGTAGCACTTCAAACAGAATCAAACATGAAGGTATTTCTTCTTCTTCCAAATGCAAAGGTAGCACAGATGCAGGGGAATTTGCCGCAATTTGGTCAAATAATTAGAAAATTTAATCCATCATTACTATGATTACCTTATTCTGATAAATATTATGACTAACCATTATTACATGTATTTTTTAAAAGTATGTTAATGTAGCCTACACAATAATAATCTTTCACATTGTAATCCTTTTATTTGTAATCTTTTCCATGTTTGTGCACTGATGTGCATCTGTATGTGTGTAACCAGCACAGTGTACATGCGTTGTGCACCCGCCTATGTAGGCGCATATTAATATCTTGATAATGCACCTTTAAAATAACAGTGAAACACTGTGGCATTGACTTCAGACCAGGTTTTTATCAGTCAATCACACAATCGCTTTCTGCTAGCCAGACACATAGACCAACACACCCATGGGCGCTCAGATGGGCACAAGTGCATTTGCTATTTAAACAAATGCACTGGGCGCTGGACGGGAAAATGATACCTGCATCTGTCTTAAATTGGCAAAGACACCTGAGTCATGCTTGGCGTTGCTTTGCGCCGAGTGTAAGATAGGGCCCTCTCATGTTTCCACATACAGTATTTAATTTTATTCGGCATTAAATTCAGGTTACTACAAGCCAACCAAAGCCTGAATCCTCAGCTTAAATGCCTAAACAACAAAACAACGCTTTAACTGGATGTCTGTCTGCTTGCTAAGACCAGTACGGCAAATGGGAGTTAAGCCTAAAAACTCTTTCAGAGCAGCCTGAAACGGCTTGACTTCTTTCCACCAGTGTTCAACACCTGTGCACCCACAAAGACATACCCACACTCCACAGCCTGATCAAGGCTCTTTAACTGCCAAACACTGCTGGTGACTCTACACCAAAACAACACTAGACTTGCCAAGATGATGCCTCGACAATGATGAAACAGTAAGGTATAACATGGTTTTGTGATCAAGGGTTGATGTCGATAACATTAAAATTAAAAAAGTAATTTCTTTAGAGAAGTTGAATTAAAGAGACAAAAGGGACCGGAGCACACTGATTAATTCACAGCTTTTTATTGTGCAACAATTAAAGGTTGTGAATTAATCAGTTCGCTCCAGTCCCTTTTGTTCTCTGGAAGTCTGCTGTTCTCGAACTCAGCTGCATTTTGCTGGAACCCTGTTTCAACTTAAAGTGGAATTAGCTTTCCTTTAGCATTCCCCATTACAATACAAAGACCCACACTTAGAGCCACAATTCCTGAATAATTTATTATTTTATTTTCATTTATAGGCCTTATTTTTTTTTATTTTTATTATGATCTTTGACATGATGCTTTATCATGTATCCTCAAGACATTTAGCTATTAATACATGTCTTCATTTATCCTAAAAGCGTTGTTTCTTTGAGCTGCAGTAAACCAGAGGTCACTGTTGGGATGAGAACTTATGATTATGAGACTGATTCATTGATGAAATTGAAGAAGGGTTAGTGCTTCCTCCTGGCGCGAACAAATTCTAACCAAAAAGAAGGTGGTGCCCAGACGAAGTTATGTTTTATATTAATAAAAGTATTATGTCATAACATTGGCAACGTAGAAAAAAACATTGCAAATGAAGTGTTCAGAGCAGGTTGAAGCCCTGGCTTTTGATTTCTATATAAGTTCACCTCTAGTTTTGGAACTCTGTGCATGTTTAACATAGATAGATATAACAGTATGTAAACAACTGAAAATCACAAAAAGCATAATATTTAAATGTAGGGATGCACGATATTATCAGCACGTCATCAGTATCGGCCGATAAAATCTCTCAAATGAAATATCGGCATTGGCCATTTCTGCCGATTATGAGAGGCCGAATTGTTGCCTTAACCTCCGCCGCCTGACTGTGCTTCCCTCCATGGACTGTTTCACCCTGACAGTCCAGGTGCTTTCTCCGCAGGCTCCACTTCACTTAAGCTACCCATCAGACCCACTGCTTCGTCCCACTTTAACTTGAATAACAAACCGGGGCTCGATGCTCTGGTTAGACCTATGGCTGCACAGATAGGAAACACTTCAGCTGACAGGATGTACCACTCTGTTTGGGGGGGGGAAATAAATCTCTTTGGTTTATAACGACAGTTGGCAACCAGCGTATTAGGTGCATTACCGCTACCTTCTCCTCCGGAGTGTGGACCAGAGATTAAATCCTACACATTAATTCTGTCTAAATAACTTAAAGAAAACTCTACTGCTCCACCCACTTGGCAGGTTCATTAAAGTTTTAAGACTGAGCTCCTGAACTCCAGTCTTCCTAAATTTTTACTTCATATATTGTCTTTCTTGATCATACTTAGTACAATCTATGCTTGCATGCATAATAGTCTCCTCAACCAGCTGGAAAAAAATATGTGCATATATCGGTATCAGCATCAGCAATATCGGATATCTGCAAAAAATCCAATATTGTGCATCCCTATTTAAATGCTTTTTTGCAATGCAAACAAAATGTTTGCTAATCTCACTAGCTCACTGTGCTTTTGTGTGTATGTGTGTGTGCCTTGTTTTTCAGCATGGAGATCTGCCACCCAAAGAACAACATCACCATGTGTCCTCTGTGTGACAGAGTGTGCAGTTACTGGAAGCTTAGTACTGCCTGTGGAACCGCCAGGGCTAGTCACCTGTTTGACAATCCTGCCACTGTTTTCTTCTCTATATTCATGGCTCTGTGGGGTGAGTACTATGAATGCAATAAAATACATGAATGCAATTAATATCCTGTTTATGAGGGCTATTCCGCTAAACTTTGTGGTCAATATGGCTGTAGTTTGTGATGCTGTTTAATTGACCCATCATTAAACCTTTGTTACTGTGACTACAACTGTCAAGCTTTCCATTTTAGAACATGTATGCAGTTTACAAAGATTACTGTTGTAGATTTACCATTCAAATTTTTTAAACAATTGGTACTTACTCATTTGTAGCCGGTGTATCAATAATATTGGCTAAAAGTTCTTGAGCTGTAACTAGCTAGCCAAAGTTCAAAGTTGTGTCTGGCTGACTTTATAATGCTTATGCTTTAATGATTATGGCTGTCTTAAAAGATGTCCCGAGATTGGGACATCTCTATTCAAGACCACTTAGAATTAATTTTACCATTATTTCCATGATTAACTTGATGAAATTACTAAAAGAAACTTGGCTGTTGTTTGGTTGAAATGCTCTCTGCAGCAGGTGTCTGTACCAAAGATCATTTGTGAAGGAAGAAAGTCCACTCTGTAACTCCACTGTGTAATCATGAGTGGATTGAGTGGACTTGTAGTCAACAACTCAAACAGAGTGACAAATATTCTCTCTAGATGATCATGTCACATATTGCACACTTTCATTCATATAATATTTATAATTTAGAACCATAGAAACTTGTTGATGGTAAATGTAGTCAGTTTAAGCAATAAATTCCTGTGTGTGACATATTGACCAAGAAAGCTGAGTTTTTTTAGTTTTCCTGCTTCCCAACCATGCCAGTAGTGCCTACATGTACTAGGATGCATTGCACAAATGAGGTAAAGGGAATCTGCAGCCATGTCTTTCTTCATGACTTTCTCTCATGCCTCCTCTTGAGCCCTGTTTCTTTATTTTCTTTGGCTGTTTTAATTCACTGCAGTCCACCAGTAGACTGGTGTATCACTGAAACATCACTGATGTATGGGGGAGAGGGGACAACAGGTGTGTATGTGTATAGACTAAAATGCCATGCTGACTTGTCCAACATTAGTTCCCAGGCAGCAGAAACCCTAAGATGATAACCCATAGTCATGCTGAGGTCATCATGATTCTGTGTTACAGGGTCATTCCCAGTAAATGTGTGTTACTCAATATAAAACAAAAAACAAAATTGATATGAGGACAAACAGTAGGTGTGCAGCAGGGTCAGCAGGGTCAGCAGCGGAGCTGCGCCTCCATCCCAGAAACCGACAATGATTCAAGTATAGATTGTAATTGAACCATGTACTCTGAAAGATATTTCAGTGTATTCTGTGTATTTGTCTTATTGTATTCTCTGTGATCCAAAGCCGCCATGTTCATGGAGCATTGGAAGAGGAGACAGATGAGACTGAACTATGAATGGGACCTGACTGGGTTTGAAGATGAGGAGGTGAGTGCCCATTACATGTTAACTTATTTAGATCTGTCTAGTAAGGATGATGAGTTCACAATTTCAACATTAAGACAATGAATGTACAGGTTGTGAATTGTGATACAGAAAAGGAGGAAGTGAACAAAAGCTGGTTCATACATAACCTTTAAGATTCCTGTGTTTGTAGAAGTTCTGAATTGCCCCCCTTATAAAGCATATAATTATCATAATTATGCTTCTATCATTTTTAGTTTTACAGGGTGATTATATTTTTAGAGTTTCAATTTTAATCATTTTGGTCAAAGGCAATGGAGGGAATTTTTAACTATGTGATTTGGAATCAGGTGTCAACTGGAAATTGTACAATCTGGAATTAGGATTCAGAACATCACACTTGTTGGAAATATTCCTTGTAAGATAAATAATTAAATAGACCAGTAGATTTGGTGCAAATCTGACAACTTCTCCTTGTCTACCGTTTATACTTAAAGTAAGCACATGTGACCATAACCACTGTACTATAAGACCATAAAACCTCATCCCTGGCCTCCTGTCACTGTTATGGTTGCTGGTAACAGGATTTTTCTGATTAAAGGATATATGACATTCAGAAACAAATCAGATAAATCTGCCATGGCTAATCTTTTGTTAAACCAATGCTCATGCTCATAATTACCCATTCAATGCTGAGGTATTCCTTATCAATTTGTTAAAATATGTCATCATCTAATAAACTGTTTGGGAAATGGTTCAAAAAAATGTTGAAAATATTATCTCTGTTGTGCTTTATTTGCGATTTCATGGCTTAGAACTTGCAATAAACCACAATAACAATATGTGCGTATTGGTGTACGAGTGTCCCCAACCACTTGTGTATTTTGTTCTTACCAAAGAACATTTTGGAAAAAGGAAAACTTTGATGAATGTCAAATATGTTCTTAAGTAACACTTCACCAATAAAATGGTTTTAATTAGCTGTTTGGTAAGATCTGTTTATAAGCCTGAATATTTTTTTAAAATCTCATCAGCACAATCTTTTTTTAAGTGATTAATATATTGGGTTTTTGTGAGGGTTTTTTTCATCAGCACAAATAAATAATGAAAAACTAAAGGAATCTGTGGATACGCACAAATTAAGATGGAATATGTGCACCCAAACACTTAAATGAATTAGGCCTTTGTTACAAACTAAAACCAGACTTATTTTTCAAAGAATGACACTCTGCTAAGGTCTTTTTCACACATTTTTATACAGTATATGAACAGCATCATACTCAAAGTGTGACTTTCTGAGATCTGGGAACATGCTGACATCACTACAGTCTGAGAGAAACACAAGTAGTCAGTTTGAAGACAAACAGTTTACCCAGATTCACTAAACAACTAAATTTGGACAAACTGAAATGTCATTAACAGTCCCTCATTGCACAGGAAAACTGTGCATGTACAACTACAGTACAGTAGTCTCTCATTTCATTATGCCACCTTGGTCCCACGCAGCACTTTCTACCTTGCGGCATGAATGCTGCAAAGTGTGTGTGAAAAGGGGGGACACTAGAGGGCAGCAAAGCTTTCGCATAGTATCGCTGGACTGATTTCCAGTATGGCAGAATCATCTCAGACTGGAAATTAGTGTTTACTTTATATATACTTTTGGATAACGACTACATTTTTTTCCCTACTGCTGTTTAACAGGTAGTATTTATGAGTCACAGTCAAATCATCATTTCATGCTCATTCTGTTGTTTGACAACAGAAACAGGGAAATATGTAAATTAGAATAACAGATTGGGAATTTGGCTGTGGTAATGATACAGCGAGGGGCCTTCTCTGGCTTTGGGACAGAATGGCAGATTGAAATGAGAGAATACTGTAAGTACAGTAGGGGTTTGTCTCCAACCTATCTGATAGTCAGACAGGTTGGTTAGTAGTGAAAACTCTGAGTTTGTTAACCCTGAGATAAGGGAAACTCCTCCTGCAGAGCCTGAAGCAGCTGTCAGACACCACGTTTAGTTTCCTCACACAAATTTCCATTCAGTCCACATTAAAGCATGTATTGAAATGCTTTCATTTGCAGAGGTTTAAATCAGAATCAAAATCCCGGTCAGATATTTGTTATACAAGGAATATCTAGTGTCACTTCTCCACTAGGTATATAGGTGATAGGAGGAAAACCAAGACCTGTATTTTTAGTCTTAATCTTCCCATACCTATTTACCATTCCCTCCTGAATGTACAAAATTTACATCCCCCGAGTTACATACGTCCCCAGAGCTTAGTACGTCCTAAGTGGAGTAGAGTGTCTTTAAGTGTGAAGTATCAGTATGAGATATACCTATTTGGTACTTTAGCCTATATATAGTACTCCCTCAAAGGGGGGAAGTTGCTTCTAGAGCCATTCAACATAAAAGAGATGGGGAAAAAAACACTTACCTAGTAGGCTTTAGCAGCAATCAGTGAAGAAAAATACGCCTTTATGGAAATGAGTATTCTCTTTATTCGAGTATTACAATATAAGTGCTATTCAAAATCCAAAACCAATACAGGGTTTTAGTATATCATGCAAAAATGATCTAAAACTAAGTGTCCTTCCCTGAGCAGAGAGAACTTGAGTTCTCTTTTTTTCTCTCTTTATACCATGCAACATGAGCTGGGCTATGCCCTATGACAGTTGGTGATATGAGTCATCTTATATCCTGGAACCCCATATATGGTTATTATATGGGTACTCTGGAAAGAACCCAGAAGTACTGGAAATAATACACATACACACACAACGCAGGTTGTCATATGATATATATACACAGACAAGGCAGGTTGTAGCATGTTCAAGGACATCTACTTTTGTCAGGACCTAATCACCCAGAGCATAAAGCAAGGTTATTATAGTTAGGTTAAACTAGTCTAAAAACTAAAACTAGGTGTGAAAAAACATTTTAATTAACTGAAAAAAATAATAAAACATAATGAAAAATACAAAACTATAATAACTTGGGCATAAAGTTAATTTAGACAGAACTCTTAATAAGGCTCTGGCCTAGAGCTCATCCTCTTTGAGGGTCCAAGGGTGGGGGGACACTACAGCATGGGGCATCCGGTGTGGAGTGCCATTCTTAACTAAAGTTACCGCTTTTATACGCATCAGTCATTTCTGTCATGTAGTTAGAACAATAGTTAGAACTGAAGTGTTTAGTGCACATAATCGAGTCATCTCTCTTAATTAAAAAAAAACAACAAAAAAAACTAGACATTATAAGATCAATGAATAATCATTTCATATTTCTAGCGCTGTAGTCTCCTGGTCGACTGGCCGATTAGTTTGTCGATATGCTCTCGTCCAACCAAAGTCTCATTGGTCGAATAATCGCCATGTTACTTTCATAAGGAGAAAAGTGCTATATCAATTCATTAATTCATTTCCTGCGGCGGGAGGGACAAACTAACAAATTACCTGTGAAAACAGGGGCATATTCAAAACACCCCCATTGTTTTCACAACTTTGAACTCACCCAACCTAATGGAGACTGCTAGGTCTAACTTTACTCAACATTTACTGAGCGTTTACTGAATCAGTGTTTCTCCTATAATTATAACAACGAGAACCCCCCAAAAAATTCAATTTAACTAATAAATAAATAAACTCAGAGTTCAGGGTTAGTCTCAGAGTTTGTTAAACCTGCCTTCTGGAATAGACCAGTGATCTGTCAGACTTCCTCACAGGAATGTCACTGTGTTCCTAGTTCTCAGCTATTAAATTGGTGAGTACAGTGTTATTATTACCGATAGAAACTCTGGCTAGAAATACGAAAGTAAGATGCAATGTAAAACTGGAGTAATAAACAAATAGGAAACCAAGTCACCAATCTAAAAATGATCTAGTGCAAGAAATGTTTTTTAGCTACTGAAGAAAGGTAAAAACCCTATTACTGCCATTTCCATATACACATGTTTTTGTTCATGTTTTGCTATTTTTTTATTCACAAGTATTTTCAAAAACATTCAGTTTCTCTTCAACAAAGTAAAAGCAGATAGTGAGATGAATGTCATAATCATAATTAAGGTTATCCATGTTGTTTTTTACTAACAGTTCCCCCCACCCCCCTTCTCCCACCCCCCTTCTCTCTTTCTCTCTTTTGGTTTATTTTTCACAGGAAGCTCTCAAGGTTTGAATAAATTCCCATTACTTATAACTCTCCTCCTCTCGCTACTCTTTGTAGCCTTTCTGCTGCTGCTACCTCTGCCAAATTCTGATCATAACACATCACAAAAAAGTTATGTGTGTTAGTTTAAGTGGTAAATGTATTGTTTGTTCTACTTACATGGCAAAAAACATAGTTGTTAGGATTTGCAGACTCAATTAGTGCATTAATGCTTTCCCCCATGCATTTGATAAAAAACAATATTTTACAAGTAGCCTTGTCAAACCAAAAAGTTCCAGGAACTATGGAACTAGAGGAACTAATCTCAGGAACTAAAACTTCCTTTTGCACATTCCTGTTTGTATTACCACTGTAAAGAAGGCAAATTAGACACGTGATGGTATTGTGCACACGCGCAGAAAAGACATACCCAAACTAAAATGGTTACTATTCTTGAACCCTATGGATTACAGACATGACCCTGGTCTCTTTTGAAAGGTAATTATTTGTAGTGTCATGATCCAGTTGTCCTCCCAATCTTTCCCTAAGTGTTCCTCAAAATTTGGTTTAAAACGTTGAATCAACTCAGTTGTACTGTCATCTGACCTCTGCACACAGTTAGTGATTTTGGAGAAATCTGTGTTAGCATGTGCAATATCTCAGCTTTTAGGACCAATTATCCAAGTGTTGTTCTAAAGTTTTTCCATTATAACCGTCATGCTGATATTGTTGCTCACATTTGGGAAGCTTAGTTTGCATCTGTGGCCACTGATGTGGCAGCAGAGCAGAGATAACAAGAAGGCCATCATGTGGCATGGCATTGGGCAGAGTCATTGTTCTACCATAATATTTGTAGGAATTTGTGCACTCAAATGATTTTAAGGGGACATTATGAATTATTATTGTGCATGACTTTGTTTAGCAACATAACTCATATTAGAGTATGTATAATAATAGGGAAATAGTCCTCCTGTTTGGCCACACAAGAGAGGTCAATTAGAATTACAATTGGTATTAATCTTAATTATGATTTTGCAAGGGTGTAGGTCTTGTAAGGTTAAGTGACTGAGACACAAGTGCAAGAAAAACACCAACAAGTTCACTTTTAGTTACAAACACTTATTACTAATGCTACAGCTACAAGTACAAAACACTGCAGAAACAACAAATTACAAACTAACAAGAGGGAAAGGAGAAACTGGTACACAAGGCTATGGCTAATGAATGATTGAAGTGAATGATGCAATTATCTATTGTGCAGTTGGTATGAGAGACATGATAGACAGATTAGATAACTGTTTCCTTAGAGGCAGCGAGTCAAATCAACAGTGCAACAGCTTATTTCTGATTTGCTAATTGAAGTAACCAATTATGAAAGCACCAGTGTTGAAGGAAATTGATGGAGATTTTTTCAGAAATACCTACCTTTCTCCCTGGGGTGGCTTCTTGTGGGGAATGGAGTAACATTTGCTGTGGTAAGTAGGCTGAAGTCGGGAACTGATGAATAAGTAGGCCGGTCTGGATCTAGGAAAGTTCCCCTTGGAGGAGAGCTCCTGGTTTAGGCTCTCCTAGTTTTGATTCTGAACTCATGACTCTAGAGTTTGAGGTTTTGACTGCCATAGTTGCAACTTGCCTTGTCTCACTTGCGTTGTTGTAACTCGCCTTGTCTCACTTGCGTTGTTGCAATGTCATCAAGCTCTGCACAAGCCTGATAACTACCCATTCATTTGAATCAGGTGTTTTGGTGCAGGAAAACAACTAAAACATGCAGGGCAGGGGTGCCCCAGGACCAGGATTGAAAAACATTGCACTAGAAACACCAGAAGATGACTGCCTCCAGAGACATATAGCTAGGGGGTGGCATCAACCTGGGGAAGGCCACTAGGCCCTCCCACCATTCCCACAGCTCCACACCCAGGCTGTGGTGGCTGTCTTACTCCCTCACCGATCATTTTGAACTTTGGTGCAGAGGGAGACACACGTGCAAACAGCAAGAGCACAGATCTCATCAGTCTAATCTTCTTCACATGCTGGAAATGGCAATTTTAGGATTAGGTGAACTGATTGAATAAGCAAATTTAACAAACTGCCCAGCACACAAACCAATTACACTATTCACAACTATTATAACTCTATTCTGTAAATATATATATTTAATATTATTTTGTTTTATTTTATTTGTGTTTACCATACTTCTGCTCTATTTTTTTCTTTATTCTTCTATATTCAAGACACATTCTTTGTATGCTTGCATACTTGGCTAATAGAACAGATTCTGATTCTGAGTCGAGTGCCTGTCTCAGCTTGCTCCTTGGTAGGTAGGCACTTTTTTCCGCCACACAGTTCTTGTTGCATTTGCCTGTTTTCCTGGCACACTCTGAGCGTTTTCTGTACACATATTCACTTCTGCAGTCGTCAAACCAAGAGCACTGCCCAACAAATTAATTTTTGATTGGCTAGACTGTGAACTATTCTACAATTTCTAATATGTTTTTCATCTCTAAATCAATTTCCTGTTTATTTTCCCTCTCCTATTTTCTTCTGCATTTCTTTTCTCTTCTTCTGTCCTGTTTTGAACCTCACATAATTTTGTACACTCCTCCCATGCAACTAAATATTAGTTCATGTAAGAATAATCCCAATCTGGATCCCCAACCAGCTTCAATGGATCCATATAGCCATGCAACATTGTTATTGCCCAATTTTCAGAACTGCCTTCTTGGAGCCAGCGCTCAGTGGACCACCTGGGACATCATCGCAAAAGAACAGGCAATAATATAAACCAGACTTCTTTTCTATAACAGCTGTAGGTCTGTCTGCATCTGGATCTGTTGATCCTTTTATCTTTTTTATTTTTTTTTCTGTATTTGTTTCTTAAGTTTCCTACTTAGTTTATTCTGCTCCTTAAAGAGCACTTTCTTTTTACTTTTCTTACTTGGGGAAGCCCCTATAATGAAAAAAAAAAAAATTCTGTCCTACCTACCTTCTGTCAGTTATAGTTGGTTTAGTCAAAAGTCATATGGGGGGAGGTCAGCAGTCATCGCTGTTGTCCAACAAAACAGATCTTGGTCTCAGGTTCAAATCCACCACATTAGAGGAGAGAAAACATAAATTAGTCCTCAAACAATCACAAAAATCACACACAACAACAAACAAACAAATAAATAAATGACTGTACTTTATCATGTCTCTCTCTTTCTTCTTCTATACTTAAGTAACAGGGGTCTTGCTCTTGTTTGAGAACACTCAAATCTTCAAACTTTAAATAAGAGTCCTCTTGGTTCTTTCAGTTGGTCCATAAGACTGAGGCTGAGAACCAAGGTATGTTTTAACTGTTTGTTTTTTCGGTACAATTGACACAGACAGAAACCGGAAACGGGTTGTTTTTTTGTGTTTTTAAATTTTGGGCAAAAAACAAAAAACACAAATTCAGCTCAGTTTATTGTTTTCTGTTCTTACTGACAGACCAAATTTACCACTCAATGTTTCGTTTTCATTGGTGGGTGGGGCTTCAGCGACCCTCTGTTTCTGATTGGCCAATGTGTTATATCTATATATTATAGATATATATGTTTGAACTGTACTCTTCAAAATAAAGGTTCCACTTCTTTGCCTTTAGAAAATGCAATGCCAACACAAAATATATAGATGGACAGACAGACCTTTAGCCTTTAATAATTGATTATTATAGTTGAATAATAATTTATTAAGACCTACAATGACAATAAAATATTTTTTATATCAAATGAATGTGCTGTCTTTCATTTTCAAATATTCAGTTGGTGCATAAATGTTATATTATGTCTATTTTTTAAATGAAAGCGCTTTGGTAAGTTTTCCTCAGGATGTACTGTGGATAATAAAGTCTGTTCTCAATAATTAGATCAATGGCATAGAACCAACAGCAAGTGTGCCAAAAGTAGTTACAAAAAATGACCAGTAGATGTCGCACTATGTGAATGTCCTCAGTGGGTTTGTACACTCAATGTCTCAAAAAATAAATACAGAAATGTGGATATGTTGACAGCTAGACAAAAACAAAACAAAACAAAACAGATAGGCATCTATAGATCGGTGTTTATGCTGTGAATGATCTACAGAGACAGTCAGCTTCATATGAAGCCTCAACTATTGTGCAGTAAATCTGTTAAGTACAAATGTAGTCAGTCAGCTTGTATAGACATCAGAACTAGGAGGTTCTTTTTACTAGACCATATCAGATAGGATAAATCTCTAACCAGTCTGCAGAATTACATTGAGTGTGTTTTGCCAGTTATCAAGTGGCTCCATGTGATCACAGCTGATGGAGGCAACAGTCCAGTGAGAGCTTGATTCTAACTGATGCTACCTGGATGAGATGTCCCAAACAGATTTACTGCACAATAGTTGAGGCATCATATGATGCTCACTGTCTCTGTAGATCATTTGCTGCATAAACGCTTATCTATAGATGCCTATCTGTTTTGTTTATTTGCTTTTGTTTTGTTCTGTTTTGTTCTCTTTTTGTATCTGCCCACATCTCCACATTTCTATTTATTTTCTGAGACACTGAGTGTACAAACCTATTGATGAGGAGGTTCACACAGTGCAACACCTACTACTGACTTTTGGCATGCTTGCTGTCAGTTCTATACCACTGATCTTTAGTATCCACAGTACATACTGAGGAAAACTTACCAAAGTGCTTTCATTTACAAAATAGACATAATGCGTTATGGTCACTCAGCTGCACATGACCTGGCAATACAATAAAACACTGTTGCATTACTTTATGCACCAGCTGAATATTTGAAAATGAAAAACAGCATGTTCATTTGATATGAAAAGCATTTTATTGTCATTGTAGGTCATAATAAATTATTATTCAACTATAATCATCAATTATTAAAGGCTAAAGGTCTTTCTGTCTGTCTATATATTTTGTGTTGACATTGCACTTTCTAAAGGCAAAGAAGTGGAACCTTTATTTTAAAGACTATATTGCAAACATAACTGATATAGCACACTGGCCAAACAGAAACACGGGGGTGCTGAAGGCACACCCACCAATGACAACGAAACATTTAGTGGTAAATTAGTTTGGAAAACAAGAAATCCAGCTGAAATTGTATTTTTTTTGTTTTTTGCCCAAAATTGAAAAAACAAAAAAACAACCTATTTCAGTTTTCTGTCTGTGTCAATTGTACCGAAAAAACAAACGGTGAAAGCATACCTTGGTCATAGCAGCATGCAGGAAAGGTGAAGGAGAGGTGGAAGAGTAGACTTGACTTTAACAATCATTCATTAAAACAGGCCTGGAGAAAAAGGTATCACCATCAAAAATATCTTTGTTCTGTCAAAATAACATTATTAACTAACATTTAAAAAATAGATTTTTCGCATTTGTGAATCCATTCAGAATTGTAAAAGATAAGAATCGCAACTCTGATGTGAACTGATTTTTTTTAGCATCAACTACTATCTGATAAAACCATCTAAATCATAATCTAAAACATGAAAACTAAGATTTGAAAGGTTGAAAGTTGGTTTTGAAAGTATAAACTTGTGGTTGTAAAACTGAAAAATAGGATTTGAACATTTGAAAATGAAATTTCAATGTCTGAAATAATCACATCACTATAACAATGTGTAATATTTTCAATGTTACAAATCTGTTTAGAAAATTGCTTTGCAGCAATTCAACTCTTCAACCCACTTTTTTCAGAGACTGAGATCTGCTGAAAGAGTTTTGTCACAGTCGTAAACAATCTGAAACTGAAAAAAAGGCAGTGCAAAAGACCAGACTAGCCAGGCCGGGAACTCACAGATGCTCAACCAATCACAGGGCTTCCAGTAGAATGTAAGGCAGCCAGCTGACAGGTATCCATCTAAATGCATTTCCATTGCTCACACTGGACATCAATCAATATGACATGGAAAGGGACTGTCTTCAAGCAGGGATGGGTATCGTTAGGATTTTATCAATACTGTAGATGGGTCTCTGGATGACGCTGCAATTCACGATCTCGCGAGACCCGATGTGCGATTCAACATTAACAACCCTTTACAAAAAAAAGCTGAGGACATTACTGATCCCAAAGAATTTGGTGATCACAGTCCAATTACACAAGCTCAGTCCTAAGTATCTTGGCATTGATAGCATTTTAACCTGGAATATTCATGTTGACTGGGCATGTTCTCGTCTCCCCCAGAGAATGTATTTTTTATGGAGATTGCATCTGTATGGAGTCAAACAAAAAACTGTGTTTTGGAGAGTGTAATCAGGTATGGAATGACTGGATGGTTTGGGAACCTTCCTGCATCATCAAACTCAAAGTTGTCACATTTGGTTCAGGCTGCAATGAAAATCATCAGTCAGAAAGATCATCATAATCTTCAGTCTCTCTTTGTACTTACACAGGTAAAGAGAATCCTATTCTATACTCTCAGTGTGAGCTGTGACCGTCGAGCTGTGATGATACAGAGCTCAGCGTTGTAAAATGAATCGGTTTAAGAAATCTTTGTGCCTCTGTGAATTTTAAACAGTAAAACCATAAACTAACTGATATCTATCTGTCTGTCTGTCTGTCAGTCCTGATTCAATACTCCAAAATGGACAAACTGGAATACCTTGAACAGTATACTGATGAGTGTTTTGACTATGTTGGATTTAGTCGGAGTGTGTTTCGTTATTAGTAATAATTAATAATTGTCAGAGATAATTATGAATTATGAAATCAAGAAATTATTAATATTAATTAATAACACGAGGCACCACCCAGAAACCGGGGCCGATAACCAAACAATAAGGTAGTCTCATAAACAATTAATTCACTTAGGAGAGCTAATATCTGGGATATCAGCTCCACCAAGTGAACAGTGAAGGTTCAAGTCCAAGCTCTGACTCTCTCAATCCGCCACTTATCACAGTAAACATGCACAATAATGACAAAAGACTTCTCTTTAAAGCTATATCAGTATTTATTAATCTTCACAACATGAACAAAGACAATAAATGTTCCAATTAACAAACACTATACTACCAACTAATACTAATAAAACAACACACATGAAACAGCAGCTGTGTTTAGTCAAGACATGTAAGCAAAAGTGTGTGTGGGGGGGGGGGCATCTGGCAAGATGACTTTGCACGAGATTCAAGATGGCGTGACTTAAAGAGGAAGTCATGTCATGTGACGTGAGAATCAACTGGCAGATGTCACCGCAGCATTCCAGTTAAACTATAGCAAGATGGTGCCAACCAGTGCTTGGTGGTGTCTCCGCCCACATGTGTCTGATTGGGGATAATGAGAGGGAGAGCGGCGCTGTGTCCCACACTATCTGACCATCAGATGTGTAGAAAACGTGCGTGATTCTGTAGGTGTATGTGTGTGTTAGTAAAAAGAGAGGGAAGGAGAAGGAGGAAAAGCCAACTCTTGGTCCTGCAACTGTGAGAGAAGTGGTTTCTTTATCCATGGAGAGCGCGCATACGGACGGTAGTCTGTGCGCACGTTGTCTGGTTGTGAACTGACAAAGCAACTCACGGTGGCACAAACACAGCAGTCCCGAGTGGGACTATACAACAGTCTAGCGTGGTGAACACAAACTAAACAAGCAGCAACCTCAGATACTCCTCAGAGTATAGCAGAAAAAGGAACTTGGCTGTCCATTAAATCACACAACGAAAATACAAGCACTAAGCTTATAAAACACACAAATCTAATACAATCTCTGCCCAGACAACCTCTTTTGTCACTCTTGGAAGCGAACTGGTGTGTGTTTCAGTCTGTCAGTAAAATCCAGCATGTGTGGTACTGGTGGTGCCTTCCTTATTTCCTCAAGGTTGACAGCTGCTGGTTTCAGTGGGGCAGTGAAGAAACTCAGGGTAGTCATCTCAGTCGGTAGACAGCGGGGCGTAGAAGTTATCAGTGTCTCTGAAGAAAATCCTTTCTTCCTTCTGCAGGCACAGTGAGAGCGCTGGGTTGCAAACAGCTGTGTGTCGCGGATCCAATAGTAGTGTTTGGTTGAACACAGGTCAAAGTCTTGTCTCATCCAGCGAGGGGAGAAGCTCCAAAAAAAAAGGGAATAAGTACACATGCACAATTTACCTCCATTGATAATCTGGCTGGCGGAGAAAACGGACCTTCTCCTTGCTTGGTTACACCGGAGAGCCGTGACGTCTGTCTGCAGCAGGTACTTAAAGGGGGGGTGATGTCACAGCTGCGTTGCCATGGCCCCCTGTGGTGTTGATGCGTCTCTGCCGATCAGAGATGAGAGCTTGAGTTCACACTAAGGTGTGAACTGGTAAAGCATCATGGGAAATCTGGGAAGTCTGTGAGCAGCAGGGAACAAAGGAAAAAGGTGGCCTCGTAGCCAGGCTTCCGAGTTTACATGTAGGACAGCCTTGTCTGACCCCATGTTGAGGCCCAACAACCAGCTTATATATATCATATGACAAGAGAAGAATATCTATCATTTCATATTATGCTCTACTGTTTATATCGTTGTGACGCCAATCAAATTCGCTATTTGGAGTATACCCATCTTTTACACGGATTACATTGATAAATTACTCCTCTTGGCTTTTTACTCACAAAGCTTTTATTGCACTTACAGTAACATAACAAGTTTAGTTGTCATGAACTCTCCACCGTTGTCTGTCTCTTCTGCTGCGCTGCACACACGCAGAGGACTCTGGCCGCACTGAGAAAGAGCAGAGAAGCAGTGAGATGGTGACCATAAATGACAGAAAAAAATGCAATAGAGACTGTCTTTATTTATGTTATTTACCAAATTTATGTGCACTCTTTTAATTTCAGCTCAGTGTGTGAGAGTCTCTGCTACAGCTGCAGTGTTGAGCGGAGGTGTGTGGGTGTGTTTGTGCTTTAGAACGTAACATCTGTGAAACAATCAGAAAATAATGTTTTATTGATCTGATTCACCGGCTTTCTCACTACCAGCGTTCTCTCTCTTCATTCACTTTCTAGCTCACTTGACCACAGCTGTGCTCTCTCTCTCTTTTTTTCTCTCGTCTTTTTTAAAATGAGTCGGGAAGCCGATAGAAAAGTCTAACTTTACTTTTAATGTTATCAAACGAAGAGAAATGTCGTCCTAGTAGAATTTCAGGGGTTAAAACATAGCTTGGAGTTTAGCCAGGAGCAGATCCTCACCTTAACCAAAGAGAACAGTTGCAGCAGGTCAAGACCGTAGAGAGAAAGAAAGAGGGAAAGGGGGGGGGGAACGACACAGAATAACAACAATCATAACAACAACGACAACAACAGCAGCCGGGGAAGGATGCCAACAGGACTGTGAAGGACCGCAAAGGCTCGGCCCAGAACCCAGGGTTTCTTGCGAGATGAGAAAGCAAAAAAAAAAACTCAGAGGAAGAAGCAAAGTTAGTGACATGCATTGATGTTACATGAATGCATACAGATGGAGAGGAGGAGAGAGGAGCTCAGAGAATCAATGCGAGACAACCTCCTTTTTCTCATTATCCCAGAGCCTTTGGACCACACTTCCTCTGATCCTGAAAAAACTTTTCAGAGAAAAAAATTCTTGACCAATTCATTCTGTTATATTTTCTGCCAGGCCTGTACAGTATGCTTACATGTTACACGGTCTTAATTTCATAATGGACATTTGTGTTATGATTTAAACCCCCCCCCCCCCCCCCAATATTTGTAATTGACTGGACATCAGATTCCCCCAGAAGCTGAAAGTAAGCTGATTTGTTCTCTTCAATATTCAGAGTTAAACAGATTCCAAAATGCACTGAATGCGTGTCATTCACAGAAAACCTGTTGCGTCTCGTTTGTGTTCATCTTCAACAAGAGTGAAAAGCAGCTCTGAGTGTGGCGCCGAAGCTTTGGGATTCATCCTGTGGGCTACCACTGCTTCAGCACTGAATGTTTTGAGCATAGCCTCGCATATTTCTGCTCTTCAAAACTGGTATTTTAATGTAAATGGACTGCGCTTATATAGCCACATTCACCCATTCACACACACACGCACACACTGATGACGGCAAGGTACCACACAGGGTGCTGGCACAGCCATCGGGGGCAACTTGGGGATCAGTATCTTGCCCAAGGACACATGAAGGAGCTGGGAATCAAACCGCCGATCTTCTGATTAGTGGACAACCCGCTCTACCTCCTGAGCCATAGCCACCCCCAACTACAGAGCAGAACTTAATGTGAGCGTATAATGAGTGTCGGAAGGAGGGGGAGAAATATGGTGCTGCAAATAACAAGACGCATACAGGCTGTGAAAACAGTGGTTTCACACAGATTCCAGGTTTATACGGTGGAATTGTTTGTAATAAAGCAGTCCTTGTGGATAAATTCTGAGCTCCATCAGAGCTGTAAGAACATTTTTATTTTAAGCAGCTAAAAGTAAGCCTACTGCCCCATACCCACTCAATGTCTGACTAAAGACTTCGCCCTTGATTGTATGTTTTTAATAACGTTTCACCACATTTAAAAAAAATCAGCAACATTTTCATTAACTAGCCTATGTTTTATGTTACATTTTTTGAACATAACAGAAAACAGAGTAAATAAGCAATAAATATCAAAATCTCTATATTAAAACTCTGTTCAATATGCAGGTAGTCGCAGCTGACATGACAACTCACGGTTGCATGGTTGTCATAGTAACACAACACGCTTTCCGGCTTGGGAGTTTTGCAGGAGCTCAGCAGTCGGAAAAAGAGTAAGCGTCAGAGCAGTGATGAAAAGATTTGAGACAGTAAAAAGCTCAAATAAATGCTGAAAGATCTCAGCTCTCAACACAGACAACTGAATCTGAGCCAATCAACAAAACTACTCAGGTAACAGCTTAACGGATAGGTGTTCCCTGCTTGTGGAAGATAGATGTCATTGTTTATGCACTCACTATAGTCTGTTTTTCTTATAATTTCTCTATGCTTATATATATATTTATCTTCTAGAATGAAAGCAACTGTAACACAACCCTATTTCCCCTCGGGATCAAGAAAGTATTTCTGATTCAGATTCTAATTGCTACAGTTAATTAATTAAATTCTTAATTGTTTCTCATATATTTCTCAAATATGGCTCATGCTACCTTGTCATACATAGCCTCAGTTGGACATTTAAGAGAAATAAATCAGTCAAAGAGGAGACGATACGATCTCTTAGGGATCGCACTTCTCAGATTTGTCTCATAAAAGTCTCAGACTCATCTCATGTTTTTCTCTTTAGCTACAATAACCAACCGCCCTACTTTGAGGGGTTAATCTCTGCAATGGAAAACAAAAAGTAAAGTGAGAACAGTTGAGCCGAGCCAGTACCATGTAGTGGTAAAACAGCTTAGACTGTCTCGTCTAATGACCCCCCACTACCACAGCTAGAGAAGTCAGCTTTCACATGGAAATGATAATGCTGCAAGCTATACAAATGCAAACCAGCCAATGAAAGCAGTAGTAAAGTTCTACATTTAAGAACTCCAAATATTTCAAATGTGGAAAACCAAAAGTCAATTTTACTAATTTAAATTGGTTCAGGTTTTTTATTTTCATCGCACAGTAATAATGTTTATTACCTGACAAAACAGACTTCTTATATATTACTGATGTCTTCTGCTAAATTCGGCATCATGTTTCACTCAGTAGAAGTGTTGGTAATATGTGTTACAAAGTAAAGCCCTACCATAATTCCACTACTTTTGGCAGTAACTAGTAATGTAACTAATTACTTTTTCAAATTACACAATGCAATTACAATTACTGAAATTTAAATGGGCTCATTACTTTTGCCTTACATGAATATAGTTAACAGCTGCAGAGGATAGCAGACAAACAAACCCACACAACATCAACACAACATCATCCAACCTTACCGTGTCTCAGAGCCATGTTGTAAAGTCACATCAACTCTAAGTTTGCACTCTATCTCATCCAATTCCAATCAATAAAATGTTTAATCTCTCAGGTCCAAAGAAAATCCTATCAAGAATTTACATAATTCTTAGCAGTTCAGACACTTCAATATCTCTCCCAAAGTGGGGAATGACACATCTCCATTAGTACTGTTGGCCCTAATACACCATGTGCATGAGACAAAAACAGGCAGGGCTTTAACTTTTTGAGGCACTTGAAAATTTGAAATTTACCTTTCACTTGTCCAGGCACAAAAGTCACTTGTCTGGATAAAAATGACTATAATTATTATAATTACTTCTTTCATTTTGTTTGTGAATACAGAATGCAGAATTCAGACAAACAAACATTTGAAAGCATCCAAACAGTGTCAACATATAAATGATTCAATGTATGAATTTCATTAAAGCCATTAGTTTCCTGTTAATGATCTTTTCATTTGATCCTGAATTGCAAAGCACTTTGTAAAGTCTATTTCTATATGAGCTTTATAGATTAATCACTGATCATCCTTCCTAATGATGATTGACAGTGTTTCCCCTTGGATTTTTTTCAGAATGGGTAGTAGGCCCCCTGAAAATACTAGTTTTGTCATGGGGTGGGCATGTCATTGATACGTGGTGTTGACAGTGTCGTCAAAGAAAGGTGGTTGTCTGTATGGGTGTATTTCTCTACAATTAGCTGAAATGAAACAAGTGCACAACAATTAGGTAAATAAATATTAAATAAATATTAACAATATTTATTCACCTAATTTTTAAATATTAATAATATTTATTCACAGCACATAAATAAACATAGGCCTTATGGATGATAGATGAACCAATCAGTCTCTATCTTAAAAACAAATCTCGATTCTCACACCGTCTGTATGGTCCTCAAAATAGATCAGTGTTTGAAATTAAACAAAAGAACAAAACTGACCTGTAGGAAATTAAAAACAACAGTTTGACTTATAGAAAAATCAGTCAGATGAAAGATGAATCAGCATTTTGTGTGTCCTAATAACTGAAGCTATCTGTCAATTTCAGTGCTTTAGTGCTGCAACAGTTACTGAGATCCTCCTTTGAACAGCTTAAGAAAACATCATGTTAATAGAGTTTCTGAGTGTTAACACTTGTATTACATATCTGTAAAAAAATTTATAGCAGGTTTTAATCTTGTGCTTTGTTTTTTTTTTTGTTGAGATGTCCTTTTGTTTACATTTGGATAACGGATTGTGCTTTTAAAAATATTTACAGAACAGTAGTTCATCTAGATACAGGTGGAAGTCAGACCTTACCAGTTTTTTCTGCCTCCTGCTTTGAATGTGCTCATGTCTCTCCATCACCTGAAGCCCAGGCTGCCTCTAAGTGTTTCTCTTTCCTCCTTAAACATTTTCCTTAAAAGTTGAATCAGTTGTGTCTTCTTTACTCTCTCCCTGTTTTTCTTTCAACACCATTACGTCCTGCAATTCTTCCTCACTTCTGTCTCCTCTCTCTTAATTCCTTCACTCACTCTCTGGAATTGTAAAAAGACTTCCTTTTAAAAGTCTGACAGAGCATGAAGCAGAACTTCAACTTGTATGGTGTTAATTACAGTAATTGTGGACAAATGACACATAGGGGGAATGCTATCCAAATTATCAAGCTAAATTAACATTACTGTGATGTAAATCCGCAGCAGATAAACGGTTAAAACAGCTGTCAATTTAAAAAACTTTAGCTTCACTGAAGAGCTTTTCTAGCTACTTTGTTGTCTTTTGTAAATTAAAGAGTATGGTCTAGACCTGCTCCTTGTGAAAAGTGCCCTGAAATGACTTTTGTTGTGATTTGGCGCTATATAAATTGAATTGAATTGAATTGAATTGAATTGAATTGAATTGGAATTGAAACTGAATTTTGTCTAATATTATTATTTGATGCCACACATGTCAGTTAGTGTCATATATGATCCTCTGAACTCTGATTCATTTTTCTGTCCCATGAAAGCGGCTCCAGTCTGCCTGCTAACTTCAGCATGGAGGGTTCGTTGTTTGTTTTAAACACCCACGTAGCAAAAGTTGGTGGTGGTTTTTTGGTCAGTGTTAACAGTAATAGCTGTCTCCGTGTCATACAAGGATACAGTGCTCAAACAGAAAACAAAATGAGCACTCCTAGAAGCTACAACAAACTGCGGTAGGGAGCCAGTCTGAGCTAGCAGCTGGAAAGTGATGAAAGTTTGCATAAACGCTATTTCTGAATGGTGTTTACGTGCATTTAGCACTCCCGCTATCCCTCTAGTATACATTACATTTGTTTTTATTAGTTTCTTCCAGGAGGGACAGGGAATCAGGCAATGGTAGGGGAAACACTGCACATAATGTGAAGACATGTTTTTTTATGACTTTTAAGTAAATTTCTCTTCCACTTGTCCTATTAAAAATCCACTTGTCCCGGACAAGTGGACAAGCCTTAATGTCGAGCCCTGCATGGCTAACGTAAGAAAGTAACTCCCATACGTTTGTGACTGTAACTAGGCCATACAATCTCAACCTTGTGTTCAACTGAGCACGTTACCAGATCTGAAGAAGACTGCTGCCTGCAGAAGAGGGCAATGAGTAACTT
Source organism: Thunnus albacares (assembly GCF_914725855.1). Lineage (NCBI taxonomy): Eukaryota > Metazoa > Chordata > Actinopteri > Scombriformes > Scombridae > Thunnus > Thunnus albacares. The sequence goes on from NC_058112.1 coordinate 589,573, forward strand.
CTATGCCGTGCTCGCCTTTAAGTAAGTCGATTCTGCTGTTTTCTCTGCAACGCCACTGAGGATCAGCTGGCGTGAAACCAGCTGACAGAGTGTAATGATGGCCCCCCGTCAGCATCCGAGCCGAGGAACTGAGCCAGACCCAAAAGACGGACTAAGACACATCCTACTTGGTTCCTTAAGCGACACAAGTAAGAGGCTTAAGTCTGGGCAGAGATAAAAATGTGTGTTATTTTCAGCTTTATTGCTGTTGCTTTGTTGTGAAGTTAACGGACTGTGAGTCCGGTTGTCACTGCTGTGAATATTGTGGAAGTATTACTGCTGTTTACTGCTTGTTAGGTTGTGTTTATCACACTAGACGGTTTTGTGTTCATCCAACCGCTTGGACTGCTTTGTGTTAGTTTGCCATTGTGTGTGAGACCATGGATTGCATTTTATCCACTGAAATCAGACCGTGGCTGTCAAATAAGGATTTTTGCGCGCCATGTCTCTTTGTAAATAAAATCAAGCTCCACTTCTCCTCACGATTGCTGAGACCTTTTGTTCTTTGATGCTTCTATCTCCTCTCTCCTCTTACTAACCATGCACTTACACGCTCCTACACACACACATACACACGCACGTGGTGAGCAGATAACTTAGTAACAGAGTTCAGCTCTGTCTTGCATGTTGACTGGCAGTCACCATTAAATCACAGCCTCTGTTCAAATCTTGCAGTCACATCCGCCATCTTGAGTGGAACTCCCATGTGATGTAACCCCACATGGTTCACATCCACCATCTTGTTCGTCCTCCTAACTCTCACACCCCCCAACCCCCCCACACACACTACCACTCACACACACACACACACACACACACACACACACACACACACACACACACACACACACATATTGTTGCTGTATATTGTCTTGATGTTTATAATTGCCATTTATTGTTGCTTGTTCTTGCTTTAGTGTAGTTGTATGATATTACACTATACTATTATTAATTGAGGCATTACTGATTTGTTACTGATACTGCTAACGTTAATAAACTCTTTTGTGCATTTAAAGAGAAGTTTCCTGTGATTGTGTGTATAGATACTGTGATAACAGCTTGGTGACAGGGTCAGTGCTCAAATTCAAACCTTCACTATTCATGCTATGATGTTAATATCGCTCAGATGTTGACATTCTTGGATGAACACCCTTTTTGAGACTGTTTTTTGTAATATTTATGAACCCAATTCACATAGACTGGGGGGCATAGAATTCGGCTGATCTGAATATTTAAATCCAAACAGATAGAAATTTTTGAGCAAAAAACTTTTGAGCAGAAATTTAGTTTTGACACCCATTATGTGTATTATTGGAAAAATCACCTGCATTAACATCATATGACAACACAAGCAAACTATGTGATTATGTGTACAACGTAAAAAAAAAAATCCTCTAATTGAAACATTTCTTGGCATTTTCACTGTAGAATTCCAATGTAGTATTACAATCATGACTCAGTGCATGTACCTCTTGGAAGGAGCTCATTCAGAGTTCTCTAAAACAGCTGATAGCATGACGGAGGGTGCCAGAGAACAAAGCTAAATGTTCTGAAACTTCTGAAAAAATATCTTTACACACTTGACTGTGTCTTAAATGAAAGTGAAAAAACTCCTGCAAGTATTTATAATACACATTGGTACTTGGTCCTCGCACTTTATCATCATACTTTATCAGTGTACTTTACATCGTACCTAATCTCTGTACTTCATCAGGTATATGTATGAAGGTCACGTGGACAGAAATATTAACAGTAAACAGTAATATAGTGCCAGCAGTATATCAGACAGTGTGCATATTTCACTTTTGTTCTGTGTCCTGCAAAATTCTTTCAAGTTAAGTTTTCTTGCACTTCACATCTGTGTTATGCCATTAGTGTATTTCATTTAAATTCCTTATTAAAACGGCTCTTGGATGGAATAGTCTCTTCAACCACAGGTATAATGTACATATCTATCTATTAATTCCACTTTTATTTGACTGTTCTCCTATATTCTCCACTTCTTATGTCCATCATTTCTTTTTTTTGTGAATTGCCATCACAGGACCACCCCAGGGCTGAGTATGAATTCAGCGTCATGCAGAAGTCTCTGAGAAAACATCAGGCATTACATCAAAAGGTAAACATGTGGTTGGCTCTTCATTCTTGCATCTTTCAAGTTGTATGTGTTACCAGTTCATTAATATGTTTTAGAGCACTTTTTACAAACCCATGTTTTTTTATCTCTACATTATTTTGCTATGCTGCCGCTTCAAACCCTTTGGTTTGTATTGATACACAAAGAGTGTCTCTGTGTCTTATGTCTGTACACTTACTCCCGTGGCAGAAAGTGTGTTGCTTACATGGCTAGTTACTGGGTTATGTATACATGTACAGTGGGGTTCAAAGACCAAAGAGACCACTTTCCCATTCACTTGAATGGGACAGTGGTCTCAGACTATGTATATACATTCATACTATGTGTAGGTACATTGATTTGGCTCTGTACAGGCGAAGGGGGCAATGTATAGATAATGGTGATGCATTATATTGTATAACTTCTGTTAAAGTACTACCAGTGGTTTGCATTTGTATATGGTGTCTCAGATTATTTTACATACAACATATTTATTACAGTTTAAAACCCATATCAGAACATCAACAGTAACCACTGAAATGTGACTTCATTTAAGAAATGTATAAAATTAGCTTACAGTCCCGACAATTACAAAAAAAAAAAGAACCAATGCACCACAGTCAGATATGAAGAGATGTTAAAATAAGTCGGTGCCTAACCAGGTCACCTCCTTTTTCAGAATCTTGTCTTCACTTCACTCTTCACTTCTTCTCTTTTTGGAGGATAGAATATCTTCCTCTCTAGTTTTGTAGTTGTCACAATGGATGGTGGCAATCACATTGTGGAAGCTGAAATATATTCAGAAAAAATGATCCCCTGTAAAAATAAAGGGATAGTTATACAAGACACTTTCTGGCAAGCCAAAGGGAAAAAAAAGGAGCCTGTCTGAGTAGCAGATGGAATTTGAGCTCTGACCAGTTCGGTTAGAACTCTCACCCAAAGCTGACACACAGATTTGCACAAGTAAACAGAATGCTACAGTGTGGCTTGGGATGTGATGTGACATCACACTGCACTGAGATTGTACAATACATTTCACTGTAGATTCTGCATTTTCATTGAACAGCCAAACCAGCCGGTGTCATATTGAGGAAAACTGTGTAGCCACATGGCTTTACCCCAGCCATAGTTACTGTCATTACTAATATACTGTTTTGTTCCCCCAGACATAAAATATTTTAAAATACTGTGAGGCACAAAAAGCCTTGTGATTGTGGTTGACAATGTTATATTACAGTGTTACTGCTCCAAGCAGGAGGAGAGGGAATTTGTTTTCACAGATTTCCTCACTATAATTTGACATAATAATGGTGCCGGTGATCATTCCTCTGGTACTTACATATCACATTTTAGAACTAGAAGTAGGAAAATTAGTTTAGGCTTGAATTAAATACTCTTTCCTAGATTCCTAGATCTATTAATTCTAATGTTATTGTCTGACTGTACTGTCATTACACCTACTTTGGTCCATAACCCTATCTAATACCTTATTGAAATCTCCACCTAAAATTAAGGGGTAACGCCCAGCCTCAAACAGTTTGCTTTCCAAATCTGCAAAAAAGCTGGGTTAACTCCGTTTGGAGCATGTATATTTGCCAATACCGTAAGCTGGCCAAGTATGTTTCCAACCACAATAATTATTCTACCTTCATCATCCTTTATTGTCTTTAAGCATTGAAATTGAACATGTTTACTGATCAGAATTGCAACTGCTTTAATTGACTTGTCCCTGTACTAAAAAAATTCTGCAATTCCATGTGAGAGCTGCAGGCTGCTAGCTGCTGCAGGCAGCTGCTGGCAGTTGCTGCTATTGATGCTTATGATGCAAATTTCTGCTCTGGCAGCAAATTTTTCAAATTTCTTGGCAACATCTACAGGTGAAATTGTGTTAAATAATACAGAATTGTTAAGCATCCCCATCTGTACAACTTTGCTGAATTTCTTACCATGGAATATTACATTTAAAATATATTGCAGGTATTAAGTAGTATGGTGGTTTTTACTTAATGAACACAAGTTGGGTCTATTGGTGCCATGGTTCTGTATGTCTTAAAGATTCTCATGGAGAACCTATGTACCAAGTTTCATTTCATTACAAACAACAGAATTGCAGGAATATCATGTTATAATACTAATTTAGCGCCCCCTGTGGGCAGAATTGTATGACATGTTACACACTTGTGCAGTGTGGCAATGGTAAATGATACCATAAAATGAACACACCAGCTTTGTCCAGGGTCATCTAAATGTGGTATGTACCAAGTTTGGTTAAGACTGGATGAAATATGTATTTACCAAATAATCCAAATTGGTGGAGATTTTTGAGGTGCAAATGGGCATGGCCTATATCAGTCTACTTGACATCATTCAAGTAATACACTTTGCAGATATTATTTGTATAGGCCTAATGGTTTATGAGTTATTGGCCAAAATGTAAAATGCATAATAACTGAGCACATGGTGGTGCTGTTGGGCCCATTTTTTAGTATGTTGACCATTTCCACGTGGGACACCTGTCCATGAAGTATGAACAGTTTTGCCCCATTAGTTTTTGAGATATTAGTTTCAAACAACTCTCCCATAGACTTTCCATTATAAATTTTAATATTGTAAAAAAATTATATAAAATCACTGGAAAATGCTAGAAAGATGAAAAGTAATAGTACAAATGTCCTTACAGAGCTGAAAATTTTGATATTTGAATGGTTTCTGTCCCTCAAAGTATGGAGGAGAAGCAAGCTTGCAAAAAACGTGCAGAAGAATAATAAAAAAGATTCTATATAGTGTGAATGCTTTCAGCATAATAAATAAAGAGTGAACACATCACAGGGTGTGATCTGTGAAGCAAATACAATAGGGACATTGTACCACTCAGTGCTCAGGCCCTAATTAAGTTTTAAGTTTTTTTCAAACCTTTTATAGTAAATAAATTTTAAGTGCACTATGGTGCCAGATCTTTATAGCTTATAGCACTGATCCCAGTTTTAACGTGACCAAGCAAGAATGTATTAAGATTACATTTTTTCCATTAGAAAAATGTATTTGGTTTGATTTTGGCCATTGTGCTATTGTAATGTGCATACTAAACCTTGGAAGACTGAAAGAGTTGCTTTTTGACTCGCAAGTCACATCTCAAAGACTTGAGACTTGACTCGGACTTGGCCTTAAAGACTTCAGACTTAACTTGGACCAAAAGACTTAAAAACAGCTCCTTCAGACAGCACTCAACATTTATAAGACAAAAGACAAAATGTAGGTGTGAATGTACATCTCTCTGTTTCTGATGGCACCATTGCACATACGTGGTTTCCGCATGAAAAAACAATGTTTGCAGTTTTTTGCAATTGCCAAGACACAAAACTGGTACCTGTGGCACAATTATTGAAACCACTAACTCATGTAACCTATCTATAGACCAGGTATGCTACACCATAAGCACATTGTCTGCTTTACACTAAGTTTGAAAATCTAAAACACACTTTTTGCAAATAACTACACACATATATCTATATTAGACACATCATTCAAAATTAAAAGCCTGTGTGTGTTGTTTGCTTAACACTGCCAATGAAAATACCACACTCAATTATCAATCACCTGCACCCAGAATGCACATGTGAAAACACCTGCAAGCAATTAGATCACTTAGAAATCAGAGCTTGAACACTGTAAATAGGATTCAAGTTTGGTCTTTGGTGTGCACAACAATGGAGGCCAATTTTGGAGAGAGTTAGAGGAAGAGGTGTTCGAGTAAGAGGAGGACAAGGACTAGGAAGACCAGGAAGAGGAGCAAGAGGAAAGGGAGGAAGAGGAGGAGGAGGAGGAGAAGGAGGAGGACACACAGAAAGAGGAGTGGCGAGAGGACAAGTCAAGAGAAATCGGAGAACTGTCACAGATGAAATCCAGCCCACTTTGGACGACCACGTAATCAACCATGGGTTGAGTTTACAGGAGGGTGGTCAGGGGGTCCAGCCTAATTTGAGCTGCTAAACTGTAGCAGGTGTCATCCGGACATTTCAAAATGAGAACAGGTAAGAAATCCTACCCTCTATATGATTTTACAGTATTTCATAAGAAGGAGATCTTAAGACCCTAAACATTTGCATTCTGTTTTTGCAGAATTGCAAGCCGACCCCCTCACAGGAGGAAGAGATCACCTGTTCACACAAGAACAGGTACAACACGTCATAAACATGGTCATTGCAATCAATTTCACACTTTTGCAACAAATGCAATACCACATCATCACTGACAACACAATATTCAACATAAACAGGGTTAGTTTATCCACACTGCACTGTTTACTGAAGTGCCATCAACTTAGGATGAAACAGCTACACATCGAGGATGGGATGGACTGTAACTGCAATATACTGTATTTTGTTTACAGTACAGAACAGTAACTATGTTCATGGCATCTTTACTTAAAGTGTGCAGTTGGCGTCTGGAAAGAGCTATTTATTTGGTGTTTGTGTGTAAAGTTGTGATGCAAAAATATAATTTTTAGAAGAGTTTATGTAGGTTTGAATGAAGTGTTTGCTTTTGCAAGAGATGTCAGATATTTTGTATTTTGTGTATATGTTTTTGATTTTTGTGTGTAAAGTTTTGACAAAGAAGGCCCTAGTTTCAGAAATTGGGTTTTAGCAATAGTAAAAAACTTTAATATACCCCTAACTTTTACATCAGATTTCAGGAAGCTGAATACAGCCTGTATTTATGACGTTTAAACTGGCTATACCAATTTTCTATACCGAGTGTTGAACTAAGAAGACATTCTGGAGCAATGCACACCAAGAACTGCAACAGCACAGTAGCTGTCAGAGTGCAGACAGTACTGTCAAATACAGTAATGCACACAATTACAATGACCTGGTGTCAAAAAAACAAGGATTAATTTTTGCATGTTGCGTGGACATTTTAATGGCTTGTGGATTTTATGTCCAGGTAAACTGGTGATAGTTTCCCAGTGGCTATCAAACTCACTGCAAGAACGAGACATGGCCATTGCTCCCTCTCCTCTACCTCACAGCAGTACAGCATATTTTTGATTGGTGATGCAAAAGCATACAATCATGTTAAACCATGATCACAGGGCTTTTTCTCTGATTCACAGTATTTTGAAATGTTGTCTTTTGCCTTATTGGGCAACCATTAAAGCTGTGGAGATGTGCGTTTCTGTTACTGAATAAAATGCTGAAGGAGAATTTAAAATATGTTATTGCTGGTGGGACAAAATAGACATTACTTAGGACAGTAACTATAGCTGTGGTAAGGTAGCACATTGTAGAATTGTGTGGTTACATACAGTTTTCCACATATAACTTCCTCATTTGGTAGTTCAGTAAACATTGCAGTGAAAATGCATTGTTAAATCTCAATGCAGTGTGGCATGACATCATATCTCAAACCACAGTGCAGTAGTCCATTGAAATGGGAGTTTACACTCTTATGTTTTATTTTCTTTAGATTATGTTATATTGTTTTAAGTTATACTGTCTCACAGCTAAGTGAACAATAGATAGTTGTATTCTTTCATGTGAATATGTTTCACTGCTGGATCAGCTAATTAAAGTGAGCTGTGAGATTCGACCTTCAGCTTCTACTTCTCAGTAAACAGATGCAGAGAAGAAAAATCCTCAAGGAAGAAACATAGATTAGGTTATGAATGAACAAAAGGAATACTGTGTATTAATTAAAAGACACCTCTTAGGATGACAAATATGGGATGTTCTGTGACAACACTGCATGTACAAATATGATTTTGAACTTCATACACTCTCTTCCAGCCTAGCAAACTGGGGGATCTGAATTTGCAAATGTGTACTCTGGATATTGCAATAAATCTCTGAAAGATAACATGCTCCCTGTGAATTCATCTTAAATATCCACCACGTCCATTTACCTGTTTAAAGTTGTGTGTAAACTCAGCACCCCCTGGTGATATTGTACTGTAACAAATGATATGCTGTGGCACTAGTGCATTGTAACCATGGCAAAGATGCACCATTCTCACGTCAGGGTGGGACACTTTCAAGTGCTACCAAAGTAGGTGTAATTACAGTAAATCACTAACACTGACAGAAATATACATATCTCTTGGTCTTATATGGAGGACAATCAACCCACATGAGAGGGATTACACAGTTTATTCCCATGTGCATCAAGTGTATATAAGAAATCACATATTACCTGTGGATAGTGTCCTACGCAATTGGGGATATTCTGATTTCAGATCATAGTAACATTACCCTACATGTAATACCTTATTATAAAGTGAGTCAGTCATACAGGTGATGATTTTATTCATCCTTTTTGCAGGACATAACGTTTAGAGAACTATATTTGTAGAATATATATTACAATCAGCCCTTTTTGTTGGTATTGCCTGTGAGGCAATCAAAGCTTTTATTAGAGGATGTGTTATTCAATATGCCTTGCAAAGAAATGGTATTCTGTTCAACTTCTAAAGCTACAAAAGAGAATACAGGTTAGAGTCCGACCTGAAACAAATGAGGACAGTAGATTATCTGAAAGAGTTGACCCAGCTTAAATACAAATATAATTCATTAATTCATTTGTTAATCTTAAAACAAAAAATCCTTATGTTTGGCAGATCAGTTCTTTTCTGATGACCTAAACCTGCCTAGGCTAATAGCAAGCAACAAGAATATCATGTAAACCCATCCCAGAAACACAAATAACTGAAGCCCTTCAAACTATGCCTGCTGGTAAATCACCCAGTCTCCACAGATTTATGGCAGAATTCTTCCAGTGTTATTCTGAGGAATGGATACCTTTTATGCAGAAAATGATTAAAAGGTTAAACAGAATTGGTCTTAAAAATAATAATCACTGTTGGAGATGTAACCATGTGGCAGGGAACCTTACACATATACAATAGGAATACCCAGTAATTCAGAAATACTGGCACCAGATACATAATTTCAGTCAAGAGATAATGGAATATAGGCTAAAATAAATTCTCTAAAATTTAGTGAGCAGCTTCTCATTTTAGCCAGGACTGGCCATCAATTTCTCCAGTTAAAATAAGAAATAAAAAGTCATATCAAGTGTCTCTAATTAATGTAAATTCGGTGGGTAACTTGATGAGAAAGCAAAATTAAACTCTGTTACACCACTTTACAATAGCAAGTGGACTGAGTGTGTCTTTAGTTCCAACAACTCCAACAAAATGTTTCAGTCCACAATACAATGATGAATGAATATATACACACACTCTTTCAATCACAATCAATTCTGCCTCCCTTAGCTCAATGTTCTATCATGCACACTATTATTTTCCTATGCCATCTAAACTTCAGTGTTCTCTTTTCTTTTCCCTCCATCCTGTCCTCCTCCTTTCCCTCTTTTCTTAGTTGCTATTTTATTATTCGTTGTGTTTTTGCTTTGTTTTAGTTTTATTTGTTCATTCTAATTAAGACTCTGTCCTTCAAAATTCTGCTTTCCCTTGGTGTTTAGTTTTATTTTTATTATGGTAATTAGTGAAGTTGTTTTTTTCACATTTATCATTTTGATTAATGAATCAATATTTAATGGTTTTATTTTTTCATTTCACCCTCTGATCCAAAACATTGTAACTGTAACTCATTATTATAATATTTTTTTTAGTAGTAGTTATTATAATATTACATATTTTACATATTATTATATATGACGATGAGAATAAGAGGGATGTTGATGCTGATACATTATTATTATTATTATTATTATTATTATTATTATTATTATCGTTGTTGTTGTTGTTGTTGCTGTGGATGTGTTGTAGTGATATCATTATCATCATCATTATTATTGTTATGAATGCTATAAAGACTGGTATGATAAAGATTAGGATGGGATCATTATTATAAAACAGAATACTATTAGCTACTATTAATTTAGCACAGTTCATAAGACAATGATTATGATGTTGATTATTATTATTATGATGTTGATTATTATTATTATTATTATTATTATTATTATTATTATTATTATTATTATTATTATTATTATTGGTAGGTTGAGACGGGTGATGATAATGGTATTATTATTATCAAACAGAATACAGTTATTAATATTGCACAATTTATTGAATGATGATATTACACATATAATAGGATGACAAAGATGATGATGATGTTGGCACTTATTTGTTCTGGGTTTTTCTGTTTGTTTGTTTGTTCATTTTGTTTTGGTTGTTTGTTTTAAATCATTACTATTATTATAATTTGCCTATTATTATTATGAATTAGATAAGAATTAGTTTAATTTACCACCAGACATCTGTGTGTTGATGTGCATGTTCATTCTGCATGTTCATTCTCAACCTATATACTGCATCAAACCTGCTGACACAGTAACCAACAATTTTTTACTTTATTATTTTCCTCTGTATTTTTTTCTAACTTTTTTTTTCTTATCTCAATTTACTTGTTTTTTAATTAATGAAAAGTCAGTATTTGGTAACAGGACGAATTTCAATTATTCGTCAATTCAGTAATTGAACTTACTTACTTACTTACTAACTTACTTATTTTCATTTCTACCATCCTACAACCACAGCAATACACACATCTTCACATTCAGGTCATACACAGACATGCAGTTAAAAATTACATTGGACCTCCTCACTGAACAACCCACTCTATTCACATAATTGTTCTCTTTTCTTTCTATTCCCATTCTCTCTCCTTTTTTAAAAATGTTTAAATATTTTATTCATCTTTATTATTTATGAGTTTATTTTTATCAACTTGTTTGCATACCCATTGATACATCTTTGTTATGTTTTATTCTGTTATGTTTTATTCATCCCTTCATCCCAACCATATTGTCTCTGAACGATGGGACCACTAAGCCTCTCTCCAAATAGAAAGCTGCTCCTCAGACCCAGTTGAACAGACCCCTCCTGTAGGGTTGGGGGCTGCTCTAAAGAGGATCTGACCTGCAACAGGACAGCCACCTCCCCTTTTGCCCACACACACACACAAAATTTAAATCAAATGTAACCCAGGTCACAAAGAGTTAACAACACAGAAGTACCTTAGCCAATCAGAATGCAGGTCCACAGCACCATAGGGAAGCTACACAGCATACACTAATCAGATGCTGGATGACACTGAGGGAGATGACCTGCTGCTGAACAGTAAACATGTAACTCAGATAAAACAGTAAATACACAATATAATGTTGTCAAATTAGAATGGTAACAGCTTGTACTTTGTTATAAGCTCATAGATGTGTGTGTGTGAGAGAGAGAGAGAGAGAGAGAGAGGCCCTGCTCACTGAAACCTGTCGAGTGACACAGAGGAACTCCCAAATTGGTATGTCACGGTAAAAATTAATAATTAAAGCTGCAAGCAGCGATGAACGGGCCCTCGCGCTCCATGCACGTTGGGCTGTGACGTGGTTGGTGGGTCTGCACGTGGACTTCTTCATATGCAGGCATTTTTCGGACAGTGCATGAAGTGGTGAAGCTATTTGGAGCTAGAAAACATCCACAAAGTAACAAACACACCTGCGAAATAACGGCATGTTGTAGTTTATGTAGTTGAGAACATACTATGTAATATCATGCAAACCTGATGATGTGTGTTGTAAGGCAGACTTCCTGGGCACAGTGGGTGGCACTATGAGAAAGAGACAATACAGAAGTATAGTGAGTTTGTGTCTAAAACAAATGAATTTCCTAGATAGATAGACAAAACATGTAAATTCAAGATTTGTAGGTCAAAGTCTCGTGACTCATTTAAAGTTCAAATTAAGTTTTTATCTAAAACTATGTGGAAGCAGTAAATGTTCAAAAAGGTGTGGGTTCGCTCACTCTCTCCATTCACATATATGAGTATTTTTCTGTGTCCAGCTGCAGTTACTTATTGTCTCTACACACCTGACAGTACACATGTCAATCAAACTTTGACCAGGTCATGTGGGTTAAAAGTCTCTCCTTTTTTATAAATAGACTTGATGAAAATTAGGAAAATAATTTGTTTTACACACAAACTCATCAAGCGTTTTTAATTTACTAATTGAAATTCAGGTGAATGGGCCCAAAACTTGCATAATTTTGATGACACAGGTGTGAGCAAGACAGACATATCTCACCCTGCAGAAAATTCTCATCCTGTCAATCAAACTTTCAAAATAAAAGCACACCACACTTGTAAGAAATATCCCTCATTTTTAAAAAGCAAAATGATCTGATCCGACAGGCCAGATTGCGAGGTCCTGACCAACACTGCTTGCAGCTTTAATTAAATGCTGCACCACGAGGTGCTAGGCTAAGTTAGCGAGTTCAATGCTAACAAAATTTGCATTGAGTGATGAACAGTGCAACTGTTGTAGAGTTCAACTAAAGTTAAGCTGTTTGACAACTTGACAGCAACTCGACAACAAGAATGTCAATGTGACATATAGAGTGTCTAATTAGGGACTGAGCCCAAAAGGCAGAGGACTACTGTAAAACAGAACGAAACGCAAACAAAACACTATTTTTTTGTGTCCAGCTGTAGTTACTTGTTGTCTCTACACGCCTGAAAGTACACGTTTCAATTAAACTTTCAAAATAAAAGCACATCACACTTGTAACAAATATCCCTCATTTTTAAAAAGCAAAATGATCTGATCCCAATGGGCCAAAGTGTGAGGTCCTGACCAATGCTGCTTGCAGCTTTAATTGCTCAATGTTTTCCGTGGCTGGTAAAGCAACATATTAAGTTAGGTTTTGTTAGGTATTTTATTTCATTGGTATAATGAATTTGATTTAAAAAGAACAGAAGACATAAGAATATAGTGTGTCAAGTTCACACTTTAGATTTGTAATTCATATAATATTGTTTGTTTTAAAAGTATATACAACGTTAAGATAAAATAGAGATTTAGTTTCACTTTACTCACAAATTCATTTACTGTAAAGGTTATGTAAAATGTGTTGATTGTACAATTTACATGTATATATTTTGTTGAAGTTGCAGGAATTAAGAATTCCTGACAAAAAGGCAATTAATTAATGAAAAACTCTGGTTATGTCAATGACTGCAGGTTAGGTTTTTTGAGTTGATTTGAAGTTGATGGCAAGCCAACCCAGACAAGACCTCTAGATCCCTGGATTGAAGATCCCAGGGCCAAGAACCGCCAACCTTACCCCTCTCCTGCCATGGCAGTAGGGTAAAGGTCATAAACTGCACAAGGCCAGCACCACTCTTACACTCAACTTCCAGCCCCACTTGCACAACCCCAAATCCCAAACTCTGACTTTGATTTTTGTTTTTGACTTGACTTGGAAAAGACACTTACCTTCTTCATTCTTCTTCAAATGCATTCCCTGTGAGGGGGTACCTCCACTACCAGTAGTATTAGGAACTGTTTGCTACACAAACATTATACCCTTTTCTGTTTTTGTTATTGTTGTTGTTGTTTTGCTTTTTATTTCTTTCCTCTTTTGTTTCAGTTTGTTTGAGTCTCTTGTCTTGTGCTGTGTCATATGTTTTTCTTTTGTTTGTTTTGATGTTGGCCACTTGTATTTCACTGTTTGTTTTCATGTTGTAAATCTAAAAAGAAAGTTTCATGATGAAAAATCAGTCAAATTGACATGTTCTGTTGTAATAGTTTTTGCTTTGCCCAAAACTTTTCAGAAGACAGTAGTCAGCATTCTCTTACAGGCAGTTACATTTATACTAGGAACAAACAATTTGTCCCCACTGAGTTTCACAGATCATCTACAATTACAGGGGACTTCATTAAATCGGCATGTTGCAGTTGTAGGGAATATGGGTTTTTTAATTAATTAATCTATTTTTGTAGATGGATAAGCTCACATGTCAAGACCGCCTCCCCGCCTACATGACTAACATTGTCATGATGCTGTTAATGGTAAGAAGAACCTTGTTCTCTGCATATAGTATAGATAATTGATGATTTATTTATGACAGGTTGTAGAATGATTATTTATTTTCCTTTACAGTCTATGTATTCTGTTTCTAATCCTGTGCACCTTTTAATTGTCAGATTGGTGTTACATTTGCCATTGTGTTTGGTGTGATCCTCTACCGGATCTCCACCAAAGCTGCTCTTCATATGAGCTCCAATCCGATCACACGGAACCATGTACAACTAACAGTCAAAACCACAGCAGCTATTATCAACCTGGTGGTCATACTTATACTGGACGAGGTGTATGGAGCTGTGGCACGATGGCTCACTGTGTTAGGTAAGTTTTTTTAGGTGTCGAACTGGCTCAGGGAGTGTGTGGTTGTCTGTCTGTGTGGTGTATAAAATCAACGTCATACTCAACAAGGCTTATGGCTTCGTTATCCATTTATTTTTAAACTGCACAAAAATTGCACATTAAATTCAAAATGGCCGACTTCCTGTTGGACTTAGGATATGGCTACATGAGACTTTTTTGTGCATCTGGACATGATACATGTGCCTACCAAATTTCATTCATCTATGTCAAATTTAAATATGGGGGCTTTTAATTTGAAATTTTCTAGGGGGTGCTATCAAGCCATTTTGCTACGCCCATGCCCAAGACCCATAAAATATGAAATTTTTCACCACTTCTGATGCATGTGAAAACTTTCATGAGTTTTCAAGCACGTTCAGCCCCTCAAAAATGTTTCTTTTGGATGAAAAATAATAATAATAATTCCTTCACTTACCAGAGGGTCTTTGCACGGTTTGGTGTTCAGGCCCTAATTAAAGCTAGAGGCAGCGATGAGGCCCTTGCACTTTTGCGTCAAGGTGCGCCACAGTTGAAAGGCTTCTATTACTGGCATGCAGATGTATTCAGGACCGGGCTGTTATCAGACGTTGCACAAACAAGTTTAATATCACTTCCCGTGTGCACTATGTGGTGTTAGAAAACACCCACTAATTATACTTCATGTTGCTTTATATCAAGTGTAGACCACAACTTGCAAATTTAATGTGAGTAGTATGATTTTTGTCACATAAGACTGAATTTGCTCTACACAAGAGGGTCATTAACACAGCAACGTTTTAGTTGAGGTCTGCTGAAATGGATATGTATTTTCATCAACATCGGATGTTGCCTGAAGGCATTAAATATCACTTCCTGTGTCTACTATGTGACACTAGAGAACACCCACTAATTATATGTCATGTTACTGTATATTGTGTCGACCGCACCATGTAAATTCCATGTAAATCGGATGTTTGTCATATAAGGCTGACTTCCTGTTGTCAGTAGGTGGGGCTATGACTCAATATTGGCATGTAGATGAGTTCAGGCCAGAACTCTTATCAAGCATGAGAAATGGACAATGTACATTCAAGTTAAAACAACTTCCCACTTCATGGCGAAACACTGAAGTTCGCTGCATCACCATGGCAATGGTGTATAATGAAAACTCAAGATTTTGATAACTTTTCATCGTAAAGGTCTTTACATAACACACTGACCAAATTTGAAGTTGGTTGAGTTAAATCTCTAGGAGGAGTTTGTTAAAATATAACATTTGTAAATTGCAAAACTGACTTGCTGTTGGACTTACGGTATGGCTCCAAGAGGCTTTTTTGTGCATCTGGACATGATACATATGCCTACCTACCAAATTTTGTTCATCGACGTCAAATTTCAATCAATCAATCAATCAGTTTTTATTTATATAGCGCCAAATCACAACAAAAGTCATCTCAAGGCACTTTTCACATAGAGCAGGTCAAGACCATACTCTTTAATTTACAGAGACCCAACAATTCCAAAATCCAAAAATCTTACATTAAAAATTTTTTAGTAGGAAATTTTGTGGCGAATCCAAATGGTTAGACTTATACTTTGGATGTCAGAAGCTTCTATTTGACACAAAGTTCATGCCCATAGTTTGCCTCCCCATTGTTTTACATTCAAAGGTGTGATGTGGCACTGCAACAGGGGCTTCAGGGCTTATAAAATCCAAATCGTTCGAGTTATTACAAAGTTTTTAACAACTTTTTTTCAGCATAGTGTCATAAGTCACCTATTAAAGTTTGAAGCCGATACCATTAACGCCCTTGGAGAAGATAGTGTTTGAGCACATTTTGGCACTTTGGGGGTTAATATTTACATTTGATCAAATTTTTCAGACCTGATGTGTGTGCCAAATTTGGTGAGTTTTTGAGGGGGGGTCAAATTTAGGTGTGAAGTCCCGCAATAATAAGAAAGAAAGTAAGAAACAAACACACGAAAAACAATAGGGTCCTCGCAATTAGGCAAGGACTATTGTTTTACAGTAGTCCTCTGCCTTTTGGGCTCGGTCTCTAATTAAAGCTGCAAACAGCACTGATTGGGCCCTCGCAACTTTGCGCACATTGGGGCGCGCCGCATTTGATATGTTCAGGACCGGGCTCTTGTCACTTCCTGTGTGCACTATGTGGTGCTAGACAACACCCAGTATTTATACTTCATGTTGCCATATAGCAAATGTAGACCACACCTTGCAAATTTCATGTGAATCAGATGATTTTTGTCACATAATGTGTTCAGGCCTGGACTCTTATCAAGCATTCCTGTTGGACTCAGGGTATGACTTCAAGAGACTTTTTTGTGCATTTGGACATAATACATCTGCCTCCCAAGCCCGAGACCCATATCAGAAATCATGTTTCGCCACTTCTGACACGTGCCAAGTTTTGTGAGTTTTCAAGCATTTCTAGCCCCTGAAAAACAGCTTCCTATTTCATGATGAACAATGTATCACCATGGCAACAGCTTTTGGTGAAAATTCAAAAGCTTCAGTATGTAGCATCATCAAGTTCTTACAACTTAGCTGACCAAATTTTAGGTGGATCTGGTTAAGTTGATAGGAGAGGATAGTAAAAGAACGGGGCTTATTACTTCCTGTTGCCAGTAGATGTGTTGTAGTGTTGTGACTATGATTCAATATTGGCCTGTACATGTCTTCAGACCAGGAGTATTATCAAGCATGTGGAATTTGGGGAAGATCTGATGATATGGACTCGAGTTATAACAGTTTGTTTTGCAATGGTGAAACATTGAAATTCACCGTGTTGCTACAGCAGTGGCATTTAATGAAAACTCACAATCTTCATAATGTAGTATCATCAAGGTCTTAAGGCTTTTCTGACCAAATTTGAGGTGGATCAGGTATACCTGCACAGGTCATAAAAGTACTGCACCTGTATAGCACTATGACTATGACTGAATACTTACACATAGATGTGTCAGACCCTCATCAAGCATGAGAAATTTTGTGCAGATTGGACAATGTACTTTCGAGTTACAACAACTTCCTGTTTCATGGGGAAACATCTAAATTCGACGCATCGCCACATCAAGGGTGTTCAAAGAAAACTAATGATTTTGATAACTTTTCACATCAAAGGTCTTTAGATGACACGTCAAAATTTGAAGGCAGTTGGGTTAAATCTCTAAGAGGAGTTTGTTATAATACAATGACTGCAAATGGCTCCAAGAGGCTTTTTTGTGCACCTGAATATGATATATCTGCCTACCAAATTTTGTTCATTTATCTCAAATTTAAGGGGAGCCTCTTGCAATTCGAAATATTCTAGGGGGTGCTCTTGAGCCATTTTGGAACATCCAAGCCAAAACCCATATCCAACATCAAGTTTCGCCACTTCTGATGAATTTGCAAAGTTTTGTTAGTTTTCGAGCATTCCTAGCACCTTAAAAATTTCAAAAGTAAGCAGGGGACGCTATAGAGCTGCCATGCCACGCCCAAGCCCATTTCCGATATCAAATTGAAGTACTTACTAATTTGAACAAGCGTGACTTTTTGTGCATCCTAAAGGCCTAAAATATGTGTTTGTAAAATGAAAATCGATGCATGAAATCCAAAATGGCTGACTTCCTGTTCGGCAAAAAATTCCAAAATAAAAAAGGATTTCAAGGTACAATGATGAGTGCAATGATCCCACCAAATTTCATGAACATCAAAGAAACTTTTTCAAAAATGGACTATGGAGCCTGCTGGTCACACCCAAGCCCAATCACTATAAAAATTACAATTTCCCCCCACTTCTGATGTATGTGCAAAGTTTCGTGAGTTTTTGAGTACGTTTAGCCCCTCAAAAAAGTGTTTCATTGTGGAGATGAAGAAGAAGGAGAAGAATTTCTTCAGATACAATAGGGTCTTCGCACCGCTAGGTTCTCGGGTCCTAATAAATCAGCACAATCTTAGAAGGGTTCTTCCCCTTCGGGGTTTGAATCCTAAATGTTTTGTTGCCTCAACAAATACAGATACAAATACAAATACTGGGCTCTCTGCACATCCCTAGTTCAGAAGTGACTGTATTGCCTGTTTTCATTGAAAAATATGATATAATGCACTCAGCTCACAATAATAAAGCAGGGTGCTTTAAAGAATCCTTAAAGTAGTTAAAATGAATAAAAAAGGCTAGAACAGCACACATAGTTACTTATTTTTAATTGTTTTTCATTGCAAATTGCACAAAATCAAATAAAAATATCTGTTCCTTTTTAGAGGTTCCGAAAACAGACAAGAGTTTTGAGGAACGACTGATCTTCAAGACCTTCATTCTCAAGTTTGTCAATGCTTTCAGCCCCATCATCTACATTGCTTTCTTCAGGGGAAGGTTTGTAATGTCGCTATATTTTAAAGTGCAAATTTGTAGCTTTCAGTTAATTGTTTTTTCTCTTACTTTCCTCCATGCTTTCATTCTAATATGTTTAACCAAACTTAAATAATTTAAATAAATGTTAAAAATAATAAATACATTTTTAAGATAAAGAACACCTGATACCTTAAACCTTGCTCTTAAACTTTCAATTAATTTTTCCCACTAGACTGGTAGGCAGACCAGGCAGCTACCTGTATGTGTTTGAATCCTACAGAATGGAAGAGGTGAGCCTTACACTTACAAATTATCTGCAGACTTAAGTTTTTGTAACCACACTCCTGGGATTAGAGTCCAGGTGCTTTTTGCATGCTCCTCTCATATCACCCCACCATGTTGACCTTTATTTTGTTCACTCTTACATTTGGTGTTGATGAAGTCAAAATCCAAAAAGTTCTATTCACTTACTGTTTTTCAGTTTATCCAAAGCACATTGAGTTGGACTTGTGTGTCAAATTTCAAGTCAATCAGACTTACAGTGTGAGGGGCGTGGCCTTTCCAAAATTGGATTTTTGGACCTTAATTACAACGCCACCATCTGGCTGATTGGGTTCATATTACTTGGGAAGCACATGCACATCATTTCCAGTTATTGTGCCAAGTTTCATGGTTTTAACTTATTCCAGCCCATGGCAAGTTGAGCAAATGCAGCAGAAAAATAACAGTGATTAAAGCTGCAAGCAGCAATGATCAGGCCCTCACACCTGCTTGCATGCTGGGTTGCACCACAGTCAAAGGGTTTTATTGCGGGTATGTAGATGTGTTCAGACCTGAATTCATACATTGCATGAAGGAGATAAACATCACTTCCTGTGTTCTCTATGTGGCGGCAGAGAACACCCACTAATTATACATCATGTCACTGTATATCAAGTGTAGACCACACTTTGTAAATGTCATGTGAATTGGACAATGTCTGTCACATAAGACTGAATTTACAGTGGTGCTACACAAGAGGGTCATTAATGCAGCAGCATATTTGGTGGAGGTTGACTGAAATGCATATGCTTTTTCATAAATATCAGATGTTGTCTGAAGGAGTTAAATATCACTTCCTGTGTCCACTATGTGGTGCTAGAGAACACCCAATATTTATACATCATGTTGCTGTATATTATGTGTAGACCACACCCCGTAAATTCCATGTAAATCGGATGATGTTTGTCATATACAGCTAACTTCCTGTTGTCATAAGGTGGCACTATGAGTCAATATTTACATGTAGATGTGTTCAGGCCAGGAGAAATTTGGCGAATAATGGTGAATATTAAAGTTTCATGGCAAATAAAACATTGCCATGGCAACAGCTTTTGACAAAAACTCAAAAGCTTCAACATTTGGCATCATCAGCATCTTACAATTTAGCTGTTGTCAGTGGGTGGCACTATGACTTCGACTCAATATTGGCATTTAGATGTGGTCAGACTTGGACTCTTATCAAGCATGAGAAATGTTTGTCATATAAGGCTGACTTCCTGTTGTCAGTAGGTGGCGCTATGACTATGACTCAATATTGATATGTAAATGTGTTCAGGTCTGGACTCTTATCGAGCATGAGAAATTTAGTGCAGGTTGGACGATGTACATTCAAGTTACAACAACTTCCTGCTTCAGTGCGAAATATCGAAGTTTGCCGCTTTGCCAAGGCAACGATGTTCAATGAAAACTCAAGATTTTCATAAATTTTCAAAGGTCTTTAAAGGACACTGACCAAATATGAAGCCAGTCGAGTTAAATTTCTAGGAGGAGTTTGTTAAAATACAATGGCTGCAAATTGCAAAAACTGTGCTAAAAGTAAATTCAAAATGGCTGACTTTCTGTTGAACTGAGGGTATGGTTCCAAGAGGCTTTTTCGTGTGTCTGGACATGATTAATGAGCCTACCAAATGTCGTTCATGTATGTCAAATTTAAAGGTGGGGGCTTTGACTGAAATATTCTAGGGGGTGCCCTCAAGTCATTGTGCCACACCCAAGTCCAAGAATCATATCAGACAACTAAATACACCCCTTCTGACGCGTGTGCCAAGTTTTGTGAGTTTTCAAGCACCTCTAGCCTCTCAAACACAGCTTCCTGTTTCATGGCAAATAATGCGTCACCATGGCAACAGCTTTTGATGAAAACTCAAAAGCTTCACCATTTAGCATCATCAATGTCTTACAACTTAGCTGACCAAGTTTTAGGTTGATCTGTTTAGCCTGCAAGGAGTAGTTAGTAAAAGTATGGGGCGCATAACTTTCTGTTGCCAGTAGGTGGCGCTATTACTTTGAATCAATATGGGCCTGTACATGTCTTCAGACCAGGACTCTTATCAAACAAGTGAAATTTGGGAAAGATCTAACCATGTGGAGTCAATGAAAAGTCACAAGTTTTTCAATATAGCATCATGTAGGTCTTGAGGCTTTTCTGACCAAATTTGAAGTGGATGCGTAACTTCATGTTACCAGTAGGTAGTGCTGTTAATATGAGTCAGTATTTACATGTAGTTGTGTTCAGATCGGGACCCTTATGAAGCATGAGAAATTTGGGGCAGATTGGACAATATATATTTGAGTTACAACAACTTCCTGTTTCATGGGGAAACATTAAAATTTGATACATCGCCATGGGCATTCGATGAAAACTCAAGGTTTTGATAACTTTTGATAACTTTTCATCATCAAGGTCTCTAGATGACACTGACCAAATTTGACGTCGCTCGGATTAAATATCTAGGAGGAATTTGTTAAAAAGTAACACCTGTAAACTGCAAAAACTGTGCAAAAATTCACAGTAAATTCAAAATGGCTGACTTCCTGTTGGACTTGGACGTATGGTTTTTTGTGCGTCTGCACAAGAAACATGTGCCTACCAAATTTCGTTCATCTATGTCATATTTCCGTGTGGGTTCTTTTAATTTGAAATGTTGCAGGGGGTGCCCTCAAGCCATTTTGCCACACCCATGAAATTAAATTTTCGAGCATGTTTAGCCTCTCAAAAATGCATTTCTTTTGGAAGAAGAAGAAGAAGAAGAATTCCTTCAGTTTCAATAGCCTTCGCACCGCTAGGTGTTCAGGCCCTAATAATTCCTTCAGGGACAATAGGGCCTTTGCATCATTCGGTGCTCGGGCCCTAATAATTCCTTCAGTTACAATAAGGCCTTCACACTGTTTAGTGATGGGGCCCTAATAATAATAATTTCTCAGTTTCAAAAGGGCCTTTGCACTGCTAGGTTCTCGGGCCCTAATAATTCCTTCAGTTCCAAGAGAGCCTTCACACCACTGGGGCCCTAATAATAATAAACAGGCACAAACTGAGATGGGTTCTGACCCCTTCGGGGTTTGAACCCCAATATCCCATTACAAACAAATAGCAGTTCTACATCTTTGAGGTTTGAACCCTAATTAAACTCAATGTTCTGGGCCTTGGGTTGGGTAGGGAATGGTTGTTGTGTTTTGATTGTTCACCTGTCTGTTTTTGTGATTGATTGTTTGTATTTTACTCTCTTTCTCTGTACATTATGGACTTATAAGCTACCTTATTTTCTATTTACAATATAAGACTAATGTTAGCTTAGTTTTGTTTATTTGAGGAGAATATGGTATATTCATGCTGACTAAAGAAATTATCACTTGTATTGCCTGTGTTCTGTGTTTCTGCTTTCTGAGAAAGAGTTGAATTAATTAAAGAACTGTAGAAACCTTTAAGATAAATTGTGAAGGGTTTTAATCAGTACAGTGATTTGCATTGAACTATGTTTAAGCAGTTCAACTAAATTGTGTGCAACCCTTTTTTTTACTGTTATTACATTTTTGTGCAGGAGGTGTGTCCACATAATCATGCAGAAACTGCTACTTTTTTGATTCTTGTAATAGAAGATAGAAAATATGTTTGGAAATCAAAAGACTCGGCATGTGGCCAAGAACTGTCATTAATAAGCTATTCATCCTGATCAACAATCCTTTAAAACATCACATATATGTTGTAATTTTGCATTACTTTTTTAAAATGCACTTTTGCTGTGGTGGACTGTAGTTTTGGACTGTTTTACAGTGTGCTCATGGAGGCTGTCTGATGGAACTGTGTATCCAGCTGAGTATCACCATGTTGGGAAAGCAGCTAATTCAGAACAACCTTTTTGAGATTGGATTACCGTAAGTATGCATGTATTTTACTTTCTTTTACACTTTTACACTTTATATTATGTATTTCATGTACTGCTATTGTCACTAAAGGATCATGGTACTCTACCCATCTGACACAGACATGATTGTGTCAATCGTAACTGCTGCAGGTGGTCAGGTGGTGTTTGGTTCAAAATAAATTACTTTAGATTGATTATATATCATTACGCATCACATTGCCATAAAGTACACTTGGCTTGAACATAAAATCTTCTTTGTCAAATTACTGTCCCTCTTTAAGTTAGGAACAAAGGCTCCAATATTAAACAAATGCTTTACATTCATCCCCATCTAGCCTGTGGGCACATGGGATATTGTTTGTTTCTTCTCTAATTATGTGCAAATTCAGACATTCCTACATATGTCACTTTAGCCATAATGAACAGAAAAACAGCCTTGTATCCCTTTTATTAATCAACATTATAGAGCAATTAAATTTGAAAAAAGGATACATAAATGTTTATTTCTCATAGAATGGAACTGGCTCATATATCATCACGTCCTAAATATGGCACATTGATACCATGGTAACAGTTGGTTGTGTATGGTGGGGAGATCATTGCCCCTGTTCAAAGATGCTCTCTAGTATCAACTCAATCAACTTGTAAAACAGTGGCCAGCATAGCCAGCTTAATCAATCCTAACCTATACCTGTCCAGCATTAGCAGGACAGCATGGCAAAATAACACTAGAAGAAAGACAAAAAAATATATGCATGCTTGTGTGTTCACATTTCCTCTACA
This sequence comes from Thunnus albacares, assembly GCF_914725855.1. Taxonomy (NCBI): domain Eukaryota; kingdom Metazoa; phylum Chordata; class Actinopteri; order Scombriformes; family Scombridae; genus Thunnus; species Thunnus albacares. Next base: position 613,258 of record NC_058112.1, read on the forward strand.
TATGTGCATGTGTTCCTCAGCAAACTGAAGAAGCTGATTCGCTTCATCCGGTCAAAACGAGGGGCTTTTCAAGAAGAAGAGAGACAGAAGAAGCTGCAGAGATATGAAACTGACCACTTCCTGGAGCCATTTGCTGGGTTAACACCTGAATATATGGAAATGAGTCAGTACCACACACATGAACATATCCGTGTCTACACACACACACTTTGTGTCCTCAGCGCTAGGAAAAAACAAGCAAAACACTCACAAGTATGATTTTACGTGGCCTTTAACCTTGTGTTGATTAAGATCATCTATAGACAAATATTTGGCTAACACCTAAGAGTGAATCAAAGGTTGTATGTTTCATTAGTCCTTCTGAGGCTAAATGATTATTCCTCAAATCACATTAATTTTTACATTGTTCACTGTTCAAGATTTTGTGGTCCTTTGTGGCATTTGCATCTTCATACAAGACTCTCATCTTCTTTAAGCACCACAAATCCTGCAAAGACATATCCATTGCAAACCTTCTGCTCACAATGACCTCCGGTCTCCACCACAGTGAATCCTTACTGGTGGTGCATTTCACGCACTGACTTATCACTTAGCATTACATTCATAAACTATGATGTTTGGAAACTCAACAGGTAATACAAATAAGTATCAGATTTGAATGTTGTAAAAACTTGTCAGACTTGTCAGTTAGTTGTATTGAATGGTCTTGTTACACAGGACCATCTGAGAAGTCATCCTTGGAAACTGTTTGGAAAAGGGCAGGCACTTTTAAAACATACTTGGCAGGTGACTGGATGAACCTTCTGTCTATCACCGTCTATCACCATCTTACCTTGCAAGGCCGCTGGATTCGCAGTATGAATGTTTTTGCTGCCATTAATGGGTTATTTTGTAAACACTGTTGGAGGAGTTGGAGCAAGGCAGTGATGCTGTGGATGAACCAGTATGATAAAATGGTGCATCCCTCATAGTTAGTTCTAATTCTGTGAGACCGCACAAGCCCCTGCCCCTCCCTCTTTGACTTCCCTTGTCACAGCCACCGCACACATGCAAATTGAACACCCTGCAGAGCAGCATGACTAGTAACAGCCAGGTAATGATAGTGTTTGCCCTAAGCCCCGGCATTGTTTGTTACTGTTGTGAAATTAAACCACTGTTAAAACATCTCAATACAACAGCCAGCCTGATAGCTGAAGGCTCTGCCTTCCATTCTACTTTTAAAGACTGTACGAACCACCAGTAAGCCTGCATTCTGGGAGCGCAGTGTTCTAGTGGGATAATACGGTACTATGAGCTCTCCAATATATGATGGTGCCTGACCATTAAGGGCTTTGTAAGTTAGGAGAAGGATTTTAAATTCTATTCTAGATTTTACAGGAAGCCAATGTAGCAAAGCTAAAATGGGAGAAACACATGCAGCTGCATTCTGGACCAGCTGGAGAGTCTTTAGAGACTTGTTAGGGCAGCCTGATAATAAGGAATTGCAATAATACAGCCTAGAAGTAACAAATGCGTGGACTAGTTTTTCTGCATCTTTTGGGGACAGGATGTGCCTGATTTTTGCGATACTACGTAACTGAAAAAAGGCGGTCCTTGAGATTTGATTTATGTGGGAGATAAAGGACATATCCTGATCAAAGATAACTCACAGATTCCATATGGTGGAGCTTTAGGCCAGGGTAATTCCATCTAGGGTAACCATATCATTAGATAATTTTTTTCTAAGGTCTTTAAGGCCAAGCACAATAACTTCAGTTTTATCCCAGTTTAGTAGTAGAAAATTGCAGGTCATCCAGGTCTTTATGTCGTTAAGGCATGCTTGGAGTTTGTTTATCTGATTGGTTTCATCAGGCTTCACTGATAAATATAATTGAGCATCATCTGCATAACAATGAAAATTTATGGAGTGTTTCCTAATAATATTACCTAAAGGAAGCATATACAAGGTGAATAGTATTGGTCCAAGTACAGAACCTTGTGGAACTCCGTGTCTCACTTTTGCCTTCATGGAGGATTCATCATTAACATGTACAAACTGAAATCGGTCTGATAAATAGGACTTAAACCAGCTTAATGCACTTCCTTTAATGCCAATTAAATGTTCCAGTCTCTGCAAAAGGATGTGATGGTCAATTGTGTTGAATGCAGCACTAAGATCTAACAGGACAAGTATGGAGACAAATCCTTTGTCCGATGCAGTAAGGAGGTCATTTGTGACTTTCACCAGTGCTGTCTCTGTGCTATGATGCGCTCTAAATCCTGACTGAAAATCCTCAAATAAACTATTGTTATGTAGAAAGTCACATAACTGATTAGAGACTGCTTTCTCAAGGATCTTAGAGAGAAATGGCAGGTTAGATATAGGTCTATAATTGGCTAAAATGCCTGAATCAAGAGTAGGCTTCTTAAGAAACGGTTTAATTACAGCTACTTTATAAGACTGTGGTCCATAGCCTGTTACTAAAGACAGATTGATCATATCTAGTAAAGAAGTGCTAACTAAGGGTAAGGCTTCCTTAAGCAACCTAGTTGGGATGGGGTCTAAGAGACAGGTTGATTGGTTATCATCATTGAAGTTAGTTCAGAAAAGTCAACTGGAGAAAAACAGTCTAAATATATGTCAGGATTTACAGCTGTTTATAAGGTGCCTGTGTTTGGGGAGAAATCGGTGCCTGTTGAGGGCAGGAGGTGGTGAATTTTGCCTCTAATAGTTAGAATTTTATCATTAAAGAAGTTCATAAAGTCATTACTACTGAGAGCTATAGGAATACATGGATCAATAGAGTTATGACTCTTTGTCAGCCTGGCCAAAGTGCTGAAAAGGAACCAAGGGCTGTTTTTATTCTCCTCTATTAATGAGTAATAGGCGGCTCTGGCATTACAGAGGGCCCTTCTATATGTTTTAAGACTATCTTGCCAGACTAAGTGAGATTCTTCCACACCAATCCTTTCAAATTTTCACGATGTTTGCTTTACTTTGCAGGTTTGGGAGTTATACCGTGGAGCTAACCTCTTATGTTTTATTATCTTCCTTTTTAAGGGGGCGATGGAGTCGAGGGTTATTCGTAATAAGCCTGCGGCACTATCAACAAGATTATCAATTTGGGAGGGACTAAAGACAAACAAGACATCTGACTGCACTCGGAGTTGACTTATATTGGTTTCATGACATCATTAGCAACAAGTGTGAACAATTTAGAGTTGTAGTGTGTAAGCTATGACATTTTTGCTGTAATGGTGTTAAACATCTGCCACCTGTAGTTACCATTCTGCATCAGAAGTGTATCACAATATAAAATGTGTTTTAGTGAATGAATAGTTTTAATTATTATCCTCTGAGGGGTTTCCACTCTGAGTCCTGTTCACCAATAAATTCAGACTCTTTCTAAGAGGTCAACCTGATGAACTTTTACTTCCTGAGTGTAAAAGTGTAGATTTAAATCTAATTCAGGTTGATTTTATTCTTAAAAAACTGCAGGATTTGTTCTGATGAGACACAGTTGACAGTTGATTGATTCTCTATTGATTGTAAAATTGATCAAAGTTTCTCTAGTTGGTTCCTCCACTCACTGTGCATGTGTGTGTGTTCATACTGCAGCAGCATTGTTGCTGTGCTGCCTGCTAATCAATGAGATGACTCAACAGACGTGTGATGTGAATTCATGTATTCAGTTATCAGTGCCCTTTTTTTCCACTTGAGCATCTGCCCCCCAAATGTCTGTGCATGGCCCTGTTCCACAACAACCCATAGTAGCATTTCAGAACGACCCATAGTAGCGTAATATGCCACTTTCTAAAACAGGAGCATAAAATGCTGCTTTCAAAAACCGTTACAAATGACTGTTAATAAGTAATTATGTTCTATGATGTGACAACATCAACATCATTAAGGTCTGGTTAGGTTTAGGGGCAAAAAACACTTGGTTAGGGTTAGGGAAAGATCATGGTTTAGGTTAAAGTTTTTACTTGAAACGTAGTTAGTACTTTCTTAAAGTTACGCAACCTTTGTCATCATGGCAACAGTAAACACCATGTTATAAAAGTTTTTAAAAACTTTTTGCCATCTGGCTAACCATCTAGCTATGCCCCCAACACGCCTCCATCTAATAAGGAAGTCACCTTATATTGACATCATCTGAACTGCATCACTTCCCCAGGTCATAATCACTACGGTTGCTAGATGCTGTAAACGTAACTATAGGTAATTTTTGCCAGCTGAATTTTAGACCCATACTGTCATTTTTCTTGTGAAGACAGCTGATTTTTAGGCAATCAGTATAAAAGTGCATTCACAACAAAAGTCAGCTTGTACAAACAGTGATCCGTGACAGTTAAGTGACCTGTGTTCATTCATATATCAGAGTTCAGCAATGCAGTGCAGCTCGCAGCAGGCCTTATCGAACATGACACACTCGGACACAATTTTTAAATTTCTACACTCTGATAAAACACACATACTCACTATCACAACAAAAATGAAAAACAACAAAGTGCTGCAAAATCCCAACTTGTTCTTACAGTATTTTACTGTAGAAATAGCAATATGAAAACAGACTGACATGTCTCTATAAACCACTACACACTGAGAAAACACAGCCAAATATTCAGGAAAACCTGAAATAAAAAACAAACAAAAAAACAGCCGCTTCATAAATTAAAACTGGCTCCCTGGTTTGTCTTGATGTGAGATGAGACTGTCCAAAACGTCATCAGTGTTACAGTATATCCATCAATAAAATCTCCAAAATTTCACAGAGCAGCCCACAAAGACCACTGTAACCTAATGAAACATCAGACACAGACAGCTACTTCTCAACATAGTGGGGTCCTTTTATTTTCCTAAATTGTTTGGTGACAGGAAGTAAATGTAAATGGCCTGTACTTGTATAGCACCTTTCTAGTCTTCCAACCACTCGAAGCGCTTTTTACACTACGAATCACATTCACCCATTCACACACATTCATACGCTGATGGCGGGGCTTACCGTCCCAACCTACCCATCAGAGGGAATCTAATCATTCACACACATATGGCACAGCAATTTGGGGTCCAGTATCTTGCCCAAGGACACTTCGACAGGGGCTGGGAATCGAACCACTGGTCTTGTGATTAGTGGACGACCCGCTCTACCTCCTGAGCCACAGCCACCCCTCATGCAACCACTAGGAGGTTGTATAGGAACATTATTCCCCTACAAACACTCTGACACTTAAAACATGATCTTCAAATCTTCACAAGATGACTGAAAATTGGACGCCTTTAAAACTTCAGCCTTAATTATTTTACTATAGAAATATCATTAAAAACACTGCAGCAACCTACAGGCTGACAGTCTTTGAACTCCAAAATTTAATTGGTGTTATATCCACAAGTAGGCAAGCAAAACGAGACAATATGCTTTTATTCCAGGATCAGACTACACAATATTTTTGTCTTTCACAATGGTCACCATGTTAGATTAGGCAATCATAGTGCCATAAATTCTTGCCATTTCTTGGTTGGGAGACTGGCGACACTACAAGTTTGACTCCAACCAATCATTATTCACGACCTTGTGTGAGGTCATAGATCACTGAGGAGGAGGGTTTAAAAAATTGTCAATCATGGCTACAAAAGCGCTATTTGTGATGCTGGCGGTCTTGTGTTCTGAAAAGAAAAAGAAAAGAAAGATCCGTTCCTGGGTCAAAGCTGTACAGCAGCTGTCTGGCTGAGCTGAGCCGCATTTTATGTTTCAGACAGCAGGGAAAGCAACAGCTCATCTCATCCTCTACAGGGTGATTCAGACAGGGAGACCTGCCGTCAGTCATCAGTGACTGGCTTCTTGATTTCTGAAAGCAAGAGAGCGGTTACTGATTAACTGATGACTGACGGCAGTTTTTCTTCCTGAATCAGCCTGTAGAGAAGATGGAGATGAGCTGCTGCTCTCCCCGCTGTCTGTGACACTCAATGCAGCTCAGCTTGGCCAGACAGCGGCTGGAGAACAGCTTTGACTTTCTGTGTCCGTGCGTATGTGCGCCAAAGAGCACTCTTTTATCCTATTGGTCAACATCAAGGAAAACATTGTGGGAAATGTTGAACTAGGCAGGAATATTGAAAAAATTCTGACATGCTAGACTTTTGCCACAGGGTGTCGTGGGCATCCTGCCACACGACTGTTCTGTCACATTACAAGCCTGTTCATTGCTCTCGTGTTCATAATCGGGTCAATGCTCGAAACAAAATCGTATCAAAGTCAAACTGACATTGTATAGACTGATCACAGCATTCGAGAAATTTGACGTCCTTTCCCCTCAAGGGTCATGTGAAGCGATGTCCATTTCTGATGACAGTTGCAGCTGATCACAGCTGGATCAGCTGTCAGTTGGCTTTAACAGCCGTAGCAACTACTGGCAGAATGTGTTTATATTATTTATTAATTATTTGCATCTGTATTTACTGATATTGTAGTTGTGAATTCATTACTTAATAGCCCAGAATATGATTAGGGTGTCTTTTGAACACTGGAAATGTTTTATTTGGCTAAATGTTTGAGGGAAAATGGTGTAAGAAACCCAGTGCCCCCTTTTATTTTGCTATCCTGGAATGTCTCTGAAAGCCCCCCAAAAAAGGTCTGGGGTTAATCAATGATAACCCTTAATCTCAGGATGTGGATATATATTCAACTTTGGGTTTGGAATTACTTCAAAGGTAAACTGTAAGTCCTTTTCTCAATGTTAAAGTGTCAGTCTGACACTTCACAGAAGCAACACTCCTCTCACTCTACCTCCAAAGACCCCCAATTGTATTTAAATGTGGCATTAATGACAGACTAAAAGCAATCACACTCTTTCATCAACTCCTCAAGTCGCAAAAAAAAAAAAAAATAAATACTAGATTAAAAGACTTTTCCTTGAAAAAAAAAGACTGTGTTACCACAACCTCATCATCCTATTTTGATGAGTTGGGACAATCTTATCACTGTCCTGTCTATCTATCTCAAATTGTCTTTCTCTCCCCTCCCTCTGTGACACAAATACATACACACACACACACAAACACACACTAACTTTGCCCTTATTCTCGAAGTCAAAATCTGATTCAATATGTATTGAAAGCGTAATTACCTTAAAAGTTAAAAATTGTTAATCAGGAGAAAATGCACATCAAAAGGATCCAGTTCTCGAGTCTCTATGAAGAAAATTGATCAAGTTGATATTAATGTGAATATTGATGTCTCAGTATCATGTAAGGAGGGTGCCCTCCAGAGGACACCCTTAGAATAAATTTTATGAAATATTAGGCATATGCATTTAACTTCAAATTACTGCTAAATTTTGTGTGAAGGATTATTCTAGATAAATTGTTATGAGTAAAACCACATATCCATAGGGTCTAGCAGAAATGCAATTTTGAGTATACATAACATATATGCTTATATATGTGCATTATTTGATTTATTTGACTTGTTTAATCATAAGCCTTGGTCCTATTATATGTGATAGTTAAAGATATGTCTAACCCTGCATGCCTTGATATTAATAGTGAGAACTAGTTAGGACTGTAAGGAGAATTTTTGGTATGATTTGAGTCAAGGGAGTTTTGAAATACTGATTGCAGTACACATATATTATCTGAATGAGTGTAACCATGATTTCTATGCAATTTATGTTTAAATGTGAATGACCATGGTGAAACTAGGAATCTGTAATTTTAAATTAAATCTCGAGTAAGTCATCAGTTAGTGAATCAAACCAGAGGGGTTCATGTGTTCTCTCTCAGACAAAGAACTTTTTGGTTGTGTGGGAGAATGTGTATCTCCACCCTAAAACACGCCCATGCTTGAGGCCAAAATAAAAACAGCATGATGGCCTCCACCTGCTTTGTTCTTCTTCCTCCCCGCCAGGGGATTTGCCCTCTCAGTGGCAAAACCCATGGCGGGGGGGTGTTCATTTACATCAATAACAGATGGTGCAGGAAGGCATACAGGATTTATTCACACTGTTCCCCAGACATTGAGCTTTTGACAGTTAAATGCCATCCCTTTTATCTTCCAAGGGAGTTTTCTGTCATAGCCATAACTGCCGTTTACATACCTCTGGATGCAGACACAAAGGTGGCCTTAAACATCCTCTACAGCTCCATAAATGATCAGCAAACCACTCACCCTGAGGGAGTATTCATTGTTGCTTTGGACTTTAACCAGGCAAACATGAAGAAAATTCTCCCTCACTTTTACCAATGTGGACTTTGCGACAAGGGGGGCCAACTTACTGGATCATGCTTATACCAACATTGAAGGAGCATTCAAAACAGTACGCCATCCCCACCTTGGCTCATCTGACCACATCGCTGTGATGCTTACACCAGCATATAGACCACTGCTTACCAGAACAGAGCCTCTTCAAAACAGGTAAGGGTCTGGCAGGAGGGAGCCATGTCAGCACTACAGGACTGATTTGACTGTACTGACTGGTCTGTCTTCAGAGAGGCTGCCACCAAAGATCAGATCACAGATGTCGGTGAGTATGCAGAGGCTGTCTCAGGCTACATTCAAAAATGTATGGGGGATGTCAGTGTCACAAAAACCATCACAGCCAGCCCGGGCAAATCAGAAACCATGGATGACCACTGAGGTTCAAGCCCGGCTGAAAGCAAGAAATTCAGCTTTTAAATCTGGCCATACAACTGCCTTTAGGTCTGAGAGAGTCAATCTGAATAAGGCCATCAGAATGGCAAAAAGAGCCCATGGACAAAAGATTCAGAGTCATTTTCAAGACCAGAGAGACACTAAGAGATTGTGGCAGGGTATCCAATCTGTTAGAGATTACAGGTCTGCCCCTCAGGACTGTGATGATAGCACTGACTTCCTAAACTGTCTAAATAATTATTTGGGCGGGTTTGAAGCACTTAACAAAACACCAGCAGTGAAAGCCACTCCACACCACAACAACCAGGTGCTACATCTGGACCCAGCTGATGTCCAACAGACCCTGAGGAAGATCAACCCATGGAAAGCTGCAGGTCCTGACATGATACCAGGGTGCGTGCTCAAGGGGTGCACGGATCAGCTGACTCATATCCTAACAGACATATTTAACATCTCTCTGAGTCAAGCAGCTGTACCATCATGCTTCAAAAGCTCAGCCATCATCCCAGTTCCAAAAAGCCCACAGTTACTAGTCTAAATGACTACTGACCGGTAGCACTCACTCCCATAATAATGAAGTGCTATGAAAGACTAGTCAAGGATCATATCACATCTGTCCTTCCCCCCTCACTCGACCCACTTCAATTTGCCTACCACCTTAATCGTTCCACTGAGGATGCTATATCCACTGCACTTCATCTGAGCCTGGAACACTTTGAGAAAAAGAACACACGTGTATGGATGTTGTTTGACGATTTTAGCTCGGCATTCAATACCATAATCCCCCAGCATCTGGTGAAAAACTGGGCCCACTTGGGCTAAATTCTCCACTGTGCAATTGGATCTTGAACTCTCTCTCAGACAGGCCTCAATTTGTGCAAAGTGGAGTACGAATCACATCATTAAGTACGCGGATGACACAACAGTGGTGGGCCTGATCCAGAACAACCAGGAGAACACTTACAGAGAAGAGGTTAAGCTCTTTGCAGACTGGTGCAGGAACAACAACCTTGTACTGAACATCAAAAAAACCAAGGAGATGGTGATTGACTTTAGGAGGAAACGGCCCATGCATACCCCGATCCTCATCAATGGAACTGCTGTGGAGGCTGTACTGAACACTGAGTTCCTGGGGGTTCATGCGGCCAATTACCTGTCCTGGTCCCTGCACACCTCCTCTCTGGTGAAAAAAGCTCACCAGCATCTACATTTCCTGTGGAGGCTGAAGGGGGCTTATCTCAATCCATCCATCCTCACCACCTTCTACAGTGGCACCACTGAGAGTGTTTTGACCCGTGGTATCTGTCTCTGGCATGAAAACTCTAACACCTCAGACAGAAAGGCCCTGAGGAGAGTGGTGAGGACAGCAGGGAGGACTATTAGGGTCACACTGTCACCTATACAGGCCCAAAAACACCTACTGGCTCAAGCGACCAGCATCCTGAGAGACTCTACTCACCCCTGCAACAGGCTGTTCTCTCTCTTGCCTTCAGGCAAGAGGTATAGCAGCCTGCGTAGCAGCACTGTCAGGTTCAGTAAAAGTTTCTACCCGGCTGCTATCAGACTGCTCAACAAAATAACACACCGCTGGCTGTGCTTTTGTGTTTTTTGTCTTTTTCTCTCATCAATAGCCCTGTTTTTTTTAAATCTGTGTTTTTAATGGTACCATGCTTGTAATTTCGTTCTGCTTTGCATCACTGATGTTTTCCTGAATGACAATAAAAGGATCTTGAATCTCCCATCAAGGAGAGGCACATCACATCTCTAAGGACTTCCACCATCTCAACTTTCTCATATCCAGTGGTCTCCTGAGTTTAATTTTCTCCTTTTTCTTTACATCAAGCTACATACAGTATTGTAAGTCCAAACAAAGTTATTTTAGTAAGAAATTTAGTCAGTCAAGGAGACTTCAAAGTAAACGACCTGCTCTTCCACGGACCAAGACATCTTCAAGATGCTGTTCCCAGAGACAACCAAATCAACTTGTTTTTGTCTTCCCCATCTAACACTTCAACCCTGTGGTGATTCGACGAATCACCTGAAGAAAACTGTTAACCCAACTCTGTCTTACAGCTCCTGCAACACTCATGAGTGGAAAACATTCGCTGGGAAGCTGCAGCTTAAAAGCTGATCTCTCAGCTACAAAGCTGACTAACACACTGTCCTGGACACACGAGACAACCACTGAGTCATCACTGGTTCATCTGAGGACAATGCTACAACAAAAGTAGGATAAACAAACCTCAAAGAGTTGGTGTTGTTTAAACTGAAATTCTACAGTTAGCTACATTTTTAAAAAAATTTAACTTCTATTTCTCTCTCAACCCAACCGGTCAAAGCGGATGGCCGCACATTTAGAGTTGGGTTCTGCTTGAGGTTTCTACCCAATAAAGGGGAGTATTTCCTTACCACTGTCGCCAAGTGCTTGCTCATGGGGGAATTGTTGGGTCTCTGTAAATTAAAGAGTACAGTCGAGACCTGCTCTATGTGAAAGTACCCTGAGATGACTTCTTGTGATTTGGCGCGATATAAATAAAATTGAACTGAATTGAGTTGAAAGTTGATTAGTCAGATTACCTATTTTTCCAGTGGGTTTTTCCAGTGAAAAAATGATATAATTATCATTATCATTATAAATAATAATAATAATATGTTTCTTGGTGTGAGTGTGTATGTAAGCACAGAGGAGCTATCAGGGAGAGTCATTATAAGCGCAAGGAAAAGGATAATAAAAAATTAATAATGGTGATAATAATAACAACAAGTAAATAAATAAATAGGGAGAGGAACTGAAAAGGAACAAAGAAAGGAAAAAAGAGAAATTTTAGAATTAAAAAAATAATTACATTGAATTTTCTTGGCAGGGGTGACTGGTGATGTCCCAGATACAACCACTTTATGACTTTCCTATTCACTCATCTCCCCCTCCTGTCTGTCAAACCGCACCCCGCCCGTGGGGGCGCCCCGGCCTGCCACCCCTCAAGGCAAAGCAAGGAAAGTGGGAAGAAAAGTGATACGGAGGGGAGGAAAAGGGAGAGAGGGAAAGAAGGAAAACAAAGAAAACAGGGGAAAAGAAAAAGGGAAAAGAAAAGATCTCCCAGGTAGAGCCAATTTATCCTATTTTCTTTGTGTGTTTACTGTTTGGTCTTTGCTTTGCTTTTCTTCTGAATTTAAGTTTGGATTTTTGCTTATTGCTGCGTTGGGCTGGGGTTTCCCCTTAGCTGCCTCCAAGCCCTGGGGACAAAGCTGACTGTTGGAGGAAGCACCCTGCCACCCCGCGCACTCACTCTGAACAGAGAGCCTGTTACTGTGGGGAAAAAGATTTTTTTCTCTTCCCCTTTCTTCTCTTTTCCTCCATCCCCTCCCATCCCCTCGCCCCCCAAAGGACAGCAGACCAGGGCACCCCAGCGAGGAAGAAAAAAATTATGTTGATATGTTGATCATAATTAACACAGATCTTCTATTTTCAACCAGATGGTGAATCAGAAAACAATAAAATATAAGACTTGGGAGTAATACACTTGTAAAATACAGTTGAATCTGCTATTTGTCCACTCTGGTATGAAACTGCAGTGATATAGCCCATCAGACCAGTCCAATCAATGACTGTTTTCCAATAATGAGGTGTGTTGGCTGGTAAAAGAACTCAGGAAGGCTAGTCTCATGTATCTTCACACATGGCTCCTTAGAGATCCTCCCTTGCTCCTCAGAGCAGAAATAAGCGCCTCATGATGGTGGACCAGAATGACTTCTGGGTCAAACAAGGAGTAAGGATCGAGGAGCAGTCTGATAGGGAAATCGAAAGTTATTCATAGGGTGCAGGTGCAGGTGTTTTCGCACATCATATGCCACTGATAGAGCAGGTACTACTGATACCTGCAGAGCAGGTTGTCCACTAATCAGGAGGTCAGAGGTTTGACTCCTGTCCACATCTCAAAGTGTCCTTGGGCAACATAGTCAACCCAAAATTGCTCCTGATAGTTGTGTGAGCACCATGCATAGTAGCTTGTGTGCGTGAATGTGAGTGAAATGGAGAAACACTGTAAAGTGCTTTGGATAAAAGTGCCATATAAAATGCCGGCCATTTACCATTTAGGATAAGAATATGAATATGTTCTTGTATGAGGCCCATTGTGTTCTTTCAGATAAGTTAGACTTAAGCCAAAATAAGGCCAAAGTCACATCTATTACTGAGATCCAGTAATAGAAGCACAGCAGAAGAATCCAAATCTATAGCAAGTAGAAAATCATTGACCACTTTTGTAAAAGCAGTTTTAGTCAAGTGACAAGCCCTGAACGAAGATTAAATCAGTTGAAATAGATTATTGTTTGATGGGTCGAAAGTTGCTGACACTATACTTAAAAAAACCCTCCTATGGGGGGTGGTTGTGTGTCTTCTCCGAGTTCGGATCCCCTACCAGAGGCCTGGGAGTTTGAGGGTTCTGCGCAGTATCTTAGCTGTTCCTAGGACTGCGCTCTTCTGGACAGAGACCTCAGATGTTGTACCTGGAATCTGCTGGAGCCACTCCCCTAGTTTGTGGGTCACAGCCCCAAGTGCTCCCATTAACAATCACACCACTGTTGCCTTTACTCCCCACATCTTTTCTAGCTCCTCTTTTAGCCCTTGGTATTTTTTGAACTTCTCATGTTCCTTCTCCCTGATGTTGTTGTCGCGTGGGATCGCTACATCTATCACCACTGCCTTCTTCTGTCATTTGTCGATCAACACGATGTCCGGTTGATTAGCCATCACCAGTTTGTCAGTCTGGATCTGGAAGTCCCACAGGATCTTAGCTCAGTCATTCTCAACCACCTTAGGAGGTGTCTTCCATTCTGACCTTGGGATTTCTGGCCCATACTCAGTGCAGACTATGCCAGCCACTTGGTTATGGTGTTCCATGTACACTGTTCCTGCCTGCATTTTACACCCTGCTATTATGTGCTGAACTGTCTCAGGAGTATCTTTGCACAGCCTGCACCTAGAGTCCTGTCTGGCTTGGTAGATCCCTGCCTCTATTGATCTTGTACTAAGTGCCTGTTCTTGTGCTGCTGTGCTGTCTTTCAGTCCGACCTTGTATTGCTGGATCTTGGTTGTTTCGTCCTGGACAGTGGCTCTGACGCTCACCAGTCCTCGGCCTGCCTCGTTCCTTCAGCTGTCCTGAACATCTGCAATGCGGCCTTCTGGTAGTTCAACCCCCGCAGTTCTGATCATCTTCCCTCTTTTTGATACCATCCGACCACACTTATCACATCAGAATGAAAGGTCTCTTTGTTTCTTAGAGTCTTGAAACATGCGGTCAGCTGGTGAGACCCAACACAAGAAGGTCCTTGGTTTGAACCCTGGCCATTCCAGGTCCTTTCTGTGCAGCTTTTGCATGTTCTCTCCATGTTTGCATGGGTTTCCGCTGGGTGCTCCGGTTTCCATCAAAGACACGTATGTTAGGGTTAATACTCCTGTCAGTGCCCCTAACCAAGGCACTAGCAAAGGAACTTGCGCTGGTCCCCGGGCACTGCACTGTGGCTGCCCACTGCTCCTAGTTTGTTTGTGTTTATAGGATGGGTCAAATGCAGAGGATCAATTTCACCATGGGGATCTATAAAGTACTTCTTTTTCTTCTTGATCTACACATCAAAGGTTTGTTCAAGTAACTCAACTTGCAGCCAGTGTTCCCTTGTTATAAAAATGGCTGTGCCTCAAGTTTCCAGCAGAAACTAAGTTAGCTGGCATCAGAACTAAGTTAAAATGTGAGACATCAAATTGTTATTCTAAGCAAATAGGGGCTTTCTCAGTGTCAAATCATGGCTAGACTAAAGGTTTCTAAGGAGGTAGTGCATGGAGGCAGACCAAAAGTGACAACACCATCAAATCAATATGTCAAGCTTAGCTCCCTGATAGATCAACTTCATCACAGATACAGTATATGCTAAATAAAGAATGCAAGACTCCTATCAGCAAAAGTACTGTCAAATGCCTATGTAAAAAAAAGCACACATTCTCATCGCAAATTTGATGTACACATTGTCTATACATCTGGCCACATCTCTGAACTGGAGAACACTGATTTCCAGTACATTTGACCTTACCACTAAAGCAACATACAGTATATTTTCATCAGTCTAGGCTGGATTTAATCACAAATATAAGACTGATTTAGTAATGATTCTCTTCTAATATCTTCTTCTGTCTTGTTGTGTGTCCAGTCATTCAGTTTGGTTTTGTCACATTATTCGTGGCATCCTTCCCTCTGGCTCCACTCTTTGCCCTGCTGAACAACATCATTGAAATACGACTTGATGCCAAGAAATTTGTGACTGAACTGCGAAGACCAGTGGCAGCTAGAGCCAAAGACATTGGTGGGTTATATTCAAAGTAGCTCTAGTAAAAAGGCATAAATGCATGAATGTATCCGATAGAAGAAGGAATACAGTTGGACTTTGGTGAAATCTTGTAAATGCTCCTGTAAACAAATTACTTTCAACCAACCAGCTACAAGTAATCATTTTCATTATCTTCACCGTGCAGGCAATAAATCATTCTTATAACTTATTTTTGTTATGTCTACAGGTATATGGTACAACATCCTAAGAGGGGTAGCAAAAGTGGCTGTCATCATTAATGTAAGTAAAATATGAATGTATTAATTTATGCTAATGTCTGTGCTTGAAAGTACAGGTATTCAAACTTTTTGGGGGGCTCTGTATTCCAGCACATTTGATTTCAAATAATGCAGTGACAAGCAGATAGTTTAATTTAAGGATTAGCTTTTATCAGTTTACAAAACAGGTGGCCAAGGGGTGCCCAAGCTATGTTGGGGAGTCCAAAGAAGAAAACAATGTGTATGATTATTCAGTTAGTACAATAAAACACTAAAAGAACAAGACATACTAGTCAAAACAATGAATGAATGATCTGCAAGTCTATGAAGAAATTAATTCAATGGGGGAGCAAAATTATAAGCATATCTTAATCATATTGTAAATCATGCAATGTATCGCTCAAAATAAGCAATAAAGGGAAACAGGTAACAGAAACCAAATTAAGAAATCAAAACAAAAAATATATTTTGGCACTGTAAATTACATGTTTAATATGACAGTACAAATAGTAGAGAGCTCTTCACATGTCCAAAATAACCTATGAAAAACTTACACAACCTCGGAAAATGTAACCAGAAAATACCTAAAGATTGAGTGTAAAGAATTCATAAACAAGTTAAGTCAAACGCAAGTGGAAAAATGAACATTGGTCCACTAAATGGAGCTGCAGTGTCCATTAAGTGAACAATAACAATACCCCCATTGTTTTAATTAAGAACGAGAGGGAATGAGAGACACGGACAGTACATGTTAGTATATATATGTCCAGATTAACAACTTAATATACTACACATTCTGAAATGGTCTAACCAACGTCCTGTCTGACTCAGATGTCTTTAATGTCACTTTAGTCCTGATAATAAATTATATATATAACCAAATACACTGCAAGCACATCAAGTATCTGAGTTAATACAAGACATGTGCAACATTTTTACAGAAACACACTGAGTCAGTATTGATGTGCAACTGTATTTCATTTGGATAAACAACACAGAAAACAATGATGATCGAAAGTACAGCTTTATGTAGATAATATAACAATTTGAATTTTAACTCTTTTAATTCTACCTGGTGCACTTTTCTCCAGTTTACATCCATAGACTGTTTCCATCAAGGCACTGCAGGCTAAAGCTGATGCTAATGCTAACTCCAGGATGTAAACAGCTTGAAGGGGCTGGTATATATACACAGGGGAGTAAATAATGGGGGGTAGGTGCACAGGTAGGTGTGGGGATCAGGTGACTGGGATAAGTGTGAAAATACTGAGGAAAACCAGCAAAAGTTGTAAAAATGTGCAAAATCACTGAACAGAAGTGACCTTCCTGACAATTTTTGGTGCCACCTCTTGAACCAAATACACTTGCTCTGTATACACTGAATTAACACTGTACACATTTAAAGCTACTGGCACAATAAAGAAATGGAAGAGAGAGTTAATTTTAAAGAAGAGCACAGAGCCATAGCTTTATCTGAAAAAACATTTTTAGAATGTTGCATGGCACTTTCCATCCTACATAGCTTTGATCATGTGCAAAGGTTATGAGTTCTCTGGATCAGTTGTTTTCAATTTCACTCTGACATTTTACAACATGATGAATGAGATAAATCTATATGGAAGCAACCACTCACAATGCCAGGGTAAATGAAAAAACTCTTCTAGTCTGTGGCAATAGACCCAACTAGCTTTTTCAGAGCTTTCAACAAATCTCAAAGTCTTTACCAGCAAATAGCACTAACATTCAGCGCTTAGTTAATGTGACAACACATGGTCATAAGTGGACGGAAATGGTAACCTCTCTCTCTGTTCAAAAATGGTCTCTGGCATCACATGTGATAGTGCTATTTGATTTGATTAGTCAGTTGCTATTTGAGTCAACTGACTCCTGGTCACTGACCTTTGACCTATTGCTAGTGGAGGCTATGAGTGATTTGCCTGGTGTTCACTGGTGGTCATTCAGTCTCTTGTCCCTGCTATTTCACCATTGCAGTTACACAGCTGTCACGTATGATGTCATATACCACTGTAGTTCTCTCAAGGAGAGTTGAGTCTTTAGGATGTGCCACCAGAGGTGATGGTTTGTAGTGAAAACTGATTCCCTGTAACTTGAACCATTAGTTATCATGTGACCAATGCTCCAGACTTAGGTCACAGGATGACATCTGATCCAGTTTCATTCGCCGGTGAGGATTGTGAGATGTGGTTGAAAGCTCTAAAAATCTAGTAAATTGACTTTAGATTGAAATTATTTTTTCATACATATTTCCCAAGGTTTTATTCCATGTTTAATTGTAGCAGCAGAATTAAATATGTTTCAACACTCATCCTAATACCTCAGTTATTTGCACCATAATAATAACCACCTGAGTGGTTAATAATGTTGGGCCTCAGACCACGTACATTAGGCAAAAGCAGGCCTGCACACAGTCACAAAGCCTGATAACCTAGAAAGGCACTAAGTCCAACACAAGGACTCCAAACCTTTAACCTCCATCATGCTCTGCTCAACTCACACCTAGGTGTGAAATCTGGCAGAGTCAAACCCTCAGTTCCCATTGGACGAGACCTGCCAGAATCACACAGGGATTTGTTCTTTGGTGTTTTCACCCTTTCCTCTCTACTAATTCCACTGTTTTGATGCTCACACACACACACACACCTCTGTTGGGGCTGTATATTGTCTTGCTGTTTATAACCGCCAATGTTTACTGTTGCTTGTGTTTGATAGCTGTAGTTGTATGATAGATATTGAAGTATTATTGATTTATGATTGATATTGCTGAAGTTAGTAAACTTTGTTGTGCAAGAGAAGTTTCCTGTGATTGTATGTATAGATACTGTAATAACAGCTTGGTGACAGGGTCAGTGCTTGAATTCAAACCTTCACTGTTCATCCTGTAATGTTAATATCTCTCTGAAGTTGACATTCTTGGATGAAAACCCCTTTTGAGACTGTTTTCACTGTTTGGTTATTGGTCCCTGACCTCAGGGTGTTGCCCCGTTATTGTTAATTCACATTAATAATTGTATTGATTTTTAATCGTTAATAATTATTAATTATTTATAATAACTAAACCTTCTCTTAACTGAGTCCCAACAATAAGGTCACATGAAAATCTTATGAGAGTCACTTTCTGCCGATACAGAGTCTGATTGATAAATATATTTTCATAGCAGCAGATTCATATGAATCTGGCACATTGAAATAACAGGTGTAGTCTTGTGACTTTGGCTATGTTCACACTAAATGGTGAAGTGTCCCAAATCCAATGTTTTTGCCTCCAAGTGTCTCAGATTGGATTTTTTACATTAGTGTGAACAGACCAGATCTGGTTTTTTTTCATATCAGATCTGGCACTGCCACTTGCATATGTGGTCTTAGA
The DNA here is from genome assembly GCF_914725855.1 of Thunnus albacares. Lineage (NCBI taxonomy): Eukaryota > Metazoa > Chordata > Actinopteri > Scombriformes > Scombridae > Thunnus > Thunnus albacares. Next base: position 631,866 of record NC_058112.1, read on the forward strand.
TCTGATTCATATCTGATCTCTAGCTATGCGACAGCTGTCAGAACAGACAGATCAAACTTCTTTTTTTTTTTTTAACGTCTCACTTCTCTGTGTATGTGTATATTGCCTGTTGTAATCATTCAGAGTCGGTACCTCACAGCCTGGTAAAAGTAGAAAAGTCACCCACTTGTTTTCATTCTCATCGTCTGTATTGTCTGCCGACCTCCACAACAAGTAATTCTGAATATGCATGCTAGCACAGCCATGCCTTCCATGTTTATGATGTGACTGTCACACAAATTACATTGTTATTATTAGGGATGCACGATATTATCGGCAAGTCATCGGTATCGGACGATAAAAGCTCTAAAATGAAATATCGGCATTGGCCATTTCTGCCGATTATGAGAGGCCGATTTATTGCCTTCTCCTCCACCACCTGACTGTGCTTCCCTCCACAGACTGTTTCACCCTGACGGTCCCGGTGCTTCCTCCACTTCACTTCACTTAAGATGCCTGTCAGACCCGCTGCTTCTTCCCACTTGAACCTAAATAACAAACCGGGGGAGGCTAGCAGAGGCTAGCTGGCTGTGCTTCCCTCCTGCTCAGCTAATGTTAGCCCTGGCTCTCTATGTGGATCCAACCAGAGCATCGAGCCCCGGTTTGTTATTTATGTCAGGTTGGGGAAGCAGGAGTGGACCCAAACGCAGAGGCCAGAATGCAGATTAAATGAAAAAATCTCCTTTAATCATGGATGGTCATGAATAGGCGAACAGAACTAGACGAAACAAAATGAATGAACCAACAAAGACTCAACTCAAAACCAGACCTTAAATACAGACTAAACTAATCAGGGAATGGGTTACAGGTGACGAGACACAAGGGCAGGCTGGTGAGTGATTGGCTGAGGGAAACACAGGAAGCAGGGCAGGGCTGATGAGACTGATACAGGGCAGGTGTGGGGAAGACACAGAGCAGAGCTGGGCTAACAAGGGTGAAGCAGGGCAGGTGAGGAGGAGTACATGAACACACAAGGGAAACACAGTAACAAAACCAAAACCCAAAAAACACGATACTCTAATACAACCCACACCAACCTGTCCAAGAACCATCATGAACCCAAACTAACGTACACAACACACCAGGCTAAACAACAAAAGGCAGTCCAAACCCACTACCCAAGAAAACCCATATGACCCAAGGGACTACACAGAAGTGCAAACCAGGAGACCCCAAAAAAACACAAGAACATAAAAAGATCAAAAACTCACAAAAACCAGGCAGGGTGTGACAATTTAGGTTCAAGTGGGAAGAAGCAGCGGGTCTGATAGGCAGCTTGAGTGAAGTGGAGCCTACAGAGGATGCACCGGGACCATCAGGGTGAAACAGTCTGTGGAGGAGCTCCTATGTTCGGCTGCACAGATAGGAAACACTTAGGCTGAAAGGATGTACCACTCTGTTTGCGGAAAAAAAATCTTTTTGGTTTATAACGACAGTTGGCAACCCGCGTATTAGGTGCATTACCACCACCTTCTGCTCCGGAGTGTGGACCAGAGATTAAATCCTACACATTAATCCTGTCTAATAAACTCAAAGAAAACTCTACTGCTCCACCAACTTGGCAGGTTCATTAAAGTTTTAAGGCTGAGCTCCTGAACTCCAGTCTTCCTAAATTCTTCATTCATATATTATCTTTCTTGATCATACTTAGTACAATCTATGCTTGCATGCATAATAGTCTCCTCAGCCAGCTGGAAAAAAATATGTGCATATATCGGTATCAGCATTGGCAATAGGCCACAGTGAGTTGGAAATATCGGCATATCAGATAATGGCAAAAAATCCGATATCGTGCATCCCTAGTTATTATTCTTGTACGCATGTGGCTCACATTTCAGGTAAATCTGTGCATGCGTGGCAGTTTAGGACCTCAATGTTATGTCAAAGTGACACCGATAAATGTCACTTACAAACATGAATGTGAACTATTAACAGAAAAAGATCGGATCTGACTAAAAAGTCAGAATTGTGCATTAAGGACTGTAATATATTAAACATATTGATATGGTATGAATAAATGTTTCATTGTAAAACACGACTCCTGTAATTGGAGTTGTTGGAAATACAGGCACACTCAGTCTACTCACAATCTTACAGCGGTGTTACAGGGTGGAGTTTCCTCCCACATTAATGATCTTTGGCTGAGAACAGAGAGCGGTTCACAGAGAGCACACAAACCCAACAACAGCCAAGTTTAATTAACATTAATTAGTTGGGGTGTGCAGCTCTCCCTCTCATATGATTCAATCTGTATTTAGGTACATAGTCCACGATCCAATACAAAAATGATACAGCTATTGTATTTTTTTTAATAACGCTGTGTAGATTCATTTTCTCATTTCTTTCAGTGTGGGAATGTCATGGAATGAAGCAGGTGTGTGATTGGGAAATGTAGCGAGGCAGCAGGAGAGGGGTGGGTCGCACACACCACCACACACACACATACATATACACATAGAGAGGCTACAGGCACAGTGCATAGAGAGAAGGGACTTTGGGATGATTTGGGACAAGTTTTTTTTATCAGTTCTTTCAGAATTTTGTTGGGAATTTGTGTTGTTAATCAATGTAGCCAAATCTCTGACTCTTGTATTGGTTTTCCAATTTGTACCACTTCATCTTTTCGCCCCTATTAATTAGCAAAAGCTGATATGATCTGCTGATTTTGAAGTTTGTCATTTTACCTGGCGAAAGCAACAGTCAGTGCTGACTAAAAGTAAAAAGCTGCTACCTGAATGTTTTTTACACTGCTACTGTTTTCTGCCAATGAGAAAAAGAGAGAGATGGAGTTTAGCAAATCTATGTATTTTGCCGATCAGGATTCCAGAACTGAGCAATCCCTGCAATTTTAACCAATACTGATTCCTTTAAAATATGCCCTTATCACCCCCATACAGATCCTTTGGCTCAGGACATCTCTAGATATCAATAGAGCAGCATTGTAAGCAGCAGACACTTAAGCTGCTTTTAGCTTTCTATAAAGGGTTAAAAACCACTGAGATCTCACCTGATGTGTATGTTCCTCTATGTAATGCCATGATGTTGTGGAGGGGTTGTCTTGTTTTACCAGTCACTTAATCATAGCACTTCTCTGCTTGGACAGTGTTGATCAGCTGGTGTGTGGGTATGCAGTAGTTTGGCTAACGTTCTTGCTCTTTGCTTGGAGAAAAATGTTCCATCTCTTACACATTTCCACTCAGGAGAGTTAGTATGAATTCTGTTTATGTTCAAGAGACAGAAGCCCTCTAGTGGCTGTAGTAATTACAACAGGAGCAAATGAGTCAAACAAAAGTCTGCTTAGGTAGGAGGCCAGGGTGGCTGGTTAGGTCAACAAAACATCAGACTTTAATACAGAAGATCGCTGTTGGTTTCGTGTTTCCAAGTGTGAGACAACACAGTTCTTAAACCATGATCACGATTGTCTCCTAACCTTAACCATGTGGTTATTATTGTAACCATGACAACAAAGGTATCCTAACCTCAAGGAGGGCACTTACTTTAAACCAGACCACCATCTTTTCCTAAACCTAACCAAATGATTTTTGTGCCTAAACCTACCAGACATTAACCATAGTGTTGTCATGAAACATAAGAATTTTTAAATAGTGATTTTTAAACAGTTTTGGAAGGCATAGACAGGGGAGTCAGTTCAGAAAACACTTATTTGTGTTGTTCTGGAGTGTGTGAACTGGCAACTTATTTTTTCATTTACTTTGGAGGATTTGTTGGGAGTCCAAGGCAGCAGAGAATTCTACTCCTTGGGACTTTTTGCCAGTAGAAGTGGTGAAGCCTCTTGGATGAGTGATGAAACATCTTCAACTCTACTACTACAGTCCAGTGAACTGTTTAATTATATATTTTTATATTCTACATTGTCTTGTTTATGCATGCAATATGAAATGTTTATTCATATTAGTCTGATTCCCATTTTTGTCCTTAATCTCTCACTCCCACCTCTACCACCACCTACCCATCCACAATTCCTAGGCATTTGTCATCTCCTTCACCTCAGACTTCATCCCTCGGATGGTCTACCAGTACATGTACAGCCCTGATGGCTCCATGCATGGATTTGTCAACCATACTCTGTCCTATTTTAATGTCAGCCACTTCCAGGATGGCAAAGAACCCATGGATCCATTGCACCTTGGCTACCCAGTTGGGATCTGCAGGTGGGAAATCAATCAATTCACAGTTGTCAATTTCATGATAAAATCATGTTCAGCATTTTAAACATCAGTATCCCACCATTGTGTCTAACTTGTTATAATTAATCAAGTGAAATCAGTGTTGAACCAGTCTGTAGCCTCTGTCTCATGACAAAGTAACTGTTAGGTTATAGGGACAGTTGTCTTGGACATGATTTTCCTTAGGTGCTATGCTGAAAGATTAGTGTTCAAAGATCCTGTGCAGCCATGAATAAGTTAATTTTTATTTATATAGCCCAATATGACGAATCTCAAATTTTCTCCTTGTGTAAAAATTCGAGCTGTAGCATTCTGAACGATTTTCAGACTTTCTGTTCTAGCACAAGGCAGGCCTGAAAGGAAACTTACAATATACAACAATAAACAAGTCTGGATGAAACAAAGGCACGTATTAGAGTCTGGACAGAAAAGACTGAATTTAATGCTAATCAAAAGTAACATCAATGTATTTGGCTGTCAGACTTTGCGAAATTGCACTGTTGTCAACAGTTGCTTTCAGCTATGATGGCTGCGTCGTATATCCTGCATCCATTTGGAGTGCTGTTTATGCTTGTCCTAAAATTAATTAACGCTACACGTAGGTTAGATAAAATAAGCACATGAAGGGTAGGTGTAGTTTAGGGGCAGAATGGGGGTGTGACATGGTCAGGGTCAACAGCGAAATAACTTATTATAAGCAGAAAATTCTGCAGTGTGGGATTGGGATGTGCAATTGGGATGTGCTTGTGGGAGCTGCAAGCTGCTGGCTGCTGCTGCAAGCTGCTGCTCCAGCAGCAATTTTTAAAAATCTTGTAGTGCCACCTACAAGTGAAATTGTATCAAATGCTTTATAATTTTTCAGCATCCCTATCTGTACAACTTTGCTGAATTTGTTACCATCAGATATTGTATTTAAGAGATATGGAACATTATCAGTAGTATGGTGGTCTTCCACAAATGGCCACAAGGTGGGGCTATTGGTGCCATATTTGAATATGCTCAGCAACATGTCCACATTGGACACCTGTCCATGAAACAGGAATACTTTAGCACTTGCAGTTTTTGAGATATGAACTTTCAAATATTCCTCATTCCCCATCGACTTTCCGTTATAAATTTTAATATTTTAAAAAATTATATAAAATCACAGGAATATGCTAGACACAAGAATATCATAAATATCCTTTAAGAGCTGAACATTTTGATATTTGAATGGTTTCTGTTGCTCAAAGTATGGAGGAGTTGACAGCTTGCAAAAAATGTACAGAAGAATAAGAATAACTAGAAATGCATTTCCTGTGAAAAATTTGTGCTGAAAGCTGAAAGAAAGCTGAGAGCAAAGCATTGCTGAAAATACTAAAGACTTGCTCAGAATCCCCATTTGTACAAATAGGATTTGATTACCATTCCTCCCATACACTGCTATTAGAAAATGTAATACTTTAAAAATGTATATAAAATCACTGAAACGTGTTACAATAAAGAAAAATACAAGCACACATCTGCTGAATGAGCTGCACCGTTTCACATTGGAATGGTTTTTATAGCACAAAGTAGCAAACTGCAAGGCACAATAAATAATAATAAAGAAAGAAAGAGCGAAGATAACTAAAGAGTTGAAGAAATTGTGAATGCATCAGCATTTAAAAATATGAATTCAAATTCTAATGACTGTGAAAAATTACAAAGGAAAGAAATGAGCTTTCTTTACAACAGGAATTCTTTCAAAGCATAATAGAGGTTTGTCAAAAAAATCTCTATTCACACATAAAGACTGTACTGTAGACTCCAACAGGATACCGGCCAACAATTAGCCATTAGTTAATTGAACCTCAATACACATGCTGCAAGTGATGCAGAATGGTGTCTGACAGAGAATGATCAAGACAAGGTCTTGAATGCAAAATAATCAGTATTTGGCTTATCAATAAATGTCAAAATCGAAAACCAAACCCAAAAATGTCTTTTTGTCTCTAAAGGTATAAGGACTACAGAGAACCTCCTTGGTCAACCACTCCATATGTGATCTCAAAGGAATTTTGGGTGGTGCTTGCTGTTCGATTGGCCTTTGTCATTGTTTTCCAGGTAAGGCAAAAAATGCAGTAGTACTTCTTGTTGTGGATATTTTGAGCGATGGTCAGCACCTCAGTGAAAAGCGGACATAAGCCTTTGATTTCTTAAAGCTGAAAATGTTTATTGAAGCACTTGATCAAGGAGAACTGAAATAGCGAACATCAAAGTCATCTGCAACTTGCATGCTGTCTCTTTCCATTCTGCCCTCTGAAAGTCTGACCCTTAGTTTTTAACCTAAGCAGATCAGCCTACAACATGAAAAATTAGTCTAATTAGTTCACTAGTTTCTAAACAAGGAACTGCATTTTACCTGTGTTATTTCAGGTCACGTTGCATGGAACTTCAGGTCACTGTCAGCACATTCTGGTTTGAATGTCTGATTGCATCTATAGAATCTACACATTCACCTATCTGTGTTGTCTAGGAAGGCCCTCTCCAACCTTGGTAACCATGGAAATGCTGATTTACCCTTTATCAGAGAGGTTTCTGCTTTCCCCAAAACAGACAGAGAGGGTTCTGAAGTCTCAAGGAGAGGAGAGAATGTCTCCTTCCTGCTTAAGAATTACAATGTGACCTCAAGGCCCAGGCTTGACCCAATGTAATCCAATTTGTAACCCCTAAAGATGGAAGATTCCATAACACTTTTTACACAGTAACTTTTTTAAATGACCTTTTAATCTATACACAAACATGCACACACAGTGTAAATGTTTTGGGCACTAAAAGTAAAGTGAGGATTCTTTCAAAAATAATTCCACAAATACAAGCTTCTTAAAAACAGAAAGAGACAACAAAAAGATTAAAAAAGGATGTAACCAAAAGTGTTAATGCAACAACTGTGGCTGACAACAAAACAAACACCACCCCTCCGGTTTCCGCTTAGGAGGAGCAAAGATACTAAACACGAGGTGATGTCTCACTTCACTCTAAATCCAGACACCACAAACGGACAAAAAAACATATAAATGAGGCGGGAGTTTTTTTTTCCTTCCTGTGAATTTTGTTTTATTTTTTTCTAAAGCCTCTTTGGCCATTTCATGCAACTGGGCCCGGGGCTGAAGCCTCAGTAAGCCCATGCATTAAAATGGCGTTGATGCTGATTTCTCCTGGGAGGGCCAAATTCCTGGATGGGTCGGCCTGACCCAAAATGCTGGGACTGAGGCAGCTTTCAGTTTAGCTTGTTCAAGACAATTTGCTGTTAGCCTAACAAGCACGCTGTGGCTAAAACATTTTGGCGGTGGCTCGGACACTGTGGGCAAAGCAATTGAATAAAACTCTAATAATAATAAAACTCTGTAGAACACTGGCATGGATGTCTTCATATTTATCTAATAGGATACAATGTGTTAAAGTTGGTGACACACTGTCCAGTACATGAAGTGCACAAAGGGTGTTCCACGAGGGTCAGTGTTAGGTCCCTTATTATTTAGCCTATATATTAATGATCTCACGCAATAGTGTCATGATGTAAAACTACAAATGTATGCAGATGACACTGTTGTGTACACACATGCAATAACAGCTGAGTTAGTTGTTGCTAAGCTAACAATTGCATTGGAAAGGATCACACATTGGCTTGATCAATCATGTGTGAATCTAATTCACACATGATAAATCAAATTGAACACCCTGCAGAGGAGCCTGAGCCACATCTACCTTACCTGCCTTCACAGCTAGAGCTTTCATTCTTTTTTCAGGTGAAAGCTAAGGCTCTCGTCTTTTACGCAATCACGCTGTGCGCTTGTGTCGGAAAATGATGACGCCATCATATCACATTACGTGCCAGTAATAAAACCGGGTAAAACGTAACGACGACGTGGTTTGGCGCGGTGGAGCGGAGTGGAGCAGAGTGGAGAAGTAGGTCAAAGTCAGAGAGATTGAGAGAAAGTTGAGAGATTCAGATTCAGATATTGAGAGAGTAAGTGTATTTTTGGAGCATATACGTGTCTTTTTTTGTCGTGATGGCGAAGAAAAGAAGACTTTGGGGGTTTTGTTTGCGGGTGGTGACCAAACATAAGAGACTTTCTTCTGATCTGGACTCCTTCAGTGAGGATGAAGACCATTTTGCTGAAGGCATCGATCCATATCAGGATATGTAAGTACATTTTTAGGGATTATTATTTGTTTATTTGTTTGTTTTTTACATTTTAGAGAGTTGTTTTTTGTGCTGTGTGCATGTGTGTATGGCAGGTGTGTGTGTTTTTTGCGGGTGTGTGTGATTTTCGCAGGTGAGGGAAGTTTCAGACTTTCTGCACAAAGCAGAATGTTTCTGCTTGTCAAAGGATTATATTTTCAAGTTCATCATTATTTTTAATGATATGTTTTTTTATGTTTTTTCTAATGTCATTTTCATTTATCTTTGTTTTAGCCCCACTGGAGATGAGGAAGCAACAGAGGACCACCCAGAGGCAAAGCTTCCCAACACACATTTTGTATTTTGTAATTTATGACACAATTTCAATACTTAGGCCTATATCAATCATACTGGTTTATTGGCTTGCATGACCTTTTAACTTACGTTGTACAGATTTTAGGGATATGAAGCATTTTAAGATATTCTGGGAAATGACATCATAATAAGCAAAAATACCAACGTAGGCACTGGGGAAATATGTCTATTGCAGATGAAACTAACAAAATGCCTTTGCACTCTGCTCATAAAAATGAGCATATCTCAAAAACTAAAAAATTTACATAGTTCAAATAACTTATGGAATGTTAAGAAATATTTTGTTCATGTTTCTACATTCAGAAATGTTTTGGGTCAATGTATTTTGTGTGTTTATTCAGTAAAATTTAATGAAAAAACATGTCAGATTTTTGTATTTTTTTTAAATATATGACACAATTTCAATACCTATATCAATTATTATGGTTTATTGACTTACATAACCTTTTAGCTTAGGTTGTACAGATTCTAGGGATATGAAGCATTTGAAGATACTCCAAAAAATGACATCACAATAAGCAAAAATACCAATGTAGGCACTGGTGGACCATTTCTATTGCAGAGTTCAAAGGGTTAATAGTTTATGCAATCATATTTGAACATCTCTCCTCTCCTCTGTCCTCCTCTCTTTCCCTCTCCTTCCCTTTCCTCTATACTCTCCCCTTCCTGTGGCAGCAGCTCTTCCCTTTTCTTCTTCTCTTTTTTTTTGCTTGAGCACCTGCCCCTCAAAATGTCTGTGCACAGCCCTGCTCATTACTCAAATCTCATCCCCTTTTACTAGAAATGTTTGGTAATTGTACATATCAGAGGAACACAATGGTGATTTTTAGTAGTTATTTGATGTTTTCTGTAACTTCATGTTTTGTCCAACATGACATGATTCCCTTCCATTTATCTCTAACAGAATGTTGTGATGCTGATGAGTGACATTGTGGACTGGCTAATTCCAGACATCCCTAAAGACATCAGCCTCCAGATCCACAAGGAGAAGATTTTATTGGTGGATCTCTTCATGAAGGAAGAGCAAGGCAAGATTCACATCCTTGAGAGCAGGGCCTCCACAGGGGGCAAGGAGAACTGCAGCAGGAGCAACAACAGCACAATGGCTCACCCACGCTCCGGACTGCACACCAACAGCTTCTAATGCTACTTACAATTAATTGAATGGGGTCTCAGTTGGCAAGTCAAAGCTTGCTAGCAGCCAGCTTGCTCAGGCCATTCTAAACACTGTTTTTGTTCTTGCTCAGAACATTCCAAAAATTCAGAGAGCATCTGGCTGATAAGGTGTAAGGAAATAAAGGGGACTGTATTGGGCCAAATATGTTGAAAATGTGTGTGGAGAATTGTAAAAATGTATTTCAATCTGTACATGCATATTCAGATTTGTGAATGTCAACAATCTCTAAATGTGTATTCTGCTTTGCAAGTATAACAAGAATTTAGAACATGTAAATTAATCTGTGTTTATGCGCAGATTTGTGAATGTGTACACAAATCTCTGTGTGCATATGATTTGTACTTGTATATAAGAATCTGAAGATGAGTGCTCCAAAAAGTGTAAGTGGCCTTTTATACCAAAAAGTTTGGGGAATATTTATTAAGCCTGTCGCAAATTACAGTCAGAGGCACAGCATTATTTTTCTCAATTTAGCAGGGTATTTATTAAGACCACAGATGTAAATGAGCCTAGCAGCAGTTCATCTGATTTGCACTGCAAGTGCCACTGCATAAGACCTAATGCAGAGCTGTTTTTACCTGTGATGCACATGTCTAGAAAACAAAGGAGTGCAAAAGAAATAGTTTTCTGATGCTTAACTTGCAATTTTTATTGAATAGAAAACTAATTTGGAACTGTAAATGTGTATTCATCCCACAAGAGGAAACTACAAGAAACACAAGAGTAAAGTTGTGTGAGATATAGAAGGTTTTTGCATTGCTGCTCTTATATGTAGTGGTGCTAAGTGGAGAGTTAGTAAGTTAGTAACTTGCCATGTAACTTTTGGTACACTCCACCATGCCTGAGAATTGCAAATATTTATGTTGATCTCTCTGTAACTTTACGTTTAATTTTCCTCGAGCTGAGGCTCACAGGGTCTCACTGCCAGGATGACACTTCTCTCTCATTGTAGAACCTCCATTGCCACAAGGGAGCATCTGAAACAGCAGGAGCATGGTGCAACGTAGCTGAAAATATCACTTTGCTCTTCCTAACTGCTCTCACAAGAAGCAGAAACAGGCTTACTTACATTTTCATGGCTTTCTGACATTACCTAACAGTGCAGCATTGCTGCAGTGTTTCCCCTGAAACAACTTCAACATTAAGTTAAAACTGATTATATGAATTGCATATTGTGTTTGTTGTTAACATTACAATGGATGTGGGCAATCCTCATACTGTATTTTATTGTTGGGGGTATGCTCGCATTAGTGTCTAGTGTGTTTCTCTAAACAAATGTGTAACATGTTGTAATGTGTAACATTAAAAAAGGCATTTACTATCAGGCTATCTAAAGAGAGCTAAGCTCTCTTTAAGTTACTCTGTGATTTGGTCAAATAGTGTTCCCTACACAATTAGCAAGAATCAGATCGGACTCACTATCTGTAAATACTCAATATTCGGATCATTATTAGTTTCCATATTGCACCTTGAGACTTAGCACGGTACTGAACTCTCAACCTCTGTAGTGCACATTTTGTTACAAAAAGTGCACACACTACACAGTTGACTTTTATGCTGTTCTATTATTGGCAGTTTATTGTTGTTGTTATTTGTACTGTAACTATAAATGAGTTAGTTCCTGTCAAAAACATGCACACGGATGGTTTAAACAGATCTCAGCTCCTTTATTTTTTACAAGTTAACCCCCCCCCCCCCCCCCGAGAAGGAAAGATGTGTTGAAATATAAACAAAAAATATTGAAATAAAAAGATTGCAGTGTGCAGTTCTCCTCATTTTTGTTTATAATTTAGACCCCACTATAATCACACACTAAGATAGCTATACTATATAGATATGATAATTTAACTAAAAGTGTCATGTCATATTTCAGCTTTAAATTCTAAAGATACCATTTACATTTGCAAGACCGTTTGCAAGACCAAAGTTGTGTACATGATTGCTGAAACAGGGCTGTTACACTCCACATGTATCAATATCAAAAAATTAGCTGTCCTTAAGTTGGTCAACCTGTTATTTATTAAAGGACAACTAAACCAATTTTCAAGTTGATTCCTATGGTTTTAATGTGTGAAGTACCTACATATGAATGACATTAAACTTTCTTAAGCCTTCTCTGTATTAAAATATCCCTCTTCATCCAGCTGCAAAAGTCCACCTGGTGTGTGTCTGCCTAGATGGTGTGTGTCTGCCATCACCTGGCGGCAACGCACACAAAAAAGCAGACAATAAAATCAGGATATTTGGAGAAAAAAAAAATGATGATGGAATCAGAGATGTGGCGCCGCTTTTATGTTTACTTTGTAGTGCACTTTTCATTCACAGTGAATCTCAAAGTGCTATATGCTACAGATTTAAAAACACACAACACACAACATAAAGAAAATAACAAGTATTAAGATGAAAAAGCCTTCCTGAATAGAAAGGTTTTTAAGCCTGTTTTAAAAGAGTCTAGGGTCTGAGCTGTCCTCAGATGGTTAGGAGGGCCATTCAACAAGCGTGGTGCAGCAGAGCAGAGAGCTAAATTCCTCATGGTGTGGAGCTTTGTACTGGGGGCCCAGAGGAGCAAGCTGCTGGCAAATCAGAGGTTGTGGGTGGAGGTTTCTGGTATGATCAGTTCTGTAGGTGGGGAAGTGGAAGTTCACTGGATTTGTATGTAAGTTGCAGACTTGTAGTCAACCCTGAAGGAGACAGGGAGCCAGTGCAGCCTGGTCATGGCTGTTGTGGTATCTGATGCACCACCATAGAGACAGAATCGAAAACTGCAACAAACTTCACTGTGCTTAGTTTATTCTGTATGAATTGCACTGACAATTACGAAACCCAAATAATTGTGAGCCACAAGTGGACAGAAAAGCTGAATCTAAAATGTATTTGAAAAATAACTAGCTTTATAATTAGATGTTGGAATCCGAGAGTTGGCACCACTGTTAGGAGGCCAAATATCATGCTGTGGAATTGAACAAAACAGAGTATGAAGGAGGAAGCAACCACCAGAGCTACGTTACAGCTGCAGCTGAATGAGAGGCACCACGGCCAGAGTTAAATAAGATGAGAAGTCCAAGTAAAAAGCTCAAACTGACCTGAATAAATTCATTCAAGTACCTTGTAGGCACACTCCTTAATGTGATTACAGGGAAGATGGGGAGTCACTTAATTGTCTTGTTTTTGCCTTATGTTTGAAAGCACAAGGCTGTAGGTGTGTGTTGACCACACTGAGGGCATGTGCAATAATAACAATAAAATATGTGAAAGCCAAGGGATACTGTGTGATCACGGACTGTACATCCTACATTTAAGTTGACATACAAATTAAGATTCCTTCCACTTTTCCAAAGGCAAGCTACACAACAATCAAATCAAATATGAAGCAAAAGCAGGACCATAAAGTGACCTTCCATCTTTTACATTACATTTTGTATGGAATAAATTCTGTCAATAAACAATGTTAAAAAGTTACCGTTACAGTCTGGTTTATATCTATAGATTAAATACTTATATGTGTAATGACATCAACAACATCGTTACAAGAAGATGGCTTCTTTATTATGAACGACTTCTGTACAGAGATTTCTTCACTATCAGTCATATAATCGTCTAACGTTAACGGTTACTTTAAGTGAGCTGTAAGTTAATTTTAAGTTAAACGTTAAAGTTTAAGTTAAGTTAAAGTTATTCTTACCAGTTTTGTTGGATTCCCTCCTGTAATTAGTGATCCCTTTTTTGGCCAGAACAAATGAGTTGTCTTATATTTCTTTTGGGCCTCTTGGATGGACCTCTCCAGACTCATTGAATTAATTTTTGTTGCATTTTCCTCCCACATTCATTGTTTTCTGTTTGCTGTTACTTGCGGATCAAATTTACTTTTTAGTATGTGCTTTCTTTGATTTTATTCCTCCAAAAGTATAATATTTTTCTCCTCTGACCAATTTGGTTGTCTTGTCTTCTTTTCTTCTGCCATTTTTTACTATCTATAGGCCAATTTTGTGAGACAACTGTTGAAGAATAATGGGTATCACAACAGCGAGTGCAAGCAAACAAACAGTCTCCACTGAAACTGTAGAATTTTACCGCTGTAAAAGCTCTTTCAATGCAGTAAATGCCTTAACACTTTTCCTTAACCAAGGAAATGTTTTAAGGGATTCTGTGCAACACTCTTAAGTAAGTCCCTCACCTAAGGAGAAATTAAGCGTCATACATTAAGTATCATACATAAGTAGAAAACTTAGGGTGCTTTGTGCAACCAGCCTCAGGCCTGAAGACATCTACATGCCCATATTAAGTCATAGACATAGCACCACCTAATGACAACAGGAGGTCAGCCTTATGATATACAGCAACATAATGTGTAATTAGTGGGTGTGATATTTAACTCCTGCGTGCAACATCAGATATTCATGAAAATGCGTGTCAGTCAACCTCCACTAAATGTATTGCTGCATTAAATACCAACTTGTGTAGCACTGCCTACTGGCAACAGGAAGTGAAGCCTTATGTGAAAAACACCATCTGATTTACATGAAATTTACATGATGTGGTCTACACATGATAAACAGCACGACATGACATAATTTGTGTTCTCTCGCGCCGTGGACAGCTGCAAAAGGGAGAATTAGCAACAAACCCCCCCAACAACTGAGAGTGCAACTGGAGAACAGATTTGCTCCAGCACTGTTGCAGGACCCTGAATGTCTGTCTGATGACCTGGATAACCTTTCATCTTCACACAGCATGGTAAGGACTTGAGAGTAAATCTGATAGTAAAAGGCTACAGGGAAGTCTAACAACTGGGCCTCAAACTCTGATTGTGGGTGACTATGCTGTAAAAGATGTAAGAAGCATATGCAGTAAAAACACCAAAATACTCTGCTTTCCCAGGGATATCATCTCTGACATGACAGAAAGAATCCTGCATATCGTGGCTGCACATCCAACTGTGAAAACCATCATAGTGCACATAGGGACCAATGATGTTAAACAACAGTCTGTACTGTAGTAGTACTGAACCAAGATTTTGCTGATCTGTTGAACACAGTCAGCTCTTTGAAAGATGAGGTGCTGAGGAGTTGAGATATTCAGCAGATTGATGGCACTGAACACATGGCTTTGAACTGCCTCTACCGTCCGTTCAGTGCATTTTATTGACAATTTCAGCTTTTCATTTCTTTTTAAGGCAGATGGTCTTTGCCTCAACAAGTCAGGAGTAAAATTGTTCTCCTCTAACCTATTTTACTTCCTGTCATCCATTTGTTCCCTCTGCCATGGACAAGAGACAAGAAGAATCAAAACAGGAGGAGGACACAATGCGGCAGAAACCTTGAAGGAGACCACCTCAGCCCCCACCTGAAGAGAGCTTTAAATGTGAAAGTTATCTGAACCAAGAGGAAGAGGAGTCTCTACCCACCCCAACAATTGCCTGTGAGGATTCAGCTTCTTCACGACCCCAACCCTCATCCTTGTCACCCTCCTCTCCGGTCACCCTTTCCCCCTCCGCCCGCCTCTTGGAGTTCACTGACCAGATGAAAGAGCTGGTCACTGGTGGGACCAAACTTACCCACCGCCCTACTCCTATTTTCTCTCCCCTAAACCCCACATGGCATCCACCGTCACCACTTTTGACACAATCGTCACAGCTACTGTCTCCCCAGCCTGATAAATGCACAGCATGTCCAGTTCTTTGTGTACATAATGCAGCAAATTTTAACTGATATCTACTGGGTCTAGGCTGCAAGGCTGATGGGACTCATGAATCTTCCTAGGACACCCAATGTGTTGATAGCTTCCTCAATTCCTGTCTTGATAGGTAGTAGAAAAAGAATGGGGAATCTGTTAGAAACAGAAAGCACTCAACCGTTTCTGCAAACTTATCAAATTTAGCTTCCATTCCTCATCAGCCAAAGCCTGTCGCTAAAATTGGGCTGATAATGCTTTTATCACACTAAATCTAGCTTTATTAAACATCTGGGGTCTCATTAATAAAACAGTGTGTAGGATCCACACTAAAAGTGTACGTCCGCACAAAAGCCGAAAATGGCGTGCACCAAAAAAACAATCAGATTTTTAAAACCATGCGTACGCACGAGTGCACGTATATTTCTCTTTATAAATCACAGTCCACCTGAAAATGTGCGCACATGGATCAGCTTCATATCCTGCCTTCCACACGCCCACATTCAACCATAAATGGTCGATGCAAAAGCATTCATGAATATTGATGTACATGTGTATCTTTCGCCACACCAATCAGTCTCTCTGTCTTTAGATGTCTAGTCAATCAGTGTCGAGAGTCAGTGTATTGACTCTCTCGTTCATCACTTGCATTCAGGCAGCTGCAGTTGAAGGAGAACGATAGCCATGAACGGACTTTTACTGTTTTATTTCCCTGTTTTCGGATGTCTTGAAGTTATGTGTGTAACCCAAAACAACCATAAACAACTTCATTAAACCTTCCTGTGGATCGTAAAGTCAGTCACCTGTGGTTAATGTTTACCACACAATGCAGCGGGCCATCTCCCAGTTAACCAGTATAAATAGTTTTTACATCACACACTCAATATCTACAATACAATTAACACTGTATTCGTTTATATTTTTCATATTTACTCCAAAATCCAGCACACAGGTGTTTCTCTAGGCCTAATTATACACAGTGGGTGCAGGTGGTGAAGATGAGCCGGTGAGGTGACTGGAGAAGTCAGTGTGTGTGCCACCATGGTGTCTCCAGTGTCTCTGCTCTTGACAACACAGTCATGTTTACTGTAGCGATTTTACACACATAAACTACTTAGAAACTTAACTCATACCTGGTGATATATGCACAGTATAACGAAATATTAAAATCTTTTAATGCTCTGCCCTGCAAATATGTTTTATTTACGTTTGTTTAAGTTAAGTTATTTAATATCATCTTGGATTTCTACAATCGATGATGACCATTTCATCAGTTATTTAACGTGGCTGAGGTGAAAATGAATCAGTATATTCACGCTTAGCTAATATAGGAGAAAGGCAAGCCAGACTTTGCAGAATCCTGCCACCTGCCACATCCTGACATCATTCATTTCAGCAGCTGCTGCGCTGCTCCACACTCTCCTTTGCGCTCCGGTGAGACAGCGCTGATGAAATGTTGAGCGGACTTTAAGATCTGAGTTGGCTTATCTTTTTTTTTTTTTGAAAGATGTTTATGGAATAGTTATAGCTCACTATAAGCCCAAATACAGATAACACTGCTGGTTTGAGTGTTCATGATAACGTGGATCTATAATTAGGCCTAATCTTTGACATTAAGTGAAATTAAACATGTGAGAGGATTATTATGGCCTACAATCTGGCTTCAATTCACCACCTCACCATCTGCGTCGTCGATTTCCGTCTCCAAAATGTTGGTACGCATGGGCCAAAGTTTACGTACAGGTGTGCACATTGTCCCGTCAACTTTGTGTTTATAGATCACAACTTTTGCGTGGGTACGCCTCTTTCAGGCCCCGTTCTGTGCGTACGCAACGGTTATAAATGAGACCCCAGGTCTTTGGCAGGAAAAACATTTTCAAGCAATGATTTTATTGTCAAGCACAGTCCTGATTTCATGTTTTTAACTGAAACTTGGGTAGACCAAGAAAAACAATGCATCTGTTCTTATCAAGTCAGCCCATCCCAACTTCAAATTTCATGAATGAAGCTAGAGTGCATAAGAAAGGAAGCTGAGTTGCCATTTTGTTAAATGATTCACTCCAATGGAAGCAGATTGTTTCTTTTGAATATGTGAATCTTCAGTTGAATTCCTCCTCTCGAGCCATGTTCCTAAATATCTACAGGCCACCTAAATACTGTACAATTTTTGATGACTTTACTGAACTGCTGTCTATAATCTGTACTGACTTTGACTATGTAGTTATTGTTGGTGATTTTAACATCCATGTTGACAGCCCTATGGACAGAGAGACTAAAGAACTGTATTGTGTTCTTGATAGGTATGGACTAAATCAGCATGTGACAGAGTCCAAACACAACAAGGGGCACACTCTGGATTTAATCATCTCTAAGGGTCTGAACATTTCGAAGGTTGTGGTGACTGATGTCGCTCTCTCTGATCATCCTTGTGTTTTCTTTGAGAGCACTATCTCTGTGCACACAAATGTTCAAGCAGAGGTAATCACAAAACAGTATGGGCCCTATCTTGCACCCAGCGCGAAGCGGCGCCAAGCGCAGCGGAAGTGTCTTTGTTAGTTTAAGACCGACACAGTTGTCGTTTTTTTCTGTCCAGCGCCCACATTGTTAAAATAGGAAATGAACTTGCACCAGTCAGTGCGCCCGTGGGCGTGTTGGTCTAAATGTAAGGTCCAGGTCCATTGTTGGCGCATTGCTTTCTTAAGGCAGCGGACAGCGATTGCGCTATTGACCAACAAAAACCTGGTCTAAAGTCAATGGCGCAATGTTTCACTGTTATTTTAAGGGCGCATTATCCAGATAGTGAAATGCGCATACATAGGCGGATGCACAACATACACTCTGCCTGTTACACACACAGGACGCACAGCAGCGTACAAACATGCAAAATATTACAAATAAAAGGATTACAATGTGAAAGAATATTATTGTGTATATCAGTATATTTTAAAAAATACACGTCATAATGGTTAGGCGTACAATTGATCAGAATTAACTAATCGAATTAATGACAGATAAAATTGTCTAATTATTTGACCAAATCATGGCAATACATGAAGGTATTAAAACAGGTGGCCAACAACGGATCAGACACAAATCGACTTTCCTGCTGCATCAATACATGAGGACATGAGAAACACATGAGGAAATAAATGAGGTGAAAACAATGATTAAACTAAAGAAAGAAATAAATCTGCACAGCTTCTAGCTGCTGCCAGCAGCAGGATCAGTTGGAGAGCTGATCAAGTCCTGATAACTGTGTTAATGATTCTTTATATGATTAAAATTAACGATTTAATTTTTGAACAATATTTAACAAATATTCTCATTTTTTAGAGTACAGTGATCAGGTTTTCATACTTTGAACAATTAAAACCCCACCGATTTGACCTGTTACTCCATGACTGAACAAAACGATTTTAAAGAAACCAAAGCTGTAGTTATAATAATAATAAAATACATTCACAACAAATAAATAAACAGGATCTTAAACTGGTGGTCTGGGGTTGGCCACGGGAGGGTTCAGGAGCAGCGGGGGCCAGTGTGCTTGTTATGGATCGTGCACTTTCACTTTGCACACGAGCAGATCCTTTTCCTTTGCAGAGAAGCGGTCCTTCTCTCTACTTGGCAAATGAGCCATCATAATAGCAATCCACCAAGGTGCAAGCGCACCTGGCTCTTAAAGGGAATGGGAGATGACACTGTGATTGGTTTATTGCATGTTACACCGAAAACACACCCATGATTAATTAGGAGACCATGGACAACTCCCTCTGAACCATGTGCCTGGCGCATTGACCATTTTTCCGCCATTAAAATAGCAAAAGTGGATGTGGATACACCCTAAATGCACTTGTGACCGTGCACTTTAGATCATTAAAATAGGACCTCATATCACTGATAACACCAGTGAAATATTTATTCAGGTCCTCTCTTCCACACCCGCCCTCTCTCAGTCAATGAGCTTGTAGATACTTTCAATTCTAAAAATAGAGCCGCAAGCGGCAATTCATGGGTCCACACCTTTTTGCGCTTAACAGAAGGGAGCAGCCCAATTGTCGAAAATTAAAGCCGCAAGCAAAAACGAGTGGGTTTCAGGCTTCACAAAGGTGAGCAAAGTCACTTCAGTTAGTTTAACTGTTTAAGGAAGGAGTGAGACTAATCACACACTTTTTTAATAATCAGAAAGCCTGCAGCATTTCAATAATTGCACACTCAAAGTTTCACCATTGATCGCCCTTCATCGGATTTGAATGGAACTCAGTGTGTATGTTCAGAAGATAACGTGGGATGTCTCCAGTGAGTTTAATCAGGATTACTTAAAGGCATCTTTAGGTATGAGCAAATATGTGATGGACGGGTCCACTTTTTAGTGCTGTCCACCAGGTTTTCAGATACATGCTTGTAGCATTTGTGGCACCCCCTATGGGTCTGGCTCAAAATGCTTTGGTAGCCCTATTCCCAAACATGGCATGAAGTTACCTACCAAGATGACTGGACAAATGCTTAATGGGCCCATATTTGCTAAGCCCCACCCACTGCGAAGATTTTTGGTTGACTGCAGCCATGTTTTTTGACCGATCTTGCTCATTTATAACAGAAATATGTATCTCCATCCCACAAGAGTGTATACCAAAGATGGTATTGATGGAGTAAAAATCCAAAAAGGAGATGTTATATTACTGTTTTTGCATTATGCAAATGAGCAAAAAATCCATCATGAATGACATTTATGGTCCAAGAGACTTATTTGTGGAGCAAATTGAGTGTGACTAGTGTGTGTAATTTCAAGTCAGTCGGATTTACGATGTGAGGGGTGTGGCCTTTCCAAAATTGAACATTTGGGCCTCAATTGTAGCACCACAATCTGGCCGACTGGGCTCATATTTCTTGAGAAGCACATGCATGTTGTTTCCATTTATTGGGCCAAGTTTCCTGGTTTTTGGTCATTCCAGCTCACGACAATTTGAACTGCGATAGAAGACAACTAATAATAATTAAAGCTGCAAACAGCGATTAATGGGCCCTCGCACCTCGCGCAAGTTGGAGGGAGCAGCAGCTGTTGTATCAATGTTGTAGATCTCTTTACATAGCTCTTCATTTTCAGGATTATCAGAAACTGTTTGAATAAAATATTATCTCTGGTGTGCAGTCCGTAGTGCTGAATATGACTTATAAGAAATTGTGTATACATTTGATGAACTATGCATCATTTATGCCTTGATTCCTGTTGCACATAGGCAATACTACATAAGTGAAATATTAATGCAGCCATACATTTACCAGTGGGCAACTGACACGGATATACATTTTCATGAATATTGGACATTGCATGTAGGAGATAACTATCACTTCCTGTGTCCATTATGTGGCGCTAGAGAACACCAACTAATCATTTTTCTGTATACTGTGTAGACCGCATCATGTAAATTTCATGTAAATCCGATGATGTTTGTCACATAAAGCTGATTTCCTTTTGTCAGTAGGTGGCACTATGACTATGACTCATTGTTGATATGTGGATGTGTTCAGGCCTGAGGCCTGCACAATGAAGCAGAATTTGGAGTTAGGTTACTTCAGGTTTAAGCCTGGGTTTTCAGTCCTACGATGGTGGTTTACTTCTTAATGAGGTACATCACCATGGCAACTTACGCTGAACAGCTAACCTGCTCCGGAGCAGGTTATATTCGAGATAATAGATCGGCGGGTATAAAAGCACCGCCTACTGACCAATCAGTTCTCCTGGAAAGTGGCATCACCATTTGTAGGAGATCCTGTAGAGCTTGGTGCGCGGATTGTGAGAGGATCGCTTAGAAGGGCAAGAGTGTTCAGGGACTGGCAAGATCTGCTGGCTCTCCCTGATGATCTCTTATATGAGAGATACAGATTCTCATCGGAGGGGATGAGATATCTGCGTCAGCTGCTGCAACCATATGTTGCAAGTGCAAGGTGGCACGAGCTCTAACAGAGCTACTGGACGAATTTGTCATGTTCCCTGGCCACATGCCCACGCAGTCCATAAAAGACGGCTTTTATAACATAGCAGGTAAGTTAGACATTAACCTATTTGACATTTGACATTATTTAACCTATGACATATACTGTTGTATATTAAATGCAGCCAACTCCTTTCATAGGGTCCCTAGAGTGATTGGTGCCTTAGACTGCACACACATTCCCATCTCTGCACGTTTGGGTGAGGATGAGACGAATTATGTAAATCGCAAATCATTATCTATCTATCTATCTATCTATCTATCTATCTATCTATCTATCTATCTATCTAGTCATACTAGCCATACTACCACATTGCTTGCATGGACACTAAGGGTTTGTAGGAAATGCAGCAGCTTGGATAATTAAATGTTATTCCCTTTTAGCACATTCACACAGCACAGGTGTCACAGTTGGAGTATCTTTCTCTCCACCATGGTGTCATTTCACATGCAAATGGATGCTACCTTAATGCTGTTATTGGAAGTATGATCAACCCCAAATGCTTTTGCAGATGACTTGTGACCATCAGTGTATGGTCACCAGTGTGGAGGCAAAGTGGCCTGGGTCCGTCCATGACACCCGGATCTTCAAGGAGTCTGCACTGTGCCACAGATTTGAGGAGGGTATGGCAACTTTACATTGAATATTATATTTTGTTATGTTCTTTAGACTGCATTTTGTGATACTGATCATGGCAATATTCCCATTTATCTTCAGGGATGTTCAGTGCTCCTGAGTGACAGGGGGTACACCTGCCAGCCTTTTTTGATGACCCCTTATCCTGACCTTGCTGCAGGCCCACATTGTCAGTGTCACCCTTACCAAGACCAGGGTCATGATTGAGATGACTTTTGGCATGCTTAAGGCCCGCTTTAACTGCTTACGTGGGCTCAGGGTGGCCCCAGACCGGGCTTGTAGGATCATCTCGGCCTGTGTAGTGCTACAGAACATAGCTACCATACGAAGGGAGAGGGCCCCCCCTGTTAGCCTACAACCCCCTGATATATTAGATCCTATCACCCTTGACTACTCTACTGGCAGAGCTGTGAGAGAGGCCATCACACAGCAATTCTTTACATAGACAAGCAGGCCTCTTTTTCTTTTTATTTAGTCTTAATTCATTCTTATTTAATGAGGCTATCTTTTGTTCTCCCGTTCCTCTCTTCCTCTCTCCTCATCTGTGCTAAGATAAAATTGGTTACAAATGACTAAAACGTGTACCGTCAACACTCTCTCTGAACAGACAGACACTGTCTCATCATCTAGGGCCTCCACCTGGGAAAATCTATGATCAGCAACCACAGATGACATGCCAGTGTGTATGACAGGTTGCTTTCACTGTTACCTCTGTATGAGACAGTGTGTAAGTGGGTGTTGGCAGCAACACCAATGTATCCCTATCAACTGTAGAGAAAGTAAACACAAGTTACTTACTGCCATAATAATTAGTATATTATAATTGTGTTTTATTAGCAACCCAGTAGTCTAGCATTAACTAAATGACACATACCCTGTACAAATGTGGCCCATTTGGAGCAGCTGCCACTTCCACCAGGGTCTGAAGAAATGCCCCCCCTCCACTCCTTCCATTAGCGGGCAACCCTCATTATTAGAAAGGGCCAGCTCCTCAGCAGGAGTGTACTCCTGTGTAGTAGGGCCCCCTCCTGTCTTCCTCATCTTATTCTTTTTCCTGTTGGCTGCAAGCAACATCAAAGCCATGTCATCGTGCTTTTGTATACCAATATCATCCTAAAACAGAGACTGATTTACGCACCTACTTGTTGTACTTATAAGATATGAAATTAAGCCCACTTACCACTTTGAATTATGTTTTTATGTTTATTTTTTATTTGCTCCCACGTCCTTTTTACACCACCAGGGTTGCAGCTAGAAGAATGAGGCTAAAATTGTCATACACGCTATAAGAATACATCTAAACAAAAGATTAATGTAATGAAATACACAAATTTAATTATAGTCAGATATACTTGTGCCTTAATGATGGGGCAGTGATATTATAAGCCTATTAACTTACACATTCACACAGTCAGCAATTTTTTGCCAACTTTCCCTACTGCATTTGACAGCAGCAACTGTATTGCTTTTGGTTTGGATGATGTGTCCTCCTCATGTATTCCTTGTATTTGTTTAATATCATAGTTTGCTCTTCATTAGTAAAGTATGCTGCTCTGCTGCCAGTAGACTTGTCCATGTTTATGATTGGTCATATGCTGCAAACACCACCTCTTTTATGTGAATGCGCTCAGGGCTAGATTGTGAAAACCTGGGTTGACTTACCAAGTTGATAACCACCGCTGTGTGACCACTTAGCGTGATTGCGGTTGTCAGGCCAGATAACGAAAAGATATCCCGGGTATGTTGAATTTGCTTTGTAGTACAGGCCTCTGGACTCTTATCAAGCATGAGAAATCTAGGGCAAATTGGACAATGTAAAGCCGAGTTACAACTTCTTGTTTAATGTCCCAAACATGTTTTGAGCAAAATTGTCCGGCACGCCATGGCTTTGAAATTTTCTCTAGTTCTGATGTATTTGCCAAGTTTTCGAGCATCCCAATCCCCTCAAAAATGCAATGGCGTGGGGGAATAATAATAATAATAATAATGATAATAATAATAATAATAATAATAATTTTTACAAACTTTCAGTGCCAGGGACTGTTGGGCCCCTGGCACTTTTGTGCTCCGGCCTTAATAATAATAATAATTAAAGCTGCAAGCAGCGATGAGCGAGCCCTTATACCTTGTGCATGTCGAAGGGAGCATCAACTGTGATTTGGCTACTTTAGATCTATTTACAAGGCTCTGAATTTTCAGGATTATTGGACACTGTTTCAGTGGGCAAAATATCATTTCTGGTGTGCAGTACATGGTGCTGGATATGACTTATTAGAAATTGTGTATACATTTGATGAATTATGTGTCATTTAGGCCTCAATTCCTGTTGTGTGGCGGCAATACTACATAAGTGAAATATTAATGCAGCAATACATTTACCAGAGGGAAACTGACATGGCTATACATCTTCACTAATATTGGACATTACTTGTAAGAGATAACTATCACTTCCTCTGTCTACTCTGGTACTAGAAAACACCCACTAATTATGTGTCATGTTCTGTATATCATGTATAGAACACACCATATAAATTTCATGTAAATCGGATGATGGTTGTCACATAAGGCTGACTTCCTGTTGTCAACAGGTGGTGCTGTGAGTATGACTCAATGTTGACATGTAGATGTCATGTTCAGGCCTGGACTCTTATGAAACATGAGAAATTTGGGGCAGATTGGACAGTGTAAATGGAGTTACAACAACTACCTGCTTAATGCCCCAAACATATTATGGGAAAAATTCACTGGTACACAACGCCAAGGGCATTCCATGGGCTCTTTAATAAAATAATAGGTTCCTCGCACTTTCAGTGCCCTGGCACTTTTGTGTTCAGGCCCTAATAATAATAATCATTACAAAAACAATAGGCTCCTCGCACTTTCAGTGCCAGGGACCATTGGGCCCCTGGCACTTTCGTACTCGAGCCCTAATAACTAGAAAATTCTGCAATTTCTAAAATTGTGTGTGAGTTCTGCAAACTGCCAGATGCAGCTGCTGCTACTGCTGCTGCCACTGCAAAGTTCTGTTCCAGCAGCAATTTTTAAAAATTTTGTAGCACCACCTACAGGTGAAATTGTATCAAATACCACAGACTTGTTCAGCATCCCCACCTGTATAACTTTGCTGATTTGTTACCATGGAATATTATATCTAAGAGATATAGAATTTAATATATAGTACAGTGGTGTTTCACTAATGGCCACAAGGTAAGGCTATTGGCACCATGTTTCAATATGTCATGCACATTGACATGGAGAACTTGAGTACCAAGTTTCATTTCATCAAATACATCACAATTATAGAAATTTTAACTTATAATATTACTGTAGCACTGCCTGTGGGTAGAATTGTATCAAATGTTACAGACTTATGCACAGTAGCAGTATGTAAAACATTCCCAAATTTTCCCAGTTATGGCCCATTAGTGCATCAGGCCATGCCTTCAAAAGTTTGGTAACCAATTACAGACAAA
This sequence comes from Thunnus albacares, assembly GCF_914725855.1. Taxonomy (NCBI): domain Eukaryota; kingdom Metazoa; phylum Chordata; class Actinopteri; order Scombriformes; family Scombridae; genus Thunnus; species Thunnus albacares. The sequence continues at coordinate 657,564 of NC_058112.1, forward strand.
CGGTAAGTGATACCAAAAAACAAACAGCTAAGCTTTGTTCAGGGTCCTCTAAATATGTTATGTACCAAGTTTGGTTAAGATTGGATGAAATATGTGCCAACAGAAGTAAAAAATGTGTTTATCAAACAATCCAAAATGGCAGAAAAACTTTTCAGGCACAAATAGGCGTGGCCTATATCAGTCTACTTGTCATCATCCAAGGAACACACTGTGCAAATATTGCTTGGATAGGTCTCATGGTCCATGAGTTATTAGCCAAAACATAAAACACATAATAACTGACCACATGGTGGTGCTGTTGGTCTCATTTTATAATGTGTTATTGACACCAAATTTGGGAATGTTGTACATAATACCATATGGTATTGATTTATTTTGTCTTACTGAAACCTGGCTGTGTCATGAAGAGTATGTCAGCCTAAATTAATCCACTCCCCCCAGTCATATTAATACTCACATTCCTTGAGACACTGGCCAAGGAGGTGGAGTTGCAGCAATCTTCAACTCTGAAAATTATGTAATGCTGTTTTTGTTACAAAGTGTCCACATCAACCAACAATGTAATAATAATCCATGATGACAAGTCTACTGGCCTTGTATTACATTGGCTTTAATGTTGTTACTGTACATTACATTCAAACTATTGGATATCTGTGTAATATGGGGTTAACTTTTCACATTAATATTGAGAAAAAGAAGAGAGGAATCACTGCGAGGTCTGCTCAGGTGACAAGTACATTCATAAAATATAAATGTCTATGATTTCTGTGTTCAAACTTTTGTCCCTCTCTGCATTATTTTCAAAAACTATGGCAGAGTGGACATGAACAGTAGAGGGTCCGCTGTCAAGGCTGGAGGTGTCCTCATCTTCTGCACTGTAGCGTGGCACAAGCTGCTTCTGTTAATACAATACAATCATGTGTAAATTAATTAGTATATGGATCAGTTTGAGCTCAATGTAAGTATATGTGAGCACTGAAATACAAACGGTACTTAAAGTTCAAAAATTGATTGTTCTTCATGCGGAGCCTACGCTTTATCGCTGTCTGTCCTTTGACTGTCAAGTAAGTTTTGTATTTATCATGCTTAGTTTGTCCAAATACTGTTGCTTCACATTGCGATTCAATTTCTCCCAGTAGGATTGCTTTTCTTTCTCTGCTCCCTTTTTCATCTCTTCCATTCTCCATCAGATTTCACCGATTTAACCAACTTATTAGCTAAAGGGCTCTGGCACCACTGTGCAGTAACAGAGTGCATTCCTCTAAGGATGGTGCCCCCGTCCCTACATGCAACGTGGGATGACCACCTTCACGTTCCCTATCAGGGTCCACTGTTGATTTGTGTTCTAAAGGGAAAATAAAAAGGAAGAAAAATATGTTTACTGGCATTTTATCATTAAGAAAATACTTAGACTTTAATCTTTGCTTCTCACATATTGGGTGATAATTGTTTTCTTACATTCGTGTAAGGTTTTATTAAGTATAGTTTGCATTTAATGCATCTAAGTCACGACTTTGACAATGTTTTTGGGGGGGGTCTTCAGGTCACCTCTCTGTCAAGCGTAAACGTGCCATTGTTTTGCTGCCGCCATTAATATCAACTCCCCACTTAAGCTGATTGGTTGATACAACTATCAAAATACCGCCTACTTTACGATGATGCATTTCATTGGTCTTGGCTTTTGCGTATTGGTCTAAGAAAACGTAAGTCAGTTCGGCAAAGTCGTTAAAGTCCCGCCTACTCTTGGATTTATTGGTTTTAGAGGCCAGCCCTAGATCAGATTGACAATGAAGATTGGTCGGAAAGACGTCAGTCTCGATAAAGTGAAAAGCCATTGGTTCTTGATGCGTGTGCACTTTTGAGGGTTTTCTTACAAAACCAGTTAGACAGGCACAGGAACGGCCAGACACACTTCAGCTGCTATTGTCAGTGAAATGTTAAGTTTTTATCGCCGAAGCTGATGCTTTACATTCTGTGGATTTAACTTTACATCTGCGAATATTATAAGCGTGAGTACAATAACATTTTTTTGTTTTTATTTCTTATTCGGACTGTCAGATGCAGACACATCGTGTAATCACAGTATAACCAAGCTATCTGCACTAGGTTATATTGTTGTAGAAATTAGCCAATTTAACGTTAGTGTTTTATCAGTTGACGGTTGCAGAACAACATATTTATATTTACTCATTGAAGCGCCGTTGATGTGAGGATGATGTCTTTGTATCGTGAATAACGTTACTCACCACAGTGTGGGCTTTTTTATAGGCTGCTGTAAGATAAGTAGCGTTAACTTGAAGTGCTTCGGTATGGCTATCATCAACACTGAAGTTGGTGCATAGCATAGCTAGCTAACGTTGCACCTCGTTTATGTAGTCACAGCTGAAGTTCTTTGTTATTTCCCATTTGACAGTATCAACCGCTTTAGCTAATGCTAGTTTATCAACAACATGGTCAATATTAAGTAACTTGCATATTCAGCGTTACCCTCTAACCAGCACCATACGCAGGTATTGCTGGGTGAATGCAATGGGAGAAGTTCTTTAGTTATTAGCTTGAAAGCTAATTACTGCTAGCCAAATTCTAATGGTCAGTTTGGACTAACTTGTTTTAAATAAAACCTATTCATTCTGAAATAAATGCTTCCTGGTGTAGGCCGTTGTATTGTTAAAGCTTGATTTATTTAGTTTTTACGCTCTTTTCATTCATGGTTTACTGTTAATAAAAGTCGGTTTCCCTGTCGACATGCGTCTCCCTTTGCCGTAACTTAAAGCCTTATCTCCAATCCCAGGCGTTTTCCGATATGCTGAACCTAACCACAACCTCACCCTAACCAGTTTTCTCTGCGATTAACCATAATATAACCATAACCTAGATCTGAACCCCAATCGCGGAGGTGGCGCTGACATACTACTCTTACGACACAAGACCGGTCAACCTATCTTTTTTACCTGGCTTTGTTAGAAACATTTTTGTGTCTTTGTAACGTTATTCTACCAACAGGTAACCATGTTATTTAACGTTGGAATTGCATGTCACAGTCTAGTCCTCAAATGATAGAAGTAAGTCGTAGGCTATATACTGTTGCACCACACAAAAATACTTCGTAGTTATATTCATAGTTGATGCAGACTGAGCTACGCTAGGTTTGACAGACATACACACACATGCTCTCTGAGCTGTACAGGGGCATGAAAAATAAATGAAGCCTCCATTAAAATTCCCTTCATCCTCAAACTTTGATGAAAGAAATTAATTATATTAATAATGTGAATGATTCTACACTTGATTTCATATTTTCTACGCTTGATTTCATATTTTATGATTTTTTTATTTTACTTTTATGTATAGTTTTGAAGAATATCAGTGGTGGAATGTAACTAAGTTCATTTACTCAAGTACTGTACTTAAGTACAATTTTGAGGTACTTGTACTTTACTTGAGTATTTTTATTTTATGTTTCTTTATGCCTCCACTCCACTGTGTTTCAGAGGGAAATCTTGTACTTTCTACTCCACTACATTTGTTTAACAGCTTTAGATACTAGTTGGTTTTCAGATTAAAATTTTACGTAAAATAACATAATGATTCACTATATATATGTATAAGTTACACTGCATTGTTAAATGTCAAACCAGTGGTTACCAATATTTTGGCTTGTGACCCATTACAAAAATTTGTGTCTCCTTGTCATGTTTCAGATGTCAGAGATACTAGAATATCCACCAAAGAGACATTTCACCTCTAAATTTCCCCTCACATGGTTTCAAATAAATAACTGTTTGATGCCCAAAGAAGTAAAACTCTCCAATATTTCACAAAAATTCATAGATTAAAGGGGACCTGTTATGCTTTTCCTTATTTTCAGTCATAAACATAACACAAAAAGTAAGGAAATTTGTGTTTGGTAGATTATTTCTTTGTTGTAACAATGCTTCTTGGCAATAACTCTTATACCGTTGGAAAGCCTGTTTTTTTTCCCTTTTTAAATGGTGCCACTTTTGTAAGGAACATGCATTTGTGGGATGAGCAGCAGAGCTGAGTATGTGGCTTGCACCGATGAAAAATTTGCCAAATTGTTTCTGCCAATGCCAAACAGCTTATTCTGCCATTGACATTGTTTGGTGGATTGCATTATTGAAGTTTGAAGAAACGAGACATATTGGCAATTTAACAATTTATTCATTTAACAAACAGGAGCCTCAGTAGCATGCGGAAGAACCATACACAGCCACAACAGCCTGGCACCTCCTCCTCATGATGGTCACCAGCCTGGTCACACACTGCTATGGGATGGCATCCCATTCTTCAACCAGCATTTGTCGTAAGTCAGCCAACGTGGTTGTGTTCGTCACTCTGGCACGAATAGCACGCCCAAGATGATCCCACAAGTGTTCAATGGGGTTGAAGTCAGGACTGCTGGCAGACCATTCCATCCTCTCCACTCCCAAATTCTGGACGTAATCTCTGATAAGCCGCTCTCCGCGTCTTCTCCACACTTTGACCCTGCGATCCAACTACCGTAGGCAGAATCTGGACTCATCGCTGAACATAATGTTCCTCCACATGTTCAGATTCCAGTGCACGTGTTGCAGACACCAGTGCAAACGGGCCTGACGGTGAAGGTCAGTCATGGCAGGCCTCCTGGCAGCACCTGAGGGTACCAGAAGCTAAAACCAGAGTCAATAGCAACAGCAAAATAAGCTGTTTGGCATTGGCAGAGAAGATTTGACTAATTTTTCATTTGCGCAAGCCACATATTCAGCTCTGCTGCTCATCCCAGAAATGCATGTTCCTTACAAATATGGCACCATTTAAAAGAGTAATAAACAGGCTTTCCAAGGGTATAAGATTTATTGCCAAGAAGCATTGTTACAACAAAGAAATAATTTACCAAACACAAATTTCCTTACTTTTTGTGCTACGTTTAGTTTGGAGATATAAATAAAATATGAAGATACCAACTTCATATTTTGTGCATTTACTAATTAGGGCCTGAGCCCAAAGGGCGAAGACCCTATTGTATTTCGTGTGTTTGTTTCTTTCTTATTGTTCTTTCTTTATTAATACACCACTTCAACCCTAAATTTGACCCCCTAAACATGCTCAAAAACTCACCAAATTTGGCACGCACATCAGGTCTGGTGAAAAATTTGATAAAATGTAAAAATTAACCCCCAAAGTGCGAAAATGTTCTCAAGAGCGCCACCTATGTATCTAAAAAATGGCCGCCACGGCCCGTAGGAATGTCGTAGACATCGAACCAAAACTCAATTATTCGTCTCAGCAAGACCTACAAATCATACGCTGACACCCCTGACCTAAATCCAACAGGAAGTCGGCAGTCCACCCATGAAAGTACGACTTTGCGCCAATTTTGGACCTTGAATAAACGCTATCTCCTCCTAGGGCGTTAATGGTATCGGTTTCAAACTTTAATACATGACTTATCACACTGTGCTGAACAAAAGTTATTAAAAACTTTGTAATAACTCGAAAGGTTTAGATCTAGTAAGCCCTGAAAGTTGTAGTGCGACATCACACCTTACAATGTAAACCAATGGGGAGGCAATCTCTCGGCATGGACTTTGTGCTAAACTGGGGCGTCTGATGTCTAAACTATAAGTCTGACCACTTTCAAACCTGTATCAATGGATTTGCGTTGAAAATTCCTACAAAAAAATGTGATTTTTTTAATGTAAGATTTGGCCAAAGTCATGGGATTTATGAGGATATTTCACAAGAAGAGTACTCTAAAATCCTTCTCTCCAGCTGAGAGGGAGAGAGAGAGAGGGGGGGGGGGGGTAAGACCTGTCAGCCCAGGTCTGAAAACATCTACATGCCTGTGACAGAAGCCCTTGGACTGCGCATCCACACACACATCCAACAGCAGTGTTCAATCCTTACTTTTTTTCAAGGAGTACATGTGCTCCTAAATGGAAAAAAATAGGAGCACACATATAACTTTAGGAGCACACTGAAAAATGTTCAAGTTTCTTAAAGAAAACAATTCATTACATACATATTTATAATTTATCACATACATATTTAAACTGTGTGTGTGTATGTAAATCACAATTTATGTTGTTTTTAGGGGTGCTCAATTATGGCAAAAATCATAATCACGATTATCTTGTTCAATATTGGATCACAATTATTTAACATGTTTACTTTTTGACTGTCATTTTTGCCAATTGCCGATGTTGATATATGCACATATTTTTTCCCACTTGGCTGAGGAGACTATTACACATGCAATCATATATTGTACTAATGATCAAGAAAGACTATAGCCTATATGAAGGAAGAACTTTAATGCTGAGCTACTGAACTCCAGTCTTCCTAAGTTCTTCCTTCATATATTGTCTTTCTTGATCATAGTATAATCTATGCTTGCATGCATAATAGCCTCCTCAGCCAGCTGGTTAAAATATGTGCAGATATCGGCAATCGGACACAATGAGTTGGAAATATCAGCATATCGGATATCGGCAAAAATCCAATGTCTTGCATCCCTAGATAAAGGTTTTTACATTCCTAAAAATAGACTTGATGAAAATTAGGAAATTAATTTGTTTTATACACAAACTCGTCAAGGGTTTTCAATTTACTAATTGAAATTCAAGTGAATGGGCACAAAACTTGCATGATTTTTATGACACAGGTGTGAGCAAGACAGCCATGTCTCACCCTGCAGAAAATTCTCATCCTCACACCGTTGAGATTTGATGTTTCGCTATGACAGAGGAAGTTGCTATAACTTTATTGTAAATACTCCAGTCTGCACCAAACTTTACATGTTTGATAAGACTCCCGGCCTGAACACGTGTACATGACAATATTCCATCAGTGATGCAAACTGGCTGAATAGCGCCCCCTACAAAATTTCAGTAAAGCAGCCCCAACAGCGGGCAAAATAGTGGACAAAGGAAGTGATGTTTATCTCCTTCTTGAACGGTCTGAAAACAACCCGGGTCTGAAGACATCTATATGCCCGTCACAGAAACCCTTCGACTGCGCCGCGGCCCGCTGTGCGCAAAGGCGCGAGGGCCCATTCAACGCTGCTTGCAGCTTTAATTAAAACATGCTCTTTCCAATGGTATGATTGTTTTTATGGTAGACTTTGTCATACATGGGCAATATTTCCATTTATTCTGTAAAACACTTACAGCAAGGAACTTTTGCCCATGGTCTTAAATGAAAACAGCATTCAAGATGTCCAATGGTTAATTAAAATCTTAAAATATATAAAATATTCAATTGTTAAATTAAATTGCAAGCAGCTAGATAGCTAATTAGCTGCTCAGCTGTAGCACATTAAACAGCATGTAAACATGCAGATGTCACTTTGGACCCGTTTGGTCATTGCTCTTCAAAATCTCTGTTAGCAATCCGCTCTCTGGCCATGACGTATACTTACAGCAGTTTGTTGAGACATTATTTAATGTCTCATTACAATGAGACATAACAACCCTGATTATCTGACCTGTGTGTGTGTGTGTGTGTGTGTGTGTGTGTGTGGTGTTAATGTTTACATGTTATGTTATTGTCACCATTCACTGTTATGTCTAGACAGTCTAAGGCAGTTATAGCAACCAGCTCGAAACTCGACTCCCCCCACCCTTTTCCTCCCCCCTCCTTCACTGGCTTCTTCTTTACGCTTGATTCAAAACAAGATAAACCAAACACATAACAATGCAGACACTCAACCTGGTAACGTGGAATGTACGTAGCTTTCGTACACAGACTAAAAGAATCAAAATCATCAATCATCTCATAAAATTAAAGGCTGATATATGTTTTAAGCAAGAAACCCACCTTACAAACTCTGAATTACAATAAATTAGACTCAAACAATTTGATAAAATATTCTCATCCACACTCAACACAAAACAAAGAGGAGTTTCGATCTTAGTCGATTAAAACATCCCATTCATCCATAACTCATCCATTACTGACCCACAAGGAAGATTCATCATTGTTAATGCATCTATTAATCAGACAACATTCACATTTGCAAACATTTACGGCCCTAACAATGATGACCCATCCTTTTTCCATAATTTTTTCTCCTTACTATACAATTCAGCAAACATCATAATGGCCGGAGATTTCAACACTGTTATCAATCCTACAACCGACCGCTCTAGCACACCCAGTAACACAAGAACCTGGCACTCAACCGAAGTAATTAAACAATACATGAAGGAACTTGGACTTGGCGATAGATGGAGAATGAAAAATCCATCATCCAGACAGTATTCATATTTTTCCTCTCTCCATCAATCTTTCTCCAGAATTGACTTCTTTCTTGTAAGTAATTCACTCTCCCAGCACATCCAAGGAAACACAAGCCATCCAATCATAATCAGTGATCACACTCCAGTTTCCTTAGCAATAAAAACTCATACACATATCAAGTCTCCCACAAGATGGCGTTTCAATACATCACTCTTGGAGGATCCAGATTTCATTTTTCAGAAAGAGTGGGCATCCTTTCTGGAGATGACTCTCCAGAGATCTTACCATCACTCTTATGGGAAACAGGAAAAACGGTCATCAGAGGATTAATCATTTCATATTCATCACATAAGAAATGACCGCAACAGGAACAAGAAACTAGCTTAGAAACAAAAATCAAACACCTAACACACCAACTAACCAGCAATCCCTGTGAACAAAAACAAAATGAATTAGCTCAACTTAAAACCCAATTGGAAAGCATCATATACAAGAAAACACAATTCATTATTCAACAACTCAAATATGAAAACTTTCAGTACAGTAATAAATCAAGTAAATATTTGGCTAATCTATTACAACACAAAAAAGAAAAAGCAATAATCCCATCTATACTCAATTCCACAGGTATAGTCACACATAATCCACAAGAAATCAATAATATATTTCATAAATTTTATCGCAACCTTTATTCCTCAAATTACAAACCCACTCAAACAGAAATGGACACTTTTTTTTAAGTAATCTGGACCTATCAACAATACCATCAGATTTAGCCCGCCTTTTAGATTCACCACTCAGCCTCAAAGAATTACATAAAGCTCTGCTCAAAATGCCAAACAATAAATCACCTGAACCAGACGGTTTTCCTGCAGAATTCTACAAACATCTCTGGAACATATTATCACCACTATTCTTCAGAGTAGAATCACCAAATCATCACTGGCACCATGTAGGTTCACCCCGATTTGGCACAATCCGGACTTCCAACTGTACAACACTTCTGTTCACTTTCCATCATGGCACTAAAAAGGAATCACTCACCTCCACCACTTAAATAAAATAACCAGTTCATATCATTCAATACACTTATCCAGAGGTATGGGGTTGGGAGAGACCAATTCCTCCAATATCAACAGCTAAAATCCATTTTTAAATCCAAATTCAACATATCAATAACACATTACAGCCTTCCAAATTAAGCGAAGAAATCTTTAAAATTACAAACCCCAAAAAAATATTTTCAAAAATTTATAAACTTCTTTCATTGTCAGACACCTCCATAACACTCCAACCTCAAAATGGGAAAAGGACATGGCTCTATCTCCCAACCCTGATTTCTGGATACAAATCAATAAAAACATCTTCTCCATGACTACCAATACAAATTTACAACTAATACAATATAAAACCATCCACAGAATTGGCCAGCCAGTTCTTTCATTTTGGATAACAGTCACAGAAAAACTCTCGAGTATCTTGGGCTGCAGAATCTCAGCATCCCCATCGCTCTGCTTGCTGGGAGACTTGACACATATCACAATCCCAACTAAACACAAAAACCCGTTATTGATTTCTCTAACTATCGCCAAGAAAATAATATTTCAAAACTGGAAATCCAAACATTCCTGCCATATCACTCACTGGACCAATTTACTCTCAGAACACATCTCAATAGAAAAAATAACAGCTTGCAAAACAAACAATATATCAGCCTTTGAGGAAACATGGACCATATTCATTAATCACCTAAAACTCCACCCAGAATCCAATCCAAATCAATAGCCAAAACCAGAGCCACGTACATGACCACATATCAGACCACATACCCAAACCAATTTTTTAAATTTAATTTGATTTTATTATTATTATTATTATTATTATTATTATTATTATTATTATTTTATTTTGTTTTTATTTCTTTGTTTTACTTCTTCCCTGCCCACTCCCTCTCATTCCAGTTATACATATATATCATCAACATGTATCATGACAGGCTAATTATTGTTGTTTAGAAACTAAATATCTTTATCATTATTGTTATTATTATTATTATTATTATTATTATTATTATTATTATTATTATTATTATTGCTACCACTACTATTGTCATTTATGACAGATACTATGAATTATACTATTATTATTGTTATCACTATTATTGTTATTCCAGATATTATCAAGTACACTATTATTATTATTGTTGTTGCTGTTGATATTATTATTGTTATTATTATTATCATTACTGATGCTCCTGCTGTTGTTCTGGTCCTTGAGTGTGGTGGCGGTGGAGGTAGAGGCAGTTGTAAGTCCGGGTAATGTCATATTTGCAGGACGTTGGGGGGGTGGAGCCATGCGGGGCGGGGGGGGGGCGCCCGCCTCTCTTGACTCTCCCGACTCTCCCGACTCCTTGCCCTCCAGTGGTATGGCCGGGTCCTTGACAAGAGCGGTGGGAGGTAGCTGGCCGTGGTACCTCCACCCCTACCCCTAACAAACAAATACTACAGGAGGAATACCCCTTAGCTGGTCTCAGCTGGTCTGGTCCCTGGGCTGTGGCTATGTTGCTGGGGGGGCTGGCTGTCGTGTGGGAGGGTGATGATGTCCTCCCCTCCTTGGGCTCTGTGTGTTTGGCTCCACCCCCCATAGCCATATTAAATTAATTTAATTGATATAAACTCAAAGTGATATAAATTAATATAAATATCTAATTATTTAACCCATTTTGCTGTTATTGTGGCTGCCTCTGCTGCTACCGCCGCCACAGTATACTATCAAACAAGACTATTATCATTATTATGTTATATTGTTGTATTGTTGCTTGATTTGTCTTTTATTTATTTTTTTCCTTTCCACTATGTCCTGTTAATAGTATCACCAATAAAAAAAAAATAAAATAAAATAAAAAAAAAAGAGAGAAGCTCAGATTACATTGTTATTTGTTTGTTAGGCTTACAACCCTTAGGGCTTGGTTGTTTAGGCTTGCCAAGCTTGAGGCAACTTCAAACGCTGAACTCAGTGCATCACTTAAGACCAGAGAAGTGGCCAACTGCAATACATGCCCCCACCCAGGATTACCACCAAAAGTAAGAAAGGCAAAACAACAAAGTGGCAAGCTCTTCCAACCTGCCTGGTGGCTACTTAGTCAGGGTGCTCAAAACTGAAACCTCAAGCTGCTGAAGCAGTTACCCAGTCAAAGCACAACTAAACAAGACAAAGCGAGAAATGATCTAACAAAAGATCACACACACTAACACATTTACTTCACCTCATGGATATTCAGATCCCGGACAAGCCCTCATTTGTTATGCCCCACCCTTGGTCGGCCCTATGGGGCGAACAACAATCACCGTTTACTCAATTTAAAACTCTTTAACAAAATAAAACACCTTTTTAAAAACACCCAAGCCCTGGGATTTATTGACAAAAACATACAAAACAACCAGGACACTTAATAAATGCTATTAACAATCAAAATGCAACAGGAAAAACTAAATAACATAATATCCCAGGCTGAGAGGCAAGAAAAGCAATCCACAATCAAGAAGCCTCTGACTGCAACAGGAACCTGGGTTAACCCTTCCTCCCTGGGCCAGGTGCACCTCATTGTGGACTGATTGTAGATGACCTGGGTGGAGCAACAGACAGCATCTGTGCGTAAGCAGCATATTAATGCTGTAGCTTCTGGAGGTGGAGCTAGTTTCAACTAATTTACACATAGACCATAAATCAACATTAAACAGCTGTCAGCAGGTGTCCTGACTCCTTGCAGGAAACAAAGGTTGTTTCCTTTTCCACTGAAGCAAAATGAAACTTTCAGTAATAGTTTTGGCCAATGAGCCATTGTTGGATGTTTACATTTTTCAAAATAGAAGACCAAAATGTAATTTTCTAGCTTTCTTTTTTTTCTGCTGTACCTATATCGTAATGAACCGTGACGCAAAAACTGAGGTACATACCAAACTGTGAATTTTGTGTACCGTTACACCCCTATTCATGACAGACTTACGTGATGTCTCACAATCATATATCAGAGTTTTTATTGACCCAAAGCTAACATAGGTGGGAGTAATGGACACAACGTTGGCTACATACCATAACCCAAGATTCTATGAGTTTAGGCATACTTGTTTTATTGCACAGCTCGGTACAAATGATGTATATAAAATTATTTTGGGGACCACACTGGTCCAGGGACCCCACTTTGAAAACCACTGCCTTAGTATTAGCAGTATAGCTGTGAATGTAGCAGTGGTTAACCAGGTTAGACTTCTGTGAAGGAGCATAAATGAGCTACACCTGGTGTCCATTGGAACCTGACCAGGCTCACTTAAGAGGAGTGACCTTTAAGGTGGACCACTTATTCTCATTTTAGTGACAATCTCAGCCGCTCCGAAACAGACAACAGAAAAATGTCTGACTACTGAGTCTCTCCCGAGTTGCGATGTACATCGCAGAACAAAAAGACATTGCACTGTCAGTTTTTTCCCCCCAATATTGTGCAGCCCTATCTCACTCCTTAGATCAGATATTAAGAAAGTGTCGTAGGACACACCCTGGTAGCCCACTGGTCAAGACACATGGCACATAACTGTAACATCTGCAATTTGATTCCTGCAGCTGACCTTTGTTGCTTGTCATTCCCCATGTCTCTCTCACCTTGTTTTCATCTTTCTACTAATGCTGTCATATAGGTAGTAAAGGCATAAAATGCCCCAAAAATATTAAAAAAAACAAAGAAAGCACCAAAGCTTTTACTTCAGACATTCTGGTTGCAAGCTCACATTTCATGTCTGAAAGCAGCCTTTTTTCCAACAAACTAAAGAACAGTTTAAAATGTAAGACTTTGCCCAGAAACTAGCATCTTGTCAATGAACTGACTGTCTTGCTCCCTTACTCAGTCACACACACACACACACACACACACACACATATATTGAGTGGCCCTGGGCAACAAGTCCAGTGGTGCAGCTATGCTAGCTGTGGATAAACAAGCAAACAAGCTCAGGCCTAGTGACTACCAGTCTCTTTACAAGGCCTCAGTCTTTTCAGCTGATCTGTTGATATTCCACTGGTGAACCATGCTACTGCAAGCTTGTATGTGTGTCAGTTCAGGAGAGAGAGAGGGAGTGAATTTAAGCGGTCAAGGTAAGCACTAGTTTGCAAAAATCATGAATCTTAAAACTTTAACCAACGAGGATCATTTCAAGAAGTTGAAGTTGTCTTTGTTAACTTCTAAATGTGGATTACAGTTTCCCTTAAGCAACATTCTTCACGTTGTTTGACAGTGTTAGATGTTCTGTATTTGGCTGTTTCAACGCTTTATTACATGGTGTGAAACTGTAATCTAAGACTCAGATGATCTTTGATCATCTAAACTCGGGACAGAATCATTCCTATACAAATACTGTTTAAATAATTTGCTTATAGTAATCAAGTAGTCTGCATACAGTGATCATTTTGCATCTTTTCATACCCAAAACATATGGAAAAAATTTTTAAAACTATGGCAATTATTTTTCTTTTTTTAACTTTTTTTTTAACCTTACTCACATGATACACTATGATATGCAATTAGTGGCTGCGGCACCATTATCAGGTGTTGAGGCACACCTCCACAGGGTTGTATGGAGGTGCAGGGTGTGGGTATGGGCGTGTTTATTTGTAACCACTGTGAAACTATCAGAAAATAACGTTTCATTTCTCTCATTCACTCGCTTTCTTGCCATCACTGCTTCTTCTCTTCACCCACTCTCTAGCTTGCTCGACCTCTGCACGCTCTCTCTCTCTCTCTCGTCTTTTGAAAAATGAGCCGGGAAACCGTCAGCAAAGCCTAACTTTACTATTAACATTATTAATATAAGAGAAATATCATCCCCTCTTCCTAGTAATGTTTTTGTCCTCCCTCATGGCAGGGTTGCTTTGATTTTCCTGTAATTTGGTGGGATCTTTTCTCTCAGCATTCTATCCAGAAATGTATGTATATGTATATATCTATATGTGTGTGTGTGTATATGTGTGTGTATATGTGTGTATATATATATATATATATGTTTTGGGGGATTTTTTTGTCGGACAGGAAGTCAGCCATTTTGGATTTCTTGCATAAGGGTTAGGGTTAGTCATTTTGCGTACACATTTGAGACCTTTAGGATGCGAAAAAACTCATGAAAATTTGCAAGTAAGTTTGTACTAGTTAGTATTTCGATTTGATATCACAAATTGGCTTGGGTGTGACACGTTGGCTCTATAGCGCCCCCTAATTACTTATACTATTTTTGAGGTGCTAGGGGTGCTCAAAAACTCACGAAAGTTTGCACATCCATCAGAACTGGTGTTACTTGACAAATGATATGGGTCTTGGTCTGAGATGTGGCAATATAGGTGAATAGTGCCCCCTACAATATTTCAAAATGAAGGCCCCCGCCTTTAAATTTGACGTAGATGAACGATATTTGGCAGGCACATGTATCCTGCAAATCCACAAAATTAAGACGTGCGATGAAAAGTTATCGAAGTCCTGACTTTTCTTGGAACGCCCTTGACGTGGTGTGCCGGTAAACTTGCATGTTTCGCAATGAAACAGAAAGTTATTGTAACTCCACTGGACTCTCCATTCTGCCCCAAATTTCACATGCTTGATTGGAGTCCAGGCTTGAACACAGCTACATGTCAAAATTGAATCATAGTCACAGCACCACCCACAGAGAACAGGAAGTCAGCCTTATGTGACAAACATCATCCGATTTACATGATGTGGTCTACACAGGATATATGGCAAATTGACATGTAATTAGTGTGTAATTTCTAGCACCACATAGTGGACACAGGAAGTTAACTCCTTTGTGCAACATCAGATATTCATGACGGTGCATATGCATATCATGCGACCTTCACTTATTGTATTGCTGCATTAATGACCCACTTGTGTAGCACCATTTACTAGCAACAGGAAGCAAGCCTTATATGACAAAGTTCCTTTGATTCAAATGAAATTTAAAATGCGCCGGTGTCGCGTTGAGTGGAGTATTGTTCCCCGAGGAGTAGTGCCATAGCAGAGGCCTGCATGGCTGCGGCTCCAGTGTTTAAGATCCCCATGTCTGTGTCGGACAACGCGGCCTCATCTCCCCCAGCCGGCGGGATAGCTGCCTGGCTCATCTCCACCGCCTCTCCCAGTTCAACCAGTTTCACATTTGCAGCCACTCTCTGTGTTGGTGTAAGAAAGCCCAGGTGTTTGTGATGAGGGTCCAGCATTGATGTGATCATGGGAGTGGATGACACCAACTCATCACACTGAACCTGTAAATGAATTATGAAAAAAATGCCTAAATAGGCAACGCAGATAAGAGACATTTATGTAGATGTAATTTGGCCTACTCCAGTCCAGTCATCATTGGTTATTTATTATGGAAATCCTGTCAATCAAATAGTTTAGCGTACCTTCATTCAGTTGCTGAGGGACGACTGCACTTTTGCCTTGAACTTGATGACTCTGGGCCCGTCTCCTTCTCTGCGCGTGAGATGGGTGTTGATGAGGCTGAAGGTGATAGGATAAATGTTGGATATGGAGACGTCCTTCTCTGCAGACATGACAGTGGTGGCACACTTCAGTGCTTTCAACACAGGCTGTGTGTCCTCCATCAACTTCCAGTGCTCCGCCTTCAGCTCCAGGACCCTGGCATCTTGAAGCTTGGTTACCGTTCAATCTGACAGGACAGCAACAACAGCCCACCACTGCTCCACCAGCCGATCGAACATCTCACAGAGTTCCACCGTGTTTTACATGATTGTATAAGCCAGTGGGTTGCCAGGGCCATTTGCTCCTGTTTTCTCTGCAGCGCTTTGCTTGCAACAGTGCTGTGATTGAAGTGGCTAACGAGTTTGCCAGCCACAGAGTAAGGATGCACGATATTGGGTTTTTTGCTGATATCCGATATGCCGATATTTCCAACTCATTGTAGCCGATTGCCGATACCGGCAATCGGCTACACATTGTGCGGCACCACACCAGACTGCGGCCAGAAAGTTGAGCCAGAGTCAACTTTTGGAGAAACGCACCCCGACATCACTGCGGCTGAAGGCTGCGGTGGCCAATCATAGCCAGAGATCAGACTGATCAGAGTTCTATACTCTGCCATGAGGGAGTACAAAGACGTTACTAGGACAAGGGAAGGACATTTCTCTTCGCTTGATAACATTAAAAGTAAAGTTAGACTTTGCTGTCTGCTTCCCAACTCATTTTATAAAAGATGAGAGAAAAAGAGAGCAAGAGAGCAGCTGTGGTCGAGCGAGCTAGAAAGTAAATGAAGAGAGGGAGTGCTGGTAGCGAGAAAGCTGGTGAATCAGATCAATAATACATTATTTTATGATTGTTTCACAGCGGTTACATTCTAGAGCACAAATAAACACGCCCACTACTCCCAAACACCTCCGCTGGACCCTGTGGCTGAACACTGTACCGTCTGATTTGGTCTGAATACGGCCTTACAATGAGTCTTTAAACGGCCTTTAAATTCACTTCTGACCTTGGTAACGGAGTAATATTTTTCACTGTGTTGTGCACATTTATATAGCCTGCATGAAAGATGCGCTTTTTGTCCATCTACAGAACATTGTAGTTTCACCACAGGAGACCTACGTCAATAACATCTGCCGTCACATGATTATGTAGCCCAGAGTAAGTGCTGTCAGATTCTCTTACCGTGATTGTCTTTTCCTAAGTCCGTATGGATTCTCCTTCCCATCTTTCCTTGACCTCATGACATTTTCCATCGAGGTCAAGGAAAAGTGGTTAGGAAAAGACGACAGGAGATACTTTTTGACCACAGCCATAGTTCATCAAATATATACACAATTTCTAATAAGTCGTCTCCAACGCCACATACTGCACACAGCAAATAATATTTTACTCAGTCACACAGTGTCTGATAATCCTGACAATTCAGATCCATGTCAACAGACCTCCAATAGCGATACCACGGCTGCTGCTCCCTCCATGCTCGTGGGGTGCGAGGGCCCGTTCATCGCTGCTTGCAACTTTAATTATTGTTATTATTATCATTATTATTATTATTCCCCCACATACACATACAACATATTTTCTCAAATTTTTTTGCCCAACAGGAAGTCAGTCATTTTGGATCTCGTGCATCAATTTTCATTTTTCAAACTCATTTGAGGCCTTTAGAGTGTACAAAAACTCACTCACCTACTTACATCAGGAAGTCAGCCTTATGTGACAAACATCATACGATTTACATGAAATTTACATGATGTGGTCTACACATGATATACAGCAACAAGACTTATAATTACTGGATGTTGTCTAGTGCCATATAGTAGACACAGGTAGTGTATATCTATGTCGGTTGCCCTCTGGTTAATGTATTGCTGCACTGCACTTTCACTGATTTTACCACTGAAATCTCAGTGCAGCAATAGTGCAAAAGGAAGTGAAGCCTAAATGACACATACTTCATCGAAAGTATACCAAATTTCCAATAAGTCATCTCCAGTGCCACATACTAATAATGTTTTACCCATTCACACAGTGTCTGATAATCCTAAAAATTCAGAGTCGTTTCATCAGACCTCCAATAGTGATACCATGGCTGCAGCAGATGCGATGGCCTGTTCATCACTGCTTGCAGCTTTAATTAGGTTATTGTATTGTTGAAGATTTGGGCATATATATTGGAGTAGAAAATAATAAAAAATTATAGGCTAAATCTCAACAAAAAAGGGTGTTTTTCACTGAACGGCACAGGATAACCTTTAGTCTCAGTTTACTTTCTTTTGATGTTTTATTATATTTTTTGTGTTGCGATTGGATTATGCTCTTTCATTTCCATTATCATTTCCATTATGCAAGTTAATCTGGCGTTCTTGTTGACCACATCTGAATGTGTATGTATGTTTATACATGCTTACATACAGTATAATTGCTGCCATTCTAACATTGTGACTTATTATCACTCTCCTGTTTTCTGTCCTTATTGTAATTGAATAGTTGGAGAAATTGTTCCAGTGACTCTCCGGAGGTGCCATACAAAGCCACCATGTCTGTGACTGTTCATGAGAATCGTAAATCCCGCACCAGTACGGGCTCCATGAACATCTCACTGTTCCACAAGCCCTCACATCCCGACAGTGTCCTGACCCACCTAAACACAATGAGGAAACAGTGCATGTTCACAGATGTCACTCTGTGGGCCGGGGACCGCTCCTTCCCATGCCACAGGTAAAGACATGGTGACATCCTTACTGAAAGTGGTGTCTTTACTGCCTAAAGTGTCAGTAGAAGCCCTAGAAACTACCACAACACACAATGAACAATCAACTTTTTTAGTAGCAATGTTGGTCAGTTGGTCGACCACTTTGGTCCAGATTAAAACATCTCAACAACTATTTCATAGATTACCATGAAGTTAGGTATAGATATCCATGGTTCCCAGACAATGAATCCCACTAACTTTAGTGGCTTTGAGAGAGAAAGACCGCCATGAAATTTGATTTTGACATTTATGTCCCACTCAGAATGAATTGTAAACACTTGTGTGTGATCCTTTGACCCTTGATCTAGCACCATCATTGGGTCCAAAATTTAATTTGTCTAATACTTTGGCTTATAAGTAAATACCTGCAAAACCAATGACATTGGCCTCAGCCTGAACTTTACTTTGTGTTTAGTGTTGATTAGCAACGCATAGCAGTGCCTTTAGTAAGTACTGCCTCACAGAGCTGTCAGCATAGCTTTAGACTCTTAGGCTTGTTAGAGGTACTTGTTACCTTCTTATTTTGCCTTTGGTTGTTTTAATAATCTGTGAGTCTTAGTTCACTGACAAAAACCCTTTGTGTCTTGCAGGGCAGTATTGGCAGCATGTAGTCGTTATTTTGAGGCCATGTTCAGCGGTGGACTACGAGAAAGTCTGGACAGTGACGTAAATTTCAGAGACAGTATACACCCTGAGGTACTACTGCTCTTAGTGAAGAGAATTATACTGTGTATTTCCCATTTGTAGTGAAAGCTTTTGTGTGCTTCAGACAAAATGCTACAGTGTTAAATAGCATCAGAAAGTTCTTTGGATGCATTCATAAGGTTGTGTTTTCCAACCATTTTTGTATAGCACCAAAACCAACTTGAAGTTAGGTCTGTGACCCTGTGGTGATCCAGGGTGGTTCAACAGCACGGCATGCAATTTTAGCAGAAGTCTTTTTTTTGTTTGTTTGTTTTTCTTTTTGTTTTTGTCTTCTTGAGAAAATCATGGTTTGTTAGCCTGATTATGTGTCAGCTGAATGGAGTAACAGTACCTGATGAACACAGAAAACACTTAAAATCAAGTTGTGGCAGGAAACAACGTTGGCCTTCAGCTGAGTCCCCTTACACCTTGGACTTATGAATGGAGTCTGGCTGGACGTGCCTTTAGATTGTATGATTGGTGGAAAACTACTTGACCTCACATGTTAAATGGCAGCCTGCATGGCAGCATGGTGACCTTGGAGAGCTTACACCAATAACCAAGACAAAATATTCATACAGATGGGTTTTTAACTACCGAGCATCAGCATTGACCCCCGGTCAGCTATATATGTTTGTGAGTGTGTGTATGTGCTTTTTTATATGTGTATATATATATATATATATATATATATATATATATTCCTTTCAAATATTAATACTATGAAGGATTAACTTTACAACTTAAATTAACCTCACATTAATTAGTTAACAAAAATAAATAAATACATTTTGCTGAGGACCAGTCTACATATTAACTAAGAAAACAAAATTACCATATTTCCTCTAGTAGTTGCTGGGGCCTTTTATTTTCCTGAACTACAGAGGGTACTAATCCTTTACTGGAAGCAGGTTTATATTCGAGAGAGGCCTTTATTTCCAATTCCCTCTCTTAAGTATATTTGCTCATATTTTAGTATGAAGCCTCCTTGTTTTCTGATCAGTTTCTGCTTGCTCTGTTAATTTTTGTCACTGCGTTACCAGTAATTATTATAATCCGCACCAGAGACTTCTACTGGCCTAGCCAGCCAACATCCAGTTTAGCCCTCTGCTATCTTGAATGGGGATAAAATAATTTAGTCATGCAGCTCTTCTAGATTTTCCAAATGTTATTGGACTGAATAGATCAAATTCTGATAGTGAAACGAATCATTTTGCAGGGGTTGTGTGAGTTTTGTTACATTAGTAATGTAATGATAGCTCAACAGGCTGCACCTGCAGTGGTGGTATCAGGTTGGTGGGTATTCATCGATGATGCTCAATATCTGTAGAGCGCTTTCTTTGATCTTAAACGTCAGATTTTTAGTTTTGATCTCCCCTTACTTATGAGTTAGTGATGGCGGGTTTCAGGCTGTTGCCTGTAGGTCGTCCTCCATGTACAGCCAGGCTGCTGCACACACAGATTCAGGGACGAGCCAGAGGACGACCGTCACTTAGAACCAGAACCGGAGCAACCTGCCTGCCATCAGAGAGAGACACACCAAGAGCAGGCTGAGCAGGCAGAGAAAGACCCGGGGAGACATGAGAGGTGCTGCTCGCTAACAGCTATGTGTGTTTGCAGCAGAAAGCAGGATGGAGGACAGACGTCTCACTCCACTACACTGCGCTGCGACTCTGCTGCTGCTGCAGATGGTCACAGAGCAGACACTTTCAGTTTATTATTGTAGCGTCCGTCATTCGACAAAGTATTGATAACACACTTAGTATTTTATAAATTTAACTTCATAAATTTCTTTTTAAAAGTTTTTTTATTTGAAGTGGGTGCTGTTTTATTTGAATGGGTTTTATTTCTGTTTTTTTAAAAAGCAAAATGATGGTGGGGGCGGTGAGCGCTGTATGCCCAACACAGTAACACTACCACAGCAAGCCTAGTACATATATTTGTCGAGCTCTAGTAAACAACACTGCAGATTAATGTTATGTCACATATGTAATAAAATTAGTCATATGTATCGTAACTGTGTATCATCATATCTAAATGTGTGAAAACATTTTGTATGAATACATCAAATGTTTGAATGTATACATACGTTTTGATCAAATAGATACAAATTTTTGAATGCATAAAAAATATCTGTTAGGGGATCTGTAGCTGTGCATGATTGTTTGTCAACAAATGAGGAAGATTTGCACGAATAATTTCCAATATGTGAGTGCATAAAGAAGATTTTCACGGTTTGCAGTTACAAAAAAGTTACACATCAGGTTTGTAGTTAACACATCTATCTGTTTGTGGGTGAAAAACGTTCACACAAAACTCAACTGTATGTATGAATCCCAAGTTTACAGCTACAAATCAAATATACAGTACAAATCAAACCCACAGGTACAAATACTTTTGTCCCACATTTCAAGCTGCCTCCTGAATAACCAATGGGGATGCTCAGATTAACAGATCATTGGACTAAACTAAATATCATTTCACTATCCAACCACAGAGCTGGGGGGCAAGCCTTTCTGGCAGTTTTTCCCTGCAGTCTGCCAAGGGGCAGATTGCTAGTGATGTGCAAAGCAGTTCTTTTCTCTGTACTGAATCACTAGAATCAGTTCATTTAAAAACTTTGTTCACTGAATTGTTTGGTGCTTGACCAGAGCTCTGACTGTGTAGTCCCACTCACTGAATTGAAACATGTCTGAACGGTGTGTATTGTAATGGCTAGCAGAGTAAACGGCTAATGCCAGAGGTAACAGCTAACCTTCAGTCTAGAAAAGCCTCCGCTAAACCTATATTGTATATCGTATTTTGTGAAGCACCTTGTAACTCTGGTTTGGCTACATGTGTATATATATTGTATAATATGTGCCAACCCGTGTTGCCCATCTCCATGCAGTTACCCTCATTACCCACAGTATAATGGTTTAATGTGTGGTTGACATTTAACTTTTTGCACAAAGCTGAATGCATGGCTTTTGCAGATCTGCAATGTACATTTTACTTTTTGCACACAGTGTATAGAACTGTCCCAAGGAAGGAAAAATATTCATGTGCTTACAACATGAATACGAATCCTGTGCATTTTATAAAAAACTGGGTTCACTGGAAGTTTATGAATTCAATATAAATCAGCAGTGTATCGCTATCTTGAACACACCACTGATTGTCATGGGAGACATGAATATCCATACTGACAAAACCCAAGCAGCTGACTAACTGTCACTTCTGTCCTCGTGTGACCCCAAACAGGTCTCCACCTCTCCCACACACAAAGCGGGCAATACTCTTAATCTGTTTTTGACTCGGAACTGCTTCAAAGCAAATCTGACTGTCACCCCCCTACATCTGTCTGACCACTTCATTTAATTCACGATCACCTTACCGGAACATCCTCATGTTCCTCCGCAATTGGTCTCCTTCCGCCACAACACCCGGCCCCTCACACCAACTCAACTTTCCAATGAGGTCTTAGCTACCATGCTTCCTCATAATGCTTCCTCTGCTCCCTCCGCCTTCCACTCTGCTCACTGCAGATGTGTTCACTTCGTTTTTTTTTCAACTCTCGTCCCACTCCCTGTGTGCTGGACCCAATACCCTCCAATGTTCTACAGACCATTTCCCCCCCACTTAACCCCACAGTCACACACATCATCAACTCCTCACTTACAACAGGTGTGTTCCCCACCACATTTAAGCAACCTCAGGTCACCCCACTGCTCAAAAAACCTACACCTACAACCAGGGCTGGGTTGACCAGCCATGGTTGAAAACTACAGACCAGTTTCACTCCTGCCCTTCCTATCAAAAATACTTAAGTGCATACTTGAGTCTTTAACAAAGTCTCTGAATTACTCTCTGAGAACAACCTGTATGACCTGAATCGGACTGGCTTTAAGCGGGGGCACTCTACCGAGACTGCACTCCTGTTGGCAATCATTGTGTTCAGCTAGAGCTGCTGGTCAGGCTCTGTTGCTGCTAGATCTGTCAGCTGCCTTTGACACAATTAACCACCAAATCCTCCTCTCCACACTCCTTGGTATCTCAGGATCTGCCCTCTGCTGGTACATGTCCTACCTCTCAGGAGGATCTTTTAGAGTATCTTGGAGGGGAGAAGTGTCCAAACCCCATGGCCTATCCACAGGGGTTCAGGAACCTTCACAACAACTATTTAGGATTTTGTTGCTATGCTGACAAAACCCAGCTCTTCATGTCATTCCTGCCAGAAGACCACACGGACTCAGGTCGCATCTCATCATGCCTTGCCAATATATCAGCACGAATGAAGGAACACCACCTTCAACTTAACCTCTCTAAGACTGAGCCTCCTTGTCATCCCAGTCAGTCCCTCTATACAACAACAGATCAGTATCCAGCTTGAATCTACTCAACTCATGCCTACAAAGTCTGCCCGAAACTTATCACATGGCCTCTAATGCTTGGTTGTGTCAATTTGCTCTGTACAACATCTGGAAAATTAGACCCCACCTGTCTGATTATGCAGCACAACTCCTGGTACAGGCTCTCATAATATCACACATGAGCTACTGCAACTTTTTACTGGCAGGCCTCCCCACATGTATGTTCAAACCTCTGCAGATGACCCAGAACACAGCAGCATGGCTGGTCTTCAACCAGCCCAAAACGGCACGTCATCCCACTGTTCATGTCCCTCCACTGGCTCCCAGTTGCTGTTTGCATCACATTCAAAACCTTGACACTCGCTTACAAAACAGCAACTAAAACAGCTCCCACCTACATGAATTCCCTCATTCAGGTCTACATTCTCTCCCGCTCACTATGCTCTGCCAATGGAAGGTGCCTGGTACCTCCACCACAACAAATCACTAGCCAGACTCTTCTGTTGTTCCCCGGTGGTGGAACAACTTACCAAACTCTGCTTGATCCGCAGAGTCCCTCTCAATCTTTAAGAAAAGACTAAAGACCCAGCTCTTTCGTGAACACCTCCACACTTGGACTGGAAAAAAAAAAATCTGCTTCTATGCACTCTATGCATTGCCTCTGTGCACTGCCTGTTGGCACCTACGTTTTATCAGACTCGGACTTAGCTTTATGGCACTTACATTGTTCTCTCTTGACTATTTTCTTGCTTGTGTTGTATCAGCTCTTAGAGATGCATCGCTTTGGATAAAAATGTCTGTTAACTGAAATTGTAAATTGTGAACATACCCCATTCCTTTAGCGAATGAATTACATGAATGAGTGTATCCCTGCGAAGTGATTCGGGTTGCTAACATTTGGCTGCAATGAGTCAACAACATTGGTCTTGGACAGCAATCTAGATATATGACATTATCTATATTGATATTATAGGCATAGGCTTACATTAAACGTTACTGCACGCTCTGCCATGCACGCATGCGTGCACACACAAAATATTACTGTTTTGAAAAGAGGACAGCCATAAGGATACACTCACTGAGTGGAGCACATATGTGTGTCGCCTTTCAAACCAGAGTTGTAAAGCGCTTCACAAAATACCATATCATACAATATAGGTTTAGGGGAGGCCCTTCTAGAGTGGAGGTTAGCCATTAGCTCCGCTAGCTGTTAGCTTAGACGTTAGCTCTGCTAACGCCAGGGATCATGAGGAATATACTCCGTTCAGCTGTGTTTCAGTTCAGTGAGTGGGACTCATAGGCCCTGTTTACTTCTGGTATTAACATGCGTCTCAGGTGATCGGATCACAAGTGGACAGCTCTAAATACAGGTGTAAACCCTACTCAACTGACATCCTAAATTTTCCTGCAGACTTGGCACAGGACCTTCCGTCCAAAGCTGTTAAACTTATTTGATTTGAAAGGCTCGCCCTCCTGACTCTATGATTAGGTTAGGGTTAATCTAAACATCCCCATTGGCTATGCACGAGGAAGCATCAAATGTGGGACAAAAGTACTTGTACATGTAGGTTTGAGGTGTACTTGTAGATTTGATTCATAGCTATAAACTTGGGATTCACACATACAACTCAGTTCTGTGAACTTTTTTCACCCACAGATAGATGTGTAACTGAAAACCTTTTTTGTAACTGCAGATCTTCTTAATGCACTCACACATTGGAAATTATTTGTGCAAATCTACTTCATTTCTTCCACAAAATGTCATGCACAGCTACAGATCTCCTTATGGATTCAAAAATTAAATCTTTGTTCAGATATTTTTTTACACATTCAAACATTTGAATTCATTTGATAAAAACATTTGTACACATGCACACATTTGAACGCATTCATACAAAATGTTTTCACTCATTCAGATATGATGATACAAAGCTACGATACATATGACCCTAATTGAAGCCCATAGTCACAGTGTTGTCATATGAGAAGACTACAACTTTTTTTTATTTGTTAGATAAGTTACTCATACTTACATCATATTTTCCATTCTTTTTCGGTCAGACAACTTCTTATGAACTAAGTTGTATGAGTCATGCAGAGCTTGTCTTTAGAGCTTGTCTTTGTCTTATACAGTTGTACATACTATTATGTCAACAGTAGCCACAATAAAAATTAATTGGTTAACTCTTATTCTTTACTCTCGCAGGTCTTGGAGCTTTTGCTGGACTTTGCCTATTCATCTCGAGTTATCATAAATGAGGAGAATGCAGAGTCATTGTTAGAGGCAGGAGACATGTTGCAGTTTCACGACATCCGGGATGCAGCAGCAGAGTTTTTAGAAAAAAATCTGCACTCCTCCAACTGTTTGGGGATGATGCTGTTATCAGATGCCCATCAGTGTAAAAGACTGTACGAGCTGTCATGGAGGATGTGTCTGTTACACTACGAGACGGTAAAGAGGATTTACATTCTTTTCTGGCTTTTTGCACAAACATTAAAAGACTGCCCCTCTTGTGTGGGATATTCTGGTCCCCCCCCTTTACACTTCAGATCATTTCACTGTATTGCCTAATTACTAAGTGCTTGCAACTGTGAAATGGTGGATAAGTGTTCTAAATCGATCTACTTAACATAGACTGTAAGAACTGAATCAGGCTGCAGGCCAAAGTGTGGGTGCACTTCAAAGTCCGACCAGCACAATACCGGTTTTGGCTGGTTGGATGTGGTTTCTGCTCCGTTTTAGTCTGGCAAGCAAAACAACACATGCTTATGCTGACTGAAATAGACTGATTGTGCAGTAAGTAAACAAAATACCATGTGTACCGGCAACATAGCAAAAAAACTAGTGATTCAGGCTGAATTTGAAAAAGAATTGTCATTTTTGCCAACACCTAAAAGCTGTCCAAAAATGACATTAAAGTTTGGCTACAGTCATATTTCAGTACATAGTACATACAGTACAGGCTAACTACTGAGATCTTGAAACGAGCATCATTGCTACAAATAGATCCAATGGGCAAGAAACACATGCTGGCAGATCAGACAGGTTGGAATCAAACCCCCAGAGTAAGCCACACTTATTTGGAAGAGAAAATGATGGATAACGTTATCCAAACTGTATATTGTGAACACCCTTCTGTTTACTTACTCACTTCATGGTTCAACATTGAACCTTTTTGTTTCTTGCACCATCAGACTTCATGGGTGCTGTGCACCACAGCTTAAGGAAACACATGCAAATAGACAAAGCAGAAAACATCTTTCATACAATTTGATAACATGCGCATCATTTAGAAAAAATGTTGCAAAGTGAGAAAACACAACCAAATACAGTAAACACGACCACAGTATGTTGAGCTCTAATGTAAATGATACAATAGCCAGATATACAACAATAAAACCCAAGTTGTAATGAACAGAAGTGTTCCTTTAATTTCTATTGACCACTTTTACGAATGCAGAACTTGCAAAACTGATGGTGTGACTTGGTGTCAATGATGCCACCCCTCTGTTTCTGTATTCGCACTTCTGTATCTGTATCTGTATTTTGAGAGAGATGTTGACTGAATAAACTTGAATGGAGCCAGCATTTAGCACTAAAGGCACTTCCAAATTGGCTTCAGCTTTTGCCATAGTTGGATGATGAAACTGAAACCAATATTGGCACGTGTGTGGATATGAAAGCATGAGGGGAAGTACTTTGTTTACTATTTTAAAACCTCCATATTTTAGTCATTTGATTGTATAGATTTAGCTGCTGATGGGCTTTTCTTGTCAGTAAATATAGTGAAATGGTGTTGGGTAATGAATTGGATCTGTAATGTATGAGATTTCAAAGATGACATAATAAGGCGCAAGCAAAAAAGCCTGAATAAACAGTTTGTCTGCACCCATGGCCCCCATCACAAACACCATAAATCCAGGTTCTTGTTTTTGCCAGATGTAGCAGCTCTAATCCTCCTCTACTTTACAATATATTGACGTTTCCATCGTTTTAAACATTGTTCGTAAACCATTTTGGAACATCAAACAGGACAGGAATGATCTTTCACTTGATTCAGATGTTATTCAGACTTTATGCTTAGTATGCGGTATCAAAACGATTGAGACATTTAGAAGTTTGCAGGTGGTCTCCCCTCAATCTCCACCTCCTCTTCATCACTCAAGTAGAATTAGCAGCTCTAATGAAATAAAGAAGAAGCAAGACATTTCACCAGAAGATCCACGTTTAGCCTATATTCTATCATTATTGACAGGTTTAATGTATGATGGGTTTTGTCTTCCTTTAGGTAAGAGAATCAGAGGATTTCTATAGTCTATCGAAAGATAAGCTGCTGGAGCTGATACTTAGCGATGAGCTGGAGATAGAAGATGAACAGGTGAGTGATCTTCTCTTTCCTTTGTTCGTTTTTCCCCTCCTTTTTTTCCTCATTGATAAAATTGCCATAGCTAAGGCTTCCTGACTAGCCATCCCACACAGATACAAGCTATTCACTAATTTCACTACCCCGTTTTTCTCATGACAATCTCAAATTAGTTGCCAAAATTGTTATCAAAAACCAGTAGTGCTTTCAATGAACGATTATCAATTTTTGCTTCCAGATGCATTTGTTTAGGTTGATGATGTAAATGTTGATTCTAGATATATTTGACTTGTGGCAGGTTGTGTTTAACTCTGTGATGCAGTGGGTACGGTACGACTTGGACGGTCGACGTCACCATTTACCAGAGTTGCTGAGGGGCATCAGGTTGGCACTGCTGCCATCTGAATGTCTACTGGAGGCTGTAGCCTGTGAAGAGCTGGTGATGGCCGACAAGAGAAGCAGGTAGGCAGGTGTTTGCATGAACAGTGTCAAACAGTATGGCCTATAAAATATTAGAAAACCGTGAAAAAAGCTCATTACAATATCCTAGAGCACAAGGTGACTTTGTCAGTCCAGAACCCAAAAACATTCCATTTACAGTAATATAAGAGCAAGGAAAGCAGCAATATAAGAGAACCTGGAACCATAACATTTTTGGCATTTTTGCTTTGAAGATGACTTCAACAATTTGTCGATTTTCAAAGAGTTGCAGATGAATATTCTGTGAATTGACAAATCGATTAATGGAGTGTATGTAAACGTTTGTTTGTTGAAACCCCGTAAACCATGTGACGTCTGTCCCTCTGTCCTTCACCAGCTGTTCCTGCTGTGGTTGCTGTTTGTTGCTGCTAGTTATGTAGCCTATCTATTGTTGTTGTTGTTGTTGTTGGTGTTGCTATGGTCTAGACCTGCTCCATGTGAAAAGTGCCCTGCGCTATATAAATAAAATTGAATTGAATTGAATTGTTTTCCTACTTGGTTTTAAGTTTTAAAATATATCACAAAACCACCAAATTCATGTAGGTACAGTAGATTGTGTGAGATAGTGTGAATGAAAGAAGCAATGGGTTGGCTTGATACTCCTTGTGTTTGGCCTTGATGAAAATTAAGTGTGTTTGAGACCAGACAAGAGTCTTGAAATCAAGTTGTGAAAAACCACAAAAAGTTTAACCTGTGATTGACTGCCCTCTTCAAAAGAGTGTCTATGTACTATGGCGATCACCCAAATTATAACTAATGATGGTTATGTCAATTAACATATTACGTAAAACATGGTATTTATAAACAATGGTTGAATGATGAGTTTTGTATTTCTTTGTCATTTGTATTATTTACATGACTATATGATTTGTTTTATGTATCATCTCAAAATCAGACAAAAATTAGATGTTTCTTTCTGTGCCTCTCCTCTCCTCTGCTCAGCAGCTCCTGGGGAGCTGAGAGGACAGTGGCCGGACAAACTGCCTTCACCAGGCTGACTAACAGCAGAAAATTACTGAACCAAAATAGTTTGCATATCAGCTCCAGGGGAAGAAATCAACAGTGTTTGTTTTTATTGGTTGATTGATACAGTATAATAAGTAAGTAATAATAACAATAATAACAAAAGTAGTATAATAACAATAAGTTCGAAACACATATACAGTGGGATATTTGTGTGATTAAAACAGCTGCCTACTCAGATTACACTTCACTAAATGCAACAGCAACCGTTTCGGTGCGTAAAAAAAACGCAGGCGATCTATGTGAGACTTATCTCGGATTCAGTGTGGATTGATTCATTTAATAAAATGGAATCGCATCTGTTCTGTTAGATAACACATTCTATTTGAATTAGCCACGGCCTCTCTCTCTCCAGTTCGCCAGCCGTCCCTCACCATTCAATTGGTGCTGGAGACGGGAGACTGTCATGTCCTCACACAGACACGATTGGCCGCAATAGTGTAGTGTGGCTCACTGAGCCACTTGTGTTTACATGCCCATTTACAGAGCCAGGGGTGTGTATGAACACCAGATTTTTTTTTCAGCACACACACAGAGCAGACAGTTAGCAGACCATGCGGAGATTTTCGCTGAATTTTACGAAGTGTATTGGATTAGAATCACTGACTTTACCTTTAAAGGAAACTTGTTTAAATTAGGACACATTAGTTGCTGTACTTGTTGATAGAAAATTAGGCTGTGCTTTTAGAAAAGACATTAAACAAATTAACATCAAACATCTCTCCAGTAATGTTTTAACTGTCCTCTGCAGGTCAATAGTAGAAGAGGCAATGCAGTGTAAAAAGAAAATCCTTCAGAATGACGGAGTTGTGACGAGTCCCTGTGCTCGACCACGCAAGGCAGGACACACACTGCTTATACTGGGAGGCCAGACCTTCATGTGTGACAAGATATACCAGGTAAAGGACATGCACACAATCCTTACACTTAGATGACCTATTTTCATGTGTGACAAGATACTGCATGCTGTATGAAATATAAGTATCGTTTTAGCTTTGGTTCAATTTCATATTTATTGACTTGTAGGTTGGTGTATTTAATCCTAGCTACCATCCAGGTTGAATTTGGTCAAATGCGAGACATTAGCTGTGCCTCTGTTCATTGCCTTTAACTCATATTCCATCAACAAATGACTCTGGTTGATTCATTTTTAGGTCGACCACAAAGCCAAGGAGATCATACCCAAGGCAGACCTCCCCAGCCCTAGGAAGGAGTTCAGCGCATGTGCCATCGGCTGTAAGGTTTACGTGACAGGAGGAAGAGGATCAGAGAATGGAGTGTCTAAAGACGTCTGGATCTATGACACTGTCCATGAGGAGTGGTCTAAAGGAGCACCCATGCTTATAGCCAGGTGAGTTACATGTTACATTATAGTAAATAGAATGATGACAAACTCACATTGTAGTTTTCTACTATTAAGTGTGGTGTCTTGCAGTATTCTTCAAGTCAAATTGTCTAATTCAAAGTATAAAACAAAGCCAAATCCTGAATTGCAGTACCAGTCAAAAGATTGGACACACTTTCTCATTCAAGTGAATAGGAGGTGTGTCCAAACTTTTGTCTGGAACTGTATATTTATATTCATCTTCATTAAAGGTGGCCATGAATGTAAATATTACCGTTTATCACTATTACCAGGTATCAACAATTAAGGGCCATTAGCTGGTGCTGACAATTATTGGCTGAATTTGCTGATAGTGGAAGTATACAGCTGGAATTTTGGAATTTTCTTTCCCTTGTGTGTACATAAAAACAACAAGGCATGGCCTGAGCTGATTCATGGGATCAGGTTTAACAAGTACTTCATTCAACATCCCCTCGAGACACATTTTACCCCGCTATCTACCTTGACCCTATTTTGGAACTATGGCTTGCTTTAAGCAATAAAATATGCTACTTCATAATATTAAGTTCTTTTGAATGTGAAGATGTATCACTCTATGTTATGAGCTCTCCATTGATTATGCTGCTCTGCTGTCACATTGATGCCCTTGTTTTTTGAAGTCTTACACGTGCATACACCTGATTAAAAGTCTGGTGACACATGCACTTCTAAAAAGCCAGGTCTCTTACACAAAAAATACACAAAAATTTCCAATTTAATAGAAATCAGGTATGACAGAAACATGTCAAGAACTACTCCAATGCATGTAAACTCACTGAATAACATTCTTTTAGGTGGAATAGCAGCTCTGTAACTCTATGCTCAAATCAAATCATTTATAGACAGAAGCAGGGTGTCACTCATTTTCACCGAAAGGTAACTATGTGCAGCCAGCACCGTGGCAGCAATAAGCAGCACAATGTCAATGCCTTCGAAGGACGCTGCAACCAGTTGTAGATGGGATGAATTTCTTCCTCCAGTACCATTTTGCTATACATCAAAGTAATGCAGTTGTCAATTATTGACCAGAGACAATAAACTAATTGTTCTTGTCTCTTGTTTCCCCCAGTTTCAAGATCATGTGTTTACCAGGATAGCAAGTGATTCAGACACTGTTGCATACATACAGTTGGCATAAGCAAAACATTCATTTAAAAAAAAAAAAAAAAAAAAAAATTGTGTATAGTTCAATACAAGTGACCAACATGAAAACAATCGCCTCTGGAGGTCTGTTGACACAGCTCTGAAATTTTAGGATTATCGGACACTGTGTTAACGGGTAAAATATTATTTCCTGTGTGCAGTACACAGGGCTGGAGATGACATATTGGAAATTGTGTATACATTTGATGAACTATTTGTCATTTAGGCCTCACTTCCTGTTCCAATGCATTTACCAGAAGGCAAATGCACTTTCTGTTTCTGCTATGTGGCACTAGAGAACATCCATTAATTACATGTCATGTTGCTGTATATCTTGTGTAAACCACACCATGTAATTTTCATGTAAATCAAATGACGTTTGTCACGTAAGGCCGACTTCCTGTTGTCAGTAGGTGGTGCTATGACTATGACTCAATATTGACACGTAAACATAGCACAAAAAGTAAGGAAATTTGTGTTTGGTAGATTATTTCTTTTCTTGTAACAGTGCTTCTTGGCAATAAATCTTATACCATTGGAAAGCCTGTTTATTTCCCTTTTTAAATGGTGCCACATTTGTAAGGAACATGCATTTGTTGGATGAGCAGCAGAGGAGAGTTCTCCTTTCCCTTTCTCTCATTGGCTGGGTAGAATGCACTCTTGACCCCTGACCACAACAATATGCATGAGTGTTGTGTGATTGGGAGTGGGTGTGCATGTGTGAGGAATGGTGTGGTTAACAAAAGGACAGGGGAGACATGTAACATATAACAAAAGAAAAGGGGAAACGTGTAGCATACAACAAGAAGAAAGTGGAAACGTGGAACATGATGACACAGACATGATGACTATGTCATTGACTGACAACCAAAACAAGGCAGTTGTTTGAGGAACACTTGGAGACTGTGGAGTTTCAGGTGTTCATTTATATGATTCTTGTGACATGTTGCACAGTTACTTTAGAATAGCCAAGGTGTCAGTTCATTGTAGCGGAAGAGTTGTCCATCAACGTACAGTTTACCATCCGAGATGACAGCTTTCCTTTTTTTTTTGTCAAGGAACTCTTTCCTAATAGGGAAAAGACTTTTGCGTCTCTCCAGAATTTCCAGAAGAAACTGATTGTTCATGCCAAAATTGGTTCCTCTCAGTTCCTTTCCTTGTTTTTTAACCAGTTTTGTGTTTGTAGTGTTAAAACTTGGTGATTATTGGTCTCAGTTGTTTGTGGCTCTTTTTTACAGCGCCGAAACAGTGGACAGGGTGAAATGAGATTTGGTTCACTTTGTCTGATGGGATCTTAAGTTCAGTGGTCAAGAAATCTTTCAGAGTTTTTTCAGGATCAGAGGAAGAGTCGTCCAATGGCTCTGGGATACCAGAAAAAATTACGCTGTCTTGCATTGAGCACGCTTGCAGATCTAGCACGATTTCTTTAATTTGTTGTCTCTGGTGATGACCACTATTTCCTCATTGGGAGTTTGGACGGATTTTTTCAACTGTTTGTTCTCTTTGGTTAAGATGAGGATCTGTTCCTGGCTGAACTCCAAGCTGTGTTTTAACCCCTGAAATTCTTTGTGTAGCAGTTCAATGAGGGAAATCTTTGCATCCAGAGCAGACAATTTATGATCTATGGATATGAGTGTGTCACTAACCTCAAAGAAGCAGTTAGAAGTTTCTGTCTGGGTGGCTTAGTCCGTGAGTGAGTCAGGTGAACAAGGGCGTTTGGCAGAAGGTGCAGAGGTCGTTGTTGAGTCCTTTTTTCCTTTTTTGCCCATTGTGCCAAGCTGGTCGAAACACTGCCACACTGCCTGTGTGAGACATGCGTCTCACACAGGCAGTGTGGCTGCTCTAACCTGTTAACATGGGCGCCAAAATGAAAAGCAAGAGGTTCCATGACGCACACGCATTGCTCATGCATCCAGTGTGTCCCAGGGGTCAGTGTGAATATTGTCTGATTTCTTTGGTCCTCTGTGACAGTAAACTGAATATTTTTGGTTATGGACTATTGGTTGGGACAAAATAAGACATTTGAGGACACTCCCTTGGCTTTTGGAGACAGTTATCAAAATTTTTCACCATTTGCTGACATTTTATAGACCAAACTATTAATCGAGAAAATAATTGACAGATTAATTAATGATGAAAATAACCATTAGCTGCAGCCCTACGGAACACAATTGTCTACTTGATCATGCTTGTCACAGTTAATGGCTGCCCTGATAAGTAGCTTTACTGTGAAATTATCAGTCACAACATAACTTAAATTCTACATTGTATATCAAAATAATGATCATCTATATATATTGACTTTCTGTAGTCAGAATGGAACCTCAACCATGTCAGAGGTTGACAATGTTGTGGCAGAAAGAGGTGGACAACATAGGAATCGGATGGTCGAGACACAGGTGTCAGATGGGGAATCTGTTTTATTTCACAACGGCTCACCAGACAATGTAAACAGAGAAAATTCCAACATTACAGAATGTGACATGCCTTTTTATACTGAAGATAGGCTATGTGTGTGTATGTGTTCGTGTTGCATGACAAGTCTCATCCTGTTTTACCAGACTCTTTGGCATCCTCAAATTCTGAAGAAGAATGGGACATTTCTCAATGTCACTAAACTTTGGACTTTAACCAAATTTGAGTAGGTGTCTCTGCAATATGTGTGTGTGTGGCATTCCGCCTCTTTCCCAATATCTCCAGGTGTCTCCTGTTTTGGTTTGTTGGACTGACAAACCATAGGTACAGGTCACCGTGACCTGGCACTCATTCCAGGTCACAGTTGTCTGGCCATCATTCTCCCACAACAACACTATACCATGTTTAATGAAAGGCCAATATCAGCAAACCAATACATTGTCTGATGGAGGATTTCCTCCACCTAATGTGGGTATTCTCTTTTCCAGGTTTGGCCATGGTTCAGCTGAGTTGGAGAACAGTCTCTATGTTGTTGGGGGACACACAGCCATAGCTGGTGTATTTCCTGCCTCTCCATCTGTCTCCTTAAAACAGGTAAGAAAAACATTGAATTTTTATGAGAATAGTCTTTAGAAAATACAAAGTCAAGTACGAACAGTATAAATGTACATGTTAGCTAATGCCTGTTAAAACATGAAATGAATGAAAATGAATGTCTGTGTAATATTTTCCTAGGTTGAGCGGTATGACCCTCTCAGTAATAAATGGACTATGATGGCTCCTCTAAGAGATGGAGTCAGTAATGCAGCAGTTGTCAGTGCCAAACTAAAACTCTTTGTTTTTGGAGGGACCACTATACACAGAGACAAGGCTTCCAAGGTTGGTGGTCATTAAGTTCTCTTAAATTAACTCTGTCCTCACAACACACACCTACGTTTTGTTTGTGTGTGTTAATAATGTAATGTAAGATATATAAAACAATAGGGTTTCTGTAATAACACATTCTACCCTGTAGCTGTCAGAAATCTCACAACTTTATCCAAACCCAATTCTCTGTCTTCTGTATCTAGGTCCAGTGCTATGACCCTGTGGGGAACCGCTGGAATATTGCAGCTGAATGCCCCCAGCCATGGCGCTACACGGCAGCTGCTGTGTTAGGGAGTCAGATCTTCATCATGGGTGGCGACACTGAATTCACTGCTGCCTCTGCTTATAGGTTTGATTGTGAAACCAATCAGTGGACTCGAGTGGGCGATATGACATCCAAACGGATGAGCTGCCATGCTGTGGCCTCAGGAAATAAACTGTATGTGGTTGGAGGTTATTTTGGGACACAGCGGTGTAAAACATTGGACTGTTACGACCCCACGTCAGATAGTTGGAACTCCATCACCACTGTTCCTTATTCACTGATCCCTACCGCCTTTGTCAGCACATGGAAACACCTGCCTGCCTAGGTGGGAGACACTAGGAGCCAGTAATTCCAGGTAAATTCTGAATGAGTGGTTGAAGGACTGACACTAACAGATGTTTGCTGATAAGCTGTGTTCAGACTATGTGATTTTTGAGACATGAGCTGTTGTGCTAGCTGTGCTTGTGTGTGTGTGGAGACTGTGCTGTGTTTGTGTGACAAGTGACAACTCTGACCCTGAATTTATCAGGAACTCCAGTTCTTTCTGTTGTTTCCCTCCAGTCACTGTCTTTTTTCTCTGTGTGTTCATGAATTGGAGTCATAAAGCACTGGATTAAGTGCAGATTTTTAAGTTGTAAACACCAGCCCACACAGATGCATTGTATGTTCTTTTTTCCAGCCTTGTTATGGTCATCTGTCACAGCTATGTCTGATGGAACAATTTCTCTTTTCATCAATACAGTCGCCACATAATCGGCTGTGTTTACTCTCGCTTTACACATGTAAACAAGACCTGAAGTGTTATTTTAGGCTTCGAGTCTATTTTCTTGCATTTCTTGTGAGGGTGCTGCTGCTCTACCATCATGCTCCTTTGTGTTCAGTCTGAACACACCTTCAGATGTATGCATCAAGTTTAATTTGGCAATATTTAGACCAAATGCCTTGTGTCACCCTCTTCTTTATTTAGACATTTCACAATGGAACACAAACTACCACATAATCAAGGCCCAGTGTTTTTATTAATTTTAGCCCCAAAAAATACCTGGGTTATTAAGAATATTCTGCTGTAAGTGTTCAACTTTGACTAGTGCACCACCGCCTGTGACAGCTAACTGAAAAATAAATCTTATCTGTCATGTGTTGAATCTGAGCTCAGATTCCCACTCACTTAAATGAAAAAGAAACTTTTGACTGGTACTGTACATGTTTAATTATTGGTAGTGAAAAGTCAAACTGAAGCGACAAGGTCTTCAGTTAATTGCAAATTAATAGCAAATAGCCAAAACTGTACACACACTGCACTGTTCATGGCTATACTGCTAACTTCATACTCTCTGGTCGGGTCACGTCAGCCTCACTGACACACGCACGTCCTCTCTCTCTCTCATTCTCACTCTCTCTCTCATTCTCACTCTCTCTCTCTCTCTCTCTCTCAACTGCACACTTACTATGCATTGAACTATTCCTTAAAGGAGCTACGCTATTTGTATAGCACAATTTTGTTTAGAGTGTATAGCCGGCTTTCTATACACTGGCAGAAACTATGGTTTATATTCACCAAGACAAAGCTGTGCTATAAATCACTGTCAGTTTAAAATAACTAAAAATGAGCAGCCCATATAAGAAATTATCGGTTTTTAACATTAAGCACACAAATCTCTCTTTTGCTTAATTGAGTTCTGACTTCACAGCCTGGTTTCCAGATCCCATTTATGGCAGGAAGCATTTTTTAGCATTTTTTAATGATAACTGATTATGGAGCCTGGCCCTTTATCTCTAGAAAAAGGGTTACTGATGGTATTGCTTCCCCTCAATGAATTGCTCAGTGGTAAACCAAACAGTACCTTAACTTATTTATGTCAGCTGGCATTGCTGCAGTGTAGAAATCAAATCTCAAGTCAAAACAAGCACAGAAATCTAGACCATTAATGAAAGATTTAGATGTTTCCTTACTTTCAGTTTATTGATGCTGTGACATTTTTGAAGAGCTGATTAAATTGTCAAATTTAGTTTGCAGCATTATACCACTTCATCAGAACTACCATTTTGTAGGCTTGTCCTTAGCTGAAACTGCATCACCAGTGGGTTTTCCAACCATCAGACTGGGCCCCTCGCATTTTCCCGTGAATCAGATATACCATCAGAACCTGTGGGCCCTCAATCAAAGATCTAGAAACGTCCAGGCGTTGCAGCTCTAGAAAATTTGGTATTTCTCTGTCTCTATAACATTAAATGTTCATGAGAACATAAGAAACAATCAAAGCTAAAGTCTCGGGGGCTGTCATCCATGTCCTTCCTTACTGATTTACCAAGCATCGCCTCACATATAGAAACTGTTTTTAATGAGTTGTGCTCCATTTAGCGCACACCTGAGATGACCTACCAAAGTTATTTTGATTAAAATAGCAAAATTTATGGTAAGTCTTACCCTATCTTCAATTTGTCCTAATGTTGCTAATGTCCTAATGCTTGTTTTAGCCATGACTTGTGCTTTATGGTGGATAATCCATAATTAGAAAATATTTAATCAAAATACTTCTGTGTTGATCATCTACCACTTTTTGTTTGTATGTTTTTGTGAACTGCAGCCTGCCCTGTCTGTTTCTGTGGATGTCCACCCACATCCTGGAGAGCATTCGTGACTTGATAGATTTGTGCTTTTTTTAGCCTCATTATTATCTTCTTCTCTTGCATGTTCACCTCTTTTCTCCTCATACTGACAGACAACTCCACCTCAATCTAAATGGCAACTCTCAACTGTCAGTCAACTCTGAGCCACGTGAGCTCTTTTGTGCTGAACTGACATTGACACAACACACAGCTGCCAAACAAACATTTAGTAGCCAAATGTCCAATTACTTTTGAACCCATAAACTTTGGGCACTATATGTTAGTTCTTTCTATATTGACAACAGTGTTTCCCTCAGGATTTTTTGTCAGCAACAGTTTTGTTGTGAGTGCGCAGAGCCTATGCGTTTCCAGTCACTCACCACTAGCTGCAGCCAGCTGCTCAAAGTGGAAAAAGTGTGCATGGTTTGCATTTGTTGTGATTATTATGTACAGTGTGAAATTTCATCATTTAGCAGCATATAGGGGGAAACACTGCATAAACCTATTCAGATAAAAGCATAATCAAAATAATGTATACTGTTAAACACAGGTTGTCCTCAGGAGTACATAATGTCCAATCTACACTGAAGTAAAACAGTTAAAAGGCTTTCATCCCGAAGTTATGCTCTTTGTCCTCTAACCTGTGCAGTGTGATGGCAGCATATAACTATCTTCCATCCATATCTGCCCAGCATTGCATCCTCTTCCACATCGTCAACCCCCTTCTTCCTTTTTCAACCACCCCCACTCCTTCAAAAATTCATGATGCGAAATTGGATTCCCAAAGCTGCCTGCTCCCTTCATATCCATCTTGTCATTTCCTTTCACCATCATACTTGCAGCTCCTGTATTTCTGTCTTTCATTCCCCACTTGTGTGCGCTTCTTGTGTACTTCAAACATTACAGGCATACATTTATGTTACGTCTTACCCTGTCCTCAATGTGTCCTAATTTTTCCTTACCTTGTCTTATTTTGGCCTTGACTTGTTCTTGGTGGTGGATAATACTGGAAATTAGTACCACTTCCAGCACTCAGAGCAGTAGTAACAACCACCTCTCCCATGGGTCTCCGCCGGGCTGGCTAATTGTGCATTGACTTTTCAGAGAGGGCAGTGTTTGCTTCACTTTGTTTTTGTGGTTATAATTTATTCATCATCAAAATAAAACATGAGGCAAAAACTTTAAATTAAACTAAGAATTAAAACTGATTTTGCTCATACTATTATTGTTATTACTCTATTTTAACAGTAAGGAATCAGTGAATTGCACATATTCCTTCGACAAAGTCACAGTCCTCTACAATGCAACTCTACCTCCCAGACTTCAGTCACGTAAAAATAAACTGAGAGATGCATGCAACCAGATGTTCTTTGCAAATTGTCATATTCATGAGCCAATGGGATTGGTCACAGCGTCCATACACAAGACACAGACCAGCACAAAATATCTTAACACAGAATATCGCTGACTTCAGCACATAGTTGCTAGTGACAGATCAAACGTCGGAATTCCAACGGAAAAACAATAGCAAGACTCGTATTATTGTTATTGAATGGTCAATCAGAGATGGTAGCTGTTGCAACAGTTGCTGTACTGTTTATTTTCTGAAACTATTTTAATTCATTTACTTTTTATGAATGTAATTTGGATCATTTATCTAAAGCAGTTTTCAAAATCTGAGGCGCACCTCCCCAGAGGGGCCTAAGGGAGTTAAATGGGGGACGTGGAGGGAGAGATGTGAGGCAAGAGCCAAAATTGGCATCAATACTGGAACTCTTGAGTCATAATTCAGTATCTCTGAACACACTAACATGTTTTAGTATTCAGTGTGACTTACTGCTAATGGAACTGCAAATTGCTATTTCAGCATAGTTTTAGTAGTGCCAATTTGCCAAACTGTAAACAAATATGGTCTAAAGAAAGATATCTCAAATTGTAGCCCACAGCTAACTCACTGAAATGTGTACTTCCAGTTTATATCTCCAAAGTATTATGGGAACTGTAATTCCAAGAAACCAGAACAATAATGGGGATGTTAAGTCTGATCTGTTGGGGCTTGGTTAGGAGCAGGTTTGGCTAACAGCAATAATTTAGGATGTTCAAAGATAATTATTAATTATTAAAATCAATAAAAATATGAATAAGAATGAATAATGGGGCACCACCCTGGGGTCAAGGACCAATAACCAGTGGATACAGTCTCAAAAAGGGGTGTTCACTTTAAAAATGTTAATATCTGAGAGACATGAACAGTCACAATTGACATTTTATTGAAATTTCAAATGGTGCACAATACAAGCATATATGTCGATAAGGATGGTTAGACATCCAGCAGCGTCAATGTTTATACTAGTGTGGAAAGTGTGAGGATATCCGCAGTACATATTGTCCACTATCAAAGAGAAACAAAGACAGACCACAGAGGCAAAGAGGCAAACCGCCAAACCAACAGAAACAAAAAACCCCACATGAAACAAAACTATATCATAGCACGTTGCAAACTCAGTGATACTGGGCACAGCGAAGGGGCACTAATATGAACCCCCGCCATAGATGGAAAAAAAAGGCTGACATGCCACGAACCGAGGTGGTGATACTGAGAGGTACATGTAAACTTCTGGGACCCTGTGCCCCATCCTGACATGTCCCTTAGTCCTGCCCCCTAATGGCAGCTAGGTAACGTTCCCATTTCAGATTGAAACTCTCCACCCTATTCATGAGTCTGTATGACAAGCCTTCCCGACATGAACATTCATAAGGTGAACAGTGAAGGTTTGAATCAGAGCACTGACTCTCTCAGCCTTTAAAACAACATATATACAAATAATACCAAAACAACTTCTCTTTAAGGTGTAACAGAGTTTATTAACGTTAGCAATATCAATAAACAATCAATAAACATCATTCAACTACAAACTATCAAACACAAGAAACTATAAACAACAAGCAAGCAAATGGCACGTTTAAGTGTGTGTGTGAGAGGAGGAGCATGATGGCGGACGTGACCGACGTGGGAGACTACGTCAAGCGAGAGTTCTGGTCAGGGGAGGTGACCGCAAGATTTACACAGAGACAATTGCTAATGGCGTCTGCCAGCCTAACACGTGTCTCTGAGAATAAGATAGCTTGAGGACAGAGCTAAGCTCTGCTACCAAGTTATGTGCTCACCAAATATGTGGTGCAGGAGCATATGTGTGCGTGGTTAGTAAGAGGAAAAAGGAGTGAAAGCACCAAAGCATAGAGAGATCCTAGCAGCCATGGGGAGACGCAATGACTGCTTTTTATCACTCAGAGATGCAGTGAACGGACTGTGATCCATCCACCATGGTCGCTGGACTTTTAATAAATAAAATGAAATTTACTGGCTTCACACATGGCAGCAAACTAACATAAAACAACCCAACAAAGCTTGGCGAAACACAAATCCGCTTTAGCATGATGAACACAACCAAAAACAAGCACCAAACAACACTAATACTTCTACAGTATTAACAGCAGTAATAACCAGACTCACAGTCCGTTCACTTCACAATTAGTTAACTTCAATGTATTGCTTAAGGAAGCGAGCAAAGTGTGTTTCATTCCGTCTTTCCGGTCTGGCTCAGTTCCTTGGGGCTCAGATGGTGATAGGGCCGTCTTCCCACTCTGCTGGTGGGTTGTACGGCAGCTGATCCTTCTTGGCAGAGTTGCGGAGAAACAGTGGAGTCAACTCAGTTGAAGAAAAGCGGGTTATCCTTCTTCTTCACTTCTGCAGGAAAGGGTGA
Source organism: Thunnus albacares (assembly GCF_914725855.1). Classification (NCBI taxonomy): domain Eukaryota; kingdom Metazoa; phylum Chordata; class Actinopteri; order Scombriformes; family Scombridae; genus Thunnus; species Thunnus albacares. The sequence goes on from NC_058112.1 coordinate 699,427, forward strand.
CAGCACTGGGTTGCACAACTGTCCTCTGCTTCAGATCCAGTTACTTGCTCGGTTGAACACAAAGAAAATCTCTTCTCATCCAGCGAGGTTGAGATTGTGCGGCCTAGTTAGAGTTAACATACCTACAGGGGTACCTCCTTATGGTAGCCATGGGAACAGCTGGAAACATGGTTTTGGAAGTGTCTCAGTTGTTTATACTGTTGGTGACATCACAGCTGGGGAACAGGATCCCTCATAGGTTCTGGCTGGTCTCATCCGATGGTAGCTGAGAGTTTGACTGGATTTCACTCCTGGGTATGAGTTGAGCAAAGCATGGTGAGAACTGAAGTCCGTTTTGGACTCCTTTTGTCCGACTTGGTGCCATTTCTTTGTTATCAGGCTGCAGTTTATGACTTTGTGCAAGCCTGCCTTTGTCTCATACACGGGGCATATGACGCCCAACAGACATAAGTCGTGACGTTTCGACTGTTTCGGGTCCAAGCCAGTCCAAGGTTCTTGTCTTTTCAACAGTGTTCCTTGTTGTTTAAATAGATCTGAGTCCAAAAAAAAAAAACAAATTTATGGTTAGTTTCTCAATACACAGTTTCACTAACGTAACGTTACAGCTATGGTAACTTTACTCTTGCAACTAACATTACCCTTTTCAAAGTTCATGTTTATTTTATTAGCAGCTTGTTACTGAGTAATGCTAACTAGCTTAATGTTAGGTTACTATGCTAACATTTGTGTTTGTATAATTAGCTTACATGTTTTTTTAGACTAAAATGCTAGTTGTGTGTCGGCAGCAGTCCCAGGCAGGGGCGGAGCTAGACTCTCTGCACAGAGGGGGCGAAGCATTCTCAAGGGGCCCTTCTAAAACAGTCATTTTAAAATTCACAACTGTAAAATAGCTGATATATCCTATCCATAATCACAAATTGTTATTGAGCCATGCAGGCCTTTGTCCAATGAAACATACAGTGAAGCCACTTTAAGACAAGCTTGTTCTGAAGAACAAAAAAGAAAACATGTTGCCAGCTGTGTTCAAATGTTTCAGCACTAAGGACTGGATGTGATGCTCTACATACACCTACTGATGAACAGTTCAGCATCACCACCAATAGACAGCGACAAACCAGGTGCACTGTCTCAGAACCATGTCTTTCTTACATGGGAATAACATAAATTTAAAGTAGACACAGCTGTCTACAACACTACAAGGCCTATTCAAGTACAAAGTTGAGAGTCTACAACACCACAGGCAGTGACACAGACAGTTGCTGAGATGCAGTGAGCATGGACAGTCTGACTGATTTCTTCATAACCAAAATTTAAGTTGTTAAAGACTAATTATGGATGTTTCAATCACCAGTTGTTGTCCCTGCTTAGACTGCTGTAGTTTAGTGTAAAGTTAGTCAAATTGTGTATTTCTCCATCCTCCATAGAACAAAATAATCCGAACAGTTTCACAAACTTTGTACATTTCACGGTCCCTCTTAAAAACTTCATCCTCCTCTTCTTCATGGTGGTAAACCTGCCAACTACTTTGTCCTTATTAGTGTCAGTGTCCCGCTCAACACACAGCAAAGTGAGGTTGGATAGTTTGGCCTCATCCACGCACGAACACAATGGCTCTTAATAAGTTCCCCTATTCCTTCTGCACCCGCGGGGTTGCACGCTATGTCCCCAGTGGGGCCCCTACTGAGCGTGGGCCCTCTGCCCCCGCGGTCGCTCCGCTTATAATCCCAGGAAAAGAGATCTGACAAGGAAGAGAGAAAAAGGCAAAACGGGATCCCTGAGCTGCTGCCTCGCCTCTAAAACAACGGACAGCTGCTTTCCATTAATTTCCTTCTCCAGCAGGAGGAGACAGTAAAGGAGAGGAGGAGAACGAGTGAGAGAGAGAGAGAGTCTGTGTGTTGTGCAAATTCCTCTGATAACCAGTAAATTCATCAAATTCAGTGCCCTATATCGCTATATTTTCCAAGTTGACCCCATGACACCACTTTGAGTGACAGCCCCCTCATTTGCATAATAAAGCAGAACTGCATAAAGAAATGTAAAGAAGAAATTACATAAATAAGAAATACATAAATATGTTTGGAGAAATAAATAGGAGGAAAAATGCAAAGGGAAAGTAATACAGGGATGGCATATTTGCGCGGCTGCCAGTGTCACTAATGAGAAGGAATTTCTGATTCCTACATATAGAACCTTTTAAAAAAAATAAATAAATAAAATGGAAAGTAAATAAATAGGGGACTTTATGTGCAAAGGGAAAATAGTACAGAAATAAATGCATAAATAAAAAATGAATAAATTAATCAATAATGTGGAAGGTAAATAAATTGGGGAATTTATACAAAGGTAAATAAATACAGAAGTCAATTAAAACAAGTCAATTGTTACATTTTATCAAGAATTAATGCCTACATTTATTTTAATATTATTTTTGGTGCATTTTATGGCATATTAATTTATTTATTGAGTCATTTATTTATTTACTTTTATTTTTTATTTTGGCAGTTTCAGGCCTCCTTACTACACAGCAGATTTGAGTTTATCATAGACATAATGGTATCATGTTTGCCAGTCAACTAAGCTTCCTCTTTCCTCCTTTCCTCTTATCTGTTCCAGGTGTTGATTTTTTTCATCCACTGAGAAAGGACTGCTGGCTGGAAGAGAATCGCTGAGACGCCATCCTGCAGCTGGCCGGGGGCTGTAGCTAGATACAGGACCAATCCTTTAAAACAACTACAAAAGACCACATTTAACTTTATCCAAGCTGCACCTCACAGACTCTGAATCAGTCCTGAGCAGTTCAGCTAACAAACCAACAGCACATCACCCAGGTCTTAACATATATAGAGAGAAATATTCTCCACATGATGCTTCCTAAATAATGTGATAATACTTAAACAGACACTTTGGTAGACCTGATGGATGGACATGTGCTTTGTACCACTCATACAAGCCTATGAGTGTTTGTGTGTATGTATGTTTCTTTAATGTCTTTGTTAGTTAAGAAATCCACTACTCAACGATTCCATTTCTAAAGACATAAGCTGTAATTGCATGAAGCGCTGCCAGATGACATTTACATACTTAAATGGTTTCCCTCAAAAATGCAACAGAACAGAAATGAAAGCCGTAAATGTGATATCCAGTTCTTAATAGATTGCACAGTACACATGGACTACATGTACTGGTATTAGGACCACATTTGCACCAATAGAATTTAAATGAATGGACTGACTTGGAATTTTCAGTCCCTACAAGAGAGCAAATTTAAACTGCCATCTGTATCATCTACATTAACCCTTAAATAGCCAAGCACATATAAATATTTTTGGAAAGTTAATTAATTGCTATTTATTCTAGGACAAAATTACAATTTCATGGTTTTTTTTTGGGGGGGACATTTATTTTTCAATTTACACTCTGTATCTCCCGAGATACATTGCCCATTTAGGGTATAAATTTAACATTAATTGTTCATGTGTCAACTTTTTACGTATGTATTTACGTTTTGCATATGTAATTTTTTAAAAAGTGAAAAAAAACTGAACAATATACTGAAAAATATATAATTACGTTAAAAAAATACCACCAATCGCTAAAACTGACCACCTAACTATATGTAATATTACACAAACTCCTGTGTGTGTGTGTGTGTGTGTGTGTGTGTGTGAGAGAGAGAGAGTGAGAGAGAGCAAGACAGACGTCACCATACTACATATCATGTATTATTGCAGACAGAAACATACAATTTTTACACATTTCACACAGCAATTTGAAGAATTCTCCTAATCATTACCTAAACATCTTCCTTCATTTCTTCTGGTTTGCTCCCTCCTCTGCCTCATCACTAGAGCTGCCAGTAAAATTGGCGCTGTTGCCATCCTTACTGGCTTTCTGTATACAGCTGATCTTCCTCATTGGTTCCCTCCTTTGAATCTGATCAGGTGGCAAAACTACAGATTTCACCTGACTTTCTTGCACTGTAGAAACTGTTGACAGAAATTCCCTGAAAACATGTACACTGGTGATTTAATCAATAATACACATTTAAGAGTAAAATAAGTGGTAATAAATATTTCACACCTTTATATTATTATCTATATAGGCCTCAAACATAAGTATATCTGTGAGTGATTATCCCTGTTTATACCCCCATCTGGGCAATGTATTCTCCAAGATACAGACATTCCATGCTTCATTATTAAAGTTGTGAAAATAGTCATTTTTTTCCCAGCAAGAACAATCATCCTTAAAAAATATTTTCTAAAACAAAATCCCTCCAAAATATAATGAATATGAAAAAATAACAACACTTACCTCATGGCCAGTGTCTTTGTCCACATATGCTGACATTTTGGATTTTGACTCTAATGATGAGTAGATCTTAAGATGTTGGCACAAAGTCACATGACCTGAGTACTTGACCCATCCCCCCTTCAGTGTTTTTATGAGATAAAGTGCAGCCACTTAATGCCCTTCCCTCCACAGTCTGTCAGATGACTGTATCAGTGTCGGGAAGGTTACTTTTGAAATATAATAGGTTACAGATTACTAGTTACCCTGTTAAAATGTAGTAAGTAATGTAACTATTTTAATGACTTCATCAAAGTAAAGTAACGTATTACATTTGATTACTTTTCTAACAAGTTTTTTAAACTGGGCATTAAAGCTAATTTAGGCACATACTGCCAAATGAATGGAGCCTTGCTAGACATAGAGACAGCTCCTTGTAAGCCAGCACATATTCACACACACACACAGCTGACAGACGCAACAGCATCATTAATCAAGTGTATGGATAGAGGCACACTGGCACCAACATGCTCAGTAGCGTTAAAAATGAAACTTGAACATAGCCTGTCATGGAAGCCTTACACACGTTCATGCACACACAGAAGCAGCAACATCAGCATAAAATCCAATTGTACAACTAACAAAAACTATACCCAATAAACAATAATTTTGAAATAGGCAATAGGCTACTACAGTCAAAAATTGAATCGTAAATTAGCTTACTTTTGATGATTACAGCAGGAGACAACGGGACTTGGTGTTGAACACTGAAATTATTTCATTGTAGCCCAGTGATTCAGTCACATGCTGCTGCTGACGGGGAAAGGGCTGAATTAGCAGCCACGCACGTGTCGTTACTATTTTATGCGCTGAATTCTCTTCCTCTTGCTCCTTACAACATCTTTTTGTGACAAACTTAAGCAAACTGCTTTGTTTCACCATGTCGTTTATCTTTACCTACATTAAAAGCAGCTTACTAGCAGAAAGTAGGCTTCTATTCCTCTGTGCAATGCGCAGGCTGTACACTGAGTGAAAGAGGAGGGGCTGTTTGCAATCTGGCATTTGCGAAATGCACTGCCACTAAAAAAAATCTGACCTATCATCATCATATGGTGCACTCGAATTTGTCCCACGGCTTTTTCTCAGTAACTGTAACAGATTGCAATTATATTTATTTTGTAATTACATAACACTGTTACATGTAACTAGTTACTAGCCCAGGATACAGAAATTAGTAAGAGTTAATTATTAAGGGTTAAGAAAAGTCAGACTAGGAAGGGAGACCCATTTTCCTGCACATTAGCCACGGATTTACTTCAGTTAACCCCCACTGCACCAGAGAATATTTTGCTATGTGGCAAATTTCAAATCTACAATCAGCATTTCATTAGAAATTTTTTTAACATAGGAATTAAATTAATGCTGTTCTATTCTCAGTGGAATAGTGTGGTATTTTAAGTTGTGGGTATTATTTGCCTGTTGTTTGTCATAGGAGAGGCCCAGCAGCTGCATCAAAAATGTTCTAGCAATGACAGCAGATTCTGTCGTAATTTCCATAAGAGAATATGCAGTTCATACAGTAATAGCTGCATGGAGAATATGTAGCATAGTGATTTGGCTTCAAAAACAAATGGATGAATATGATTTGATAGTGTTTGATTTTTTGTTAATTAGGTTATTTTGGCCAGTGTTGGGGAAGTGAAAAACTGTTCCATTACTAAATACTCGTTACCCTCCTTATCTTAAGTATAAGAATTTATTATTTTTTCAGAGTCAAAGCAACTCCTTTCAAATCTACTTTTTAACTAATAAATGATTCAAAGCAAACCAGATTACTAATAAGCTAGCATTTTTTAAAACCACAAACTCACTCAGACTACACACTAGGAAAACGTCTCGGAAAATCAGCGGTTCAATCCCCGGCTCCTCCAGTCTGTATGTCCAAGTGTCCTTGGGCAAGATACTGAACTCCAAATTACTCCTGAAGGCTGTGCCCATCAGTGTGTGAGTGTGTTTGTGTGAATGATTAGAAACTTGCATGGCAGTCTCTGCCATCAGGGTATGAATGTGTGTGAGTGGCATGTAGTGTAAAGCGCTGTGAGTGGTTGGGAGACTAGAAAGGCTGCTATATAAAATGCAGTCCAGTCCATCTAATATAGGGCCAATATCTCGAATGTGGAGACCCAGTAACAGATTGCTGCTGGTGCCTGGTGGAGCCTCAGTAGCCATGTACCCAAAAACCTTTTAAATTACAGCACTGACTTGGCCTTGGCTTATGTTTGCCTTTCCTTAGTGCCAGAGGCTTAATAGTACTTTGCAGAGCTCTAAAATTATATTTTCCAATAAGTTGTACAATGTAAAATAATTACAAAACACATTTGGGAACATGATCTGTCGATTTAATTAAAATGCATATATGGCAATTTCACATCTCAAGTTGCACATGCACTCCTTTGTATTTTAAATGGCATGTCTTTGTGTTGAAGGAACCTGTGCAACTGAAGCAGTAACACTAGAGGTCTGGCTCTGGGCTACTGGTGTCACATCAGTCATAGGAAGGTGTTTTATTTCAGACAACATGGTATCTGATTGTGATCTTTCTAGAACAAATATGAGAAGCACAGAACAGCCTCATGTATAGTGTCCTGCAGAAACAAGTGTTGTTTAGTAAGAAGCTGAACACTAAACTGAATTGTAGTGTTTTTTTCTGTAACACCTATGCACTTTTGATATTTATCAGTACATTCCTTAGCAATGATTTCTCTTTGTCTCCTAAATGTAAAATATTTTCTATATGCTACAGATTATACCAGCTGTCACAATTTTAAAAAGTTGCACAAAAATACATCAGGAATGTTTCTGCAGGACACAGATGCATCATGGTTAATACATGGTATTGTCTCTGTAGAACTGTACAGTATTTGCTGGTGTTGTTACTGAGCTGCCATGGGGATACGATAGACTGTGGTAGAATGTAGAAATCTGAGTTTAATTTGCTTTGAGTTTTTTCAATTTCCTGAGGATTTCAGCTGTTGCACAGATGTTCCATGCTCTTTAGTATGTTCAAACAGGTTTTTTAGAAGTGCGGAGGAACTTGTTTTTGAAAGAATTGATGATTTTTGAAATGATTTGGGAAAATGTAAAAAAAATATCTTTTCAGAAAAAATGTTACCTACCTTATGTTTTTACTGGTGAAAATAAACTTTGACTGACTTTTTAAACTTTGGTCTTGTTTGCTCTTTGCTTGTATGTGTAGAGGAGAATGGCAGGTTCCATGCAATCATGCAGGAATAAGCAGAAATCATGTCTGTAGAAGCAAGACGTGGATGCAGCAGAGTCAAGATGTTCCTCTGCATTACCAAAAACAGGAATTGCTTCCCATATTATCATAGCCACCTGTGCATGAAGAATGAATACTTCAGCACTTTTAGTTTTTGAAAAATCAACTTTCAAACATTCATTAGAATTTTTCATATTTTAAAAAATGATATAAAATAACTGGAATATGCTAGAAAGAAGAAAAGTCATAGCATAAATGTCCTTAAAGAGCTGAAGATTTTGATATTTGAATAGGTTCTGTTCTGTTCTGCATGTTCTGAAAGTATGCAGAAATAGTGATTGAAAAACATATGGAAGAATAATAAATAGCTTTGAAGAACAATAAGAACAGCAGACTTGGTCAAGAATGTAGGGAAAAGTCCCCTCGTTACTTCAAATGCAAACAGTACAAACCCTCAAACAACAGGACCAGCGCCTTCTTCAACCCCCCAGGAATGTTGACCTACAAGACATCAGTGAGATTTCCAAACTCACCAGACCATACACCACATCCAGCAACAATCAAGATATAAAAAACCCCTAATCTCCTGCATGGCACCTTAACCAGAGCACTGACCCTGCCACCTTTGACCTTTCAAGCCCTTAAGAGCCAGGAACATGTAAAAACCAATGCATACTTCAGTGTGAGCTGATAGCACAATTTGGATAAACATCACCCCGACACTTGCTATTATAACTCCCCTTGAGATTAACACACACACACAAATGTAACACATGGCCTTGAACCCTGCCGTTTTCAGTCAGATCAAGGAGAACAAAGGACTGAAAAACCCATGGACTCTAAAATGTAGTTGTAGATTTTGTCTAAGGACAATTAATATTGTATGCAAGTATGTGTGTGTATATCACGTAATGTGTAACTTTTATTCCACTGCCTTTTAAGCCTTTCACAATTAGCATCACTTTCAGCTGGGGCACAAGAAGGGGCTGGATTTACCTGCTGATTGACAGTCTTAAATAAAAATCTAGGGTTATATTAATGGGCAGAAATAAGTTCTGAAAAATGGTGTGTTCTGGCATCCTGAGCCATATTGTTATAGAGTAATAATAACTTAATAATATTGTAATGTCGTTGGAGACAGGATTTTTTTCATCTGCACTATGCTTTCCTACATTCCCTTTTACAGCTGCAAATAATGTCGTTTATCCAAGGCTGCTTTCATTCTGAAGGCTTAGACCTAACCTTAAGAGGTGCAATAATATTTAGTGAAGACAAACGGATGAGGATGAGGGTGTGGGAATATTCAGACAGGTGGACGCTTTGACTATCAAACAGTGTGCAGAACTTTGAGATGCTTTGCTCATTAAAGATGCGAGTGCACGAGGAGCAGGGTGAGACAGTATTAATAACTGGTGAATCACAGATAAAAACTATATATTTGTGATCGGATACAGACATATTCAGTAATTCCATGGAGGATATTTTTACACCCAGGGTAAATACAAGGTCCAACATGTGACCATGATTATGTGTTTGTCCGCACACATACTGTTTAAAGTTAAAAGAAGTAGCGACGTTTAGCAAATCAGTAGCATGAATTACTGGAGTCATCAACATGGATATTAAAATTGCCACAAAGAACAACTCTGTCATTATTTAAAACAAGTGGATAAAAATTCAGGGAGTTCTGCTCAAAAGCTGACAGTTGGTTTTGGTGTTTAAAAGTAAGAACTTCAAGGAAGAAAATTCATCACAAGGTACTTGTGATTTGAGGTTGTTCCTATAAACACTCACTAGGCCGCCACCACAACCACTGACCCTGGGTTGGTTGAAAAAGTCATAGTGTGGAGGACACAGTTCAGCAAGCTGGCTATGATCATTAGTTTTCAACCAAGATTCAATCAAAAACATAAAATCCAAATATGCAGACAAAATAAAATCATCTAAAATGGAAGTCTTACTGGATAGAGATCTCACATTGAAGAGTGCCATTTTAAGTGTATTTGTGCTGGGAGCTAAAGTTGATGTATTTGTCCAAATCTTTAATAAATTATTCATATTTCTAAATGGGATGTGCACATATGGTTGACAGACCTATGTGTTGTGATTATAGGAATATCAAAACTATGTGAAACAAGACTTCTTGAAGATTTTACCTGATTGTACAGCAAGATCAACATTCATAGATAGCAGAGAAGACCCCTGTAATTTGGGTGAAGGCAGTCGTATTTAAAAAGCTCAGTTCAATTATGAAAATAAGTAAAATTGTCCACATAATGTTTTTGGTATTGCAGTAAGCTTTCAACCAGATATGGAGCTGGCATTAGTGGCTGAAGAAAGGGCCAGAGATGACATATTGTTTACCGAAGAAAGTCTTTGAGTATCTCAGACTCTTGTGATTTTATGTCATTTAATTCGACATGTGCAGCGACTGTAGAAATGGAGGGGACAACATTTTCTTGACTACATTTTGGAACAGCACCGGTTATGTCCCGTGCTCTGGCTCCTGGGAGGCAGAGAGGTTTTCCTTTAGGAAAGGATACATGACAAACGATGGATGATCTGACCACAAAAAGCAAAGAAGGCCCCTCAGCAGGCTCAGACTGGCAATCTGGTAATTCTGTCAAATGTCAGATTGGTTGGCCCACCTAGTGGGCCATGTAAGAGAAAATTGAATAATAGATTTTCATTTTATAAATCTTTTGTATGTATGTCACAAATGTTTTCAAACTAAGGGGTCAATGTTTGTTTTTAACTGAATGTGATGTAATGTCATTGTCATTCTGGTATACATGTTGGTGAAGAAATCCTACTCTTAGGCTAGTTGAACTCTTGAACTTGTTTCTATCTGAGGGTTATTGACTGACCATGTGGTTTCTGTGGGATCATAGTATGACCATACTTGTTTGTTAGAAGGTGTAACAGTTTGTTTAAGTGTCCATTTAGGGACCAGACTGTTTTTAGCTTTGCGTCTGGAGAGGTATAAAACTGTCTGGTCTGTGTTCGCAATCTTTTGAGAATGGGCAGGCTTTAGGGAAAGGGCTGGCTGAACAACCTGCTTTCTCTCCAAAAATACAAGATGACTGTATTTTTGTTTTGTGTTTGGACATTTGTATAATTGTTGCTGATTGTGTAATGGATTGTACATCATCTACAACTGCTTCAACAAGCTTTCTTTATGTTTCTGTGTGGTTCTTGGAAACAATGAAAAATTTCCACCACAGCCGCAAGGCCAGCAATGTGGGAAAAAAAAATTGTGGGAAAAAAAATTCAACCTGCCAGCCACAGCCTACTTGATGTTGGAACAGGCCATCTGACTGGGGGCTCGGTTCCAATTGTCAATAGGCTACCTATTATTATTATGGAATTTTCCATTTTTAGGGGTTACAAATTGGGTTACACTGAGTCAAGCCTGGCCCTTGAGGTCACACTGTAATTCGTAAGCAGGAAGGGGACATTTTCTCCTCTCTTTAAGACTCCAGCTGTCTGTGATGTTTTGGGGAAACAGAAACCTCTCTGATAGAGGGTAAATCAGCATTGCCATGGTCACCAAGGTCGGAGGAGTGCATAGATTCTATTGACACAATCACACATTCAAACCAAAACAGCTGAAGTTCCATGCAACGTGACCTAAACTGTCACGGGTAAAATGCAGTTCCTTGTTTAGAAACTAGTGAACCAATTAGACAAATTTTTCATATTGTAGGCTGATAAAGACTAGGACTCAGACCTTCAGAGGCCAGAATGGAAATAGACAGCATCGGAGCAGAACACTCTGGTGTTTACTGTTTTCAGTTGTCCTTGATCAAGTACATCAATAAACCTTTTCAGCTTTAAGACATCAAAGGCTCATATCCACTTTTCTCCACCGAGGTGCTGACCATCACTCCAAATATCCACAACACCTATATTGTAAGGCAGGTGTAGGAAGTACTAACATCATCCTTCCCCCACCCTTTCAAGTGGATGCGTGCATCCATATGACGTTCATGTCAGAGGTCAAGTAGGAAATAATCAAATCAAGACACAAAAAGTGGAGTTCAAATTGAAAATAAAGCTAGCCCATTTAAATGGGTAAAGGTTCACTCATTAACATTCTGCCACCAAATGAAGAGGAGGAGGAAAGAGTCTGGACAGATGAGCAGGCTGATTCCAGTGGAGAGCAGAGGCAAGAAGAGGAGGCCGCTGCCGAGGACAAGTGAAAGGTGCATGAAAACCTCCCAGCAGGTGATACTGCTAACGTTAGTTCATGTTGTGACAGTGTTAACAGCGGAGCTTAGACCTGACCCTCACCATTTCGCAAGTGCCATGCGAGCGCAGCTTTTCAACTTTACAATTAATCACGAACAGATTACGGAGCACTGCATCTTGAAGCATTCATGCTTATGGCTACAGAAAAAGACATTCTTATGGCTTTGGACACTGATGGAATAATTGACAGGATGGCAGTGTTGGGACTTAGGAGCAAGTTTGGTTATTAGCAATAATTAATAATTATTTTTGATAATTATTAATGTGAATTAATAACAGGGCACCACTCTGAGGTCAGGGACTAATAACCAAACAGTGAAAACAGTCTCAAAAGGGATGTTCATCCAAGAATGTCAACATCTGAGAGATATTAACATTACAGGATGACCAGTGAAGGTTTGAATTCAAGCACTGACCCTGTCACCAAGCTGTTATCACAGTATCTATACACACAATCACCGGAAACTTCTCTTTAAATACACAACAGAGTTTATCAACATTAGCAGTATCAATTACAAATCAATAATGCGTCAATTAACAAATATCTATCATACAACTACAACTATCAAACACAAGCAACAATAAACAATGGCAGTTATAAACAGCAACACTACAGAGATGTATACGTGTGTGTGTGTGTGTGTGTGTGTGTGTGTGCGTGCAGGGGATGTATGACAGAGGAAGGAGGAGGAACAAGATGGCAGACGTGAACCACATCGGGTTACGTCACAGGAGAGTTCCGGTTAAGATGGTGGACGTGACCGCCGTGAGATTTGAATAGAGATTTTTGGAGTTTATACCCTTGGTGACGTCATGGCCGGGAAAAGGAAATCCACAGGCATTTCTGGGTCTCGTCCAATGGGAGCTGAGAGTTTGACTCTGCCGGATTTCACACCAAGGTGTAAGTTGAGCAGAGCATGATTGGAGTTGAAGTCCATTTGGAGTTCTTTTGTTTGACTTGGTGCCTTTCTTGTTGTCAGGCTTTGTGACTGCATGCAGGCCTGCCTTTGTCTCATGCACATGGTGTATGAGGCCCAACGGCAGAGAAGAGTGCACTGATGAGACATCTTCTCACCACTTAAGTTAGAACATGCTATTATTTTCTATTCCCTACTGAAGGCTACTGTGCTATGTTGTTCTTTTAAATGATGTCAAGGTGAGAAAGTTAGTATGGCTCAACTGATTAGTGACTCTCAGTCCACTCCAATAGGGTGCAGGCATGCTGCTTGTCACAGCCTGACAGTAGCAGTGAATGAATGTTTAAATAGTGTTGGTAGCATGAAATCCTGACAGACAGAATAACTAAAAGTTATAATTTAATCACTGGCTCATCAGATCATAACCTAACCCTATGTGCCAGAAAACTGACTAATAGTAGATTTAAGACCACAGCAACTAAGACAATGATCCCTCAATGCATACCCAGAGCTAAGCAAGAAGAATTTACCAATGAAATTAACAGCTTGAACTGGGATGATGTACTGTCCTCTGATGATCTGGACTATGGCTGTGATACTTTTACTCACAGAATCAACTCTGTGAGGGAAAGATTTAATGTGAGGATACAGATAAAATCTAAAAATAAAAACAATTTACCGTGGTTTAGTGAAAATTTGTGGAAACTAATGAAATCTAGAGATGCTGCACTAAGGAAGGCAATTAAAACTAGAAGAGACACTGACAAGCTGATTTATAAAGGTTTAAGGAACAAAGTTATCCAAGAGCTAAGAGAAGCTAAATCTCGTTTTACTTTGATTTTAAACTCAAAGTACAGATAAAGTTAATTGAATATCATTTTACTGTTGCATCTGTCTTTAATTTTTTTTTTCTTGAGTCTATATATGAGTTAGGAAAAAAAAATACAAAAAAGAAACTGGATGTTGTTCCTATAGATGCTACAGGCCAGGTTTTCGAGCTGGTAGAAACTAATGAATTACAAGTAAACAAAATCATCAGCTCCTTAAAAAGCTCCAAAAGTAAAGATGCTTTCCAATTTGACACTATGTTTGTCAAATCATACAAAGATATTTTAACTCCCCCTATTGCTCATTTAATTAACTTGTCTTTTAAACACAGCTCCTTTCCTGATGACTGGAAATGTGCCATTGTCACGCCTATTTTTAAATATGGAGACCGCCTTGGAGCCAGTAACTACAGACCAATAAGTATACTGCCAGTACTCTCAAAGGTTGCTGAAAAAGTTGTCATTAAACAACTGATAACATTTCTTAATACAAGCAATTTTGGTCCACATTGTATGCAATTTGGCTTTAGAGCAAATCATTCCACCAAAAACTGCTACCTTGCACTTAATAGAGCAAATTAAATCAAGACTTGACAAAGGAGGCGTAGTTGGTGCTGTATTTTTAGATCTGCGTAAAGCATTCAACACAGTCAATCATGATGTTTTAATATCGAAACTCTCTAAATTTAACTTCTCATCTAGAGCACTGGCATGGATGTCTTCATATTTAAAGTTGGTGACACACTGTCCAGTAACATGAAGTGCACAATGGGTGTTCCACAAGGGTCAGTATTATTTAGCCTATATATTAATGATCTCCCTCAACAGGGTTATGACGTAGAACTACAAATGTATGCAGACGACACTGTTGTGTTTACACATGCAAAAACAGCTGAGTTAGCTGCTGCTAAGCTAACAATTGCATTGGAAAGGATTACACATTGGCTTGATCAATCATGTCTGAATCTAAATGTAAACAAGACAAAAGGTACGTTTTTCTCTAAAACTATGGTACAACCTCCTAACGCTATGATATTTTCATCAAAGGTGAAAAAATTGACATAGTTACTGATTTTAAATATCTTGGTGTGACACTGGATCCAAATTTGAACTTTAAGAAACATGTTAAAAAATGGTTAAAACCATGAAGTACAACTTAGCAAATTTTAGACATATTAGAAACTGTCTCTCTTTGGATGCAGCCAAGATATTTATGCATGCTATGATTCTTTCCCATATGTCTTATTGCATCACATCTTGGGGGCAGGCTAGAGAAACAGCCATAAAACTTCTTGAGTCCTTATACAAACAAACTCTAAAAACTCTGGACAAAAGAGCTTTGACAATTTTAGATTATTCTCAAATTTGTGCCTAATTTGTAAGATTTTAAATGTTTTGGCCCCTCCTCCACTATGTGACTTTGTGTACACTCGCTCAGAAAGTTCTATTAGATCCTCCAGAATATCCTCTATACAAGATTGTACTATACCATTTTGTCGCACTGCCTTTGGGTGGTCAGCTTTCTTTGTGAAAGCCACAACTCAGTGGAATGCCCTACCTGATGAAGAACTGTAGTTCAATCAATACATTCAAGGCCAAATTAAAAAATCTACTAAAGACCAATCAGCTGTGTGACCACTGAGTCTAGTTTACATTATTAATTTCTAATTGACATTGTGGGTGTATGTCATGTGCTGTTGTGTGTAGCTTTGTATTTTGTATTTTGTATGGTGTGTTCTGTGTGTTTAGTTTTTTTTTGCTTTGTACTGTTTGTTGTTGTGCTGTTGTTTGATTGTGGGGGACTACAGATGCAAATTAGCTTTGAGCTAACTCCGGTGCAGTGCATCTTTAATGTTTAAAACTGCACACTGTCCCAATCTATAAATCAAATCAAGTCATTCAGCGTATGAATGTGTGTGTGAATGGGTGAATGTGACTCGTAGTGTAAAAGCGCTATGAGTGGTCAGAAGACTAGGAAGGCGCTATACAGGTACGGGCTGTTTACCATTTATTATCATCTGGATGAAATTGATACATTTGTGGACTTTAAAGTAATGATTAGGTGTTTTTTCATATGACCTCAGATTTGAAGTCAAATAACTGTATTCCAGAACAATGACATTCTCCTTACGACATTCTAAAGTCAACAATAGTTACCAGCTCATCTCCGGGTTAGCTTTTGCTAAAATAAACAGAAAACACAGCCACATTCCTGCCCTCAGGGCTTGTCCGGAATTCAGTGATGATGTGCGGACAGTATTAAAATCAGTAAAACATAATAGCTCCATCCTCATGAGTTTGCTAAGTGTGCAAATGTCAAATCACTAGTTTTAAAGTCCAAATGTGTCACATATACAGTATGACGTTTTGACTGTTAAACCAATTACATGATGCTTGAGTTGCATAATTGTATGTGTTGGCGAACCAAGCGAACTTTCTGCTCTAGACACATGTGCCAAACAGTACATCTTTGAAATATCAAAACACAAGTCATTCACCGTCAGTGAATGTTTAATGTCTTTTGCCCACTGACAAGTGGCAGAGATGGAGGCAGCTATGTGTGACACCCCCTGTCACACTACTGGTAAACTCTTGTTCTGTGTGCAGCAAATTTGTCTTTTTCACACGTGATATGCTCACACAAAGCTTGAAAGTGTGCATTCAAACCCCAGCAAGCTTAAGAACCATTGCTGCATTAACAAACTGATCATATTAATGTTTCATAGTGTAAACAACCACACTTGGGCGGCTGTGGCTCAGGAGGTAGAGCGGGTCGTCCACTAATCGGAAGATCGGCGGTTCAATTCCCAGCTCCTCCAGTCCGCATACCAATGTGTCCTTGAGCAAGATACTTAACCCCAAATTGCTCCTGATTGCTGTGCCATCAGTGTGTGCATGTGTCTGAATGATTAGATTTCCTCTGATGGGTAGGTTGGGACCTTGCATGGTAGCCCCTGTACCCATTCAGCATATGAATGTGTGTGAATGGGTGAATGTGATTCATAGTGTAAAGCGCTTTGAGTGGTCGGAAGACTAGAAAGGCGCTATACAAGTACAGTCCATTTACCATTTACTTCATTAAACTTCATCCATTGGTAAAACAAGCTTGTAATGTTTACACATTTAACTTAACTGTAGCTCCACTCTCTGTTATGATGCAGAAAGACTTGAAAGTGGGGATTTGGGGAATATAAAACCCTGATACAGACACAAGATTGTTGTTCTCTGCTTATGGCCAAATGCACCCTTTTAACTACACACAAAACCTATTTTTTAAGCGACTGTTTAATGTACAGACATGGATCTGGATGGCATTTTTGTCATTTCTAAATTACCATGAAAAAGCACAGATGGATGGTAATATTGTCTCAAATGTGAAGATGCTGGCAAAGTACACCTTCAACTGTTTTTATGCACACTGGAATTCTATGGAGGAAATGGCAGATGCGGTAGTGGAACACTGTAGTCTACTGTGCAGGGAAAAGAAGATATTAGTGTTTCAGAAGACATGGAGCTCTTCCAGAAAAACCTTTTAACTTCCCTCATAATTCACCTGACAGCATTCTGAAAGTAGCCTCATCAGCAAAGTCTCTATATCAATTACTAAAGAAAAAAAATGAGTGAGGACAAGAGGAAGCGCAAGAGAATGAAAGAGAATGTGAGGTGGAGAAAGAAAGAGTGAAAAGAAAAAAGGTGAGTAAGACTGTAAGATGTGATCTGAGGGTGAAATAATGTCAGGTTTTCTGATGTGTAGCTGTTGGGTTAAAGATAGTGGAGGAATTTGTGCACTCAAATAGCTTTATGATTTAATGGGGGAATTATGAGTTATTATTCTGCACAACTCCAACATGAAATTATTCGTCCAGCGACATAACTCATATTAGAGTAGGTATAATAATAGGGAAATAGTCCTTGTTGGCCACACAAGAGAGGCCAATTAGAATTATGATTGTTATTAATCTTATTTATGATTTTGCAAGGGTATAGGTCTTTTAGGTTATGTGACTGAGATGCAAGCACAAGAAAACAAGTTCACTTTAGTTACATACACATTTATTACTAATACTACAGCTATAAGTACTAAACAATACAACATTTTACAAATAAGACACAAGATAGAAAGAGAACTGGTACACAAGGCTATGGCTAATGAATCATTCGAATGCATGATGCAATTATCTATTGTGTAGTTGCTATGAGAGACCTGATAAACAGATTAGATGACTGTTACCTGAGAAGCAGTGAGTCGAATCAACAGTACAGCAGTTTAGCTCTGAATTGCCAATTGAAGTTACAAATTATGAAAGCACCCGAGTTTAATCAAGTTGATGAAGGCTTTTTAGGAATACTTGCTTGCTCCCTGGGGCAGCTTCTCACAGAGAATGGAGTTCATGTGCTGGGGTGAGGAGCTATAGTCTGGATCTTGTAAATTGACCAGTCCGGATTTGAAAAATTCCCATTGGAAGAGAGCTCCTGGTTTATGCCTGGATCCTTAAAGGTATAATATGTAACTATTCTGCATTAAAATGTCTAAAAACAACTAGACTTATAGTATATATTTTGTTGAGTTGTGTACTTACATTATCCTAAATGTTTCCAACAATTTTCAAACCCAGAGAAATCAATTCAATTCAATTCAATTTTGTCACGACAAAAGTCATCTCAGGGCACTTTTCACATAGAGGAGCTCTAGACCGTACTTTATTTTACAGAGACCCAACAATTCCCCCGTGAGCAAGCACTTGGTGACAGTGGCAAGGAAAAACTCCCCTTTAATGAGAGGAAACCTTAAGCAGAACCAAGCTCTCAGGAAGATGGTTCCACAAGAGAGGAGCCTAATAGATGAAGGCTCTGCCTCCCATTCTACTTTTGGAGACTCAAGGAACCACAAGTAAGCCTGTAATATCTCCACAAAGGGTGGGGCTTAGAGAATATATGCCATAACTCTTTAACTGTTTGTTCAACCATCATAAATCTCTGTAGATAACTTCAGTCTGTCATTGGGAATAGGTCTAGCAAAGCATTATGAGCCTGGCCCATAGGGAGCTCCACAAATACCACAAAAGTGTATCTGAAAAGCCAGTGGACAGAATTTTAAAATTTTAAATTTGGTGTGCATGCTCTGGGGATGAGTATCAACCAAAATCTGATATTGATCGGTGAAAGTGGGCATGGCCTATCAAATATTTGCTCATAACTCAAGATGCCTCTGAGCAATCCTGATTAAACTCAATGGATATATCCCATACTATCTCCTGAATTTGCACACCAAGTTTTGTTCAAATCCAATGATGGGGGGACGAATGGTGGAACTTTGAGTATGCGATTATTTCAATGCTGCAGGCTTTGTGATGATGAAACAAGTGTGTGATCAGTCTCAATGGAATTAAACTAGCTGAAGTGACTTTGCTCACCTTTCTGAAACCTGAAACTCACCATGCTTGTGACTTTAATTTTGACCGATTGAGCTGCTTCCTTATGTTGAGCACAAAAAGGTTTGAACCCGTGAATTGCCGCTTGCAGCTATTTTTAAAAAGCTATATCTTGTTTGTTTTGTCCATACAAAACCTGATGTGTAAAAATTACACATCAGCCATTTTAATGGGGGTCATGTGCTAGACTGATTTCTTGGCTGGGAACAGTGACTTCCTGGAGTCTCCGCTGATTGCCTGGCAATTGCTCAAGAAATAGTCTATGGAAATGTAATGAGCACATTCACACTCCCAAGAGGATGAACTCCATGGTCTTTCCTGTAGCACCACCATCAGATGATACTGTGCATTTAAACCTCTGTAAGAACAACTACATAAATAGACTAAAGTTAAACCTGTCCAACACTTTCATTGTGCATCTAGGGGACACTAACAGTCTTTTCCTCTTCTCACCTTTTCACCCCAAAGTCATGTTTCCTGATTAATTCCCACCTCCATACCCCCAAAAGTACCACACAACATGCATCACTTGACAAACAGCAAGATAAATAAAGCTTTATTATTTATTAAAAAAAACAATCATCCAATTAAACAAAATGCACAGTCATCAATACTTTGGAAGTTCAAATTTGTACATAAAACATATTTACAAAATTTGTTGCTTTGCCCTTTTTTTCTTTGTACATAAAATGAGAATAATTAATTTTGTACCTTCTGTTTTTAGTACAAATTAAGTTCAAAAAGTCTGACATACAGTGCAAAAACTGTAAGGTCTAATATGAATTTTTAAAATTCGCTATGAATCGTTTAGTAATGTTCTAGCCCATGCTGAGTGAAGAAGAGAAGAGCTGGACCTCCCAGCTGCCACAACCCTCAGCAAAACTCAAGATTATCAGGTTTCACTTCCTGGTCAAACCACTGAAGTCAAAGGTCAAAAACAGTTTTTGTGATCTAGCTTATTTTCTTTCGGGGATCTGTAAGTGGAAGATTTTGGTTTCTGATTCTGTAAAATGAAACTGTAAAATTGTGCGAGGGAAGAAAACAATGCAGAGTGGCCCTGCTAATGTATTCTTTAAGTGGAGTAATTTCTACTGATTGCAATTACAATCCACTCAAGGACACTGACACACACTAAAAGACATCACTTTGGGGGGTTGTCTGGATCAGAGATGGGGATGGATGATAAGTGTAAATTTGTATTTAAAGAAATCTTCCACTTCCCAGCAAGATTCTGCAGAAAGCCATGTGGTGGTGGAAAATGGGAAAGGAGTACTGCTGAGATTTACAGAAAGAAAGAGTTGATTATTTGTGTGTTTGGCTTGAAATGTAGAACAGTCTTATGATGGCTTTTTGTAATTAAAGAACACCCTGGTCTTGCGTCTTATGAAGGTGAATACATTTGGACTATGTGCTTGTTAATCTTTAAGTTTCAGACAGGAGCACCTCTCTCTGGTTGTTTAATATACAAATAGCATCACACCATATGAGATAAACATGTATCTATATGAATTTCAAAATAAATTCCCAATTGATGAAAAAAAACTTATGAAGTTCACAATTAGAAAAAAATTCATGAAAAATGCTTGTGGCACATCCTGATTAATAACATCAAAGACAAGATCAGTCATAAATTAATAAGGTTTTTAATCTAAAATATTATTTTTTCCCCTTACATTTGGTAGGCATGTGTTCTAAACCATTTCACAACATCTCATCTACCACTCATACTTGGAAGGCTGAATCTGTATTCAAGTCAAATGCAAATCAGTATTTTTCATGTCAGTGATTTTTACATCTATTGTTAACATTTTTTTTATCATGAGAAAGGCTCATTTAACCTTTAAGGCTCTGAGTGGGCAGGCCAGTGTGTGTTTAATTGACAGCTAAGTAAAAAACTTGGTTAGCGGTGGTGTTGACCACACCAACGTCTAAAATGAATGATGCTGACATTAATGAGTATCTAGCAAACTGATGTTAGCAGTGCACTTATCCCAGAGGGAGGCATTACTGGAGAGCCAAACTGGGTTGTTGTTGTTCTTTTTGTGTTGTCTCAGTCTGTGTTTTTGCTGTTGGTCATGGCCTCTGTCAGCCTATGACAGAACAATGAAAACTTTATGCAAATACAGTTTAAAATGATGTTCAGTGTCTTTGTAGACTCTGACTAGGTAATGTACAGATGGGATGAAAAAAGAAAATAAAAATTTCTCCTCTTTTTTAAAGAGAGCACAGGAAATCTTATTTAGAGAGCAGGGGTCTCATTTATATAACAGTGCGTAGGATCCAGACTAAAAGTGTACGTGCTCACAAAAGCCAAAAATGGTGTGCACCAAAATACTAAACAAAAAACTCCTGATTTATAAAACCGTGCGTACGCACACCTGCAGGCAATGTTCCCTTTATAAATCATAGTCCAACTAAAATGTGTGCACATGAATCAGCCTCATACCCAGCCCTCTACATGCCCTCATTCAACC
Organism: Thunnus albacares; assembly: GCF_914725855.1. Classification (NCBI taxonomy): domain Eukaryota; kingdom Metazoa; phylum Chordata; class Actinopteri; order Scombriformes; family Scombridae; genus Thunnus; species Thunnus albacares. The sequence continues at coordinate 720,898 of NC_058112.1, forward strand.
ATAAATGGTCAATGCAAAACCCTTCATGAATAGTGATTTGCATGTGTTCCTTTTGCCGGACCAATCAGTTTCTCGCTTGAGACGCCTGACCAATCAGAGAGTCAGCGTATCAGGCAAGTTTTCTGACTTGCTGAAGTTATGTGTATAACCCAAAACAACCACATACAACTTCAATAAACATTCCTGTGGAACGTAAAGTCAGACATCTCTGGTTAAGTTCTTACAGAACACTGCAGCAGGCCAGTTCCCAGTTAACCAGCTTTAAGTAGTTTTTACACCACACACTTAATATCTAAAATACAATAAACACTGTATTCATTTATATTTACTCCAAAATCCAGGTGTTTCTTTAATTTACACAGTTCATATATGAGTGCAGGTGGTGAAGATGTACCAGTATTATATCTTTTAAAATTGAAAGGTGCTTATGGTCTAGCTATGGCTAACTAGCAGAAGCACAAATAACACTGCTGGCTTGAATGTTTAAGATAAAGTGGATCTATAATTAACATGTGATATGAAGTGAAATTAAATATGTGAAGATCATTATACAATCTGGCTTCAATTCACCACCTCACCATCTGCGTTGCCAACTTCCCCTGTCTCCACTCTCCTGTCAAGTATGTTTTTATAGATCACAACATTTGTGTGGGAAGTGGTGTACGCCTCTTTCGGTCTCATTTTGAGCGTACGCAATGGTTCTAAATGAGACCCCAGATCTGTAGGCTGTAGCAGAAAACATGCAATTTAATTACAGTGGAGCTTTAAGGCACAACTAATGTATTTAAACATATTTCTCCCATTTATGTGCTATTAATGCTGTGTGATACTGACAAAATATATCACTTTTGATTTGAATATGCAAGGATTATTAATATGTCTCCAAAGGAACCTGATTCTGTGTTTTTTTGCTTTCAGTTTTTTGGTATAAATCTGCTCCTCTTAGCAGAAAGGTAGGAAATTACACTGTATGCTGAAATATTATTCTTCAGACTGCAGCCTCCTATCAGTTCACTGCAGGGACCCGGGCAGAGAAAAGGAGGAGAAAATCAATGTGGTACAAATCTAAGGCTATGAGTTATTATTCTGGATGGATGGGGGAGGAATATGACCCTCAAGGCAGCCACTGTGTGTTGGTGTGTTATCAATATTAGCAGGGGGTGGAAAGGGAAGGACTGCAAGGAAAGACAAACAATACTTGGATTAAGGAGAGAGATTTTGAGCAAGGGCTGGATACTAAACAAATTGTTTCCTTTTGCTCCTTGAATTTTTTTTGGTTGTATTTGATTTGTCCTTTCAGCTAAAGTAAAATGCATCATAAAAGCTGAGGCACAAAGGGATTTCAAGTAACATCTGAGAGGTTCTTGTAAGAAAAACAATTTTTAAGTAGTACCAACATTTTTATCATCATTTCACTCATGATCCAATGCATGTATGAATTGTCTTTACAATAAAATTACAAACAGTAATCTGTTGGAGCTTGTCTAAAATTAAAAACTATTACTCTATAAATCCTGAGTTCACTTCATACTGAATTCAATTAATGTGACTCTATATTCAACCTGGCTTTGGTAAATACTGTAAATTCTCAGTAGTCAAATTGCCTGGATCTGACATAATAGTCATGGGAAAAAATTAAATAAGCAGTAAATATAATGTACTGGCACAGATGGTAAATTCAATATATTGTTAATTTCCACAGCATTACTCCATCAGGTCAACATAGTTATCCTCAGCACTCTGTGACTCACTTTCTCTTTTTAACAGTAGTACTGTTCTCAGTCAGATCAATTCACTTCAACTGATTCTGCTTTGTTTCACAATAAAAGTCCTTAGGGGAAAAGGAAGCGATAATGCTCCCTGGACTGCTGGAAGGACTTTAATATGAAAAAGATGGAGGAAGTGCTGAGCAAGAGCAAATATGGTAAAAAGGAACAGATCAAAGGATACGCAACTAAAATATGACTGTACTGATGGGGGAAATGAGAAATAAAGTCCTGGTGCTCTCCTGAGTGGTCTCCAGCCACTACATGAGAATTTACACTATTACTAATAGTCAGTGACTGGCAGTTTCAGTCTATATATAAATGTCTATAGCCCTTTATAAACACAACAAGATTTTTTTTTAACATGAGCTGTTTACGAAGTTGATTTTCAGTGTAAACTCATTGATTGTCTCTCTGACGTCAATACCGTCACTGTAGACGACTCTCTACAAATTAGGGCTGGGCAATATGGCTTAAAAACATTCCCAATATTGACATTTATTACAAAAAAGGCAAATGTTTGCAAAACTACTTGCAAAATAGTCCAAATGATTGAAGTCAGCATGGATGTTAAATCCCAGTGCTGCTCACAATCATGACAGCTTTGGACATTTACAGTTCCATGGCAACTGAGCAAACTCAATCTGCCCATGAGGACCATGTGATGTGGTCAAAAGCTCCAGAGTAGATTCTACATGCAGTTTGAGGTGAGACTGTTTTGTCAATTGATCTTTCCAAGGTCAAGAATTAAGTGTCAGTGCAGTCAACTGTGTTCCACTGTTCTGCATGCCATCAGAGAAAGCTCTTTGTTAGTTTTTGGTTAAAATTTGTTTGAACAACAGAATATTGTAAAACAACAACATATGATCATATCATCTCAGTGTAAAAGTCTACATTAAATAATATTGGATTTTCACCCAACTCTACTACAAAGTACTACTGTTCTCATGGGGAATGCTTCATCTTAGTTCTGTCATTTCAAAATAATTTAATAGTAATTTATTGGAACTTTTCCTAGAAAGTGTAATTTGATCCTAATTATTACCTTCCAATTCATTAATTTCAATTAGATAACATGCAGATATGTTAAAATTTGCGAAATGTATCTATAGGCAAACATTTCACGGGTACATTTCAGGACTAAAGGAGATGGTCACCTAATAAAAACTATGAACTTCTTGAGACTGGAGGTGATTATTTGACAACAGCGGTATTAAAAATATCTGCTTTGAGCATGCACTTCATTCCACTGTCATTACATTCAACAGGCAGATACTTAAGGCACTAAAACCACAAAGTCTTTGGTGATCATTCCCACTCTGTTTCTGTCTTAACCACTCATCAGTAGACCACGAGACAAGCCTGTTTGTCTAGTTTCATCCATCTCTCTCTGGTGACTGATGTATCATTGATTGATCGTGATATGGCCTGTTGCACACGTGGACCACTCACCCTGTGAGATGATATACATTTCAAGCACAAGATAATAACTTGTGTGCACGAGATAAAAATTCTTAAAACTTACTGAAACAAAATTAAAATAAAATTATTAGGAAATGACAGATGCTTAAAATACATCAGTACTCTTCTCAAGTATATAAAGTGCATATTAAATAATGACTATTCCTGATCCTGCAGTGACAGTTGAACTGCTGTGAGTTTCACACTGAATCATGATTGAGGGTGATCAGGGATGCACTGATACTGAGCTGATAGAGTATGTTGTAGATACTGACATGTACATTTCAGGACTAAAGGAGATGGTCACCTAATAAAAACTATGAACTTCTTGAGACTGGAGGTGATTATTTGACAACAGCGGTATTAAAAATATCTGCTTTGAGCATGCACTTCATTCCACTGTCATTACATTCAACAGACAGATACTTAAGGCACTAAAACCACAAAGTCTTTGGTGATCATTCCCACTCTGTTTCTGTCTTAACCACTCATCAGTAGACCACGAGACAAGCCTGTTTGTCTAGTTTCACCCATCTCTCTCTGGTGACTGATGAATCATTGATTGATCGTGTCTATGGCCTGTTGCACACACTGACCACACACTGTGAACTCTGCACACAGCGTGAACAGTGGCATTTGTTAATCACTCTTATGTTGTTTGTCAGCTTGACAGATAAGATTTGGAGATGAAGCAAATGTAGGGACATATCACACATGTGATTAATAGTTCCTCAACTTGTTCAGCCTAGGACCCAGATTGTTCACTGATTCTCAGGAGTCGCCAGCACCACAAGCATTCAAAGTTAGCATTAAAAATACTTCAAAGACAGGGCAGTTATTATTGGTTTGTGTTAAAGCTAAGGTTTGCTACAGTTTCAAAGTCTTAAAGAGATTTGCCTTAAAGAACATTGTGATAGTCTTTCCCCGTTTGATCCTCCTTAGCTATCCGTCGCATCTCAATCTGATCGCAGGTTGCAAGGGTTATTGGCACATTTGTCGAGTAAAATCCTCCTGACTGAATCATCTCCTTAGCATAAATTCACCTGGTGTCTCCAGGACGAGGTCATTACTTCTGTTTCCCAGTAATTCAGTCTGTCACTCTGAGAACAGGTTAGAGAGCAGCTGTCTGACAGGAAGGATGGGACACAGTGTCCACAGACCAAACCATCAGCAAAGAGAGCTTGGGAATTTTATATCCAAAGAGAGAGTTCAGGAACACTAAGGGTCGTGTCTGCTGCACTGGCCAGCTGTCTGATTCCTTACGGAGATTAAAAGTTCATGTGTCCACTGTCCAGGTCCTCAGCAGAAGAAGATGTCTCCATCATTCTGAGGATCCGACATCACTTTCACTTTGCTTTCTAAAGACACAAAGACACAGAAATACAAACATCATCTGCAATACAATAAATATGAGGCAATTATTATATTAGGCACAATTTTAGCATAGTTTAATTTGTGAAAACAATAGGTTGATAAATTGATAAATTGATTAATAGAGAATTAATCATCAACTCCCTTTTGATAAATTATTCATTGAAGTAAGCAAACAGTATCAAAAATTCTCCGGTTCCAGATTCTCAAGTGAAAATATTTTCCCATGATTGGAAGTATTTTGGAGTTTTGGACTGTTGCTGACATTTTGTAGACCAAACAATTGACTGATTATTGATAAAATAATCAGTAGATTTATAAGTAATGACAATAATTGTTAGTTGCAGCCATACGCAGGAGCCCAACTGATCTTGGATTTTTGAGGCTGATATTAATATTTGAGTGTTTAAAAGATCCAAAAACAATACATCAGCTAATACACATTTTTACATAAATATATAACATAAACAAATATTTTTCATAAGAAACACTTTCAATTGTTTTTTTTTTTAAAGAATTGTGACCAGGATATGCAGTGATTTTTACATTTAAACAGTGTAGAAATACACTGTCAATGCTCTCCAGTGGACAAACATGTGATGGAGAAACACGTTTCTTGTACTTAATGGCCAACATACACATATTATCAAATATACAGAAGTCTGGTCTACTGTTGACTGGCTTTGCTACTAATCTATTTTCTCAGAGTCTTCTTCACACTTCACAAGCCCCTTAAACTTTTGAAGATAAGAGGGTAAAATGTGCATGGATGAAGTAAACTGACAGAAATAATTCAACTGAAAACATTTGATTTAAGGGATGCTTTTTTCAAACAAGAAAATCTGTCAATGTCAGGACTTCCTGTTCATCCTACCTGTTTGTGTCTGCTCTCCTCCTTTCCCCTTCTTCTTCTTTTTGTCTTTCTTCTCTTTAGGTTTGGCCAGCTGGAGCAGTCTGGTGGGGAGCTGGGACTCCTTCTCGGCCCCCTGAGTCTTGGAGGAGGAGGAGGAGGACGAGGAGAAGGGGTTGAAGTTTTTGCCCATCTTCTTGGATCCGATACGGAGGAAAGGTTCTTTGACCGGGGCAGAGGACGAGAGCTCAACCTGCGTTACATGAGGAGGAGAAGTAGTATTCTTTAGGTGTTCCCACCCCAGTTGTGAGAACGTTCATAAAGCAATAAAAAAATGTGTTTGTTCTCATTCTGTGTTTCCTGGTGAGGACTTTACCTCTTTTGACTGTTCTGCTGCTTCTTTGGAATCCAGATCCAGGGACCCGGAGCTCTGGAACCTTATTGAGTCTTCGGAGGTGGTGGAGGGAGTCCGCTGGTACCTCGGAAACTGCTCCGACTGTAAGTAATGCAGTGAGACATGACATTCAGTCACAGTATATGAAGTCAGAAAGCCTTACGGCATTATTTAGAGTTGAGAGAAGATCAATCTCTTCATTGGTTAAAATTGGCTCTTTCACAGTGTTTCCTAGTTTATTTAACCCATTTTGTGCATAAAAGGTGATGATTGAGATATTACATTTATTAGTGATGTTATAAGGTGAAACTATACACGTATTTCACTTACTGCATGTTAGACATGGTGATGCTTTATGTTCATCTGATGGCATTCACTTGTTCAGCGTTATTTTTATATGAACTGCAAATAAACTTAAATAGTTTTAATCCAGACAGAAACTTCACCAGTGAGACTAAACTGAAGTTGAATCAGAGAAGCAGTTTTACGGCCTTCCATTGGTTGACTCTGCTGCCAATCAAAGGTGTCTAGTTTCTGTCTCCTTCTGGCTATTTTTACTGCCTCCACCTTGGTTTTTTTCTCTTGTCTGAGAGCCCAGAAGCCCCACCCCGCTGTGATGTGATGGTGTTTATATAAAACAGCCCCCACTGCACTCACGGCATTGCTGTTCACTTGTGTATTCAAAGTTTATTATACATGTCCAAACAATTCACACTAGACACTGCACTTCCTTGAGTCCTCAGCAGTACACATGCCAAGTTTGAACTTGAGTCAGAGTCCAGAAGCCCCACCCGACTGTGATGTGACGGTGTTTATATCAAACAGCCACCACTGCACGTACACACGGAGCTGAGCGGCTCGCTGTTTGCTTGTTTATTCAGAGTTTATTCATATTAAACGTGTTGCATGTCCAAATTGCACCAAAACAGCATCTGTGTCCACAGTAAATCACCTGTTGAGTGTTTGATGGTTGTTTGTTTGTGCTTTAGAACGTAACCGCTGTGAAACATTCAAAAAATAATATTGTATTTCTGTCATTCATGGACTTTCTCTCTCTCTCTTAGAGAAAGCTTTCCCCCACTGTCTCTCTGTTGCTCACTCTCCCTCTCTCTCTCTTTGTCTAGTCTTTTTTTTACAATGAGTTGGGAAACCCACAACGAAGCCTAACTTTGAATGTTATCAAATGAAGAGAGATGTTGTTTGCTTTTATCTCTCATGGCAGGGTTGTACAGCTTTGAATGGCCAAATTGCACCAAATTCAAGAATGCACTCCCTTTTGTCCCCAGCGGTGCACCTGCCGAGTGCAAAGTCAAACAAAGTCAGACATACATACATACATACATACATACAGAAATTAAAAACAGAGAAGATCTAGCTGTCTACACAGCCCCCTGTAACCACCCGCGCCCCACATGTCATACACGTGTGATCGGTGAAGAGCACTTTTAGTCTTTTAAGTTTATTTTCCTCCATTTTTACACGGTAACTACAGTCATTGTGTATTGGGCTCTGAGTGTTTCAAAAACACTGGTGACTACGCTCAACACTGTACCTGAATGCTGTGTAGACACACAAATGGTGCACTTGCTGCTACTCTGCTAAAAGTGCTTTCTCTGTAAACACGGTGTAAGACTTCTTTTTAGTGATGTCACTGTGTCATCAGGAGCACTTTGGGGTTAAGTATCTTGCTCAAGGACACATTGGTATGCGGACTGGAGGAGCCGGGAATTGAACCGCCGATCTTCCGATTAGTGGACGACCCGCTCTACCTCCTGAGCCGCAGCCGCCACAGAACAAGAGTTTACCAGTAGTGTGACAGGGGGTGTCACACATAGCTGCCTCCATCTCTGCCACTTGTCAGTGGGCAAAAGACATTAAACATTCACTGACGGTGAATGACTTGTGTTTTGATATTTCAAAGATGTACTGTTTGGCACATGTGTCTAGAGCAGAAAGTTCGCTTGGTTCGCCAACACGTACAATTATGCAGCTCAAGCATCATGTAATTGGTTTAACAGTCAAAGCGTCATACTGTATATGTGGCACATTTGGACTTTAAAACTAGTTTCATCTCTTCGGGCTATCAACAAATCCCAAACGAAGCTACACAAAGTCAGACAACAGGTGTAATCAGACAGAGGAGGCTATGTGGGTGTGGACCAGTGGAAGAGAGGAAATGTGCCTCTGACTACTGCTGATAGAGAAAGAAAGTGAACTGCAATGGGCTAGCATGGTCCTCCTTGTTTGGAGCACTTTATATTCAATTGTTTTTAGCCTGGCTGCATCTGTATGGATTCTGTACAGGCTGAAACCCCCCCAGATGCTGACCTCATTTCTCCTCATGGCCTCCAGTCTCTCAGTGTCTCTCCTCAGGGCCTCCTTGTCTCTCTCCAGCCTCCTCTGGGCTTCCTTTAGCCTCTCTAGGTCTCTCTGGTACTCGTCTTTCTTCCTCTGCAGTGTCTCTTTCTCCTCTGCCAGCTCCTGACGCCTCCTCCCGGTCTCCTCCTCTTCCTCCTGCAGCCTCTCCTCCCGTTCTGCCAGACTTTTTTCCTTCAACTCCCATTCCTTCTCTCTCCTCTTCTTTTCTTCCTGATGTGCAGCCTGCTGTTTCTTAAATACACAACAAAGGTGTATACATATTACAGTAACAGTAAGATTTGTAAAAAAAAAAAGATGAAAGGTGTAGTAGTGGTGTAAAAAGGCAATAAAAAGTGTGAGATTCCAATACAAGACAAATATAATGCAAAACTAAGTATCAAGGCTCAACAGTATCAGCTCACATCACCCGTTACTCATGATGTGAAAAGAAACCAGACTGAAGAGGAAACAGCAGTGAAAACAGAAAAGTGCAGCAGCACTAGTGAAAGTCAACCTGCAGGCTGGCGGCTTCCTGTCGCTGTCTCTCCAGACTCCTGTGTTTCTCCTGCTCGATGAGGGAGGAGGGGCGGGAGGAGGAAGAGGATGAGAGCGAGGAGGAAGAAGAGTGTCTTGAGGAGTTGGTGGTGAGCCGCTCATTCATGGCCTGCCGCTGGTCCTCGATGAACGAGTCCTGCTGGAGCACCACAGCCTAGAGGCAGGGAGAGAAGGTTACATACACAGCACATGGAGAAATGAGGTCTCAGTAATCATTTTATATGACACAGCAAAGTTTATAGTCATTCTTTCCTGATTGTAGAGGAAATGTGTGTTTGTGGTACCTGCAGTGAAATCAGCAGGTCATGAAGATGTGTCACACTGTGCTGGACCTGCTGGACAAACACAGCGTCACTTTAAACTAAAGGTTCAGTATTTACAGTTTGAACTATTTTAAGATGCAACAGCCATTTGTCATCCTAGATTCATGTATGTCACAATAAATGATATGATGTTGATATGTTATACGTCATCAATATCATCATCATCATCATCAATCCACATGATGTCACAGGCTGATCTTGTGGTAAAAACAGATTTGAAAAGATTTGGGAGCAAATTTGTCCAAACAATGAAGTGATCATCTGGACTTTCATTCTGACATGATATTAAGTTGCAGCACAGCCAAGGTGCTAGTGCCACAGTAACACTGGCAGTGAGTGTCATACAGAGGCCAGAGGGTGGGGAAAGGGTGAAATATGAAACCAGCATGCTTACCTCATTGTTTCTCTTGACCAACATCTGTAGGCTGGCAGTGGCTCCCTGAGGCAGACACACACACACACACATTTATTTTCATTTGAACATTTACAGCACATTTAACATCCACACAGCCATACTGTTACATAACACTGGCAGAGAGTGTCAAGCAGGGAGATATTGGAAAGGTATGGAGGGGCAGACGTGGGTTTGCTTTTTACTAAGTAGTGGCACCAACCATGAAGCTCAAGTGAGGAAAATGTTATGACATGGTTGTGACACTTGTGACATCAATGTCTGCTGCTGGGATACACTCCTTGCTACAGATACAGAAATACAGAGCTCATATTTACACTTTCAAGACAGTCTTGGATGTCAAGATAGCTTCATAGTTGCTAGCTTTATTTTGTAACCAACGGGCAACTGGCAGCAGAAGTGCTGCCATGAAGCTAGAATACTGGCTGGCATTTTTACTGGACCAGATAGCATATAATTCATGTCAGTAACATTGACACACATAGCTGAAACATTATGCCTGCACATTAGCCACAATAGGCTGCGGTTTCTCTAATGGTCATACAGCACATGGTAATACAGTCAACAAGTTATTTCTACAGTGGAGTGAGATAAGGCACAAGAGTTCATTTTACCTATGAGAAAAGGAATTATGATGGTGATTATGTGATTATGTGGAGGTGGTCCAAACAGGACTTCCAAGCTGCTGCTTCCAGATGTTTTAAAGGTTTCTCCACATTTCAGCTCTGAGACTGATCAATAATAAACTGCAAAGACCGCAAAAGTGTGGCTTTGACTAGCGGAGGTGCACACACACACCTCTTTTACTTCTCTCGCATCTAGTCTATTGAAATGTTGATCAAATTACAACTATTATGTGATTCAGACAGGTCTGTAACAGGTTAGATTCATGTCTGAATCTTACAAATTAATGTTGGTCATGTGTCACTGAATGGCCATTTCTGTGAAGTTGCAGAAAAATCACTACTGATGTTCTGTTTTTTGCCCACAAACTATAGAATTCTTTCCTTTGAGTTTATCTAATACCTGCAGCATCACAGATAGGTGTGTCTCCAAATTAAGAGATGCTGTGTGCATTTACACACAAAGCACAGCAGCAGTAACATTTTTTGAAGTTTTAAATGACCCGACGGCCTCCTTCCAAACCTCTCCTCTCTCATGGTCTACATCAAGTGGTATCTCTCCAGATAGAGAGATAGTTTTAGTTTTATTTGTCCAGATTTGGATATTACAGTCTCTGGGATAGTTGTTGCCTCCACTCAATACTATGCCTTAGCAAACTGTGAGTTAGGTTTACCCCCGTCCCCCAAAAATGCCCAGGACCAGTTTGGCTTAGCCCCAGATTTATTCATAACAGCTCTGTGAGGTGAAGCTGTACTTAGGCATAGCAGTGCTTTGCACTAGCTACATGTTCACAATGACAATGCTAACATGCTGATGTTTAGCAGGTAATGTTTACCATGGTCACTATCTTAGTTTAGCATGTTAGCATGCTAATGTGTGCTATTTAAGTAAAGGGATCACTGCAATCATTAAATTTCATGCTCTACGGAATATGAATGTCTGTTGGTACACTAGAGGTAAAGTCAATGACCAAAGTCAGTAGGATTCATTGTGTGGGGACCATAAATGTCTGTACAAAACCTCATGGCAATCGATCCAATAGCATTGCCATCCATGAAGCCATGCTGCTGGTGTGGCGAAAAGTAAGTCAAAAGTGTCTTTTTTCAAGTGCTAAGGCTTAAAGAGAGGTATGTCTGAGAGAGCGTTAGCTTGATTGACAGGAATCTTAACTTATCATGCTCATTCCACTGGGTCTGAAAGAGCTGAACAGTTTTTCCATTTCTGCTTCGTTTATCAGGTACACTCGGTGACACTGAGATTATTTTTTCAAGAGATCTGAGTAGAAAATGCTTTCATCAATAATACATTATGGATACACATGTATAACCACATACAGACACACACACACCTTCTTCAACACACTGTCTGACTCAGTCCTGCGGAGGTCCAGTGATTCATCGCCCTCTTCCTTCTCTCCATCTAAGGAAAGAGAGGAAAATAGGGGTGTAAGGATTGAAGGGAGGGAGGAAGTGAGCGAGTTTACATGTGTATGAATGTATGTGTCCTACTTTTGCTGCTGTTCATCTGATGACTGTCGAAGCCTCCAAAAGTCTCAGCTCTCCTAGGCAGACAAACCGATCCCACACTGCCCCCTGTCAGGCCAACTGGAACACTGCAGCCTGCTCCACCGACACCACTGTTTAATAAAGCATGCAGGGTCTCCACTGCAGAGAGAGCGATTAAAAAGAAAATACATGGTATTAACATTAAATCTTTAACTAGGGCAGTGCCCATTCAAAATGTGCCTGTTCAGAACGGGCTGACTGCTTGGCCTCTGGTACTGCTGCTTCAATGCAAAGAAATATTAATACTTTTGATGTGAGGTGTGATTGAGTATATACACAGATGTTAAGTACTGTAATCATGAATCTTTTCTCATGTCAAGTGAAATAAGGGCTGCATTTCAAAATAAAACATAAAACAGAGAGCTTTTGAAAATATGTGCATCCTACAATAAAGCGGATTGATCATATCGGGCTCTTAGATTGTTTATTTTCTGTGATCATTTGAATGGGTATGTTTGCTCAAAAGATTTGTGCTCATATGAGACACACTGGTTTTGAGCTGCCTGTGAGAAGTAGCCTAAGAGTCTGTCCATTCTTGATTAAAAGCTCTGTTTTCGCCGTCCACTTTTCTTCTTCTTTTTAGAGCTCACCATGTGAAAAAACATTTCTGAGCTCTGATCGCCATCTGAGCTCATGCTTATGGTTTTATCATTATGGAATACAAACAAATCAAAAACATATACTTACCAGCCACTTTATTAGGAACACCTGTGCAATCTAATGCAATCCAATACAACAGCTCTGCCATAAATTCTACTTTTACAAAGCTTATACATTTTCAGTTTTTGTTGACATTGTCAGAAAGGTGATAATTCACCTTTATGTTTATTATTGAGGTCGTAGTGGGTGGTGCTGGTGTACTGCAGTGCATTATATTAAAAAGTGTTCCTAATATTTTGCCCCCCCTCATGTTTTTTAATGGAGTGGACAAAATATTAGGAACACCATTCAATTAGATTACACAGGTGTACCTACTAATAAAGTGCTTGGAAGGAAAAAATATTTTTGGTGAAAACAACTCATGCAGGGACTTGAGGGTTCAATGAACATTCACACTCAATATTTTTTCAGTATTTTTTTGTCATTTAAGGATTACGCACGTCATCTAGCCATTTCCAGTTAGGCCCTATACAATTTCCAAATCATCAAATTTTTATCCTGAGCAAGATTATCCACTCACACTAATCCAAATTCATTTCCAGATTCAGAGAAATGCTCCATATTCCAGGGGTGGAGGACAGTCACCACTTCAACACCCAGCTCTTTCCTTACTCCTGGACAGCATACTCCACACTCAGACACAGAGCTGACCGGCTCGCTCTTCACTTGTTTATTCACAGTTTATTAATAATACATATGTCACATGTCTAAGCACATCATGTGAAAATACTTTTCTCTGACTCGCTGTACAGCTCTGATCTTCGGCTGTGCTCATGACATACAGTCGCAGAGCCCTGAAGCCTTGTTGCATGTCTAAATTGCACCAAACTGACACTGCACTTCGTTGGGTCCTAAGCAATACACCCATCAAGTGAGAAGTGGATCGGATAAACAGTTGTTGTTGCAAAGTGCAGACAGAGAGACAGACAGAGAGTCCTTGTTTTATAGACTGATAAACACACAAAATATTACATAACCTCAGAACCATGAAAAAGAGGCTAAGACTGCTGACCTTCCCTCAGGGCATCCTTTATGATTGGCTCCCCCTTTGTGACATCATCAGGTGTGGCCCTGAATAACATGCGTTCCCTGACTTGTGGGTTTATATCATCGGGGACAGGATTACAGTCACCCAGGTCTCTGAAGATGTGGACCTTCTCCTCCAATAAGGAGATGATCTGTTCGTCTTTTCTTCGTAAAAGCTCTGCAATAAAACACAAATGAATGCATGAAGAAATGGAGATGTAGGAATAGAACCTAATAGAATAGAGTAGAATAGAACAGAATAAAATAGAGTAGAATAGAGGAGATGGACTGTCACCTCGGATCTCCTTTGCTCTGTTCTCCTGCTGCCTCCTGTCCTCCTCTGTCTCACTGGGAACGCCCTCATCCTCATCTTTCTCCCTGTCAAACAAACAAATACACACCAGAGTCAGTGCACTCACGGTTCCATGCTCATGTATAGTATACACGAAAAAAAAAAAAAAAAAGAAAAAAAAAATGAAAAAAACTCATTTCAGAAAAACACAACCGTTGAACTAAGACACTGAAAAAGCTGAAAAAGAATCCATATGGGAGGATCTTTCAGAAGCTTTCTATCCACTTGGGTCCTAATCAGATTTTGAACAGTTGAAGCACAACCACATTTCAGTACTTAACCATCAGTCGCCAAGATAAAAACAGCACATACTTTGTGCTCGTGACTGAAAATTGACTGAAGCGAGAGGTAAAATATCATCAATAAAAAAAACTTGATTTGCAGGCAGGATCTTATTTTATGTACTTGCCCATCATCCCTTTTTACTTAAGACAACATTTGACTCACTAAACTTATTAAAATGTGGTAACACTGTGAGATAGAGCTTTTAAGAGGAGCAGTCAGATAATGACAAGCTTTAAGAAAACCAGTCAAACTTTTTTTCATTCATACCACCATATGAACAAAAAATGAAGTTGAATGCACCTAAAATGATCTACTCTTCAGTTCCAGGTATTTACATGTTATTCATACATGCATATGCTTACAATACTTTCATGTTACATTATATTCAGTTGTTCAAGTAACTGCCTGTACTAAAGCGTACATGTTTTCTTGCTGTTGGTGTCGTTGCATATGAAGCATGTTGGGAATATGGCCATTGCCAATTAAGCAGTTATCTAGTAACTTCAAAATGTTGTCTTCTTGTGGACTGTCCATTCAGTTGTAAAGCTGTGAGTGTGCACAGCTATGTTAGGTGTGATAGGTCAAACCAGAAACCACTTCTGCAAGATCTAATAGAGACACAACTTACAGTTTGGTAAAAACTTAATAATCTGAGTGCTGTACTCAGACTGTACTGTACTTTATCTGTCGTTTTGCTTTTCTTAAGCCTGGGCCACACAGCCTACCTCTACCTGAGCAGCGCGTGTGCATCCCTGAACTGCTGCCTCTCGCAGGCCTGCGGTGTCCACAAAGACAACGTTGCTGCTGCTGCGGCACTGCTACTGCCAGCTCTATCTTTTCTACATAGTGTGAGCTCGTCCAGCAAGGGGAGAAACTTCCCACTGAAAATATATATAGGGATGGACACCTGATTGTGCCCCATCACACTAAGTAGCTCTTCATTCTAAAACAAACAGTGTTCAGAGCTACTTGCTTTAGACAGAACAAAATAGAACTCAAGCGGCATCAGTGAACTTAAAAATCCACATCTGGTAACTCTATTATGACAACTATGATGTAGTTTGTAGTGAGTAAGAATGAGAACATCGTGTGTGTGTGTGTGTCCTTACATGCAGTGCATGGCGTCCTGTATAATGGCCCTCCATGTGATGCGCTCCTCCTTGCTACTAGCCAATACCTCCACCATTTCTGGTCTCTCTATACCAGCTGTGATTAAAAACAGACCTGCAGGGGACAAATCATGAAAGCCTGAAGCAGTGTTTCCGATGATTAACCTGATTCATTGATCCATATTAATGTAATATTTGTGCAACAATGTATCACATTATATGAAACTCTACCTGAACAATTTAGTTGTTTAAACTTTAAGAACCGCATGTCATGCTTTGTACAGAAAAGAAGAATCACAAGACAAATGCAGTAAAGGAGAGAAAAGAAAAAGACTCACCTCGTTCCTCATTAGCAACTTCTCTGACAATCAGATTCTGTAGAGAGATGACTGTAGAGCGTTGATCCTGAACACAAACACAGAATTATATCAATTCCAAATCAAACCGAATCACTGAGAATATACTCCATATATATACCCAGCATATATGGACAAAAGTTTCTTTTTGAAATGTCAAACTAACCAATGAAGCAAAGACATATTTCTGGTCTTTTTCCTGAAGAAAGACCAACACATCAGACAGGAGCATGGCATGGACATCTGCAAAAACCAAGAAACAAAGGATTTACACAACTTTTTTTTCACTTTCTGTTTACAAATGCATGTTATATATATATATAGGATGAAGAGTGGAAACCTTTGAGTCGTCCGGCTGAGTTTTTCAGTTGCAGTGCTCCGTCATGCAGCAGCTTCCTCCCTCTGATCAAGTCCTCTTTAGCAAACATCTGACCACTCTTCATCCTCATGATGGACTTACTGTCAGTGCGACTGAAGATCACACAAAACAGAATCCATGTTTACAGTTCAGTCACTTAGCTCTTGTCCAGACTGAGTTACACATACAGTAAATGCATTAGTAAAATACATTGTTTCCAGCTGACAGTGAGGATCTATGGAAGATTTTCAATGCCTAAATGAAAGAAATCAAACAATGTAATAAATGTACAAAGTTATTTTCATTTCCTTTTTATGTATACATTTTCTGTGTCATAAATACATGAAAAAACATGTAATGACAGTTATTTAGCTTTTATACCTGAATGAACCACACCACAATACAGAAAGCAAAGTGAAGAGGTGTGTTGCATTTTAGCAGCTAATGCTAAATACAAAACAATGTCATTATTTTTCATGAGCAGGTGAAGGGGAGCTGTTTTTTTTAAGAAAAGAGAGGCACAGTAAATGCACACATAAAAAGGAAATACATATCACAGTGCATATTCTATGTCACTTTTCCTTTTCATTTCGGCAGTATAATCCCTCAGGGTAATAGCGCCCCATCAATGTACATCCACTAAAAGTGCTTGTTTTTGCCACTGGCAGGCTCAGATTGTTATTATAAGTGTCTGACAACATTATGGAAAGACCATACAGAGAAATAAAACATTTTTTGACCTTTCACTTGATGAAGTCTGTTTGTTATTGTGTCTAACCAAGTCTTGCTCAAGGAGAATTCTTGTCTGAAATCTTGCGAGAGTTGAATTGATGTCGAAATCAGCTAAATAATCATGACATGACAGAGTTGGAGAGAGGAGTGCCGGGAGGAGTTTGTCGTGTTGGAGAACAGAAAGCATAGCTTAGTGTTATCTTAAAGATTTCATGGCTGAATATTTAGCTGATATTGACAACAACTCAACTCTCGTGAGATTTCAGAACAAGACTTCTCCTTGAGT
This sequence comes from Thunnus albacares, assembly GCF_914725855.1. NCBI lineage: Eukaryota > Metazoa > Chordata > Actinopteri > Scombriformes > Scombridae > Thunnus > Thunnus albacares. The sequence continues at coordinate 737,741 of NC_058112.1, forward strand.
GAGACTTGGTAACACGCAATACAAACAAACTAGATCAACTGAAAGGTGACGAAGAACATTTTCTTTCTGTGTATGGTCCTTTCCATAATGATGTCAGACACTCATAATAACAATCTGAGCCTGCCAGCGGCAAAAACAAACACTTTTAGTGGATGTACATTGACAAGGCACTATTGCCCTGAAGGATTACACTGCTGCTGGCTAAGGCGCTCTCACTCAATACTGGACTCATTTCAAAGATTGTTGTCTCCATTGTCACTGTCAGTTAGACACAAAAAGATGGGAAAAAGGGTCCAGGTTGAAAAATGCTGAAGTTTCCCTTTAAAACATTCCCTAGAGATCCTTCTGGTTCTCTCTGGAAGCACTTTGTTCTTCTTGTAACTTAATCTGATACATTAACAATGACACTATTGAGAAAAATTCCAGAGATCAAGAGATGAGAAATTCAGGAACAATGTGACGGACATAAAGTTTGAAGACTTAGTTTGAACACAGTCTTCTCCTATTATAAGGCAGTTCAAGTTATTTTTATTCTTATGTATTCATCATCTTCTTTTTAATTTGAGCTTATCTGGATTTCAACAACAATTGTTTTTGTTATCTATAAAGATCTTAAAAATATTTGAAAACTTCTCTTAGAAAAGAGGAAAAAAAAGAAAATCAAATGAAATTTTGACTTCACAGTCAACTCATATTGAGGATTTGTTTAACAGTTATATCTGTAGTAAATCGTTAATTTTTTTATAATAAGAGAAAACAGTTTTTTCCAAAGATGTATTTAGTAGCTGTTCTGGAGCTTTTGATCACATCACATGATCTTCATCAGCTATTAATAGACTTTGCGATGAGTTTTCTCAACTGCTGATTCCAAGGAACAAAGTGAGCTTTGAACCTCAGCTTTTATGATTTATTTGAGACTATCTCAGTGACCAATAGGAAGGTTTTTCAACATCAATACGCTGTGAAATATGTTTTACAAGTGAAATATGAAGTCCAACAGAACAGAAATCATTCAATACAAACTTGGTCACAAAAACAGTATTTAGGGCAGTTCTGTATATTTTTACTGTAGTGTGCACCTCACCTATCCTATAATCTAGCAGCTAATACACTAGTCTACATTAGAGTGATTATTTAGTTTGTCACCAGAAACTGACTCCAGCACAGCCACTATATATACTGTATGTAGTATCTAGTCAGTCTAGTATACCTGTAGACCTCCCTCAGTCTTCGCTTCTTCTCCTGCTCGTTGACTTTGCTGTCCACAGCAGTGATCAGCTCCTTCACACACCGCAATGCTTCTGAAACACAGCTGTGGTCTTCATCTGTATCTGTTAGAGCAAAGCAGTCACGAGGTAAACCCATCTTACACTGATTTGGTTCTATTATTCCATTTATTGTATGATGCCACCATGGAGTAATCCACACGCATGATCAAAATAATTTTCGCTGCCAACGTAAATCTACTGGTAGGGTCCCTGTTACAAGTGAAATTTTTACAACAAGTGGCCAAATTTGATCCCCTACCACTCGTGGGACGTGGACTGTCAACCTCACATCCCAATCTGCCTAACTCTCAGACATCATAATTCTGTCTCTGAAGTATCCCATTCAGTAAATTATGAACTTCTGATTATGAACTTATGAACGAATCTTATTACCACTACACGCAATTCCATCCTCGCCTCCCCCTCCCTCCAAATTTGGTCTGCTGAATGTGAGATTGCTGTGTAACAAATCATTTGTCAAGATTTTAGTATGTCCCAAAATGTAAATAGTTTTTGCATCACTAAGTCATGGCTCTGACAACTACTGACAACAGGAAATCAGCTTTACATGACAAACATCATCCGATTTACATGAAATTTACAGGGTGTGGTCTACACATGATATACAACAACATGGCATACAATTAGTGGGTGTTTTCTAGTGGACACAGGAAGTGATATTTAACTCCTTCGTGCAACATCCGATATTCATGAAAATGCATATGCATGTCAGGTGATCTCCAATAAATGTTTTGCTACATTAGAGATCTACTTGGGTAGCACTGCCTACTGGCAACTGAAAGCAAGCCTTGTGTTACAAACTTCCTTTTATTTACATGAAATTTAAAGTGGTCTACATTTGATATGCAGCAACATAACGTACATTTAGTGCATGTTTTCTAGTGATAGTTATCTCCTACATGCAATGCAGTATTTGGGAAAATGTATATCCATGTCTGTTGTCCTCTGGTAAATGCATTGTAAATGTAATGTAATATAATGTAGTGCTGCAATAACAGCACTTCGACTGTGGCGCGCCCCAGCGTGTACAAAGGTGCGAGGGTCGATCATCACTGCTTCAAGCTTTAATTATTATTGTTATTGTTATTATTATTATCTTTTTTTTCTGTTGTTTCTGTGTGTAAAGTGCTATATAAATAAAGTTGCTTTGATTTGATTTGAATTTATGCCATGGGTCAATATTCTGTCTTTATTCCATTTATCATACATTACATTTTTAAATTGGTAGTTATATGTTTCTATTTGCAAAAATCACTGATGAGTTCACAACGCTTCAACTGGAATTTGAATTTCCGTTTTCATAGTCAGATTGTACAAGTGTAATATTAACTATGCTGTCATATATTTACAACTTCTACAGTTTCAATGATGATCTTACCCACACATTATAACTACACAGTTTTTACATGTGTTTCAAATAAACTGCTGTCATTGCTGCTGGAGACACAATGTCCACAACGTTCTTTTATTTCTATGCAACACTGGGTGTTTATGACAGAAACTATGGACACTTTCAGTGACTCTGTAGAGATGTGTCTTCATCCTTACCTTTGGTGTGCTGGAGTATCCTCTGGATGAGAACAGGATATTTGGTGATCCTCTGGGTGACCAATAAAATGCACTCTGGAATACTGAGCCTTCGCACAATACTGCTGCTCATTATCCTCTGCACAGAGAGAAAGGTTCGAAAGTTAAGAATGCAATATCATGAAGATGAACCAGAGCTTTGTACTAATGTCCCATTAAACATATGCAGCACATAGAAAGGAGCTGGTGTGAGATGAGTGCTGACCTTGATGAAAGCCTGGAAGCGTTTATCTTTAGCATGCAAGTCTTTGTAGAGATTGACAGCTTCATTGTGGCGACTGCAGAACTTCCCATAAACTTTCTTCATACGATCAGCGCTGCAGCCTGAAAACTGAAATAAAGAACAACATATTTATTTAACTACTGGTCAGCCATTAAATGTACTGCAGATATCTGTGATCCCCAGAGGGCATCCAGACCTTTACTTAAGTGCTACCATTAACCACAGTTTCTCTTTTTATTCAAGTCATATCATTTTCCAGTGAACAGAATTCTATCCTTTGTATGTATGGCGGTAGTGAACATTGCGGCCACCAGGGGCATTAGTGACTGTTAGTCTCTGTCACATTTCCTGTAACCTTTAACCACCAACTACTTCCTCTGTGGGATGCTAGCACTTTGTTGAACTTTCAAAGATGCTGCTGCTATGAAAAGTAAGACAAAATTAAACATATTATATATGTATCAATAGATTAGACTCTTGTCTTTTCAGTCAGCGTGGTCATTTTCAAAAAACCATGTTGTAAATACACAGCAGAGTATACAACTGAAACCTTAACAATCTGCTCTCTATTTGAAGGTAAGGTAGTTTCAGTGGAGTCTGGCAGTTAAATAAATCCTAAAAACCTTTATTTCTAAATGAATCCCAAGAGCCTAACAATCAAGAGTGGGTGTTGTTTTCATCCCTGCAGCATTTTCAGAAGGTCTGTTCTTCTTCCTCACCTGATTGACCAGGACTTCACCAATGCTGCAGATGAGGAAGCTGTTATTGTTCTGTCCCTCAGCTGACGAAGCTCTCTTTTGCTCAAGCAGCAGGGTGAGGAAACGTGTGTGTGTGTGCAACAGGTCATCCAAAACTGGGAAAATCTACAAAAAAATACAAATAAATCAGATGTAGTGCGCGGGAATTTCATTATCACTCGTATTATTAGTATTAATATTGTCTATGCATGGCCATTTGTTAAAGTGATCAGCACACTCCTCACCTTGTCCAGAGTGTGAGTGTCCAGTTGCAGCTCTTTCTGAATGCCTTTATAATAAACTTCAGACATTATCTTCAGTGTCCTCACATGGTGGAACTCCGTCTGGTACATTTCTGTGGAGAGAAAAGACTCAATGTCTTGAGTGGCTACACCTACCCCTCAAGTTTGTCTGCTCTGGTCTATCTTTCTCTAAGAGTGAGTAACACTATCTGTATTTACCATAGATGACGTCTTGTCTCTTGATTTCATCTTTCTTCAGAGTTTTCAGGAACTTCTTATCCACTGTACCACTCCAAGAATCAGCTTCCAAATCTTTGATGTCACACTCAAACTCGCCCATCAGCTGACTGTCCATCATCTCTGTACCTTTAAACACCACGATTTCAGATGTCACATACAGGAATCAACATAAATGACTACACTTTTCTTGTTGTTCATCCTTGTCAGACACAGTCTCTCAAGTTAGGATGCAAGAGAGTGAATTAAAAAGGAGTTTTCACAGTAACTGTTTTTACAGTGTGTGTGTGTGTGTGGGTGTGTCTTGAGCTACCTTCATCAGTGAGTGACTCAGTTGAGGCATTGACTTTGCTCCCCTGATGAAGAGAGTCAGTGGACTGGGACAGAGACTTCAGACCTTTCAGCGGGACGTCATCTAAACTATAAGCAAAAAACCATGGACAGTTTTTGAGGTCTACTCTCTGCCAATAATAACATCAACAACCACCTTTATTTGTATATCACTTTTCAAAACAAATATATTAAATGCTTCTCATTCAGAGGAAGAAAAATAAACACATAAAAAAAATGATAAAATAACAGTGAGAACAAAAAAGTGTTTTAATCCACACAGATGAACCAAATTCACCAAATTTACCAGGGCACAAATATACTACTTAGTGCAGGAAAGGGCTTCCAAAGTGTTGGAGGTCCTTACAAGTCAAACATAACATTTCATTTACTCTTCAAAAATGTGCAACAGTATAAAGAAGACATGACCACATCTGGATTTTTGAGGACCATTATTTGAGGACCTTAATGATATTGATCTGTGATCAAATAAAATCAGCAGATAATTCGGGCTGTGCTGATTAGCAGCTGATGCCACTGCTAATGGAACCCTAGTGAAGGGATGAAGGTGAATGTGTAATAAAGGGTTACAAATTATTTAAACCTGCTTTAATCATATTTTTGAAATCAAATAAAATGACTGTGTAATACAACAGGGCTTGCTCATAATACAAATTAAACCAAACTCTGCAGCCTAACAGAGGTCTCTCTTTAGTCTCTTTTACTTTACAGTTTTGATTTGACTTTGGGCATTCACTGTATGGTTGTCTTGGGCAGCTATTTCCAGCAAAAAACTCTCTGTACACCACCGCAACAAACATCATCAAACAGCAGGCTAATCTAGTAAAAATACTGATTTATTTACCCCCAGTGGCCAGGAATAAGTAATGCAGCTTTAAATGAATGTTTTAAGTAGCAGAGTGAACAGTGTGACCAGGTCTCAGTTAAGAAGATGCAAATGTTGGCCCAGTGCTGGGCTTATTTTGATGAACATAATATGGTAGGCTATCAGTACTTTGCTCAAAGACATGGACACAGGTCACTAGAATGACTCTCTTACCATTTGGCCACACTACTTCTCCAAAAATATATATAGTAAAATCACAGTTGTGTCTTACGACGTTCTGCTTTTTGGTGGCAGCACAGCACTGTGCTGGTCTGTGTGTTCTGCTGCTGTGTGTATGTGAGGTTTCTCACCCTGCTATGTTGCTGGTGGAGATGCTCTTGGCCAGGTTGCTGTGTGAGTTGAAGATGCTTGGGTGTCTCCGTGAAAATACTACAGGAAGCTGGTCATCAGGGGTAGTTACTGTGGACCAACGCTCCCGTGATGAAGAGGATGACGTTGATGAAAAAGAAGATGCTGAAGATGTAGCTAGAGACAAACATAAATGTGTACATTTTAGACATACAATACCAGCAATAGACTTAGATGCCTCACTTGTTAAATACGGATTTTATGTAGATCACTTTTTCAAATGTCCCATTTCTTCCCTTCACTCTTGCCATTAACCTAGATTTTCATCTATCTACAGTATACTGTTTTAATACAAACTAATAAATATCAGAAGGTGGGAAGGAGTATTAAACTGCTGTAAAACAACACATTAAGTAGATGACAAAATACAGTATATCTTACATATAGCATATTAAGAACTCCACAACATTGTGTCTTCACTATTTGTCTTCTATTTCACGGTCAGATACTGATGATGATGATACTGAACGCCCATGTGGTGGAGGCATTTTATCATCACTCATTATAGCTGTCTTTTTGGAGGGCTACTCAAAACTAAGGAAAGGGGGAATTTCACTTTATTACATCTCGGGTCTTATTTCCATAATTGGGTCAGTCAACTCAATTGAAAACACAGCACAGTGATATCTTTATTGTTTGGTGACCTGGCTCTGCCTTATCACTTAGCTTGATGAGGTGAAGTGATTGAAGTGAGTGATTAAAGCAAAGCAGCAAGAGAAATGCTTGTGGAGGCACTTGTGGTGCAAAGAGTGGGGGCTGCAGTGGCAGAGCAAAGCAAGAGCTGGGTACTGGTGACAGCTTTAAATAGACTGGCAAACATACAGAGAGCAGGGAATGACCAGAAGTTGAAAATCTGAAAAATGGAGTCTTTGTTGCTGATATTTTTCTGCTTTAGGACGTAAATGACATGAAAGATGCCCTCCTTCAGGCCAACATGACCAATATGGTTTGAAGCAATCACTAAGCAATTGACTTTGCCATTACTGATGTAGACACACATTAATGTATTGGGTCAAAGTTTAAGACAACCAACTGCTTATTCCTGTGACCTGGTTTCATTGCATTTCCCTTCCTTACTTTGAGTTAAAACAGGTCACGTGTAACCAAACTGAAACACCTCATCTCTCTGGAGCATGAACACATTTTACATTATCTTACATTACATGGGTTGGTAAAAAGAACCTTAATGGGTCTTTGGACTAATTTGGTTACTGACATGACAGACTAGGGTTATGTTTTAATGAACTCAATTCCCACAGCAACACACTGAAAACAGCTTTGCTTGTAGAGGGGAGACTTGACACTGTTCATTTATTTATATTGGTTATTTACTGCTTGATGTGGTTTTTGGTGAGAGAGGTGATTTTGGTAATTATAAAAATAATAAGGTAATAATATGGTGCTGCAGGCTGATGTGTGAGCAAGATTGTTAATAGAATTTGATTCATAACTTGTTTGTGGCCAGTGTAAAAACTTAAAATGCGTGCTCACCTGTTGATATAATGTTAAAAGAAAACTCCCTTCTTGCACCTAATGTACACAAAACATCATAAATCCTTTAACGTTTAGGACATTCCTGTTGATATGTCCTTGATTAAATGTTATCCTGAGAAATGTATTTGCTTAAAGTTGAATGGACTGCCTAATAAATGCATTTATTATCTATAATCTTAATGGAGAGGCTTCATACATTTCTTCATTCGTTCATTCATTAGTCCCTCTGATCCATGTCTCTGATTCATTTCTATAAGTTCTGCATTTCTATTCTAAATCAAAGAGACAACTCCTCATGATTCACACTATCAGGTCAAGTTCAGCAGGCATTTATCCATCACTCCTCTTCCTTACCCACACCAGAGCCAATCAACAATCACCATACTGGTTCAAGCTCCTGCTAACATCTGACCAACACCAGCATCTGACTCTTCCTGGAATCAGAGTAATTGAAATGGAGTGATCATGTAATTATTTGTGTATCCTGTCAATAGCAACTGATGGGATTAAGTGAATTTCATAAAGGTTATGATGGTCAAGCTAGAGTGAGGCCGTATTCAGACTAAATCAGCCGTTGTGGCGCACTGCCGCAGAGGTGTGAGGGGGTGTTAATCTGACGCGCCAGATGGTTTGTAACACAGAACCATCTGAGAAGTCGTCTATGGAAACTGATTGGAAAAGGGCAGGCACTTTCAAAAAATACTTGGTAGGTAATTAGATGAACCATCTGTTTATCACCGTCTATCACTGTCTTACCTTGCAAGGCAGCTGGATTTGTGTTGCTGACTGGACAAGTACATAACTTGAAGCCTGACAAGATGGATTCTTGCGTGATATCATGATCTTGTGAATCCAGCTGCCCATGTTTATTTGTGCTCTAGAACCTAATTGCTGTGAAACAGTCAGAAAATAACATTTTATTTATCTGATTCACTGGCTTTCTCGCTACCACCACTTCCTCTCCTCACTCACTCTCGAATTCTCTTGACCTCAGCTGCTCTCTGTCTCAGTCACTGGTGCTCTCATCTCTCTCTCTCTCTCTTTTTCTCTTATCATTTTTAAAAAGAGTCGGGAAGCCAACGGCAAAGTCTAACTTTACTTTTAACATTATCAGACAAAGAGAAATGTCTTCCCTTCTTCCTAGTAATGTCTTTGTCTCCCTCATGGCAGAGTTTTATAGCTCTGATCGGTCTGATGACGTTGGGTTGCGTTTCTCCAAAAGTTGACCCTGGATCAGCTTTCTCGCTGCAGGCCAGTGCAGCATCACTGAAGCCAAACCCCCTGCAGCCTAAACGCACTGCCCCCATTCAAATGAATGGGAGGACTGATGTTTTTGCTGGAACGCCTGATTTGGTCTGAATACAGCCTCAATGTTTCGTGAGGTTCATTCTAACAATCATGCACCTATGATTTATTAGCAATGTTGCGTTATCCATATTTATACTGATTAGAACATTGTTTACTCCACTAGTTACAAGAATGGCAATGTTGGCTGTAAGGAGCATCATCAGTGTCACTAGTGATTATTAATCTTGTTGTGGCACATGTTCAAGTTTTGAAGTTCTTCCTTGACTTGTGATAATGCCCTTTGTTCTTACATTTACTCCTCATGTTGACAGCTGATCCAGGAACAGCTTCTGGCACCAATGACTGCTGCTGGAAACAAACACAAGACATCATTAAGTGGGAGACGTCACTCAGCAGTGCTTTACATTATGGTCATGGATAGTATGTGTTGCTCTCCTGATCACTGTGTAACGTGTGTGTCACACCTACCTTTGTTTTACTCTTTGTACACACAGCCAGACTCTCTCTGCAGCTCTTATGGACATTAACACCACAGTCTGCAAACATATGATAATCATTAGAAACAACTTTCAATGTTTTCAGCAGTATAAAGTGGCTTTCTCAAGTAGTAAGTATCATAAAACTAACTAAAACCCATACTGCAGTGTTACATTCACTGTCCAGTCAGCTGTCTGTGAGGATAAGCTACAATTATACAGTACACACAGGAGTGTGTGTGTCACATTATGACCTCATCCTTCATTTCCTGCACACACACTGTTTATCGAGCAAAGTTTTCCTCCACAGTAACACTGCTCTCGTAGTCATGGCGATGACAACACACACACAGACACACACAGAGTGATGCAACAGACTTCAAGACAGATAGAGAAGTTAGCCAGGCAGCAGGAGGCCCCTCCTTCTATCCTTCCATTCATGGAACAAACAGTGATCCATATCAACATGTCTAAAGCCTTGCTGCGAATGGACTACGTCAGCAAAATCCAAAACTTCAGTGATGGGCTCTGAACACTGACATCTTCATCTACACAGAGACAGTGACAGCAGACTTTCCTCCTGTTACTTATTCTCTTCTCATTTCACAGTATTTTAAAAGATTCAGGAACTTAAAAATTATTGTTTTGATTCTAAAATCTAACAGAGTTATGAGCTACACTGTATGTTGTATTTATTGTACATTATAGCTACTTTTCTTGTGATACAGGTTAAAACCTCATGTGGTGCCAAATGATCTCTGCCTTGTAACTCAGCAACAAACCTCACATTGGCTTCAAGTCACATATTTCAAATCAGAAACTCTCCACATGTAACTTTCTGAAATTGTCCAACATTCAGGGGGCATGAATGAGAATTTCTCACCTCATGAGTTTCTATTCTTAAATATCTCTCATTTATGTGGTTTTGTAGTGGTTTTTATGATGTATTATTTTATATTGCTGTATGATGTATCTTTTTTGTAGCTTTTTATTTATGCTATTATTATTATTTTAATCAAAGTGTTTTAAAGTATGTCATATCAAATAGGCACATTTTGGATTAAGACAGCAACTGTTGCACTTTTCCAGTTAATGGACCAAATATGGTGTCACCCATGTCCCTTCTTGGACACTCCCCTTACCTCTCTGTTAGTCTGGGACAACGACTGGCCTGAAGCCACATGACCATATATGCGAACCATCTTTGTAGATGCCCCATTGGCTGATATGTTTCTGGATGTACATGATTAGTTATCTTTTATATTTTATATAATATTTTTATTTATATTTTTTTACCTTTTTGCTTCATACCTAACCTGCTCTATTTAAATGTTGTTTGTGATGTGTTTAATGATGATCTGATGAAGGCCACAAGCCAAAACACATTGGTCCAACAATAAAGTTGTTCTATATACTACCAGTGTTGCTGGAGTTTTGATCTCTTTAGACTTCTTTCCCTTCTCCATGCACCTTGGAATTAGGTGAAGTTGTGCCAGAAACCCCTACTCTGGATACAACATTCACACCCAATTGGTCTGCTGTGCCAAGGCTGGTCTCTCTAACACCCCGTTCTACCCTCTCTATGACGACCAACTTCTGACTCCGCCTTTGAGTGAAGCTGTTCGTAGCAACAGTGTAACACTTGATTTCCAATGTGGTTGGACAACACATCGTACAAACCAATTCTGGTCGACCATAAACCTTATAGTTAATCTTAGAGTTAATCCTTCCACGGACTATGATTAGGGCTGTCAAAATGAATGTATTTTATTCAATTCAAGGTCCTTCTCTTCACTCTCAAAGCCCTCCACAACTAGTGAGGCCTACCTCACTGACAACCATGCCCACACCATGTGAGACCAGTCTCCTGTCCCATCATCATCCAACACCAGACCAAGGCTGACAGGGTCTTCTCTATAGCCACCCCCTCCTTCTGGAACTCTCTCCTCAAACACATCCACCACTGCACCCATCAACAGTGCTTTTAATATTTCATTTAATATCCTGTCTCTGTAGTGTGGTTTCAGTTCTCTAAGATCTTTTATCTTTATCTTGAAAACCATTCTGTATACAGTTGAAACTGTATTATTATTAATTAATATGAGATGATGATAATCATCCTTTCAACTCTGCCCTGAGGTGCACTTTGATTAAAAGTCAAAAAGCAGTATGTTAGAGAGAGCAAGCAAGTCAGACTAAGAACTGAATAAACAGAACACACACACAAAGCTCAATCAAAAACACCATCTCAGTCCGATGTTCAGTGTTATAATTCAGTTGAGTGTTAATTTGATTGTAGCATCGGTGGTTAGATTCCCAAGAGATAAATGGAAATGAGAGAGAGATGCCATTGTGAAACGACTTAAGAAAAAAAGGTGGCCGCAGAGGAGGAGGAGGAGGAATAAAAAGAGGAAGAAGGGAGGAGGGAAAGAAAAGAGGAAGAAAATAAGGAAGAAGGGAGAGAAAGTTAAAATGAGAGAGAGAGAGGGGAAGAAGAAACCTTGTTTGGTCCTCAGAGCAAGGACAAAGTAGAAAGAAAGAAGAGGAGAAAAGACAAAGAGTTTGTCTTACTGTTGCAGAGGAAGGCGTCCTTATTGTGTAGAGATTTGATACAGTGCTGACAGGCAGTGGAAGGAGAGGGACTGACTGGGATGAAGAGATGACCATTTGCAGTCTTCTTTTCTCTCTCCTTACTCTCTCGTTCCTTCTCTCCTCTCCTCTCCTTCTCCTTCTCCTGGAAGCAATAAAGGAGAGATACAGATAATCAATATAGTAAACAGTCAGGAAATTCAGCTGAGAATATGTTTATACACTAAATAAGCAGTTATATATGTTTTTGTATAATCACATTATTTAAATACTTTCATAATTCAAAGTGCTTTATCATAAAGCAGTCCTGCTCAGTACTTAACAACATTACCCACAATGGCCTATTATGCCTGGATATACAGTGTTAGCTATCACTGCCTAAGCAGTATGACAAAATCTCATGAAACTTTAGTCCTGACACCATGATGGCAGAGGTTTTTCTATTTTATGCAAATTAAATCGACAACACAACAACAAATCCACATGGCTGAAGTTGCTACTGTGACACAGGAACCGTAACACACAGCAGTGAAGCATCTCACAGTCATGAACTGTTTTGTTTGTGCTTTTAATAACCAGAACTGAAAATACTAGAAGCTGTATGACATGTATTCATGATCATCTGGGAACCATGAATATCGTGATATTGATCTTCCTGCAGCTACAAAAATCATCATCTGGGAATCATGAGTATCCATGATAACATGAAACTTTTAAATTCCTTTTCAACTGTTTTAAACAGAACTTAATTCATGAATCCAGTGATCACTTCAGCAATAAATAGAAATGTCACGACACATGTATTGATGATTGTTGTTAGTTTTGAGTTTTCACATTCACACCCACATTCATATTCATACTCACACTTTAATGATAAAATAAGTACATGTTCCATTGGTAACACTACTATGGTATTATCCTGTCTGATCTGGTATAAACGTAATAGTTTGGTTGCTTAGTTACAGCATCAACGGAAAATGAAACTTGTAAGCAAACCAGCGGTAAAGACATTGCTGAGAGAATGATTCAAAAACAATGCAGACAGACACCTAACTCACACAATTGTGACTCATACTTTCCATCATCCCAAATATTTCGGCAGTAGTAGCATTAGCAAGTAGATGCTTATTCAACTTAAAACAACTTGTAGAACACTATTTTTTCTATGTTTATGCCCTGTGGAATTTCTAGACAAAACTGCACAAAACATGGTGAGCAGGGTTTCAGTGTGTCAGGAAGTTCATGCTATATTTGTTCTGACATTTGTGACATTTGTCATGACACGCAGACACACACACACACAATCACACAGAGCACAGCTATCCTTGTTGACATGACATTGACTTCCATTCATGGTGGACAGCCTAACCCAAACCCTAATGTTAACCTAACCTTAACCTGACCTCAATTCACACCTTAACCCTAACCTTAAAGCAAGGGTAGGTCATGTATTGTGATGTGATGTAAGCCTTTTCTGTTATATTTGTTTAATTTCTCTGTACATCCCAACAGCAATTAATAAACCAAATGCTCTGACAATAAAAAATATCCAATATCTGTAGCTGGCCCAGAGCTGTAATAAGTCCGTCGAATTGCTACCTGTCTGTCAACCTACCTACCTGCCTGTCTGCGCACACTCTGTGCACATGACACAGAAAGTTTGGAGGCCAGGTGAGCAGTGGGATACCGACAAATAGGAAGTAACAGGACTCCATGAATTGTAGAAGGAGAGAAGAAAAAGACAAGAATTTCAACAGAAAACAGAATAACCATTGCTGGACGATAGTCAACAACTCAACAGCGCATAATCTTATCAACAACGCCGGAGAGAGAGAGAGAGACTTTCAATGGAAGTGAATTCCACTCCCAGCAGTGAAAGGCAATATCACTCGAATTCAAGCAGGGAGATGAGACACAGACTTTAAACAGGTGTGAGGCGGTCCTGTTTACCATTTACTAAAGTTTGTGTTTGTGTGAGTGAGTGTTGTAGTATAGTTGTGTTGCGTGTGCGTATGAAACACATGCATATGCCTGTATTTGTCTGGTGGGAGGGGCTTAGGACAGAGAGGAAAGGGGGGAGAGCTGCAGGAGGAGGGCTTCATTTTCAAATTCTGGCTTTTTTTTTCCAATTTCAATTAAATTCAATTTTATTTATATAGCATCAAATCACAACAGAAGTTATCTCTACACTTTTCACATGCGTTTTTTGCCTTTTCCAGAACACTACCTACCCCAGCTTTAACCAGAACCTCAGAAATGACATTTTGCCTCATTAGGACCGGGCTTTGGTGCCCATGAGGACTACTGGTCCTGACAGATCGGTGTTTATACCAGAAAAGGTCTCAAAGAGGTAGCAAAAACACACACAAACACACACACACAGACACACACACTACCATCCTCTTACCTCATCCGATCTGGTTTCTCCTCTCCACTTTACAGAGCGATTGAACCTCTTACTCAGCATGGCTGACATCAGCTTGTTTCTTTTACTTTTTTCCTGTCTCTGTCTTTCTCCTGTCTGTCTCTCCACTCTGTCTGTCTGTCTGTCTGCCTGTCTCTCACTTTTTCTATCACTCTGTCTAACACTTGTGAATCCCGTCTAGGTGGATTTCTTTCTCTTTCTGTCTGTCTGCTTGTCTGAGCATCCTGTTGCTGTCTTTTAGATTGAATTATTGTGTACAAGCTGCTGCTGCACGTCTGTCTGCTTTAAAATCAGGAAGTGAGCTAGCAGACATCAGTACATCAACACACAGATCACTGGTTCCTCTTTCACGGCACCTTGTCTGTCTGCAGTGTTTTGCAGAATTCTTGTCATCGTCTTAAAGCTACCGTTCAGCATGTACCCATTCTGTTGTTGACAGAAATGGTGAATAATCTTTTATTAGGCACCATTAGGTGTTGATAGTAGATTACAGATTTTAGTGAATTACACTGTATGCATCACATTTTTCATCAACTTTTATTTCTTTTATTTTATTTCAACTTTTATCATTGTAGTTTTAGAGGCTTAAGCTTAAAAATATTCTTATTTATCTTAGTCTATAGTGTATTCTGTTCTGTTACATATGTATATATACATACATATATGTTTGTATGTATTGAGCTTCACTTCTACTTTTAGTTTGCGGGGGAGGGGGAATGTTTTTAAACGACTTTAAATGTGTCAAAAACTTTTAAAGAACCTTTTTAAAAAGTTGAAATAGTTTAAGAGTTGGATTATTTATGATGCAAAAATGAAACACCCCAGCAAACTTAAAACTAACCTGAAATCATATTAAGAAGTGGAAAATAATCCCAAATGTGTCTATGAAACTATGGCATTAGCAATGCTGGCAGGAGGAAGAACATGTTGGACAAAAACTGTAAATAAATATTCTGCAGAAATCAAAATCCAGTTTTATTTTGTATCTCTTCTTCTTTTAAATATTCAAAACTTGTGCATTTCGCATTTACACTGTTAACATTTTACACCTGTAGTTCAGTTCACATGATCCAGACCAATGAAAACAAAGATGCTCTGTTATGTATGATGTGTGTGTGACTGACAGGTAACTCATTCATTTTGGTGATGTCATCCTGCATCATCAGGCTACAGACTACTAAAGAGATTATATTCTTAATGGTTCTCATGATCAGCAGAATTTAATGGCGCTTAAGTTTTAAATTGAAATACTAAAATCATACATCTATTACCACAATAGATGTTGACATGTGGTGGGAATCACATGAGCCACGCAAGAGTCCGTCTGAAAGCTTTTCAAGCTGTCTCAGCCCAGCTGTTCGGCCTGCACAAGAGTGTGATTAACAGCTTTCACTTCAGAGTTCAACTGAACTGAAACAAACATGTTAGGTGTGAAAACAACTTCACTGTTGCTTTCCGTAATTAACTTTGCTGGCCACAGCGTTATGACAGAATGGAAGTTTCACAAGTCACTTAAAGTAATCAGTGATTATTTAGGAGGAAATTGACAGCTGATTACGCAAACATGATACACATAACGCAGTGACACAGTAAGACCGAGCCTCCTCCTGTCACTATTGATGTCTTATACCAGACATGTTATTTTTAATGCTATTGAGTATATCTCTGATTATTCTCATGATTATTCAAGTACTATTATTAGAATAATTTTAAATGTGAGAGGAAATGATTCATGATTCATGAGATTCAGATTCATGAGTTCTAAGAATCAACTTCATCTAAAATGAACTGTAGCCCTATTTTCTGTGCATTAGATTTCCTTGATCTAATGGGAAAAAGAGACCTACTAGATAAGATATAGATTTCCATAATATGATTATAGAATAATGATTTAAACTATCAGAACAAATGTCAGGGCTAAAAAGGTTAACTCAGTTGCAAGCACACACACACATACACACACACACACACACGTGTTACATCTACCCTCCTGTGTGTGTGTGTGTGTGTGTTCACTGCACATAATTCACATACTGCACATCTCGTTTTGTCTTGTGTTACAAATCCAGTGCACCCCTTTTCTTTACAGCGGTGCACTTTCACCCGTCCCTAAAAGCCCAAACTCACTCTCACCGGGAATCCACATAGTAGGTGAGATGTGAGCAGCGCATAAGTGCACTTTATCCCTTCAATCCACACTAACTCCTCGACTTGCGTTTAGCGTCTCTGTCCACAGAAGCAACCAACGATGCAATAAGCAAAACACTAGGTCACTAGGTATCCTGCTTTTAGAACAACTCTGGTGTATAAAAAATATAAATATGGTTTCAAATACCAAAAAAAGTCCACTCTATGAAACACAGCACTAACATGACAAATAAGAATGACCAAATATGACCGTCAGTCTCAAGTCGTTGTACTGACTGCCATGTCAGGGACTGCCTAATATTTCCTTAAGATATTGGTCAGTGTGAATTTTGCTTGTGCATGTACGCTGCTTTCATTTGTTGTGGGTTTTATTACCTTTCCTTTCTTGCTCATCTTGCTGCGGAGGTAGCTAAATGTCCGACTGATTTTGGCACCTCCTTTTCCCTCAGTTTCGCTCCGCAGCGGGCCTGGCTCCTCCTCTGAAATACTGACAAACACAAAGAGCCATTATGAAACCATTTCTGTTTTGACACACATTCTGTAGCAATGAGGAGTGGAATGGAAATTATGAGAAAAGTCTGCCAATTTGAATACTTACTACAAGAGACAGTGCATGTGTTGGTGTACAGTGTGTTGATTGCTTTTTTTTAACAGATGAAAATACAGTAAAGTACAATTTGACAGTGAAATCTTTTTCTGCTTAAGAGTGAGGTTTAAAAGCATAATTCCAGTTAATAATAGAAACATTACTAACAGTAAAACAAAATTAGCTTACCTGTATTCAAGTGATCCAGAGTTACTGGAGAATGAGCTGGCCCCTGTAGGAAGCAGACAGGACAGACACCATCTGATCAGACTAACACAGCTGCTATACTGTATGGCAGTGATGTTTCAATGATACCTTCAAGAAATCTGGTCAAACTGAATGTTGAGGCAACAAGACAAGGGATCAGTTATCAGCTTCAATGTGGGCATAAGCAATAGGTAGGTAGTTTTCCTGATCTACTGTATTACAATCAGGTACATTAAAGCTGTTTCCACAACAGCCCGACTGATTACTGTCCCATCAGGTCAGCCATACAAATAAAGACCAATCAATAAAGACATTTGATGAAAGGGGTGTTGCCGTCCAGTAAAAAACATCTGCAGGGGATACAGCTGTGATTCCTCCCTCTAAGCTCTTACAGGAGCCTGCTCTCTACTTGCTCTTTGTCTCCTACAAGGTGCATTTAAGGGATTGATAGACCCTTGATGATGGCGAAGGGAGAACCATTTCCAGGTCACAGCTGCAGGATGGGGGAGTGAGGATGGGAGGAAGCATAAATTAGCAGAATGGAAAGCAGCCTAGGTGCTCTGAATGTGAAGACTGCTCATAAACTCAATCTCACTGTTAGCTTTGCTTTAGCTTTTACTATTGGGGGACATTGTGGGCTTTGGATAGAGTAGAGTAGTCGGGAGTAGGTAGGGTAGAGTAGTATGGAGCATTTTTAGAGGAGGTTGGATGGTTGTGTGTGTTCTTATCATAATGTGTTTGTGATTTTGTCTCTTTTATTGTTTGATTTGAAAAGTAAAATAACTAAGTTGAATAAGAGCTTCAAAATAGTTTGAAAGTATATATTTTCATTTGTGACAGAACACGTCTAGCTGTGTCCCCCTGCTTCTGTTCTTGGTGCTGGGGTTAACACTATATTGGTCAGACAGCAAATGATTGTATTTTTCTAAAATGTCAGAATATTCCTTTAAAGGTAAGGCGATTTGAATGTTTTAAGGTTTAGATGTCAATAAAGGTCTAGAAGTAATTTCATTTTAGTAAAAGGACCAAGTAGCATTATTATTATTAAGTAGCATTTTGATAGCGGCCACTTGTACAAAGCAGGGAGTATTAAAGGATAGACAGAGGTCAGTTACCATATGTTTGGAATGGGAAAAATTAAAATGGACAGAACAGACACCCCTGAACTCTTAACGTCCAAAGATGCTTGTAGTTTTAGGTGTAAAAAGCTGAGGAGTTGCAAGGAGGTGCCTTTTTTGTCCATTCTGATTCTGCGGCTCTAGGGAGGTGACTACGTTTAGTGAGCACTTATTTTGGTCGAGCAGCGTTACAGGACACCACACTGAGGGAGGAAACACAGGACAACAGCCATGACAGGCATTCTAAATTAATCGTACTTACTCCCTCCCCCCTCTTCCTCTTCACTGCCAATAGAAAAGAAGTGTCTATTTTTGGGGAGGAGCGGGGAGATACTGAGGGAGAAGCTGATTCGGCGCTTTGATCGAGGAAATCCAGTCACTAAAGGGTGTAGCAAGGGGAGTAGCAGGAGGAACAGGAAATAGAAAGCGCAATTTAATTGCAAGAGATGAATAATACATCAAAATTCAAAACCACAAGTGAAGTGAAATGAAAGATAATGAGAAGAAGAAAAGAATAAAAATCCACCAAATGAAGGAGAATGATTTTAACTCACCATCTACATCCTGGTGACTGATGGCAACCATTGAGATGGATTTGGTGAGGGTTTGATGATGGAACATGGCAGGACAGTGGGTTGCCATAGACAGGACCTGGCGAGATGTCTAAAAACACACAGACAAACACAAGTGGACAAAATAAGTTAAAATAAATGAAACAAACACAAATTCAACCTGAAGATGTATACAGTAGTTGACGATCCAAAAGCCCAAGTGTTCAACCAAAATGCAGCACATCCATATTCATATGATAGATTTAGAAAGTTTCATTTTGGGAGACGTATGGTACTTTTTAACATTTCTACATTGTACAAACGCAATTGGAGTGGAAAAGTAAAAGTCTTTGCCCACCACTGAGCTGCTGCCTGGAAGCTGCTCACAAAATAAATGGACCTAATAGGTTTTTGATGGAACTCTGGTATGTAAGAAAGACTGAAATATGTAGAAAAGCATAGGCAATGCTTTCCAAAGCTTGGTGATCTTCCTAATGTGTGTTCTTACCACCCACATAGACCTTGTGAAACAATGCCATCCAGAGTGCAAGACATCATCTCTTCCAATAAGCTGGATATTTTTTTTGTCATGGAAACTAATAGAGGCCACACCTCCTGATTATGCATATCTGCATCAGCCCATGCTTTCTGGTCACAGTGGTGGTGTTGCTGTAATGTATAGGAGTATTTTAACTTGCTCTCCTGCTTCCTTTGGTGCTTTCTCTACTTTTGAATTTCTGGGATTTGTGCTAAATGGTAAATTACCTGTATTGTGTATTATAGTCTATAGACCACCGAATCAGAACACAGCCTTTCTTAGTGAATTTTCTGAGTTCCTTTCTGTTGTCATGTCAAGATATGACAGGGTTTTAATTTTAGGTGATTTTAATATACAAGTGCTTTATGCTGTCCTTCTAATACATTGGCTACTGATTTTTTGCATCTTATTGACTCTTTTAATTGAGAATGCAATCTGTGACCTGCCCAATACATGTTAAAATCATATGCTGAATTTAGTCCTTTCCTTTGAACTTTTGCTTAGCAATTTTGTTCTACACGACATCTGTGTGTCTGAACACAATGTTATTTTATTTGATACTGAGCTTCCTCTATCCATACCAAAACTGCCTGCCCCAACTCGCTCCCGTATAATCAACTCTACCACACCCAGCCCATTTTCCAGTGTCTATAGTGCTGATTCCACAGTCCCAGTTATTGAATCCTCCTCTACCCGTTTAAACACTGATGAACTAACAGACCTCTTCCACAAGTCTTGTCTGTCTATCCTAGACTCTATTGCCCCTTTTATGACCAGAACTAGGAGGACTAATGCAGACCCTTGGCTGAAGGAATCCACATGCTCTATTAGAGGGGATTGCCAGAAAGCAGACCGTAAGTGGATAAAAGACCGACTGCATGTCTCCTATGAAATGCATAAGGAGCTTCTAATCAAGTACCAATCCTCTGTTAAAGATGCAAAAGCAAAATAACTCTCAGATATCATGACCGAGAGAAGTCATAACTCCAGGATTCTGTTAAGCACCATAAACTCTGTAGTTAACCCCTCTGCTGCTCCACTACAAATATTTCTTAAATAGGCTGTGAGCAGTTCAAATATTTCTAAACAAAACTGACAGCATTAGACTGTATTCAGACCAAATCAGGTGGTGTTGCCCACCGCTGCAGAGGTGCAGGAGTGGAGGTGTGTGGGTGTGTGGACGTGTTTACTTGTGCTCTAGGACGTAACTGCTGTGAAACAATCAGAAAACAACGTTTTATTGATCTGATTCACCAGCTTTCTCACTACCAGCGCTCCCTCTCTTCATTCACTCTCCAGCTCGCTCGACCACAGCTGCTCTCTCTCTCTCTCTCTCTTTTTCTCTCATCTTTTTTAACATGAGTCAGGAGGCCGATAGCAAAGTGTAACTTCACTGTTAATGTTATCAAGTGAAGAGAAATGTGCTCCCCTCCTCCTAGTATTGTCTTTTTACTCCCTCATGGCAGAGCTTACAGCTCAGTCTGATCTCCGGCTGTGATTGGCCACTGCAGCTTTCAGCCGCAGTGAGTTGAGTTGCGTTTCTCCAAAAACTGACTATGGCTCGACTTTCCAGCTGTAGTCCGGTGCAGCACAGCAGCCGCCAAAACACCCGCAGCCGAAATGTACTACCCCCATTCAAATGAATGGGAGAACTGGCTTTTTTTCTGCACCGCCTCATTTGGTCTGAATACGGCCTTAGGTCAAATATCTTGCACCCTATCAAAGATTTCTCACTGACTGTTGACGACCCTCCTGCTTTTAATAATTTCCACCCTGTCCTTTTATCCCTGCTTGGTTGCATAATTGCAGGCATGAAACCCACTAGCTGTCAGCTTGATATAATTCCAATAAAGCTCCTAAAACAGTCACTTGCAGCAGTTGGTCCTAGCATACTGAAGATTTTTAACAGTTCTTTAGCCACAGGTGCAGTCCCATCTTGTTTAAACATGCCATAGTTCACCCACTCCTTAAGAAACCTGGTCTTGACCTGGCTCTTCCAAATAATTTTAGGCTAATTTCTAAGCTTTCTTTCTAATTTAAGGTTTTAGAAAAGGTTGTTTTTAATCAGATTCTGTCCATTTTAAACCAAACCAATATTTTTGAGAAATTCCAGTTAGGGTTCCGCCAACACTGCAGCACAGAGACAGCTCTCCTAAGAGTAACAAATGACCTCCTCTGTGCTGCAGATGTCAGTACATGCTTATCTTAATTCTTCTAGATCTCTTCTAGATCTAGATCTGCAGCTTTTGACTCTGTCAACCACACAGTTCTCCTGTATTGCTTGACACAATGGGTTGGCATTTCTGGAACCACCCTTGATTGGTTCCACTCTTACATTTTAAACAGACAATTCACTGTTTCCACTGGAAGCTCATCCTCAACACCTGCAAATATTTCATGAGGGATTCTGCAGGGTTCAGTTTTAGGTCCACTTCTTTTCTGTGTTTACATGGTCCCATTGGGAAGAATGATCTAAACCAATTACATCTCTTTTCACTGCTACCCTGATGATACTCAGATCTACCTCCCCCTCAATTCCCAAAATCAGGCAAATGTAACCCAATTACAAAACTGTCTCCAAGACAGGCTCAAAACTTCCTTCAGTTAAACGAGGACAAGACAGAGATCCTACTTGATAGCCCACCACATCATACCACTGTTACTGCCAAGAAGCTCAATCACCTTTCCGCCTACATCAGACCACATGCTAAGAACCTGGGTGTTATATTTGATAGTGATCTAAATTTCAACAGGCAGGTAAATTCCGTTGTCAGGTCCAGCTTCTTCCAACTCAGAACCATCTCCAAAATTAGGCATTTCCTCTCACCCTCTGACTTAAAAAGAGTCATTCATGCACTAATATAATCCCAGCTGGACTACTGTAACTCTCTCAGGCTACAATTTCCTGTTTACAACTAATCCATGCTCTTGCCCCTACATATATCTCAGAACTTCTCACCCCAGATCCCACACAGCACCACCAGTCCCCTCAGATCCTCCCACCGTGGTATGTTGGCTGTAACAGGGCTTTTACTGTAGTGGTTCCTTGGCTTTGGAATAGACAGGCTGAGTCTGTCTGTGCTTTTAAGATGCATTTTAAGACCCATTGTTATTCTCTTGCTTTTAATTGTGTTGAATCTGTTTTTATTTCTATCTGATTTCTTGGAATTTAAATTGAGTTTAAATTTGTTTCTATATTAATCATACTTTATTTTCATAACATCTGTTATGTACATATATGTCCTTATACTTGTCTGTCTTTGTGAAGCACTTTGGTGCAAACCCTGTTTGCTTTTTGAAGTGCTATATAAATAAAATAAACTTGAAACTTGAAACATTAACTTTAAAAACAGATTTATATGACAGGTTCACAATTGCTCAAAAAAAAACAACAGTCAGGTGTCCATATGAACATTGAAAGAGGATTTCCCCGAGGCAATCATTCCTTCAAACATTTTCTCACAAGTATATACAGTACATGTCAGAACCAAGCGGGTAGCTCCTGGTCTGAAAAGTGTAGCCAATTCGGAAGTGCCTCAAACCTGCATTCTTTCTAATGGCCAGCAAGGGGCGACTTCACTGGCTGCAAAAAGAAGTCTGATTGTATAGAAGTCTACGAGAATACAACCCCACTTCTCACTTGATTTATTATCTCAGTAAACACTTTCCTAATGAGTGTATGGTCTCCATCTCTAGTATCAAGTCTTCTTCAATGCATCATGATGTTCATTTTGTAAATTATGGCGCCATTTAGAGTAAAATAGATGATAAAGCACCACACGCTTTAGGGCATGGCTACATTGTGATTGACAAGTTACTACCACAGTGACAACATTGATTACGTACCGTAACAATGGTATAACCCAGGATACACAAAGTATAGGCGTAGCTGCTGCTATTTCACAGTGTGTTTTACTTCATTAAAGTTAATTGTAACATTTTGGTTGCCTAAACAAGTCTTGTTCAGAGTTTGGTTGTGATAAAAGGCCCTCTAAGGAGTCAGATGTTCATTTTTTCTGGTGAGCACATTTTGTTCTAATGGTTGTAGGCCTGTTTTTCGCTAGCGGAAATTACCATTAGCATTATCACCGTTAACCATAGATCGTAAACGCACCATGCTGACCAAGCTAGCAGCTAGCTCTGCTGGTCAGCTCCACCCTCTCATCCAAATACGGTCACTTCTGGCTCCAAAAATCAAACATGGTGATGGTGAAATCCAAGATGGCGATGGTCAAATCGCTAAACTCAAGGCTTCAAAACTGCAGTCCACAAACCACTGGGTGATGTCACTGTGACTATGTCCATATGTCCAGACACATACCTGATTATCAATGCGGATTCCATCTCCTTCTTGTTCCTCCTCAGTGAGGGAGACCAGCGAGCCTCTATGCTGGCCGTCTAGGCGTAAACTCCTCCCGCTGGTCCTCTCCTCTTGATCACTGAGACTGGGGCATGCTGCCTGGACCGCTTCGCTCTCCACCACCAGACCCTCCAGACTGTAGCTGTGTGGAAGGAGAAAAGGCAAAACATATAACTGACTGCATTTTATCATGTCCTTTACATGCTGTTGTGCCATACAGAATGCTTTTCTAGATCTCTGAATGTGTTCATACTACATTTTATTTGAAGATGACGTGTTGTACACACTTGACCATCTTTGGAGTATGTTTTGTATTTAAACAATCCTTCAGAAATGCAAATAGGAGCAGGTTTCTTCAGCACATTATCAGCAGTTTGACCTGTACTGTTTACCTTCTGTTGTCTATTTGCTCTTGATCAGGATGAAGCAGGTTGGATGGACACCAACTCATACTGGAGACATGGGAGAGATAGACAGATGAAGGATGGATGATGGAAGATGTGGGAGAAAGAAATGATTAGATGGTTGATGAAAGGAATGTTTCAAATCAAGAATGATACGCAGGAGGATTAATGATGATGACACAATGATGTTTTAGATGAGAGATACAGCGCTGCTTGAAAATTTGTGAACCCTTTTGAATTTTCTGTATTTCTGCATAAATATGACCTAAAACATGATCAGATATTTACAAGTCCTAAAACTAGATAAAGTGAACACAATTAAACAAATGAGACAAATAATAAACTTTTTAATTTATTTATTAAGGAAAATGATCCAATCCTACATATTTGTGTGAGGCAAAAGTATGTGAACCCTTTCTTTCAGTAACTGGTGTGACCCCCTTTTGCAGCAATAACTTCAACCAAATGTTTCCAGTAACTTTATCAGCCCTGCACATCAGCTTGGAGGAATTTTAGGCCATTCGTCCTTACAGAACAGTCTCAACTCAGGGATGTTGTGGGCTTCTTTGCATGAATTGCCCGACTCAGGTCCTTCCACAGCATTTCTTTAGGATTAAGGTCAGGATTTTGACTTAACCATTCCAAAACATTATCTTTCTTCTGCTTTAACCATTCTTTGGTAGAACGACTTGTGTGTTTAGGCTCGTTGTCTTACTGCATGACCCACTTTTTGTTGAGCTTCGGTTAACAGGCGGATACCTTGATATTTTCCCATAGAATGTGCTGGTACAACTCAGAACTCATAGTTCCATTCATAGTTCCTGGTCCAGAGGCAGCAAAGTAAGCCTAAATCATGATACTACCACCACCATGTTTCACAGATGGGTTAAGGTTCTTATGCTGGAATGCAGTGTTTGCTCATCACCAAACATAACGCTTCTCATTCAAACCAAAAAGTTCAATTTTGGTCTCATCCATCCACAGAACATTGTTCCAATCACCTTCTGGCTTATCCTATGGTTTGTCTTGAGCAAAGACGGCAGCAATGTTCTTTATGGAGAGAAGTGACATTTTTCCTTGCAACTCTGCCATGCACACCATTCATGTTCAATGTTCTCCTGATAGTGGACTCATATACATTGACTGTAGCTACTGCATGAGAGGCCTTTAGTTTCCTAGATGTTACTCCGGGTCCGTTGTGGCCTCCCAGACTATTACACGCCTGCTCTTGGTGTGATCTTTGTTGTTCGACCACTCCTGGGGAGGGCAACAATGGTGCTGGATGCCTTAAATTTGTACACAATCTGCCTGACAATTGACTGGTGGAATCCAAACTCTTTAGAAATGGTTTTGTAATCCTTTCCAGCTTCGTGAGCATCAACAACTCTTTTTCTAAGGTCCTCAGAAATCTCCTTTGTTTGAGCCATGACACACTTCCACAAACCTGTGATGTGAAGCTCAGACTTGATAGACCCAGATTTCTCTTCTTTAAATAAGGCAGGGTCTCCCAGACTCACACTTAATTGTCCTCCCATTGATTGAAACACCCGACTCTAATTTCCCCTTTAAATAAATAATTCTAGAGGTTCACATACTTCTGCCATGCACAAATATGTAACATTGGATCTTTTTCCTCAATAAATGAGCAAGTGTAAGGTTTTTGTCTCATTTGTTTAACTGATGTCCCTTTATCTAGTTTTAGGACTTGCATGGAATTCTGATCAAATGTAGTTTAGGTCATATGTATACAGAAATAGAGCAAATTCTAAAGGGTTGACAAACTTTCCGCAGCATTGTATGTCTGAACTATGTTGAAATGATGTTTGAACAACAGTACAGATGGCAAAGAGTCCTGTTCTTGACATCTCAAAACCCAGGTTTCTGCCTTTGATTTCAGAGCATTAAATCGACTTATAGATGAATTAAGAATTGATACCTTTGAGTCCTGTTGACTCAATGTGATGGTATGCTGTATGTTACAGTATTAACATGCATTCTATCATCTCATAGCTGCTTCCCTTTTTCCACTTTTCCAGTGCAACAAAGAGGTAACCTTTGTTCCTAAATGTTATCAGCTGCAAACAACACACACTCATGTGTGATGTTTTGTGTATTTGATCCTGATATTATAACTGATGATGGTCAATCTAAGAGAAGAAGCTGAGCCAACAACAGACTGAGGTACTTCTGATATTAAAGGATTTACCCTACATCTGCTCCCTTGTTCATTATTTTCAATAATCCTTACATTTTCTGAGTACTATGTTATTCTGCAAAACCATTTGTGCATTTTCTAAAGTGTAATATAATATATGTCATATATCTATAATATATAAAAAGGAAGGACATAAAGATGTTGAAGTCAATGAATTCCTCTGTGTGAGACCTCTGTTATTAAACTGCTGTTATAAATACAGAAATACACAATTCATCTACAAATCCTGCTGTCATTTTTTATATTTATCATCAAAAATAACTGATTTTTAGTCAGATGTTTCCCTCCAGCCCAAGCAACTGCCAAGATGTTGATAAGTAGTGCTGTGCTGGAGCTGACACATCTCCCTACACCATATTAGAGTGAATCAAAGAGGATTTTTCCCTTT
This sequence comes from Thunnus albacares, assembly GCF_914725855.1. Taxonomy (NCBI): domain Eukaryota; kingdom Metazoa; phylum Chordata; class Actinopteri; order Scombriformes; family Scombridae; genus Thunnus; species Thunnus albacares. The sequence goes on from NC_058112.1 coordinate 764,448, forward strand.
CCACCCTCACTTCAGCACCCTCAGTCCTAACACATGGTGCTGAGCTACTTCTTTCATTTCATTAATGAGTTTTCCATTGGATACCATGCATGGCACTGGGAGTGTGTGTCTAGACTGTCATGTGAACAGGCTGAGACTGGAAAGATGAAAGCACCAGCTCTCATTGATAAAAGACGACAATGCAAAAGAACACCCAACACTTGATTGACATGGCATTGATATTTTGACAGAGTTTTTAGAGCTTCAAATATTGTTACTAAATACTAAATTCCCTTTTTTTATTCCATGTGGTACAAAATGAAGCACACAGTCATCTTAGACAAACCAAAGCTCTACGAATGTCATAAGAAGATTACTACATTCTTGTCTTTCAGACACTGTTCCAGTCATTTGTCTGTCTGAACTGCTCATGTCATTAGTGACTAACGTGAGCATAAAAGAACTAATTGAATTCAAAAGCAGAATTACTGAGTGTCTCATGCGGAAAGGCCTGAACAGTGACTCACTGACATATCAATGTCTGTTCTGACCAGCCTTTTGGCTCAGAACACATAGCACAAAGTTGTAAAAAGAAGACAGTGGAAATCTAAAGAGATGGAGTGGATGAAATGTGTACCTTCTCCTGTGAAGGGGTGGCTTGGCTCTCTTCACCTCTCCAGACAGGCTCTTCAAAGAACTGAAAGAAGGGAGAGATGGATTGTTAGTGGAAAAAAAGGGAGGGATGGACTGAAAGAGTTGAACAAAAGAATGGGAAGTGAGGTGGATTTTATCTTTTAAAGTAAAAGTAAGTGACAATGTGCTAAAACAGGTCTTTTTAGATTTTAACTGCTGAAATTAACAGGGAACGTTGATCTGGTGTTTTTTATGCTAATCATTGTTCACATCCTAAACTGTTAATCTTATAGAAAGTAGAAACTCATTCCACTAACCAAATACATACATACATTAGTGGATGTGATTAAGCAAGTGTTAATATAGGCATGGAGGTAATTATAACAATAATCAGACACACACAGAGTGCAGAGAAAGAGCAGAGAAGCAGCGAGAGGGCAACCATAAACAAAAGCAAAATACAGTAGAGACTGTCTTTATTTACGTTATTTACCAAATTTATGTGCACTCGGACTGTGCTCCGGCACAGCACTACTTATCAACACCTCAGCAGCTGCTCAGGCTGGAAAGAAACATCTGACTAAAAATTGATTATTTTTAATTGATTTCTAAGTTGCTATCAACACTCCTCTGCAACTCCTACCGGTGCACCATTGAGACCATTCTCACTAGCAGCATCATGGTATGGTAGGGCAACAACACACAAGCAGACCGTAAACACCAGCAGAGAGTGATCAGGTCAGCCCAGTACATCACAGGAATGGCCCTCCCATCACTGCAGGTTATCTACCAGCAGAGAGTCCTCAGAAGGGCCCACAATAACATCAAAAACCTCACCGACCCCCAGCACCACCTCGTCACACTCCTGCCATCTAGAGAGTGGAGAGGAGTCTGAAATGCAGGACCTCAAAGCTCAAACAAAGTTTCTACCCCCAGGCCATAAAGCTGATTAAGACCTCAAAGCCACTGCCACTGAGTCCTCCCATCCCTCCCATAACCAAACAAAGGACTTAATGCAACTTCGCACAAACTGAACAATTTGCACATGTCTGAACAATATGCACACCTCGTTTGTCATTTTGCACTTACTTTTATACTGTTCTTAGCACAACTGTTATCACCTACTACCTCAGTATGTATATATGTATGTGAGTGGTGATTGGATTGGATGAATTTGTGAGTGTGTGGATATGAATGAGTGGGTGTTTGTGTGTGTCTGTCTATATTTGTCTTTTTAGGGCCCAAGCACGAAAGTGCCAGGGGCCGAGCAGTCCCTGGCACTGAAAGTGCGAGGAATCTATTGTTTTGAAGGGATTATTATTATTATTATTATTATTATTATTATTATTATTATTATAGGAGGCCATTGCATTTTTGAGGGGCTTAGGATGCTTTAAAACTCATGATAATTGGCACACATGTCAGAAGCATATTTTTGCAAATTCTTTTGCACAACAGGAAGTCAGCCATTTTGGATTTTGTGTGTCAATTTTTATTTTATGAACACATGTTTGAGGCCTTTAGGATGTGCAAAAACTCATGAAACTTTACACCTATGTTCAAACTAGTAAATATTTCAATTAGTATCACAATTGGGCTTGGGCATGGCATTTCAGCTCTATAGCGCACCCTAATTACTTTTAGCGTTTTTGAGGTGCTAGGGGTGCTCGAAAAATCATGAACCTTTGCAAATGCATCATAAGTTTCAAATCTTGATATCTGATATTGGTCTCTGGTTTGGGTGTGGCAAAATGGCTTGAGGGAACCCTCTAGAAAAAAAACAAAATCAAAGGCTCCACCTTTAAATTTGACCTGGATTTACGAAATTTGGTAGGCAGATATAACATATCCAAACTTAAAAAAGCCTTTTTGAGCCATAGCCAAAGTCCAACAGGAAGTCAGCCATTTTGAATCAAATTAGCATTTTTTTCACAAAGGCCTTTCGAATGCAAGAAAACCCATGAATCAAAGTCAAAGTCCCCACCTTTAAATTTGACGTGTATGTACGAAAATTGGTAGGAAGATGTAACATCTCAAGACTTTAAAAAAAAGCCTCTTGGAGCCATACCCTAAGTCCAACAAGAAGTCAGCCATTTTGAATCTACTTTGCATTTTTTTCACAAAGTGAAGCCATTGACAGGCATTGTATTTTAATCAATTCCTCCTCAAGATTTAACCCGAGCAACTTCAAATTTAGCAGGTTATATATAAACACCTTTGTGATGATAAATTGAGAAGCTTTTCAGTTTTCATGGTGTCACCCTTGGCCAACACCCTTGGTGTGGCATGCCAGACCATTTTGCTGAAAACATGTTTGGGGCATTAAACAGGAAGTTGTTTAACTCGGCTTTACATTGTCCAATCTGCTCCACATTTCTCATGCTTGATAAGAGTCCAGACCTGAACACATCTAAGTGTCAATACTAAGTCATAGTCATAGCGCCACCTACTGACAACAGGAAGTTGGCCTTACATGACAAACATCATATGATTTACATGAAAATTACATGGTGTGGTCTACACATGATATACAGCAACATGAAGCATAATTAGTGGGTGTTCTATAGCGCCACATAGTGGACACAAGAAGTGATAGTTATCTCCTACATGCAATGTCAAATATTCATGATGTATATCCATGTCAGGTGCCCTCTGGTAAATGTATTGCTGTATTGTGTTGCTCTACAATAACAGAAGTTCGACTGCAGTGTGGCGCGAGGGCCTGATCATTGCTGCTGCTTTAATTAAACTTAGTTTCTAGTGGCTGTGTGTGTGTCTGTATATATTTGTCTTTTAAACTTAGTTTCCAATATATTCTGAATAGAGTAATTGACGGCACCAGGTAGAGACATAGCAAACTAAGAATTTCATTGCATTGATAACTTGTTTATTTCTGCATGTGACAGTTAAGTCTTTGAGTCCTTTGAATCCTTAATACAATTCAAAATTCTTCATTGCTTTTACTGGTACCCTAGCAGGTTATTCAGACTGGTTTTAAAAAAAACACCAGACTGCTGGAGATGTGACAGGGAGGTGGGCGACTTAGTCCATGCACCGTACCCAGAGGTACAGATCTTTTGGACTAGAGTCCATGAGTACATCTCAGAGATTGAGGGGGTAGATTATGAATTTTGTCCTGATGTATACATACTTGGAAATCCTCAACCCATTGATCAAGTTGTTAAACCCCTAGCACATTGGATACAGACAAGTATTACGATTGGTAAACAGGTAATTATGATAAAGTGGAAAGCTGTAGGAGGCCCATTATTTCAGGAATGGATCTCAGAACTGTGTAAGGTGGCAGCTTTTGAGAGAATATCTAATAGTCTAAAAATGAGTAAGTAAAATACAATAATAAATGGGAAATGTTTCTGCAGTTTCACTCACTACAGAGGTACCAGTGAACACACCTTTTAGGTTGACTGATTTAGTTAAGTGCCAGGCTCATAAAATACACAGAGTATGCTTGTATTGATATTTACCTGTGACAGCATGTTATCTGTATCTGTAAACATACACATTTTCTCTGTAGCATGTACAGCTCTTTGCTGAGACTGTTATGAATGCAGGAGGTCGGATGTGGTGATGGCACCACTGAAGGAAACAATACATGGACACTATTACTTGGACACTATTTAAACATTCATTTCTAAAGGACTATGAGTGGACACCTAACAGTGGTACTGTTGACAAATTTATATAACATGTCATGTTAATACTGTTGTTTTAATTTACTTTATTTTATAATTTATTTTATTATTATTTAATTGTTTTGATTTATCTTTTATTATTGGTCAATTATTACTTATTTTATTTTATTGTTTTTGTTCTTCTGTCTGGTGTTGTTCAGGGATTGTATTGTTATTGGATTTTCTATGATGGCGCATGCAATGTTTTGAGTCTTTTATGCAGAAGATAACCTGGCAGTAGTGTAGAGTTTAACCCAGAGACTTGTCTCTCAAAAATATGCTGCTGCGCTGAGCCTGGAGGCTGGTGGCTCTTTGCTCTTATGTGCATCACACAAGGACTAAGCAGTTCTATGAGGAGCTTTGTGCTTCAGGATGCTGAGAGCCACTATTAGTCTGCTGATACTTTTTGAGAGGAAACAACATAGTCTACATTCAGCAAGTCTGATAAACCCACTGAGTCCATACCTGCGCTGTGCCACGTCCATATCCGCAGTGGCGTTCCTTCCTGGCTCCCAGCTGTGTCGACGGTATGGAGACAAGGAACGGATGGAGGCACGCAAGATGGCGGAGGAGACGGGATTTTCTGGAAGCTTATCTTTTTTCTCTTCTTCTTCTCCTCCTCCTTCTGTCTCTCCGCCTCCTACAAACCCCAACAGAAAATCATGACTGCATTTCCCACTGTGACTTTTTTCAAAACATTACCTTTCTTAATAGTGTGAATGCTGATTCAGCAGCATTCACACTTGTTCTTCTAAGCTTTATTAGTGTAAATGCTGACAAACTTTATTTATGTGAATGCTGATAAGCATGAGGAAGAGCCTTGTTTTTCAAATTCAAAGCCCCCAGATGGCAATAGGAGCTTACAGGGGCCACGGACAAGGCTAGAATTTCAAAATAAGTCATTAATTTCAGATTTCTGCATTTTTAGCAGTGCTTTGCAATTTATTCTTCTTCTTTATGTTTTTCAGTTGACTACTACTTCTGCATATTTTAAGCTACAGGAACCATTCAAATGTTAGACTTGCTTTTCTTGCATTTCTTTTTTCACCTTTTCAGGCAATTTATTTCAACTTCCAGCTTTGACAGTATTAGGTAAAGTTTAGCTTCCAGCTTTTCTAACAATGAATTTTAACTCTTAGCTTCTTCATTACATTTCAGATTCCAGGTTTTTCAGCAATGCAGTGCAATACATTTGAGCCTTCAGCTTTTTCAAGCAAAATTCATTTCAGATTTGAGCATTTTCAGCAATGCTTCGCAATTTATTTCAGCTGTCAGCATTCACATGCATTTTCCACAGGAAACACATTTTTAATTGTAAATAAATTGAATGGAGATATTTCTTTATAAATCGATCCAACTTTATTAATTATAATTATTCTTATTTGTGTGCCCATAATGCACATTATACATAGTAAAATAAGGATACACATAGTATGTATACTATTATATACATACTTTGTAAACTAATAATTGAATTATAAATGTGATAATTATTAAAAAATAAAAGAAAAAGTATATAACCATGTAGAATAAAGGATGTGCAATGCTCAGATAACAGACAAAGTGTAGGGTACTGTGACTATAGTGAAAATTTCAAGCAACAAATTAAAACAAAAATCAGTGACAGTGAATGCATCAGCGTAACTTACAAATGTTACAGATTAAGAGAACAGAAATATAAAGTATGAATGGAAAAGAAAAATGAAAACCAAAAAAAAAAAAAAAACTGTATTGAGGGGTGCATCAGGATGCAAGTATAAATAGTATTAAGATATTTTATCTCAACTGTGGTAGGTCCAAAGGTGACTTGTCAGTTGTTACACATTTTAACTGAGAAATACTAAAAAAACTGGAAAAACTACATCATTTTAAACCAATTTATACCTGTATTTTATGTTTTAGCTTTCTGCTGTTAGATGAAACAGTTCACTGTGGTTTACAGTGGAGAAGGTCCTCTGGTGGGAGGGAAAATGCAAAAGAACTGCTGGTAAGGCTGAGTAGTAAAACCACAAAATGTTGGTGTTTTGATATTGAGAATAAATAGAGATAACATAGCAGAGAACTTTTGAAATAACTATAAATGAATTGCAACCCGCTTCAGAACCAAAACTGGGAGCAAAACATGCCCAGATATTTTAACAGAATGAAATCTCCACCCACTTACGACTGCTAGAATTCAAGAACAAACAGTGTGGTTTACCTCTCTCCTCTGTTTCTGACTTCCAGGAATGCCTGGAGCTGCAAGGGGCCATGGTGTCAGAAGTGTCAACTGACGAAACACCTTCACTGGGACTGAAGGCTCCCTGCGTCGATGCATCATTTGTGGAGGACCAAGAGACACGAATCCCTCTGCCCCTGTCTCCAACACGGGGGGCTGGATCTACAGGCTAGTAGGAAAGAGAAGACTGACGTCAACAAAGGCTCTACTTTCATTAAAAAGTGCACTGCTGTAAAATTAAACATACAAACATATCCACAAACTATCAGTGGAAACACCCTGAAGTCACAGAGGAGGAAACGCACTCGCTCTGTTTAACTCAACACCCCAGCACTAATAACGACTAGTCATATAATGGAGTGAAAAACTGCTAAATTTACTATTTTTTATAATTTTCCGAATGTTTCCATCCTTGAGGGGACCTTTGGTTCTCATAGCTAGTCCTACACAAAAAGCCTTACACACCTTGAATCCTTGGTATTAAGGCTGCAGTTAAGAAACAGTTGTCGGGGAAACAGTAGCCAAATATAGCCTAGCCACATGTCATCTCTTTCAAGATTATGAGAAAACTTGGTGGAAAAGGCCTCTTCCAGAACAAGTGAGTCATGTTGAGCTCACACTGGGCTGGACAGAGTACATTCTGAGCAAACAGGGTTCTATAGAGTTACTGTACTATAGTCCAAACCTTTATGGTGGTACTACGAGTCCTTTAAACAGTTTTTCTGTAACAACATGCCCATACATCTGAGAGCTTTATTGCCATGTGAATATGCCACATCAATATTATTAATACTACTGATTTTTAATATAGTGTAAGGACTACAGTATGTGATCTTTATAGTACAGCTAATCAACTGGTTTTCCTCTGGTCCCTGCCAAGCTGCAGGGAGAGAGTGTTTTCTGGTGTGTTGCATAACACTCTTTAGCGGAGGTTTTCCCAATTTTAGTGAAAAGGTAGAAATGTATGTCAGCACTATTACTTCTGACCCTGACATGAAAAGGGTAACTAATGAAAGCCAGCTGCTGTGCTGACATCATCAGTAGATCACTCAGTGTAGAGTGTGATAGTCCCCTTAGAGGGTCCTTGTTGAGGGTCTTCAAATGGCTGAGGAGACCAATTCTGGAACCACAAACTTTCTTGCAGTGTAGAAACTGATGTGAGATGCTGCTTGAAATGGAATGTGGGAGAGCCTTTTTGGTGTGGACTCTCTCCTTTCTTGCTGCTAGTGGACTCTGACAGCCAGTTGGAGATCGTCTTCATGGAATGTGGCTCCTTCATGTAAACTGTTTCTCAATGTGGTTCTGTTTTGAGCAAGGTCTTCCCAGTTAGAGCTGTTTGTGTGGAATGCTTTTTCTGACCTCCAGGTGCTAGTCGGCCAGAATTTAATTCTGTGTAGAGGACCTGTTTTGCAAGGTGTGTGTCACGCATTTGTATTACATGGCCTGTCCATCTCAGCTGGTGTTTAAATCAATGTTTGATTCATCAAGAACACTGATGTTAATATGCTTCTCTTTCCAGCTGATTTTCCGCAGGCATCTCTGGTGGTAGGACTCCTGGGCTCTTATATGTCTACTGTAGGTAGTCTAGGTCTCTGCACCATAGAAAAGTGTGGGCAAGATAACTGCCTTGTAGATCAGCAGCTTGGTCAGAGTTTTCAAAGAATCTTCTGGGGAACTTTGCAAAAGCCCCGCTGGCACAGCAGATGCAATGGTGAACCTTGCTGTCAATGTCTACCCCTGGGGAGAGGTGACTTCAAAGGTAAGGAAAGGCAAGTTTATTTATATAGCACATTTCTGCAACAAGGCAATTCAAGGTGCTTTACATAAAACATTAAAAGCATCAAGACAAAGTGCAAAAGAAACACACCATAAAAGGACGATTAAATACAATTAAAAACAGCCATTAAAAAGGCACGAGAATAAAAAATAAAACAAGCTAAAATAGAATAAGACAAGTATAAAATAAAGCAAATAAAGCATAAAAGTTACAGTGCAGTGTAAGAAATAAATAATTTTTTGGTTTAATCAAAGGCAGCCGCAAACAGAAAAGTCTTCAGCCTTGATTTAAAAGAACTCAGAGTTGCACCAGACCTGCAATTTTCTAGGATTTTGTTCCAGATATGTTGAGCATAAAAACTGACCACTGCTTCTCCATGTTCTTGGTCTTAGGCCGTATTCAGACCAAATCAGATGCTCTCTCTCTCTCTCTCTCTCTCTCTCTCTCTCTCTCTCGCTGGTGCTCTCAGCTGCTCTCTCTCTCTCTTTTTCTCGTCTTTTTTAAAATAAGTCGGGAGGCAGACAGCAGAGTCTCCATTTACTTTTAATGTTATCAAACGAAGAGAAGTGTCCTCCCCTCCCCCTAGTAACGTCTTTTTACTCCCTCATGGCAGAGTTTACAGCTCTCATCAGTCTGATCTCCAGCTGTGATTGGGTGCGTTTCTCCAAAAGTTGACTCTTGAGCTTTCCGGCCACAGTCCAGTGCAGCGCCACAGCGGCCAAAGCGCCTGCAGCCGAAACACACTACCCCATTCAAATGACTGAGAGGACTGGTGTTTTCGCCGCACTGCCTGATTTGGTCTGAATACGGCCTTAGTGAGGACTTGAGCAGCAGTGTTCTGAATCAACTGCAGCTGTCTGATTTATTTTTTAAGGAAGGCCTTTAAAGACAGTGTTACAGTAGTCGAGTCTACTGAAGATAAATGCATGGACAAGTTTTTCCAAATCCTGCTGAGACATAAGTCCTTTAATCCTTAATATATTCTCCAGGTGATAGTAGGCTGATTTTGTAATTGTCTTAATGTGGCTGTTGAAATTCAGGTCTGAGTCCATGACTACACTGAGATTTCTGGCTTGGTTTGTAGTTTTTAACATTATCGATTGAAGCTGAGTGCTGACTTTTACATGTTCTTTCTTGGCTCCAAAAACAATTACTTCAGTTTTGTCTGTGTTCAACTGAAGAAAATTCTGGTACATCCAATCATTGATTTGTTCAATGCACTTACTCAGTGCTTGTGTTGGACCATAGTCCCCTAGTGAAATGGTTATGTAAATTTGTGTGTCATCTGCATAATTATGGTTACACATTTTGTTGTTGGATTTGTGGAATGGCAGAGGTGTGCCTGAAGGCAGAAGAGGGGCAAGCAAGCTGGCCTGCTAGCCAGGCTAAAAACTACCAACAGACCCGCTTTGCCAACACTCTTTCTGGCAAATGTCTGCTCGCTGGATAACAAAATGGACTTAATGAGACACCGAATGAGCAGCTACAAGGAAACAAGGAAATGCTGTGCACTTCTGCTTCCAGAGACATGGCTAAACAACAACATGCCTGATGCAGCTTACCAAATCGAGGGGCTACTCTTCTTCCGAGCCGACCGCAATCAGCTGTCAGGGAAAACCTGCAGAGGAGGACTCAGTGCCTACATCAATAAGCATCGGTATACCAACTGTTCTCTGGTAAGCAGCCATTGTTCCGAAGCAGTGGAATATCTGACGCTGAAGTGCCGGCCACACTACCTGCAGAGTATTTGGGTGTTTTTACTGCACATGCTTCTTACATCTTTTACAGCATAGTCACTAACAATCAGAGTTTAAGGCCCAGTCGTTAGTTTTCCCTGTAGGCTTTTATTTTCAGATTTACTCTCAGTCCTTATCCTGCTGTATGAAGATGAGAGGTTATCCAGGTCATCAGATGGAGATCCTGGGTCCTGCAACAGTGGAGCAAATCTGTTCTCCAGTTGCACACTTGGTTGTTGGGGAGGTTTGTTGTTAGTTCTCCCTTTTGCAGCTGTCCACGGCTTTGTCCTACTGAGAATGGGGTTGAAGAGGCGCTTTGCCTGGATGACAATGCAGGCCAGCTGGTTGCTTCACAAATCTCAGGGCACTGGGCTCTGCCTGTTACTCGTCCTCCCATTTCCCAGGGAAATGATTTACTCTTAGGCTTTGCTCCAAGAGAGTTCCAGGGAGGATGACCACTTGTAGATTTATTACCCGGTACGCAAACCTTTTTTTGAAACCATGGTAAAGTGGTGTCATTCCCATATAGTCCATTCACTTCTACATTAACTTCTAACCGGTGAATTTTTGTTTTCAGCACTACAATCTCCTATAGAAGTTTGTGGTAGTCGTCTCTGGAGAAGGGGTGCATCTTGCTGCTAATTAGCGCTAGCTAAGTACTATGTTTCAAGTCACTGCAGTACAGACTTGTGCTGATGGTAGACTACGCTCACAAAGTACTGAGGAGATCATAAAAATGTTAAAATATGGCAAAAACCTACTATATCTACAAAGAATTACAGTTCCAGTGATTTATAAGTATCAAGGAGCAACTGCTCGTAGTTTTTCACAGAAGAAAAACAAGAATATCAGCAGAAAAATGCAAGCAGAAGCAAGAGCAAGCAGCACAGTGTCTGCACTGTACATTTTCAAGGCTTACACTGTCAATTGTTATTGTTGGCGGGGGTGCGGAGCTGTCCGGTGGGGACTGATGGAGAATCTTGGTCTTTTTGATGTTCATGGCCAAGCCAAGGAGTGTGTACGCCCTGGCAAAAGCATCAAGTATGCACTGAAGATCTATTTCTGTGTGGGTGACGATGGCGTTATCATCTGCATACTGAAGTTCCACGATGGATGTGGAACTTCAGTATGGTAACTAATGAAAGCCAGCTGCTGTGCTGATGTAAAACACATCTGACAGTGATGTTTATGTACCACCATAGATTATGAGCTTATGGAAATTTACATGCAAGCTGTTAAACTGAAGTAACTGTTTTGGAGCCAAGGAAGAATGTTTAAAAGTCCGCACTCAGCTTCAATCGATAATGTTAAAAACTACAAACCAAGCCAGAAATCTTGGTGTAGTCATGGACTCAGACCTGAATTTCAACAGCCACATTAAGACAATTACAAAGTCAGCCTACTATCACCTAAAGAATATATCAAGAATTTCAGGACTTATGTCTCAGCAGGATTTGGAAAAACTTGTCCATGCATTTATCTTCAGTAGACTCGACTACTGTAACACTGTCTTCACAGGTCTCCCTAAAAAAATCAATCAGACAGCTGCAGCTGATTTAGAACGCTGCTGCTTGAGTCCTCACTAAGACCAAGAAAGTGGATCATATCACTCCAGTTCTCAGATCTTTACACTGGCTTCCTGTCTGTCAAAGAATTGATTTTAAGACACTGCTGTTGGTTTATAAAGCAGTGAATGGTTTAGGGCCAAGATACATTTCTGATCTGCTTCTACATTATGAACCATCTAGACCTCTCAGGTCATCTGGGACAGGTCTGCTTTGAGGGTTAATATTTTACATTGCACTGTAACTTGTAATCTCCTGTTTCAACTGTCTTATTCTTTTTTTAGCTTTTTATTTCCAAATTGAACACTTTTTAATCATATTTAAATGTCTTTTTACTTGTGTTGCTTTTATATTCTATCTTGATGCCTTTTATGCTCTATGTAAAGCACTTTGAATTGCCTTGTTGTTGAAAGGTACTATACAAATAAACTTGCCTTGCCTTGCCTAACAGGAGCAAACACATGAATGTATGAAGTTATTAGAGCTTGTCTTTGTGTGTGTGTGTGTGTGTGTGTGTGTGTGTGTGTGTATTTTGGCATGGTTTCTACCTTTTTAAAGACATTGTCATCCAGGTCAGCACTGACTTTCAGGCTTTCACTGTTGCTCTGCAACAAGCACACCGACACACACTCCTCTCTGTCTGGACAGACAGCTGAAAAGAAAAATGTGAAAAGTTCAGTGATCAAAAGAAGTTGATGTAACATTTTATTCTTAAATAGAATATGTCATGCCATGTCTGAGCAGGTGGCATATTGCAGGGCTGGTTATAAACCACAAAGACAGGAAGTTGACCTCATATCACGGAAACCACAGATAAACAGCCTGCTTGTGCAGGAAGGATGTTTGTTTACTGCTGTGATGCTGAAATGACATCAATCAAAGTGTTAAAGCTAACTGATGAAGTTCACATTACATAAAAGTCGATCATCTGTGTCATTTATCTGTCTAGGTCTAACCCTGAGGTTAAATGACATTGTGCTGTTGCATAGGCTTGGTTTATTAAAGAAAAGGTGCCTAAATTTGATTTGCTGAATTTTTATTTATTTAACTTGTCACCTTTTTACTGCAGCAATTAAAAAAGAAAAATAAAATACTTTTTTAACTGCACAGTGGCCACAGAAAATGCCTGAAGTAATATACTGGGAGACCTCAAACAACTTCTGTCAACCGTTTAACCACTGTTCGTAATCAGTGGTGAGGATTTTAACAAAGCTTCCATTTTTTCTTTTGGTGATTGAGATTGTATAAATAAGACAATAACTCTACAGTGTCCTGATACAGAACATAATGGACTACACAACTAACTGTTCTTTGCCTGCACCTCTACCATTATTTACTACAATCAGGACACCTTCATCTATCTATCTCTCTATCTAAAGGAAGGAATCCCTGTCTGTCTGTATGTATGTAAGTTTGTCCTTTGCATATCTTGAGAACCCTTCATCCAAACTACTTCATACCTGGCAGGTGCTGGGGAAACGAGGAAGTGCAATGTCAATGTGAGAAGTTGTTTGGATGAGCGGTTCTCGAGAAATATAAAAAAATACCTAAAAAATAATGTTGGTTTGCTTCTTCTGCCCGTAGAGTCAACAAACAGAAATATGGACAGTGCCACTCTGCCATTGCAACCCACATTGTGGTCAGAGGTGGGGCTATATCCATAGTGTTCACAACTTGAAAACGTTCAAGAGACTTACGCTCTAATATTGAACTGTGTAACGTTACTGTAAACAAAACGTGGCATGTACGTTCAAGACTTAGTGCTGGATGTATCAGGAACGTTCAGAAATACATTAAAATACCTCAAACAACGTTGCTTCGACAACGTTGATTTGCTTCTTCTTCTGCCCGTGGAGTTAACGTACAGAAATAGGGACAGCGCCACTCTACCATTGCCACCCACATTGTTGTTAGAAATGGGATTACATCCGTAGTGATATGAACTACCATAGAGAATTAATTGAAAACATTTAGAGAGTTAAGCTCATGGATGTATTGTAAGAGCTGGATACAGTGCTGCTGCTCAGCCTTGCAGCCAATTTTTCCCGGTGGTCACTCGCGGTATTGTAGCAAAAATCCCCCTGCGGCCAAAAAAGCATCTTCCCCATAGACCACCATTATAAAAGAGACGCTTGTAAAACTGTTGACAGGACACCTCAAACTGCAAACAACATCAATTATGACTCTTTCTATTATGAACTTTTGATCCATGGAGGTTTTATGTTTGTAAAACATTGTGATGACGTCACAGATTTTTAAATCACTTTTATGGAGTGAGATTTGTTTCATAATGATTTGTGTGAACAGATTGACAATCTGTGTGTAAATGTGTAATCTGTAAATATAAACACCTTCCACAAATACAAAAAAAAGATTTGTAAACTCACAAAAACATTTTGCAAATATAAAATGGAAACGGAAAATACACAAACAAATTCCACAAATGAAAAAAAATCTCTGTGAATACATTAAATTAACTTACAAATAAATGAAAAGCGTTTGTGAATATCTTCCTAACATTTACAACTTTCCAACAGGCATTTGTGAACTCAGTTTTTATTTGTGAATCGAAAAAACATTTATGGATCTCAGTTCTATGCTTGTGGATTTTCTTTTTATACACAGAGTTTTAAAACAAACTTTCTGCCAGTCCGAACGAAAATCCACTCGTATCACTCGCTCATTTTCTGATAGCACGTGATTGCCTGCTGACGACATCATTTCCGCATCTCAAGTAAGAGCACGCAGTCTATCTATGAGCTGTTTTTTGTTTTTTTTTAAATAATCAGCGATAGGTAACGTGCATTCATTGTTTTGTGTTAATGTCATACAGTGAGTATTAGTGTGTGTTTATCTGTTCTATGTATATTATCTGGCTCACACTTTTGTATACATTTCTGTTTATGTATGAAAGGCACGAGGATGCTTGTAGGGAACGTTCAGTTCTCTAAAGCGGTGGATTGGCAGCGTCTTCAATTGACAGTGACCCACACAGTCTATGGCCCTGTTAACACCTGGTATTAACGTTCGTCTCAGGTGATGCGATCACAAGTGGACAGCTTTAAGTACGTCTGTTCACACCTAGTATTAACATCCGTCTCCGCATGTGTCTTGAGTGACCACTTGTGATCAGATCTCACTTCCCCGCTCTATAGGCAATTAAACATGTACATTATTACTGTTCGCAAAGACACATTTGTTCATTTTTGACCGGCAGGATTATCGGTATTAATTTCTTTGATAACAGGATAAGAAATATACAATGCATTGTGTGCTCCCTTACGAATATCAAATGCCCGTCCTATTTATTTGCTCTAGTGCCGCGTCTGAACATATATGTATGAATATATATATATATATATGTATGAATATATATATATATATATATATATATATATATATATATATATGTATATATATATGTATGTATGTGTGTGTATATATATATATATATATATATATATATATATATATATATATATATATGCAGGAGGCACAGCAGCGTAATTTCATTTATTATTTAAATCTTCAACACACCGACAGGATCAGTCAGGATCTAATGTTAATTAATGTTCTGTGTTCTTCTACACATCACACACAGTCTACGTTCATACAGTTAAAATGTATCCTACACCCTGCTTTTGTCCCAACAGCCCGCAGCATGAATGTTTCCTGTTAGCATGGCAACAGATGCTGGTTCAGTAGCTAACGTTAGCTTAGCGTAATCTACATATTAACAATGAACAATAAAACTACAAAACGACATTTCTAAACCAAAACAACTATCAAAACCAACAGCCATTCTATCAAAGATCTTAACCAGGGTGCTGTCACTTGTCATATCTTACAACACTTAATGTAGCCTCACTGAAATAATGTTATCGAACTAAACACGTGCCGTTCACACAGACATTACACCTACATTAGTAACAGTACACTACTAATAAGATGTGAAGTGCTTTGTGACTTTTACCAATCTGAAAGAATAAATGAAAAATATAAAGGATGTGGTGGCTGATAACTGAAGAAAGAGCCAAGCCACCGCTTTAGAGAGCTGAACAATGCCCACAGCCATCTTCATGCCTTTCATACTCAAACAGAAATAATATAGATAATAGATAATATACATAGAATATATAAAAATACACTAATACTCACTGTATGACACTGTATGACATTAACACAAAACAATGAATGCACGTTACCTATCGCTGATTATTTAAAAAAAAAACAAAAAACAGCTCATAGATAGACTGCGTGCTCTTACTTTGAAATGTGGAAATGATGTCGTCAGCAGGCAATCACGTGCTATCAGAAAATGAGCGAGTGATACGAGTGGATTTTCGTTCGGACTGGCAGAAAGTTTGTTTCAAAACTCTGTGTATAAAAAGCAAATCCACAAGCGTAGAACTGAGATCCATAAATGTTTTTTCGATTCACAAATAAAAACTGAGTTCACAAATACCTGTTGGAAAGTTGTAAATGTTGTAAAATGAAGATATTCACAAACGCTTTTCATTTATTTGTAAATTGACTTAATATATTCACAGACATCTTCTTTAGTTGTGGAATTTCTTTGAGTATTTGCAGATCTGTTTTATATTTGCAAAATATTTTTGTGAGTTTACAAATCTTTTTTGCATTTGTGGAAGGTGTTTATATTTACAGATTACACATTTACACACAGATTGTCAATCTGTTCACACAAATCATTATGAAACAAATCTCACTCCATAAAAGTGATTTAAAAATCTGTGACGTCATCACAATGTAAAGTCTACATTGCAAACCCAGAGGCTAGGGTATGTGCGTATGCAATTCCTATAGGACTGAATGGGCGCCATTTTCAGTTTGGTATCCAGCTCTTATAATACATTCATGGTTAAGCTCTATTGTCATTCTTCACACACAGGAACTTGGTATGTATGTTCAAGACATAGTGCAGGGTATCACAGGCACATTTTGTACGGGCACTACAGTTCATCTGATCAACATCAGTTCAACTCAAAATTGTAGTCTCTAGATATTCTGTGTGTAAGACATTTAGGGTACATGGGTAAATTATAGCATCTACTGACAGCCTGTGTGTAAGGTGTTTAGGGAACATTGGTAAATTATAGCGTCTACTGATGCATGTCTGCGCCTGTCATGCAGACAGGCGTTTAGGGGACGGCACTGTTCTCTGTAGGTGCTGAGAAATTGGCCCGTTCTGAACAGAAATTTAGTACCAATTTTAAATAAATTTCAAACAAATTTCCTGAAAATCAGCAAAATAAAATGCAAATGAAACCCTGTTTTCATCCAATCCTGTTGTATGAGTGCTAGGAGATAAACAGCAAGTGGTGCCAATTCTCCAGTCAGTGCCATTAAACCATTGCAGAAAAGAGGACACAACGAGATGACGTCATTTAAAGAGCGGTAGTCGAAGCTCAAATGATGGAAAACCATGTGGGAAATGGAGATATGACAGTTCTGTTTGTTTCATGTATTCATTTGAGGAATGTTACAGTCTGCTCATCACTTTTTTGGGGATGTTAAGGTTCATCTGCAATGTTAAGATTTCACTTTTTTTGAATTTCTTCAGATATTTCCACTCTGAAAATGCATAATAAAACAGATGGATAGCAACACACTTATTGAGTGTCAGAAGCAGGTAGATGAGTTTATCAGAGTAGGAATCGTCACCTACTTCCAAGGTGTATGGAGATGATTTCAGAGACACCAGGATATCCTTTGTACATCTGTCTGCATGTTAAACAAGGTTGTTTTATCTTTGACATTCTTTAACTATAATGTTAAAATGTCAACAATATGTTTAAAGCTATGTTCTATTAATTGCTGCTAATGAGTTATTACAATTGTTTTTCCCTCCACAACAGCATGGAATACTATTGGCTCAAATGTATTCAGAAACTAATTTTGGTAGATAGTTTGTCTGAAATGAAAATGCTGATTGAGCATGACAACAACAGATTTTGTGGTCTGTTGTTTCCAGACTAATGAAGTGTACCATCTCAAACAATGTTTTTCTTTATGTCCATATGCTGTTGGCAGAAATACTCTGTGGTAACTTTTGTAGTTGGCTTCAGAGTTAAAATATCAGCCGCACAACAATTAGATATCTAAATCCCATGAGGATCATTCTTCAGCTCCTGTTTAGGGAATGCTTACAGACAAAATTCCATACAAGTTCAGAAAAAGACCAGTTCAGAAACTGTGCAGCCTTAAAATATACTAAAGCTCTTCATGGTCTGCTCTGCTGCATTACGGGAAGATCAGTGACATCAGCATGTTGAAGTTGATTGGTGTAAAGACTAATCAGCTTCACAGTAATGATTTCCTCCACATACTGACGCATTATTCTTAACACTGAAATGGATGGAGAGTCTTACCTGAACATGCTGTCACTGTGCTGGGTTCAGGGCAGGGATGAACAGGGTAGAAAACATCCCTCTCCCTCTGGATCTAACAGGGATAAGGAGACAGAGAAAGAAAATGAAGAGATTTATTTGATGAACAGCAGTGGTACATCAGCATTCAT
Source organism: Thunnus albacares (assembly GCF_914725855.1). Classification (NCBI taxonomy): domain Eukaryota; kingdom Metazoa; phylum Chordata; class Actinopteri; order Scombriformes; family Scombridae; genus Thunnus; species Thunnus albacares. Next base: position 782,589 of record NC_058112.1, read on the forward strand.
TTCATTCCATTGTTTGGAGTACTTTGTATATATTTAAGGGTTCTTTGTCGCACCAAAGTTTTCTGCTATGGTACCATCATCAGAACTGTGTGTGTATGATCATTAAAATAGCTGATATATCCTATCCTATCCATTAACACAAATTGTCACTTATCAAGCCAAGAAAGCCTATGTCATACAGTAAAGCCACTTTGTCAGACAAGCTTCTTCTAAAGAACAAAAGAAGAAAACTTGTTGTCAGTCTTGTTCAAATGTTTCAGCGTGCATCGACTGACAAGTGCTTCAGCACCACCACCGATAGACAGTGTCAGGCCAGGTGCACTGTCTCAGCACCATGTCTTTCTTACACGGGAATAACATAAACATAAAATAAACACAGTGGTATACAACACTATATGAGGCCTATTCAAACATAAAGTGGACAGTCTACAACACCACAGGCAGTGACACAGACAGTTGCTGAGATGCAGTAAGCATGGACAGTCTGACTGATTTCTTCATAACCAAAATTTAAGTTATTAAAGACTAATTATGGATGTTTCATTCACCAGTTGGTGTCTCTGCTTAGACTGCTGTAGTTTAGTGTAACGTTAGTCCATTTGTGTATCTCTCCATCCTCCATAGAACAAAATAATCCGAACAGATTAAGGAACTTTGTACATATCACGGTTCCTTTTTAAAACTTCATCCTTCACGGTGGCAAACCTGCCAACCACTTTATGTTTGTCAGTGTTTACGTCCCGCTCAACATACAAAAAAAGTGAGTTTAGATAGTCTGGCCTCATCTATGCATGAACGCAAATGGCTGTTAATGAGCCTCACATGGCTGAAACTTTGTTGCGAGTTTCATTCACAACTAACACAAGAGGACACAAATATCTCATATCTTGGCTAAAATTTTCAGCGAAGTTAGTCATGAACTTTGAATCGCTGCTTCTGCAGTCTTCACTTCCCGCAGAGTCAACAAGTGGAAATACAGAGAGCACCACTCTGACATTGCAACCCACATTGTGGACAGAGGGAGAATTATATCCATAGTGATAAGAAGTACCACAGAGAATGAATAGAAAAAGTTAAGAGAGTTAAACTCTACTGTTTCTGCTGTGCTGCCATGTTAGGTCACACACTACGTCCCCAGCGGGGCCCCTACTGAGCGTAGGTCCTGGGGCAGTCACCCCCTCTGCCCCCACGGTTGCTTTGCTTATGTGTGTGTATTCTCAGTGTCACATCAATATTATAACATGATGTTGGAACAGCGTCCCACCCACTGACTCCACATGTGACTGAATGCAAACACACTCCTACCCACACTAGTCATGTGCCTTTTATGTGTGTGTCTCAAATGTTAAGAGCTATAGTGTGAGCATATCAATGTATACCAGATTAACTACCATACTGCGACCACACACCGACACACACTACTGCATGCACACAGATCACAAGCAAATGATTGTTCCGCCCCTGCAACCAGACACAGCCAGTCCAGTGTCATGTCAGAGAAGTAGGAGGGGGCTCTCTGGGAGACTTCTGTATTGTATTATACACACACGCACAAAGGCTAGAAACTTTGTGCGCTTTGTGAAATTGATAGTTTTGTTGCAAGCAGACACACACAAATGATCCATATCTGAGAAAATATGGAGACCAAATTTAGCAGCTGTTCAAACAGTAGCTGGTTTGAATTGCTGAGCAAAATTCTAACCGAATCCAAATGTGACCTGAAGACAAATGACATACATGTACAACAGCAGAGACTGACCTGGGGTAGGGTTGATGGCATGCAAGATGGCATTCAGCATAAAAATGAACACTGCAAGGTTCAGTTGGAAAATAAATATTATTTCTGTACAACACCAGTCTGAACTCTACCAGAAAGATGTGATCTGAACCAGCTGTACGCACAGTCATCAAATCCAAAGGATAGTAGCTTATTTAAGTAAATACTGTGATTAACAATGACATTTTTACAGATCCACAAAGAGTACAGGAAAATGTGGAAAATAAAAGTTTTTTGGGATTTTTTTAATCTTATTTTTGTTTTGAATGTATAATAAATCACCCAATATATTGTTATCAGATTTTTACTTTTTTTTGTTATTGTTAAAGGTGGGGCTGTGTGATATGACCAAAATCTCATATCTCAAAATAGGTAATTTCATATCCTGATAATGATACATATCATGGGATAGCACAGCATATAGATCATTTCTGTAAATTCAATATATAAATGTAGTAAATATATATATATATATATATATATATATATATATATATATATATATATATATATATATATATATATATATATATATATATATATATATATATATATATATATATATATACATACATACATACATACAGAGAGACTCTCACACTGAGCTGAAAATGAAATGAGTGCACATAAATTAGGTAAATAACATAAATAAACATAGTCTCTACTGCGTTTTGCTGTAATTTATGGTTGCGCTACTGCCTTCTGCTCTCTGTGTTTCAGTAAGGGGGCGCTCAGCTCTCCGTGTGTGTGTGCTGCACACAGCGCTGCAGAGGAGAGACAGTGAACCAGGTGAAGTACTCGAGTTGACAATTACACTCGTTACATTACTGTAAGTGCAATAAAAGCTTTGTGAGTGAAGAAGAGTAATTTATTATTATAATCCGCACAAAAGATGGACAGGCTCCAAATGACGAAAAATACTGCCTTAAAGAGTGTGTTTTGCGACACAACGAAATAAACGACAGAGCATCATATGAAACGATAGACATCTTTTTATCGTCACACGATCTATATCATCATATCACACAGCCCTAGTTATAGGCATAAAAAATGAGTGTGGTTTCCTGTTATACAGCACAAGAAGATGTATCAAAAAGATGGCCTTCCACAAACTCCTTCATATGTAGTTTACTCTCTACTTCTAGCTTCTAATAATTTGCAAGTCATAGATGGCATCCTGTTCCATGTGGAGTCACCTTTACACTATACTTCACACATAACCCTTTCCATCAAGGCAGCCTGAGGGCTGGTTGCCAACTGGTGCCTGCCCAGTTCTTTACATTTTGACAGCCTAAGAACCGGCTCTTAGCCAGGAAAACTAGTTCCAGAGCAGCACCAACTCTTTGCTGGTCTAGATGTTAGAACCATTCACTTCAGGGGCTGGGGGCCGGATTATCCTGACCAACCTAAACCAAAATGCATTGCATCTCTTCAGACTGCATAGTTTTCCTGGATTTTGAGCCACGCTACAAGCTGTTAATGTTTTTTCAGACAAGAAAGTAACCATGTAGATTCCCTATATGTGGTCAGTTTATCTAAATAATGCCTGTTTGGAAATTCACTGCAACGTTTTCAGATGTGAGGAGCCGCTGGCCGGGTCAGTCATGTGACACAGTCATGTAACTGTATCATGTGACTGTCTGCTTGAGTATACTTCAGTGTGAACAGTATGATGGTAATGGCATACTTAATTGTTCATTTAGTAGGCAGTATGCAATAGATACTCAATGAGTATGTAGTAGGCAGTACATTAATATGTGATTTCAAACACAGCCAAACTGTAAAGCATGGATGTACAAAGAGAAAATAAAGCTGTAATCCGGCACTGTTGTTGTGCTCAAGTTCTTCTTTCTTCCGTTTTATGACGGGTGGCAATCTGCATTATGGTGTATGACCACCACTCACTATGTTGGAGTGTGAAGTGCTTTAAGTTAGTGTTAGTGTTGCTAGGAAACTGGAAGCATGTACAGTTACATAACTACTTGGCTCTCCAGTCTAGGGCTGTCGCTATAACCGCAATATTGCAATCAAGCTATAGACAAGTCAACCGCAGTGGATGACAAGCAACTGCACTATGTTGATGTTTTTCCCTTTTTTTATGAGGCTAGGCCCTTCTAGGCACTTTAGTGTGTGTACTGAATGTTCTGCGGCTCCCCTGGTCCAAAGGATCCTGCCCGCTGTGCGCAGCATCTCACACACTGAGCACCAGCTGACCTGGTGCCCAGCCCTCATAACAGAAACGGGCTCGGGGTGAGCTGACAGGGGGGTCGGTGCTCGCCCCCACCATCGTTTTGCTTTTTTTATAGAAATATAACCCGTTTAGTTCATTTTCACATATCAGCACCCACGTTCATCAAATTAAAAAAACTGTAATTTGTAACATACTAAACATGTTATCAATACTTAGTCGGACAACGGACGCTACAATTATAAACAGAAAGTGTCTGCTCTGTGACTGCCTGCAGCAGCAGCAGAGTTGCAGCACAGAGCAGTGGTGAGAGTAGAGATGTCTGTCCTCTCTCCTGCTCTCTGCTGTAAACACACATAGCTGTTAGCAAGCAGCTGCTCTCATGTCTCTCAGTCATGTGCTTGTTTTGGGCATAAAACTCTCCTGCTCTCTGCCTGCCCTCGGATGGTAGGTGGGTTTGCTCTGGTAGCTGCAAGCTTCACCGTCACACATGCTCTCTCCTCTCTCTCTCTCTCTCTCCTCTCTCTCTCTCTCCTCTCCTCTCTCTCTCTCTCTCTCTCTTCTCTCTCTCTCTCTCTTCTCTCTCTCTCTCTCTCTCTCTTCTCTCTCTCTCTTCTCTCTCTCTTCTCTCTCTCTTCTCTCTCTCTCTTTCTCTCTCTCTCTCTCTCTCTCTCTCTCTCTCTCTCTCTCTCTCTCTCTCTTCTCTCTCTCTCTCTCTCTCTCGATCCTACACTCACTACACACTGAGCTATTCTTATGCTACTTACACTGACGGAAAGCCTGCATACAATCTAAAGGCATGTCCCACCAGACTCCATTCATGGAGACTTGTCTGTAGGCTAACTTTGTTTCCTGCCACAACATGTTCGTCAAGTACTGCTGCTCCACATAATCTAGACTAACATACCTTGATTTTCACAAAAAGAAACAAAACAAAAATAAAAAACTCTAATATCACATAGACTGCGTACTGCACTGTTAAGCCACCCTGAATCACCACAGGGGAAATTCCTTCACCACGACAGCCCTACTTAAGCCCATGGAAAAGCAAGCTGGTTCTTAGAAGGTTGCTAGTTGAACCAACTGCAAATCGGCTCCAGCACCAGCCCAGAACTAGAACTAGAACTAGGAAAGGGAGTAACAGTGGCTCATGATTTGGATGTCTACTCTAAGCTAACTTGGACAATAGAAGGATTAAGAGGGTGAGCAGACAATAAACCAAAGTGTGGTTTCAGTGCAAATGAAGGCTGGGGACAAACTACAAGAATTCACACAAGATCTGTCCTCTGATCCTGTCTAAGTGTGAGTGTTTACAGATTAAACAGGAAGGAACTGATTGAAATATACTGTATATGTGTTAGTTATTTACAACCTAACGTGTTTCAAGCAATGGGTTTTAAATTGACTTGAGGATTTAAAAGTCATCCCACTGGTCTGTTGTGTAATTCCTGTAGGCTGAGCCATCAGAGTGACCTCATATTTAGTTGTCTGATTGTTAATCGCTGAAGCCAATGACTCCTTTGTCCACTTGTCTCAATGGATCTGTTATTCTGGCTCCATGTTCTGCCTGCTCTGTCTATTATCAACATCCTGCAGAAATGAGAGATCTGCACAAAAGAGCTACTCTCCAACATGCAGGCAGCATTTATCAATCTGCACCTGAGTCGCAGATGTTAGATGTTTGTGTAGAGTGCAGACAAACTCTCATTTTACTTGATCATATGCAAATTCAGGGAAATGTTTCTCACTCTAAATTTCTTAAAGAAATGTAGCAACAGAATATACTGCAGATATTTGCATGGATTTAGTGGTTTTGCTCTGCACGTGTTTGATGATGCACTCTGGCTGTTGAATATATTATAACTGTGACGGTCCTCTGACTTTTCCATGGCCCTTAGGTTTGTGTCTTGCCCTGGGCTGCTGTGTTTGTTTATTTCTCCCTTCAGGTCCAGGTAGGCGCAGACTGTATCAGTGCAACTGGGTGCACCTGGCCAGTCCATCCACAATGCATTTAGGATCAGTCATCCCCATTCCTTGGTCTCTCACTTCATCGCTGGCTCTCCCCCCTGCACCACATTTTCTTTTGTTTGGTTGTGTTGCACTTCACTTTAGTTTACACCATACAACACCACACATTCACACATTCACTCACCAACACTACTGATCTACTGACTGACTATTTCATACATTAGATTAATATTTTGTTGCTATTTCTTAAAAAAATAAATATAATTGATAGATTTTGAGCACAACCGTCAGTATTTCCCTTTATTTGTCATAGCCTAACAGCTAGGTCATAACTAACATTGACACCTTGAGGAAGAAATCAACTGAAAATGCGACAGAGCATCTGTTTAAACCATTTTGGTCACACTCAGCGGACAATTTTGAAATATTTTTGACAACAATTTGGTTCCACCTATTTCATTTATTTGTTTCTGCAAAATGTTGAATAGTACTATCTTTGTTCAGATTAACATCAAATGTAATTTGGCAAAGGTGGTGGATATTCTGCTTATGAAAATCAAAGTTAGTGAAATGTAGATCATATTTTGATGAGCTAGAACCCTTTTGTAGTAATACTGCATAGAAAATGTTGGATACAGTCATATGATGCATATAATACTGTAAAGACCTTCGCGTGATCTTAAAGGTTAATTGTTCCATGATAACTTGTGAACAGTATATTTATTTCTAGAACAACAAAGACAACTTTGTCATACTTTGCTAACACTTAGGGCAAGATGTTCTGAGGGTTTTGCATCTGTTTTTCAGGTGGAGATGAAACGCACTCTGCCCTGTCTTGATTATGTAGTCTGCTGGATTTACTAACATCATGCAGTCTGCGACTGTCAATTTTGCAGGGAAATTCTCTGCCTCTGAAAAGCAGATGTAAACAGAGCGCAGATGGAATTTACAAGAGCTACAAAGCATTAAATATATCCTTATATATAACCAAAAATCTATTATTAGAAACAATTATTAGTGTTCATCAAATGTAAACTTGACCAGTCAATGAATTGTAAAATCACTACAGGCTGCCACCAAAATTTTCAAGACATGTATTTGTGTGTTTTGCTGCATTTATCTCAGTATTAACATCCATATCAACACATCTTATGTGTAATCTTGAGTAGTTCATCTCCAGTAGAGTTGAAACACGGACAAAAAAAATTGTAATCAAGATCTTGATGATCTAACAGAAATCTTGTTGCTGAAGTGCATCTTTGAGCCGTCCAGGAACTGACTGCATAATGAGCCACAGCCCAAACTCATACACAACCACGGCACACATTTGCTTGATGCCTTTTTCTTAGTAAATCTGGCCATTAGTGTTTTTCTCTCAACCATTGTACAAAAGGATCTGGTTATATTACAAATTGGAACCGATACGTAATAAACAGTATGTAGACCATTCATATGATAAGGATCGGTACATATAACTGATCATACTGTAACTTCTTTATATGAACTGATATACTGAGGACACAACTGGTCAATCTCTCAGTCTGTGGCAGATTGAGTCTAAGAACCAGTGTTCTTGTCAATATAATTTCAATAACTAAATCCGGTGGAAAAAAAAATCAGTAACATCATCAAATATTGTAGTTGTGTTTACACTGCAGTCTAGCCCTATTCAGTCCTCAAGATGAACTATTTATGCTGGCTGATGTGCCAAGTTGATACTTCTCTTATAGATAGCTATCTAGATAAGCTGGTTGGCTAGCTTACTGACATTCCAAGATCATCAATGCCTCCAGACAGGTAATAAGACATAAATATAATATAAATAAAAACGCTCTGTTTTGAATAATAATTTGTGTCTGATATAGTTTGTCCACAAACAAGTTAAATTAACCACTTCTTCAAGTTCTTTAAGACAACATCTGCTCCGTCTCCCTCACTGAAAAAAAATCTAAAAAAATCTATGAATATGTAAATATTGTTCATTGCAAAAATTTTCCTGCTGGGCACAAGATGTCTCGTAATTCACTGTAAAGTCCATTCTCAGTGTTTGTGCGCTGGGGGCTTCAAGTTTCCACATCACACTTGTGTAAGTCACATACTGGACAACGATTGGCTCTAAACTAGTTGTGATGTCACAAATCCTGTTTGTAAGGTACTTGTGTTAAACTGAGATTTAAGGTGAGCACAGAGAAATTTTGTTTGTTTTTTTCTCCAGCAGATGAATGTGAAAAAGAAACTCAGCACATACATCATTCACAGTGTCAAACATTCAACTGAAGGAAGAATAAGCAAAACGCATTTCTGAGTGGAGAGGGACTTCAAAGAAATTGGCCGAACTTCATTCTGTATTGTATTGTATTAAATTACATTTAAATGTAATTCTAAATTTCCTAGAGGGGTACACATCTGACCTGATATGTGCAGCATAGTCTGTTGGCTGATACTTAATGGTTCTTTGACATTGCACACAGCTCTGAGATACTGAGAGATCATGTCTGGACTTGGAACATCATCAACATGCCCATCCCAATTTCTCAAAGCCCAAGGTGATGTCTTGAAATTGCTTGTTTTGCCTGACTAACAGTCTAAAACCCTAAAATATCCAGTTTACTATTACATATGTCAAAGGAAAGCAGCAAACCATCACAATTAAGGAGCTGATAACAATGAATCTTTAGCACTTTTGCTGAAAAAAAACAAACAAACCCAAAAAACAGGACTCAGACAATTAATCAATCATCTAAATAGTTGCAGATTAATTTTCTGTTAATCGACTAATCGATTAGTTGTTTCACCTCTAACTGTATTTGCTTTCTTACTGACTCATTCATTACAGACATGTGAATAAGTGTGGTTAGGAAAGGTCCACATGGAGTGACTAGGTAAAGATAGATCTAAAAATGCTTCATTGGGTAAAAAAGTTAACGACTAGTCAACAACTAAAACTGGCCAGGACATGTAGATATTATAGATTGTAACCACTTCTGCTAGTCTGAACCTACTTTAGGTAGTGATTACCATTTTCTAAGCATGCCTTTCATCACCCCTATAAAATTGGGCCTGGACTGGTATTCAGAGTTTTCCTTGTGTGTGGACAAAAATAAACGCACAGAATGAATCATAGAGCAAGAGTTTTCTGTAAAGAAAAGGGGTCCAAACACGTACCGAGTGTGCACAGCATTCTGTTGTAGCATCTCCATCTTCGCAATGGATTTCTCTCTCAGTCCATGTTGGACTTTATGTGAAAATTTAAAATGAGGTCCTCCTCCTTCTGGGGAACTGAGGGAGTATTGAGGTGACCTCTATTTCTTACAGTGGAAAGTGTCATACTAGTCACTTTACAGTCAGTATGGATGATTGTCAATCACTGATGCAAAATACCAAATATATGGCAAGTGAGTATTGTGTGAAGATATTGAAGAAAACAGAGCCTTCCCTGTATTGTGATCTTTACTTTGACAAATACTGGTAAATCTGCCAGAAAGCAAAAAGCATGAGTCATGAGGTTTCCACAGTTCAGAGGCAACATATAGATGGTGCCTCAGCCTGACATGCTCATTGAGAAGTTATCTAAACCCTAAAATCTACCGTCAGACATTAGAGACCTCTAATGACATGTGGCCCTTGGTCTTCAGAGAGTAGGAATAAACAGCATGTTGACATCTTGCAGATGAAGAGAGGATATGAGCAGCGTGGGAAGAGAACACCATTGCTGTGTTTGGTGTGGCATATTGATGCATATCTCCATTTCATCTACCAGCAACTATGACCTGTAATTAACCTTTTTTTGGAGGTTTGTTTCACATATATATTAATCTCTTCAGCACACAGTAAATATGACATCCTCCACAAAATACATTAAAATTATTTCCTATAAAAAAGCTCCACCAGCTGAGCAGCTAACTTCTGGTTAGCTCTCTGCTAACTTGAATGGGGATAAAATAATTGAATTGTGCTGCTCTTCTAGACTTTCCAAATGTTATCGGACCGAATGGATTTTCTGGTAGTGAAAGGATTCATTTTACAGGGATTGTGATGCTCAAAACAATTTATCTGCCATTTTATAGCCGCAACAGCAGCGACAGAGTACACAATGGCGGAGCCTATAACGTAAGCACATATTGACAATGTTTTGTAATTACTCTCAGTGCCAGAAGGAGAAGACAAAAGTCCAGCAGTCCAGCTTTAACAACAATGACTGAAGCAACCTGTTTTCTCTCTCTTAGTGTCAGGACTCAAATCTGAACACACAAAGTGCTGGAACCATTCACTGTTTTAGAAATCATACAACATATCAAACAACAAAGATACTACTCAGAACTTCAGCTCTTGCCTAATGTTTGCCTAGAAACTAATGGAGCATGACTTTTTGAGGTGCAAATTTGTCAAGCCGTGAAGTAATATGGGCTAAATAGGGGTTTCCAGTTGTGGCCCAAACATTGCTTGCTGGGTGCTTTCCTCCTCCTGTCCTCCCCCCTCTGTCCTCCAGCCTGTGACCCACATATTGATCATCAAGGATGTTCCAGTCCCTTAAATGTGTCTCTAATTTGACATGGATAAATCTTCCAGAGGAGCAAGGAGCTACAGGTGTATCCTATGTGGAAGTTTTTCCCGTACTGCAACACCCTGTATTACTGTAATATTATTATTACTGCATAATTGACATACCATAAATCAGACAAAGCACCTGTGGAAACAGGAATTAAAGTCTTAGTATAAAAAGGACAGACTGACTCTACCTGCAGCCTTTCACAAAATAGATTTTATTTTGAGCATTTTGAGCTGGTTTTATTGCCCCCTCATATCTGTTCTGTGCTTTGAGTAATACGTTTATTTTAATGGCCAGTTGGTGTTATTTCTACCAGTCACATTGACTGACGCTGCAGTACATCTATATGTGTGCCAATGGAAAGCCAAATGGCTCAATGGCAACATGGTACTTCCTGTGTGTCATCCAAAGCATGATGAAAAATCTAGTTCCAAAACTCAGAAAACTCTTCTTCTATATAAAAATGAGAGAAATAAAAAGAATAGGAGTGGAAAAAAATAATATGATTTAGTTCTGGGGTTTCAGCATGAATACTTTTTTTTTTTAACAGTACAAAGGTTGAGAATGCCCCACCAACCCTCTCCTCTGTCCACATATACGCTTTTGTGGTTTGTTTAAAACCTTTGGACACACACACATTTTAAATGACATGAACCTTTTTTCTCATAAAAGTTGCTCTAGAATATGTATAGTACCACTGACATGCAAGATGATGGCATTTCCAAGTAATCTGTTTAGTTCTGAAAATAACAACTTATAACATGCCAAGCTGAGACATATAATGATTGTGCTAAAAGCCTGTAGATACGGGGAGAGAGAATAAAAAAGCCTAGGGCTGAAGTGGAAACTCCATATTTGTTACAGAATTCAAAAATCAAAAACATTCCAATGTCTTGCAAGACATCATCATTAAATCTGACCAATGAAGCTGCAGATAAAACACACACACACACACACACACACACACACACACACACACACACACACACACACACACCTACCTTAATTAACACCACATCCACAGTCCTCTCTCCTTTGGCACAGAAGCTGTACCTCCTCCTGTGTCTCTCATACATGCTGGCAGTTTCACCCAGTCAGGACTCAAGTCATTCCAACTGCAGCGATGTGCTAATAAACACACAGTGTAGCAACCATTCTGCAGGTTAACTAGAACCACTACTGTATCACACCTCTCTCCATTTCTCCACCATTTCTCTGCTCTCTCGACTGCAACTCTGTCAGAAAAACAAATAACGTGAGCAGCCGAGGGTGGAGTCCCCAGAACAAAAAAAAAAAAACAAAAAACAAAAAAAACGGTCCAACTTGCAGTTTTCAGAATTGGAGGCTGTTGAATTTCTTGCCACCAAAAGAGATCCCCACCATAAATCAACTGAAACTTAACATTTGTGTATCACAAATTACCTACTGAAAAAGAGGGAAATTTGTCAAAAACCCTTACTAAAATTCACTTACTCTGGAATCACAAATTCCAAACCAAATCAAGATGAAAAGTCAACTGTTGGTTGCTGCATTAAAACAAAAAAGAAGCTCTGAGTCTGATGCATAATCCAATAAAGTCTACATATCTTGTGTTCCTTCTCTGTGCAGTTTGGGTTGGAAAATGAGCCTCTCTGCCCACATCTGTTCATAACACCGGCCCCTCCCTCCATCCCACTCTCTCTTCCTTTTTCCTTCAGGCCCTCCATTCCTCTCTCTCTCTCTCTCTCTCTCTCTCTCTCACACACACACACACACACACACAGACACACACTCCACACATCACATCTGTCCTTCACTTTGAAATAAACTCCCTCTCATCCATTTGCTACCTCTCTCACTCACTCGCACAGTAACAATGGAGCTCTATCCGTTAAGTGCCTCTGCACTTCTGAGAGAAGGAGAGAAAGAATACTTTTTATCTGCTAGAAAAGGAAAAAAAGTGAATGAGTGGAAGAGTTTCTCTGCAACTGTGGTGAAAAAAAGGGATCCAGCAGAGAAAGAAAAAATGGCGACCATCTATGCATGGAGGTCTTTATGATGTTCTTCCAACAGGGGTATGGTAATTATAAAAGGTTTGCATGCTTCATTTATATGCTACTGTTACACGCACATGCATGATCAAAGTAAATTCACCCCTCTTCAAATATTTGTTTTCCTTCATTAGATCAGTGAGTGATGGTGGGAGTAATACAGACCACAGCCAGTTCAACAGCCTAACAGTTGCTTTGTTTGTACTCCTTTTGTTTACAGTCACTCCATGTCTTAGTTAGGCATGTTATATATTGTAAAGTTGGGTAAATATAATTATTACACGGCTTTGTTGAATACTCGATTCTGATTGGTCAATTACAGCATTATACGGTCTGTTATTTCTGAATAGCTGACCACTGCTATGAATAATAGACCGTTGCTAAGGACACAGTTCTGTTCATAGACTCTGGAGGACCATGTCCAATCATATCAATCCGCAGAAAGAAGTCCAGTAAAACTACCATCTACAGCTCATTTGCAACACCCTGTGGCAAAAAAAAAACGTTAGAGATAATGTCTGTGACTGGGCACAGATGTGACGGCAGCCTGAAGAGCTACTGGGCTCCAACCATTACAGAAAGGGAAACATTTAGCAAGATCCTGTCTTCCAATCCAGGCAATGGTCGCAGATCTGGTGAGTGCCTCTCTTAGTTCCGTATCGCTACACACTAACTTAAGTGATAAGTGGTAGTGATAATAGTAATATTGTTACCAGTTGTAACATTAGTAACAATTATGTTTCCAGGTGTGTCAACTGCAAAGCCCCAGAAAAAAGTAAACGTAGAGATGAATTTTCAGCTACTGGGAACGGGGGCTCATGGTGCTAAAGGACTAGCAGTTAATGTTTTAATCAGGGGCAAAGCATGTCGCATAATTTGAGTTAAGCTCTGACTGACACATAAACAATTTAAATGTTTTCTATTTAGGGGGATAAGATGTGTTAATATAATTTTGTTTGTGTCACTAGATTGATGAGTCAGGATTCTACCAGAATATGCTAAGATATTAGCCTCAGTATCCCACAGTGCTTTGGTCATGTTTTGTTGAATTTCCTGGCCTAGACGATTTTTGTTCTTTAAGTGATGTTAATAAGAATACAAAACAATATTGGGTTCTCATACCTAGCACTAGATGATGGTATTCATCAACTCAATTAGTTTGTTAGGTTTCTATTTTGTAATTAGTGGAGGGAGAATTTCTGTTTAGCAAGGTGCTCCACCTAACTACTCCTCACTCCATGTGGAGTGTTTTCAGCGTTACTGGAGTGGAGTATCAGATACTTAATAATTCAAGGAATGCTTTTGACTGAATTTCTTACCTTGGTTAACATATATGAGCCAAATAATGATGACTTTGAATCTTTCAGCAATTTATTTTCAATCTATCATCCCTCACAGTTCAATATACAATTGCAGGAGATTTCAATTGTACATAAGACCCCAGTAAAGATAGATCATCGCATATAAATAAGACCCATAATAAAAGCAGAGAAATTATTCATCAGTTTATCAAGACTTTAAATCTAAGAGATGTATGGGGGGTTAGATACCCTGAAGTATTCTATTCTTGTTTCTCTAATACACATAAATCATACTCCCAAATTGATTACTTTCTAGTCTTTGCAGATTTGATCTCTAAAATTAAGGAATGTAATTACAACAGTATCTTAATTTCAGATCATGCCCCTAGTAATGTTACCAGGGCTCAAAAAGGATCCACCAAAATAAAGATCTAACCTCCTTCCTTGAATAACAAATTAATATATATCCACTTATTAATGATGCTCTGAACGGTACTCAGAGGGATAGTCAAAGCCTTCGAAATATTTTTGTGGCCTCCACCTAACTTTTGCCCTCCTACAACTTTATGCTGGAGGCCTTTTGGAAGCTCTTTTCCAACCACGGTGAATTTATTCAGAAGTAATCAAAATCACTACGATTGATGTCAGATATTCACAGGGTATGATGACTTTCTATAGGCACTGAACCTGTTTGAATTACTTTGTCGGTTTGGACTTGGGAGAAAACTTTTTAACTGTGTGCAACTTTTGTATAAAGGGCCATATGCAGAAATAGTCACTAACAACAACCTATCCAAACCAATTAAAATCAGAAGAGGATGTAGACAGGGTTGCCCTTTATCACATCTCTTTTACACTTTCACTTTCACAGGCAATTGAGCCTTTAGCTAATGTAGTAAGAAATCATGCACTGATCTCGGGCATATGTAAAGGTCAACTTGAACATTGCATAGCTCTCTATGCAGACGACATCATCCTTTTTCTTAAACACTTGGGTGAATCTATTCCAGCTCTAATGGATCTCATTAAAAGATTTGGCAATATTTCTGGTTACAAAATCAATAGCCCCAAATCATCCATTTTGCTGTTTAATTCAGTTGAGAGAGATAACCCATCCGATTATGTTGGTCAATTCAACTACTTTGAATTGACCAGTTTGACAGTTTTACTTAGTTATAGAATTCAAATTACTCACAGGTTAGAAGAAGTTGTACAGGCTAATAATACCCCTTTTATAAAATCTATTTGTGAATCAGTTGATAAATGGTCATCACTTCCAATTTCCCAAATACATAGAATTAATATACTGAAAATGAATATTCTCCCCAAGCTAATATATCTCTTTCAAAACATCCCCCTGACTACTCCTTCTAGATTAAAGAAATTGAACTACAGCTTTATATTGAAATATAGAAACCCCAGACTTCGTTGACCCTTCTGTATTTGCCTTATGATAGAGGAGGGCTACAATGCCCAAATTTGCCGTAGTATTACTGGGCAACTCAAGTTAGAACTATAAGGTTTTACAACTCTACAAATTACGTACACACTCAAAGACAAATTAGAAAGACTTCAAAGTATATAGGGCCCATTTATAAACTATCTTAGGGATAAGGATTTATCTCATTGGACGAGTCTGGAGGAGGATAATTATTTTATCTTCTTTAATAATGGTTATAAACATTTGTTGTAGATGATTGAGTGCACTCCAAGTGATTACATTGAAGTATTGTAAAAGTGTCCATTGTTATGTACCCCCTCAGGTGTTTGCTCTTTTTATAAAAAAAATATTATTACAGTTTGTTCATCAATATGTAGATATTTATGCATATATTATCTATATGTTTGTTAGTAAGTATGCATACATGAAGGGTTTATTTATTTATTTTTAAATATATGTGTAAATATATATTGTTTTGGGGTTTTATTATGAAATGGTGAAAACTCAAGAGAGAGAGAGAGAGAGAGAGAGAGAGAGAGAGAGAGAAAGAGAGAGAGAGAGAGAGAGAGAGATAGAGAGAGAGAGAGAGAGAGAGAGAGAGAGAGAGAGAGAGAAAACTGTATGACCACCTAAAACTATTCACACTAAACACCAAGGAACAGGTCAAAAACCTCAGTGTTATTATTGACTCTGATCTAAATTTTGAATGTCACATTAGAAACGTGACCAAAGTGTCCATTTATTATTTGAGGAACATTGCCAGAGTCAGACTGTTTCTCTCCTTGGCAGACACAGAAAAGTTAACACATGCTTTTATCTCCAGCAGGTTGGACTATTGTTATGCCCTCATGTCTGGTGTGTCTAAGAAAGCTATTGGTCAGTTACAGCTTGCACAGAACACAGCAGAATGTGTTCTGATGAAAAACCAGACAGAGAGCCCACATCACTCTAATTTTAAAATCCTTACCTTGGTTACCTGTCTGATACTGCATTAGTTTTAAAATTCTTTTATCAGTTTTTAAATCACTGAATGGCTTTGACCCATCTTATCTAGCTGACATGGTTTAGATCCTCTGGCTCTAATCTTTTGACTGTTCCTGAGGGCAGAACCAAAAGACAGGGAGAGGCAGTCTTTGTTAATTATGCCCCAAATCTCTGAAACAGTCTGCCTGAGGGTTTGAGGAGCTCTAAATCTGTTGACACTTTCAAATGAAATCTTAAGACACATCTTTTCACCATTGCTTTCTGCTGAAGCTTTAAATTTTAATCTGATGGTTGGTTGTTTGATGGTTTTTGGTTTTTTTTGTTAGTTTCATTGTTGCTATCTGCTTTTATTCTGAGCACACTGTACTGCATTTTATGCATGAATATTACTATATAAAGAAAGTTGTTTATTATTATTATTATTATTATTTTTATTATTAAAGAATTAAGTTATGGTTGTCAAATACCTCTTCTTCTTTGACAGTAACAACAACAACAACAACAATAAGAAGAAGAATAAGAGAGGCTATAAAAATGTTCAGGAAAATTGGCAAAGAATGTTGGGCTATTAGCAGCTTGACAACAGAATGTCTGGTATCTGCCTACAAAAGGCCTGTCAGTAATGCAGTCCAGTCACGTGTGTGTTCAGTGTGTACAGGCTGCTGATTCTTCAGTTGATGAAATTCGTTCTCAGTAAGTAGAAGTGTAAAACACTGTTACTCACTAACTAGAATAGAGCTGCAACTTACAGCCAATAAGTGGAAACAATCAAATCCATCTGTAACCAATCAGCAGCACATAAACACAGCAATAACCATGGCAACAGCTGTACACCATCCAGCTGTGATGCAGAGAGAGAGGGAGAGAGAGAAAAGGAGAGAAAGATTCCAACATGGATTGAGCAAGAAAGAGAATGACATCTGGAAGTAGTTATACCTGCTGTGACCACAGGGAGGCAGCAAAGGACAGACACTCACCTCTCATATACACAGAAAACACATGCTGCAGTGATAATGAGAGAAGGTGAGTGGAGCAACAGTGTTATGGTTAGAGGTTCACCTCTCACTGCTGTAGACTTTGTAAAGGCTTTCACACTTACAGTCCAGACAGAAAGTATCTGGACAGTTACTCAGGTTTTGTTCTTCAAGCTCTGTGCTTCAGCACATTCAATTTGAAATAAAGTAATGGGTGCTACATTTAAGCGCCAAGTCTCTCAACACAAGATCTGTGTTTGGGATCATTTCAAATACTAAAGGCTTTTAACCTCTTAACATCCACTGGGTTGCCGGCGACCCACTTAATCCAGTTGTAAGCAGCTTAGCATCACACAGTAATGAGTAAAAGCAATTGGCACAATTTGGCCACTTGGAGAAGTTTTGGAGAGGTTCGGGGACACCAGTGGCACCGCAAACTAAAAACTCGCTCCGCTAAGGTTAGGCCTAAAGGTCTGGAACTTAATATAGGTGTGGTTGACAAGATGTGGAAGGTATGTGGTGACTTGCATAGTTCTGGCATAAAGCATGTCCTAGTTAATACATGCATTTTGGACTTACAGTTATCTGTTATAATTGTAAGTTATAACTTCGGTGAAAATTCCAAAAAAAAAGAGTGGATGTTAAGACGCTTTAGATATGTAACATTAAGTAATAATATTTTTAAATAAAGTATGTGAAATATGTTATATTATGTGTTGATATGCACATTTCTAAATGTCGGCAGATACAGAATTATTACACCTTAAATTATCTGTCTATTTACAAGTGAATTATACATCTGGATCAAGCTGTTTTGTTTTGATGTGCTATCTTTAGTTTAATTAATTTCTCATACTGTAACTTCTTTGATGTTAATGCCAAACTTTGTGCATTTACTCTTTTAAATGATTTTGGCATTTACCTTTAATGAAGAACATTCTGAATAAAATATTTTTATCTAAGTGAATAAAGTAGTATATTATCGTCTTCTGTCATCTCTACTGCATTTTCCTGTTTATTTACACTTCCTCCCCTCTCGGTCTCTGACATTACATCATGCAACTCAGCCAAAACACAACGTGGTGAGGTAATCCTGCCCCCACACACATACAAATATATTCACAGTAAGGTCCAGGCCCTAAGGTTCCCATATCTCTACATGTGACCCTGCTGGTCCGGGAGACAAGCTACTGCGTCACAAGCAGACATCGGAAAAGGATTTATATGGTTATATCTGTGATCTTTGCTTGGCCTGGCCTGGTTTTAACCTTGAAAGTCTCGGAGAGTACAGCTAACTCATGTTCAAGCTGCACAACTAACTGCCCCTTTGGGACAAATAAAGTAATTGATTGATTGATTAATCGTCTTGTAGTGACCTACAAGTTTGGCATATAGCTAGTGCTCTTATCTGGAATCTTATCTTCAGGCAAATTTCCATAGGTTTGCACTGCAGCCTGATTCGTTACCCACCTAGACTGCTCTGTGAGCGATGTTTTATTGTGCCAAAAGTTCACTTTTCCAAAAAACAAATGAGGAGGGAGAACATTTAACACTGTTGGTGTACTCCCTAGAGTGAGATACTTAGTTATGTCCACAGGTAGCACAGTGGAGGGATAACCACACAACAGATAAATGAGACTTGAAAGCAGCAACTGGAGAAAGGTCATAAGATCACAAAACAACATAATCTCAACTCAAACGTCCACTTATTAGCTTTTCCTGAGTTTACCACCACATCTACCATGACATGTGGTCAATAGGTAGTTATTCTTTTACAATTATAGATAATATTATATCATACACCACACTGTTTGATTTCATTTAACACTGTACATTAACAGATACACTATTTTTTATTCAAGTGTGGTGAGATCTTCAGATATAAAAAGCCAAAAATCCACAGAGGCAGATCTGTTGTACAAGATAACCTGCCCAATAAAAACATGATCCTTACCTTTACCTGTAGACAAGCCAATGTGATATCAACAAATGTTACTTATGGAATTATATATTATGTTTAAATTACTTTCAATGTCACTAGTAAATTACTGAAGGGCTTGCCTGGACACACCAATCAACTGATGAGAGAATCCCTGCAGGTCTAACAGCTTTAGTTCAACTCTGAATGGATCAAGTATATTTGTATGATAAGAAAATGGCCTTGTGTTTCAAACTGCATATGAACATCTGTTTTCTAAACGCTCTGTGTTAACTGTGTTCACACTCCATGGAATGAAGACTATTGGACAGAACAATTTCAAACAGGAATTTCACACATCAGGAAATATTTTGACCATAAATCTGTCTTCATACTGTGAATATTGTATTATTGTGTTCTAGTGGTTTGTGGTTTGTAGTCTAAGACATACAGAACGTCTAACACACGTTACCCTGAACAGAAACTCACGTGCAGAGTGTGTATGCTGTCTGAATCGTTCCTGGTCTGTTGAGGCTCTTCTTTTGCTGCTGGGAATGTTTCTGTGGAGAGGACAGAGAACATTACTTAATCAGATTATAAGAAGTATAACAATATGTGTTTGTCAGTAACTTTGTCATCCATGTTATGGTAAATGGACTGTACTTGTATAGTATAGTATAAGACTTTCTAGTCTTCCAACCACTCAAAACACTTTTTACACCAAGAATCACATTCACTCATTCATACCCAACCTGCCCATCAGAGGAAATCTAATCATTCACACACATTCACATACTGATGGCACAGCCATCAGGAGCAATTTGGTGCAAGTATCTTGCCCAAGGACACATCGACATACGGACTGGAGGAGCTGGGAATTGAACTGCTGATCTTCTGATTGGTGGACGACCTGCTCTACCTCCTGAGCCACAACCCCCCCTTATTGAAGACAAGATGCAATCAAATCTGTTCCTAAAACTCATATCAAAAATGTTTGCAGCAATCACACAATTACAAGCAGTGTTGCTTAGGGATGGGTGATACCAAACTTTTTTTAATTCGATATGATACAGATACTGATAATTTCTTAAATAGGTATGTGACTTTTCAAAATAATGGTCATAAAATCAAATCACATGACATATACCAGCCTTTAATAACAAATTTATTACGAAAGCAATTAAATAAAAATGTTTGTGCTATTAAGTGTAACACAAATGTCTTGTATTTTACAGAAGTACAGTACTATGATTACATAATAATAAAATGAATAAATAATTATAGCATTGATATGAATAAAATAAATTAAAAACAACAATATACAAAGTGCACATTTGCACAAATCTTATTGATTTTACTTAGATACTATTTAATTTGTTTAATACTAAAAACATAACCTCCACCACTTCTTTGGCAGAGGTAATAACTAATAATATGCTTTGCTTATCTGAAAACACTCCTGCAACGTCTTTTGTCAGACAAAGGGTGGTGCAGGAGACTTGGATGTATGGGCCTCTTCTTGTTTTGTTCAGCCTCCTTTTAACTTTCAGGGTGTGTTGTTTTTAAACGTTTGAAGAGGTTACTTGTGCTGCTGCTGTGTGGCACTCTGGCAACAAATAGTGCTGTATTTTTATCTACAGGTGAAAAGTAGCACCACACCATGCTATGTTTCCTTTTTGCCGTTCTCTCACAGGTTTGATGCGGAAGTGTGTGCACATTGCACAATCGCACATAGTGTGTGCGCTTGGTTCACATAGGTTTCCACAGTCATGTGACAAGGGATAGCTAAATATGTCAGGGCTGTTTATTGGCATACAAAAGTACTGAACATACATTTTCAAGTAATGCATTTTTCCGTCAATAAGATTTGAAGACTGATAGTAGCTTTAATGTCAACCGTGTGGGCATTGATTGACAGCTGTGATTGACAGCTGCTGCTCTCAGGGACTCGCACTGAATCAGATTTTTGTTCCAATATTTTGGTAAGTTAGATGTTACTTAATTATGATACCTGCCATGTTAGCATAATTTAGATAGGTGTGTTTCCAGAGCGTGAAAGGCTACACCCTGCACTCCTGATTTGGAAGGTTCTGGCTCCAAAAAGAAAAAAGATGGCGCCGAACATAAGCTGCAACTCTGGGCTTCAAATTGGCTCCACTGAAAACCAACAGGTGATGTCACAGCTTGCTACGTCCATCTTTATATATAGTCTATAGTTCCTGCCTTTATGGAAGGAGGTGATGTGATAACTGGCTTATTACATGCCAGGTGACATTAGACGCCTGCACAGTGCTGCTTTAAAGGTGCTTGAAGAATTGGAAGCACCATCCAGAACAGTGTAGTATCAAGAAAGGCACAGCAAGGCAAATTTGTGCTAGACAACAGACCTGCTGTGTCATCTTCTTGCTTTACTTATGTATGTAATGTTGTTGATTGTGTCTTTGGCTGTGAGTTCAGTCAAAACCCTTTAATGTGCACAGCAGTGCTGTGGTTGAAGAGATATAATGTAGATACTGACAGGAAGCTGCTGCACGGTTGGCCTGCTGATTTCTAAGTATATTGTATACTCCTTCCGAGTCCTATCTGAGTCGGAGACAGCCCTAGTACTCTTAGATGAGTCAGTAGAGTTTCGGGTTATAATAATTAGGGGGTAAAGTGGAAAGCTTCAACCTGACCCAGGCTTCTAGCCTGGAAAAAATGCTGGAACATTCTGAACATTCAGGCTGCCACTCTGGCTAGCTGTTGATTTATTGTAATTGTAACCTGCCTTGGTATCTATTCTCTGCTCACTGCAGTGGTTTTGACTACAGTGAGCATCAGATTCATTCGGTTGATAAACCTGAACAGAACTCCCTTAATCCTGGTCTATGATGTAATCATGGCTGCTAGCATCTCTGGTATCATCTTCACCAGCACCAACACTGCAGCACTACTGCTTTCTATTTGAATGAACTGTTTTGGCCACTAGTAGAGATTCAGATGGCAGAACAGTTTTGTATGACATATCGAATTCTTCATGTCCATCTGCCCATTAGTAACTTGTGAACTTGGTAATAGAAATTTGACAAAATAATCCAACTCACGGTCTGCTTACTAGCTTTTTCCTGACCAGTAAGTGAGTAAGTGTTTTGTTAAATTATGATTTCTGAGGTCAAGAATGAACTTTCATGTTTAACTTATAAGCAAACAGGGATGGAAAGTCCAAAAATCCCATGGACGAAATCGTAACAGCTACTGAGCTCACATGTCAACAGATCCATCTCCATGACAACTGAGCAAACTCCATCCACTGATGATGACCATAAGATACGGTTGAAGTCTCAGAAAAGAGCTAGAAAGTGGAACCTGAGTGGGGATTGTTTAGTCAAATCCATCAACCTTGTCTAGGAGAACCTTCATTTGAAGACTGCACTGTTTCCTCCTTTAGTATGGTTCATTTCAACAGGTGGAAACAATGACTTCAGGTCTTGAATGTTACCAAATGACTAAAAAATTACGATCTCTGACCACTTCCAAGAAAGCTGTGGTTCAATTCAATAGAGAGAGTTTTCCCTACAAACTAAATTCTACAACTTATTAGTATTTCAGCTACATTTACACTGCCATTGCAGATAAGGACAGGTTGAATCAATTGATCAGTCGATCAACTGATCAATCAATCAATCACGTCATTTGTCCCCAAGGGGTAACTGGTTGTGCAGCAGTGTAACACAACATAGGTTAACATAGGCATATTCAAATATGTTTATGGGATTAAAAGGTAATTCTGCTTTATTATGATATGGCTTTTACACAACATTTTGGACTTGAACAGAAGGCAAAGTGAATTTTAGACATGGCACAATTACATACAAAGTGTATGCAAAAATACAACAGAACGGAAAGATAGGAAAAATGCAAATTTGCCCAAGGTGGCGCAAACTGGCACAAATATGCGTCTGTGCGAGTTGAAAATTAAACTTGAGCGAAAAATCGCTTGTGTATCACGAGGCTTTATGGATGTACTTCATAAATGTACAGAGAGTAGAGGGGGAAAAGAACAGAGACTGTAGGAAAATAACAGAAAGAATCACAGTTTCTGTTGAGTTCTGAGTTCAGTCAGAGTTTGAGCTAAAAAAAAAACACACCCAGAAACACTCCAACAGACACAGTTGGTGTGTCCGTTGCTAGCTAGCTTGCAGTTAATGTACAGTTGTTATTTTGGCTGTTTGGGGCAAATAAACACAAATGGTCCAGTGGTCACACTTGCACGAGAAACGCAAGGAGAAAATGTATCAGTGGATTCACTGAGAGGAGAGTGGAGGACTAAATAAGTTTTAAAATCCATCAGTGATGCAGACTATGAAAGGACTGGTGCACCAGGTGCCAAATATCATCAAGCATTGTCTCTTCCTGTAAATGTCCTGTCATGTCAGAAAGAAGTTGAAAGGAACATGAACATAGAAGTCATCTCTGTCTGAATGACAAAAGCCAATACTTTAACAGATGGATGAAGCCAGAAATGTTACATATTCCATGTCTGAAAAGGGATCTAAACTACCAGTGTGCTCTACCTGTAACAATAGCATTATTTACTAGTCTGAACTGCAATCTCGATATCACAGTTTGTATGTAGTAGAGATGATGTGACAAGTACAATAACTTGTACCTCAATAAAAATGCCAAATGTTATTGACAAGATTAACAGTAATGAAGACAGGGTCAGATTGGCTCAACCACAGGACCTCGTTGCAGTGAGGCATCAGTGCTAACCACTGAAGCACAGCACCGTCCGTACAGGAGGGGGTGACAGACAAATAAGGGAAAGAGTGTGCGCGCACACACACACACACACACAAACATACACACAGCAGGTCAGTCACTGCGTCACAACTACAGTATTAGAAGATGACGATGTAGCTATGCATCACTGTCCGGGTATTAATTACACACACACACACACACACACACACACACACACACACACACACACACACACACACACACACACACACACACACAAGTATTCATTTTATTTTCTTGCAGTTTTAGTTTACTAGTTGGTCATAGTGGGTAACACTCCACACACACAAAACACATCCACACACTGACACACATACACACACCACAACCATTTCTCAGACTACCTCTAGTTTCGCTGTCCACTGTTAAGTCTTGATGACATCATGAGGTTGCCTGGATACCATGCCCCATTGCCCCATACAAACACTGGAGCAACATCAACAACTGTCTCTCTCTCTCTCACACACACACGAGCACGCACGCACGCACACGCACGCACACACACACACACACACACAAACGCAAACATTTTTCCACTGTGTCTCTTGGCTTCCCCCTATTCACTCTGAAAACAAAGCTACTATCTAACACTGTTAAAAATGGAGGGTGAAATAAATGAGTCACTAAATGTCAAACACAAAATACATGACTCACAGCCCTGACCTTAGCAAAATGACCCAACAAAGATCAATGAGATAGGAAAGATTAGGACTGTCAGAATCATTATTTGAATGAGGGCCATTTTCAAAATGCAAGAGAAACTTATATCATTAGAGTCCTAACAAGTTGTGGTGAATATTCCAGTCAATGACCACTGACATGACAAGTACCATCTGCAAATTTTGACATTAATTCCATGAGTTAGCCAAATAACAAATTCCACTCTTGACCTTTTCCAGGTTAATGCACTCTCTACAAGCAGGTGTTTTTACTATTTTTACTCAGCCAAAGAAGGTTTTAATGTTTGAAAAGACAGATAATAGACTCTCTCTTTGCTAACAGAGTGATCAATCTTTCTCTAGACGAACAATGTAGCTGATCGCATCACATCATATTCAGACTGGTAGCTAGCAGCTGGCTGGGGAGGTGATGAGTGAATGACAGACAGCTGGTGGGCAGTGAACTACTGACTTCCAATAAAGTTTGTTGTATCATTGTTACTTATCATGTTAAAAGTTCTGAATTTGGACAGCAGAGATTCAAGGCTCACCCTGTCTTTGAAGCTAATGTTAACATAAGCCTACGCAGGTTAAGTTCAGATGTGATACAACAGCAGTTGGTCATTATTATGCAGCTTTTATCATTCAAATGTAACATCATATTTTAGTGTCCTGTTGATTTGTGAAAGTGAATTGAATAGTGTTTAAAACATCACTAATGTAAGATTTTACTGAAGGTAAGCTAGACTGTTGATGTGTGAAGATGGCCATTTGATGTGTTTAGAGACAGAAAAACATAGTGTGTAGGGCTGATTAATGAAAGTGTATTATTAAGTTATTTACCTGTCTGGGATGTGTCTGCTGCAGTGACCATCTCTTTCTTTGTTTCCTCATCCCTTTTCATGTTATTCCTTTCTCTTTCCTTCCATCCATCCACTGTATCCAGAGTGTCTGAGTCTTTATCCAGGTCTTTGAACATGCTATCCTTATTATCCATAGCACCAGACTTATGATCTTTGCACTGGAACGAGCCACTGCCTGCATCAAGCTTCATGTCCAGTAATGAATGGGATGACTGGAATTTGCCTGTTTCCAGATTCACGGGGGGAGTAAGTTCCTCTGAACTGGAATCAGCCACGGGAGCCGAGTCTCGAGGGGTAACAGGGAGTGTTGAAAGCGGCAAAGTGGGAATCTCCCGTTCATATGGTGTGTGAACCTGCCCATCCAGATGCTGAATACTTTTGCACTTTTTCGCCTGCATGTCTGTAAAACTGTTTTCACATCTCTCACTCTCACTATGCCCTGCCTTTGACTTGTCTGAACTGTCCCTTTGTACCTGACCGCCTACCTCATTCTCAGCAGTTACAGATGCTATAGGGTAACTATCATTCTTATCATGTCCCTCATTCTTTTGAAAATGTGACTCTAACTCACTCTCTGCTTGTATCTCACTCTCTTTCCTACAAAGTGACTGATCTTGTGGCTCGCTATGCTCTCCTAGTTTGGGATTCTCCTCAGAATCAAGGCAGGATATGGCAGAAGCCTCTGGATGTTGTCCTGTGTCTATAACAGGACAAGGGAGCTGGCTCTTTTGTTGCAGCTGGATTCCTGTCAGCATATGACCTCGGCTGTCTACCTCAGTTATAATCATCTCATTAGCTTCTGGCAAAGATTTTATATTAACTTCCAATAGACTGTCTTCTTTGGGTAGGTCACTTAGCGAACATGTTAAGAATTTGTTTTTTTTAGTTTCTGTTTGAATTTCCTGTTTGTCAAGTTGTGGTAAACTAGAAGTTTCTGCAAGTGTTGACAGGTCAGGGTTAGCGTGTTCATTGCTAACTAGCTGTGGTGTTTGTGGGTGTTCTGTTTCAGTTTGACTCTGTAACTCTACGGAATGTGAATCTGTGGGTAGTCTAGTATTAGCCTGCTCTTCAGAGCTAACAGTAGGTTTAATGAGTAAATGTTGGCTCACAGTCTCAGCTGTATGTGAGTCAGCTAACAGTTGGCAGTTATCTTTGTCTTTGTTAATCAGCTGTGCAGTCATTTGTGTGGATTGAATAATGTTGAAAGTATTATCATTATCAGTTGGTGCATTAGCATCCAGTGGTAATGGTGGATCATTAGCTGCTGCTTTGCTAGCAGACTCCTTAATCTCTGACTGATTGTCTGCTAACTGTTGGTTCACTTCTATGCTAGCCAAAGCTGATGCTATAGCTACTGTAACCACTGCTACTGCTGTGGCGACCAGGTCTTCATTGTACTTCTGCTGTTCCTTCTCTCTGTCTATGGAAGGAAACTCCTCACCCTCCACCTTTTTCCCTTCATGTATGGAAAATAACTCAGTTCCATGCACCATCTCGTTGTCATTTCTCTTTCTTTCCTTACCCACTTCCTCATCATCCACCCACAACTCTTTTTTCTTTTCCTTTTTGTGCTGCTGATCTCTCAGCATCTCTGAGGCAAAACAATGCTCTAAATATTCCCTCATAGTTGTCTCAGCACTTCCTTCCCGTATTTGAAGTGGTGAAACATCCGCTGTGCCTTCAAATGGCAGACTCCGAGCTCCCACAAGGTGTGTTTGTCCCACAGCTTCTGTAGGTTGTTCAGATTCCATACATTCTGTGGGCTTTCCGTTGGGATCCACAGGTTGTACTGCTTTGTTGGAGTCCACAGATTGTACATGCTGTGTATTCTGTTCAGGAAATTCCACAAGAAATGAGTCCTCTGTGAATTCTGTGGGATCTGAATGTTTGACAGGAAGTTCCTCTGGACAGTTGGATTTCACCAAACCTGTCCAGTTCACAGATGCTACAGCTTTACCAGCAACGGTAAAATCCTCATTTTCAGCTGATAATGCCTTTGATTCCACATTATCCATTGTTTGTTGGTCCGGACTGGTAAGACCCTTTAATTTAATTTCTGCAGGGTCTAATAATTCAGTCCTCATTGGGTACACGGTTTCCACAATTTCTGTCTTTCTGTCCATTTCATTCAGTTCTGAAGCCGTGACCCTAGAATCTGGGTTAAGGTCATCAGGTCCAAGAAGGTTTGCGCTGTCCTCCTCTGATAATTCCCGTGAAGCTGGACCATCAGTCAGTTCTGTTTGTTCAAGCTCTGTTGAGCTAAATCCTGAAGTAGTATAACTGGATTCTGAATTTGTAACACAGTCAGGTCCATGAGTGCCCCTGGTCTGGCCCTCTGTCTGGCTGGGTAGATGCATGGCGTCCTTGTCAGCTTCCTCTCTCCGGGTTGGCTCAGGAGTCCTTGGAGACTGGACGTCTGCCCTTCCTGTTATATCCTTGGCTTCTGACGCTGTGTCTGACTGAGTATTCAGATTTGTTACTTGTTCTCTCTGTGCCTGTACCTCTATCTGGCTCTGAGACTCTATACTGGAGCTGGAGCTAAGCTTGGCCTCTGTGCCTCCTCTCTTCCCCCTCTTCTTCCTCCTTTTTTTTCGGCCCTTTGCTCCAATCTCCTCACTCTCCGGCTTCTCCTCTCCTCCCTCTTCAAGCTCTACTGTTTCAGAGCTCTTTCTGATGTATGTTGTCTCTCTGTTACTGACCTTCTCTCTGCCTCGCTCCTTCCACTCTGCCGCAACTTCCTCCTCTTGCTGTGATCCGTGTACTTCCCGTCTTTGTGCTCCAGGCCCATGTGACAGTACTGGCTGTGTTCCAACAGCATGTGGCTGACTAAGAGCTGCAGACAGTTGACGAGAACTAAGACCCTGTTCTAACAGCTGTGGAGCGCTAAGACCAGAAGCTTGGGCCGAGCTTAAATCGCATTCTTTCTGCTCTCTTGTTCCTTGCTCCAGCTGTTCAGTCTTTCTCTGATCCACTGTGTCAGCATCATACCAAACTGACAGGGAGTTCACCGCCTTTATATTTGAGTCTTCATTGGCACCCTGGTCTGAGTCATCCTGATACCATACAGTGTTTGCAACCATTTCTGGTCTGTGTGGAGGTGATTCCATTCTGCTCCCAGTCTGGCCTCCATCCCGCCACAGCACTCTGTGGGGTTTTCTTTGTGTGTCCAGGGACCTGGGGCTAGTCCTCCTGCCAGGTTGAGGACTCTTGTGTGTAGAGTCAGGTTGACTCGGGTCTCCTGGGTCTGGCTGGCTTTCTTGGGGATCCTGGGATTGTTCCTGGCCCATGGTTACTGAGCGGAGACAGAATTAGATTAAGGATTGCAACTCAACAAGTTAACAGCTGAGATCTGGAAACACTGCAACATCGCTACCGTACATGAAGTTCAACAGGTCAAGAAATACTAACAGTCAGATTAGACAGGTTTTAAACAAGCCAACAGTTTATCCACATTATCTAAGCCACTTTATTTGGAGGTCAAACTGAAAGTTAGTGCAGTTTATATATCATAAAAGCAGGGTGACGGTTCATATACTGTGATGGATGTTTACAATAGATCATCTGGGTGATAATTTTACTATTGACCTTCATATTCTCTTCCAAATTAATTTGAGTGACCTGGATGTTTGTTTACAACCTGTCTCATTTTCTCATAGTGTTTCTTGACCTGTGAGGCCCCAGTTTTGAAGTTGATGCAGCATTCCCAGATTTCAGCAAGTAAGTCAGTGAGTATTTAATTATTACTCATAGGAATGATTGCCAAATCCACAAAAATAAGACCAAATATCTAATCATATTACCAATGGATCACATGAATATCCAAAGTACTCTTAATGACAAACCCACAAAGAATCATCACTGATACTGCAATTCCCTTTGTTCTATGGAGAGTTTTAGTGTCTTTCAGCTCATTGTTTTGGTTTTATGGCCTTCAAACATTACTGTTTTAGTTCACTGTCATGGTTCTCATCAACCTGGTGTCCAGCAGCAGGCAGCTGTTTTGAGTGAAAAAACTCTGATAAACATTGGACATTACCTGCACAGCACCAATACTGTGTTGCTGTGTTTACAGCCTATTGCACTGCACCCTAGTGGCTCAAAAAATCATTTATGCAGCTTTAATTTTGCATTTAGTTTAGTTTAAATGACTAATCTGTTGTGTATGTGTTCATTCATTAAATTATTTGTTTCCTTTAAGTCATCACTATTCATTTTTCACTAAAGATAAACACTTTTGCATCTGAAGAGGACACAGAGAGTTGCTCTACATTAGAAAAAGTTACACTGAGTCACTCTTGGTTTCCATGTTACAGTGACACGAGCAGAAAAAGATCCCCCAGTGTGCTTGTGCCATCACTGCAAAACAATTTCCCCTCGGGCATAAGAAAGTTAATCAAAAACCAACAGTGACACAAGCAACACCAGTACGTCCAACTTAGTGTCATTTGGTGTCCCTGTACTCTGTCATTTTTCTGTCCAGTCAAACTATGTCCCAAATCATAAATTGATTTTTAATTATTTAGGTAAAAGAGCTTCCAATTACACTCTACAGTAAATATTATGTGGCATTATGTCTGGTTTGCAATTTAAAATAACCAAAAGAAACATAATTTTTAGACCTAAAAAAAGATTTACAACACACCCCATTCATTCAGTGAATCTAACACTGATCCACTCTTTCAGCACAGTAAAACTTACCTTTCCTTCCTGCAGCTGGTTCCAAAGCAGAGTGAGGATTAGTTTCATTTACTAGAAGATTGTCAGTGTCACCCTGCTCTGTCTCTGTCAGTGTTTCTGTCTCTATCACTCGGTCGGATATCAGCAGCTCAACTTCCCACTTCTGTCCTTCCTGTTTTTCTACAACAGTGGTGGTAGGCAAGGCAACAGCCTTCCTGTCAGTACAGTTCTCATCACCACCTGGTCCAGATGGGTTTATGGGTAACTGAGTCTCCTCTGTTCCAGGACTACATAGATTTTTTGTGGCTCTTGCCTCACCAATCACAGATCCCACCACTGGTTCTATCGGTGACTGCGTTTCCTCTGTTACACTTCCTGTTGTCTTTGGCTGTCTCTGTGCAGTTCCTTTACCAGCCTCTGGCGTGCCTCTGTTATTTCCTGGAGATTCTGTGGCACATCTTGTAGTTTTTGTAGTTCTCCTTTTGTTTTTCCTGCTACGTCCAGCATGAGAGATAGCAGTTGGTGTACCTTTCTGTTCTCCACCAGTTTCCTGGCTCTGACACAGAGTTCCAGTGGTACAGGGTGTCTGAGTAACAACAGCAGAGTCCCCCCCAAGCCGTCTCTTCTCCAATGATGAGGGACTTC
Source organism: Thunnus albacares (assembly GCF_914725855.1). Taxonomy (NCBI): domain Eukaryota; kingdom Metazoa; phylum Chordata; class Actinopteri; order Scombriformes; family Scombridae; genus Thunnus; species Thunnus albacares. The sequence goes on from NC_058112.1 coordinate 813,345, forward strand.
CCTGTTCTTCCGTTATTGTGCTACAGTTTTCTATGGTTACCACAGCCAGGCCTGCACCCTCCTCGCTCTCCTGTTGGCTGTTAGAGCGGGGTTGCAGCTCCCAGTCAGGGCTGAACTGCTCATGATTGATGGAGAGGGATGTGGAGGCATGTTTCAGTGTGATAGTACCACCAAGATCTGAGATTCCCTGCAAGAAGGAGGAGAAATCCATATTAAATGGTGATGGAAAAATGTTATTTCACAACGAGCAACTGCCCAAACTGGACTACCTGACGAGGTAAAAACAGATATGTGATCTTAGCATTAAGAAAAGCTAAACTGCTACTAAATCTATTCATGCAAGATCACGTTGTAACCGTACGCATGTATGCACATGCAGAGATGAGGACAAAGGGGATCAAAGTTGTGAGTTGTGATGTGTATTTTAGGAATTCCTAATTAAAAAGTAAATGAAACAGATTCAGATTTTATTTACTCTAGACCACACATTGTGGTATGAAGTACTAACGTAAAAAAATACAGCAGTACAAATGCTAAACAACCAGAAGAGATCTATAGCACAGAATAAGTCACTCAAAAAGAGACAGGACATTACTCAAAAATGCACCTAGTTTACATACTATCCTTGGTTTATCTGTCTGCAATAATAATATAAGTTTAAACATAGATGGTTGGTTTACAAAATATTTTGGCAGATACTTATTTCTATTCTCAATGATGCTTGTGATTTTACACTCAAACAAAACATGATACTCATCCTCCAGACAGTTATTATTACATGAATTAGAAAACCTTTTATTCCTTTCCAGACCTTTGTATTTTCCTGTTATTTTAGGAATTTTGCTATTAGAAACTTGGAAATTACAAATAGCCTGGCCCAGTTCCTATTTTCACAAAGTAGATACTTTTCAAACCTAAAGTCCTCTTTAAAGTCACAATATAAATCACATGATGACATACTCTGAAGCTCATAGTGCCACTTCTGTAAAAACTGATCTTTTAACCTCTGCTCAACTGCAAGCTTCATCTATTTAATATGATCACATCTCTGATCCAACCAAATGTAGAAGAAACCATATTCATCTTATATCTGCTGGACAGATGTAATCCATGGTGATACATACGTTCCGGTGATAAAAGAGTTTAATAAACAATTATACATTGCCCAGCTGAGCTTTGTTTCCTTCTCCTTCAACAAACTCCGCCAGTAACCAATAATTCTCTTTTTCATACCAATACATAGTGGATATCTTCCTAATTCCCTATATATCATTTTATTACAAGCTGACATTTTAACTTTTAATGTGTACTTAGGGGATTTCAGATGTAACCTTTCTAAAATGGCCGTCTTCTCTCTCGTTTATGCTCAACTTCCATTTCCTACAAAAATAACACATTTGATCGGTCGCTTTTTGAAGTCCCTCTTTTGTTGTGGCCATAATGATAGTGTCACCTGCATACATTAATACCATGAGTTTAATAGAACTATCTGTCTTGGCGTCACCACATCTAGCTGGCTCACATCCATTTTGTACCAAATATTCCTCATGATCATTTATAAATAATGCAAATAATAGTGGGGATACGTTTTCACCCTGTCTGACCCCAGTCAAGCTCAGAAAAACTCAGATTTGGCTCTTTTAACAAAAACACAGAACTTCATATAGTTATATATGCTCACAATTACATTAAACAATCTACTATACATGATCAACCACATCTGTCTGGTTTTCCTTCAAAATACTATTATCTTCACAAAACTTGTACAAACTTACATTCAGTATATTAGTAAAAAGCTTGCTAAAAACAATGCTCAATATCCCCATTCCTCTTATACAGCACCAGCCACTCAGATTTGCTGCCCCCAGCTGGCAGCCAGCTGGCCATATCCATTCATTCAATTCAGATAACCATGGATCTGTATGGGCCCTGTCATGGACCGGTCGGCTATTCTAGGCGGCTGCATCTGTTGATTGAAACAATAAGGCCATTTGCCCAACTTTTACTGATTATCCCTGAGATCATGTTGAACAATTTAACATAAACAGGTAAGAAGGTACAAGCTGTACTCTTAATATATTCATTCAAAACTCTGTCTATACCATCAGCATCACCACTCTTAAGGGTAACTATACCTTTTGCAATTTTCTCCTCAGCCTTCAGTGCTTCAGTAGCAAATATATGATCACTACTGACGTCCTCTGTTAACTCATCCCTTTGGGGTTCACTATCCACCAGTGCTCATAGAAGTCTTTCAAATGGACGAGACATTCTTTATCCTTATTATTGTCAGCCAACATATCCCAGTATAGCTTTTTTTTACTCTGCCTAATATAAAGGGGGAACCAATCATGTAGTCAATCACAGTATTATCAGTTGAAGTAATTTTTCCTTCATATTTATCTTCCTCGCATCTGCAATTTAAGATACAATGGGCAAGGTTTTTGCACATATCTAAAAGAGCTGTGCCATAGCTGCCGTAGTCTCTAGATGTATCCATTGACTTTCTCCTCAAAAATATTTGAGCCTGTTCCAGTTTTTTGGCAGTACACAAATTTTTTCCAATATGCTAGGGCAGCTGTGGCTCAGGAGGTAGAACGAGTCGTCCACTAATTGGAAGATCAGTGGTTCTATTTCCGGCTCCTCCAGTCTGCATGTCGAAGTGTCCTTGGGCAAGATACTGAACCCCTGTATGTATGTGTATGAATGTGTGTGAATGGTTAGTTCCCCCTGAAGGGCAGGTTGGGACCTTGCATGGTAGCCCCTGTACCCATTCAGCGTATGAATGTGTGTGAATGGGTGAATGTGACACATAGTGTAAAAGAGCTTTGAGTGGTCGGAAGACTAGAAAGGCGCTATACAAGTACAGTCCATTTACCATTTGCTCATTCACATCCATTTCATCTTTCATGTACTTATCCATAACCAAATCTTCTCTTTCTTTGGTGTGCACATTTATGTCCCCACAGATGAGAACATAGTTGGTATCAATAGAAAGGTCAAGGATAGCTTGTGTTAGATCATCAAACATATCAACATTAGAGTATCTTCTCTTGTATGGCAGGATATCAGTTGCCATGAGCACCAAGTCTTTCTCATAGTTCAGTATATTTCTATTGATTTGTACACATATACAAGCATCACTATGGACTATTTTCTGCACACATTTATCCCCGATAGCATTACTTACTGCGATTATGACTTCACCTGATCACCAATTTGTAAGATTTTATCGATCCTTGATAAACACTTGGAAGCCCATGAAATTACATTTTTCAGTCAAGTCTGGAATGTCTGTCTGTTTTTGTCTCACTGAAGCATAAGACATCGTATTTCTTACATATTTCAAGGAAATCTGGGATTTCTAGTTAACTTCTTATGCCACACACATTTAGGAAAATTATCCGCAGATTCTGACACCATTGGTCTTCTATTTGTACTCGGGGCCTGTCCTTGAAGTCAATTCCAAAAACTTTGTGGTCAACATCATTGTATCCTATCAGGAAGAAGTCATTCGGGTTGTTGATGGCAATGTATTTACCATCCTTCTTGCAAATGACTTTGCCATCTCTGATGAATGTGTATGTGCATTTCTCCTCAGCATATTTAAACATACCTCAAATTAGTGTGGTCCTCACAGATGAACGCTTTCAGTACATGTTGTTTTCCTTCAGCTTCCTCTTATTCATCATAAAGTCAATCTTCTTTCTTCTGCCAGTCTGACTATCACTGGATGGTTCTTACCCTGTTTCCTTGCACCACCCGGCCTAGGTGCTGTTGACATATCCTGCTCCTTAACATCCAAACCGGCAGCCTCAGCAAGTCTGCACACTCTCTCTATCAGCCAGTCCTCACTCTCTTCACCATCCCACTCCTCCTCGATACTGTTGATTCTGACATTTTCCTTCTGGCTGTACTGTTTGAGCTAATCCTCTTTGCATTCCAGAATATTGTTATTGATCTTTTGCTTGTCAACAGATAAGTCCAGTTGTTTCTGGACAGCCTTGACAATAGCAGGTACCGCTGCCTTGATGGTAATCAGCACTATTTTGGTTAGATCTTTGGTAAAGAAGTTGGACAAATTTGAGTCCGTTTGACCTCAACTGCTGCCATTATGTCTGCATGCATAGTGTCCTCTTTACTCTCACCTCTCATGCTCGTTATGATAATTTCATCCTCATCACTTGTCTCATAATGATTAGATAGGAAAACTCCTGTAGAGGCACAACTCTTTTTCTTTGTCTTACCGTTATTCATGAGCGGAACGTCCACTTACAAGCGAGATGGGCTGGTCACAGCATGAACATAGGTCAAGTGTTTTTTGCTGACAGCAATCTCATTCTCGTATTGAGCACAGTGGTCATCCAACTTCTCTCTTGGCTTTTCAGTGACAACCTCATCCACGAAACCCGTTTTAGAACATTGTCTGCTTGTAGTAGGCTTCTCTGTCAACAAGCTGGAGCTGAGGTTGCTTCACCTGTTCAAAGCCTTGTCAAAAGCCTCCAAACAGGCAATTATATTAACTGTATTAAGAGTATTTTACATTTAATGTTTACTGAGGTTAAGCACCTATGACAAAGTACAACTTAGCAAATTTTAGACATATTACAAACTGTCTCTGTTTGGATGCAGCCAAGATATTTATGCATGCTATGATTCTTTCCCATATGTCTTATTGCATCACATGTTGAGGGCAGGCTGGAGAAACAGCCATAAAACCTCCTTATACAAACAAACTCTAAAAACTCTGGACAAAAAGCCAATGCATTTCCATCACTGTAGGGTACTGGAGAAATACAATTTACTGAGCTTTGACAATTTTAGATTATTCTCAAATTTGTACCTAGTTCATAAAATTTTAAATGGTTTCGCCCCTCCTCTACTATGTGACTTTGTGTACACTCGCTCAGAAAGTTCTATTAGATCCTCCAGAATATCCTCTACACAAGATTGTACCATACCATTTTGTCGCACTGCATTTGGGCAGTCAGCTTTCTGTGTGAGCTGAGGGCATTCCACAATTCAGTGGAATGCCCTACCTGATGATATGAAGAACTGTAGTTCTATCAATACATTCAAGACCAGACTGAAACGTGTACTAAAGACCAATCAGCTGTGTGATTACTGTTCACCTTCATTTACACTTCAGTAAGTGGTTTGGATAATATGGTTAAACTGACAATTTCACTCTGTTGTAAAGCTGTGTCTACTCCCATCCCTATATGTAAGCAATAAAGCTGTGAATAAAGTGTTACAACTGATAGAAGGCAAAAATCACAAACACATAGCACAATAGGAATGTCCAGAGTTTTCAAATACATTATGTAATACACAAGCCTAACAGTAATGTAACAGCTCCACTGTAGAAAACAATGCAATGTCTTCCTTCATTAGGCTTCGCATCAGAAATATCTTTCTGTAAGAACATCATTCCTCTCAGCAGGGGTTCTGTTGTGAAATGTTGCTTTCCTTTGTCTGATTTTGAGCTAAAGGAAACCTAGTCAAACAAGTAACATGTCGAGGCTGTCAGCTCACCTTTTTGTCTCTGTGAAGCTGAATGAGTCTTCTCAGCTCTGCCACCTCATCTTGTAAACGACAGCCTCCACTGCTCTCTGTTCCTGCGTCCCCCTCCCTCTGCTTCAGGCTGGAGAATGTTAGGGTGTAGGTACCAAGATTTGAGTGGTGCTGAAACACTCGGCCCCCTGGGTAAAAGTGCAGCTGATCCTTTGGTTCCACCTGGATATCTGAGGACGTCTCATATCTGAGATGAAACAGACATATGTCTATCTGAGCAACACAAGGAAATATCAAACATATAACAAAACCAAGCTGTACTTACAACAATTTTCTGTCTTTTATCGGTCACACACACAAACCTGTCCATTGAACTCACTCTCTTGTCCTTTCAATCACGTTTGAGAAAATAAATAAATAAATAAATAAACACTAGTGAATAAGTAATTTAAAGAAATGCATGTCCAAGATTCTTACCTGTCTGCCTAGTGTAAGAGCAAATAATTAACACTGTGGCTGTGAGTTTGATTTTCTTTCAAGGAACTGAAGTTAAAAACAGTTGTCTTACCAAACTGAAAGAGTCACGATATATACTAAATAAGTAAAAAGTCAGAACAAATATATACCAAAAGACAAGGCAAGCACACAACACCCAACATGTGTGACACACACAGCTCTATGTGGTGGATGACATCACATCACTCATCTAGACTTTGTAACCACGCCCTCCCCAAATCCTCCCACACCACTAGGATCAGCTGAGCTGCCAATCAACACACTAAAACTTATTGTTCTCAGAATGCCTCTTACAGTTCATCTGCATGCAGCCATTTAAGAGCTCCTTCAGCATCAAAGTGCACAAAGATTCAACTACTGACATATATGCTCCTTTTATCTCTGACAGCAGAACACGACATTGCGTGTCTTCGTAACAGCTATTTTGTACATATTTATCTGACAACTGTTGACATGATGCTGACTGTTAAGCTGACACACACCAGTGGTTTCTCTGTTACTTACATAATTAGTAACTGTCAAAAGAAAGTGCTAGACTGTGTACTGGACAGATATTAGCACTCACACACACACACATTCCAACAGAGTGATGTCTGTTGTAAATTGGTTTATCTTCATAGTGACAGCATTAACGCTGTTACTGTTTCTCCTAGATTGTCCTGTCAGCCAACTTAGTTTTTAATTGATTAGAACATAGAATGGATTGCCAGTGAGTTGTTGCCTCGGATCCATGACATGACACTGTTTGGATGTTAACATCATGAAAAGAACAGAGGACAGGTTTTCAGTTTATGGCCTGGAGATAAGAGAAAAATGATTAAGGCAATAAAGGTGGAGGTTTGGTACAATTTTAGGCGGGGGTTATTTTTGTAGTGTGTACATGGTTTCTCACTTTTACCTGGTGCAACGATCTAGCTGACGGGGACCTAGCTGCAGACATAAACCATGGAGGCAATGTGACCTCTGGGGCAGATGTCATTGGATGGGGAAAAACGGAAGGAGATAAATTGGAAGACTTTTAGAAGACTTTTAAGTGCAAATGACTTTGTTTTGGAGTTTGTTAAAATTGGTGAACATGTAGATATTCTCATAGTTCTGACCTACTGAGTAGCAGTGACTGTTTGTAAAGGTCTATATGATTGAATTCACCTTCACTCTGCTAAATAAGAATACTTTAGGTTAAAGATCTCAAGTAACTACCTTTAACAATAGAATAGAATAATATATCTATATCCATTCAAAGAATACATAAGACTCAGATTTAATTTATTTGATGACTTTTAAGAGTAGGCTAAAAACTTTCCTTTTTGATAAAGCTTACAGTTAGGGCCGACCAAGCTCGCCTTGGATCAGCCCTTAGTTATGCTGCTATAGGCCTAGAATGCTTCTCATGATGCAATGAGCTCCTCTCTCCTCCATCTGTATGTATTCATATACCATTACTGCATGTTACTAACTTGACTTCTTCCCTAGAGTTCTTTGTGCTTTCTCATCTGCAGGAAATCCCAGGGACTGCGCTGCCATGGGGATGTCCTTCTCCTGCCGTTGCTGCTGTTTGTTGTTGCTAGTCATGTATCTACTGTTGTTGTTCTGCTTCTCTGTGCCCCCCCACCCTTCTTACCCAAAAGCAGATGGCCACCCACCTAAAGCTGGGTTCTGCTCGAGGTTTCTTCCCATTAAAGGGGACTTTTTCCTTACCGCTGTCGCCAATTGTTGCTCATGGGGGAATTGTTGGGTCTAACCCTAAATTAAACAGTATGGTCTAGACCTGCTCTATGTGAAAAGTGCCCTGAGATGACTTTTGTTGTGATTTAGGGCTATATAAATAACATTGAATTGATTATTAGAAAACTGCCATTTCAGTGAATCTGAACATCAAAACGCTTGTTCTAAAGCTGTAGATTTATCGAGAACATGTGGTCAGATGATTGGCTTCATTCTAAAGGAAATAAATGTGGAGTATTTTACATTTAAGAACATCCTTTATGGGATAATTGTGGAGTAGAAAGTATCCCATGCATCATCATCATCATCATGAGAATAGATAAAATTATAAAATGGTAACCTATTCATAACTCTGGTGATCCTCTGACTTTTCATCTGGCACCATCATCAGATCAAAATTTCATTTTCTCCAATACTTTGGTTTATGATTAAATACGAGCAAAACTAATGAAATTTTCCATCAGCTCAGCTGTACTTTGTGTTTAGTGCTAATTAACAAATATTAGAATGGCACACGAAACTAAAATAATGTACATGGTAAACATTATACCTACTAAACATGTTAGCATTGTTACTGTGAGCATGTTAGCATTCAGCCTCACAGAACTGCTGGACTCTGTAGACTCTTAGTCTTGTTCTTAAAGATCCCCTCCAGATATGTTTTAAGATGTACAGTTAAATTATATTGTTAAAATCCTTGGCATTACATCTAGCCCTCCCTCATTAATATCCCAGAATGTATGAACATGCAAATATTTTTCATTTCAGAAATTTAACTGCTGAAGACAAGATACCTCCTACTTCACTGTAAAATCCATTCTCACTGGAGGCTTCAAGTTTCCACATCACACTTGTGTAAGTTGAATATTGGACCAGTACTGGCTTCCAAATGATTTGTGATCATGCTTGTAGGCCCAGCCCCTATAATAGGATAGTGGAGGGGAACTTTAACTGGTCAACACTAACTAGTTGGTGATCTCTCTTCTCTTCCCTGATGAAGAGCAAATTTGGGTTCAAAACTGCAATAATGTAAAACTGATTTCAAAAGAGAGCATTCTACAGTGCTGCAAGTCATTGGGAAGCATAAATCATCTACCCACTTTTTGACTCTGGACAAGACAGATCAGAATCAATATCGTCTTTATTGGCCAAGCATGTTTACGCATACAAGGAATTTACCTCCGGTTTAGTGGCTCTCAATGTAGTTACACACAACACAACAATCTTCAGAAAGATACACAAGGAATGAAAGGTGAAAGCATTTCTGTGAACTGTAAACAGGATACAAGCAGTGCAAAGTAGCGAAGAGTGCAAGGAGTGCTGAGATAAAATATTAAATGGTAAAAAAAAGACAGAATGCAGGGGGTTATATAGAGTATATAAAGCCTGTTCAAATATACAGTAATGAATGAAATGTTTTCCATATTTTGTATTTTAAACAAATATGTATAATTTGTAGGTGTAGTGGGTATTATAGTGTGGCAGGGTTACTGTCAATGATATCAATATGTATGCGCACTAAGAATATCTTCAGCAGTGATGAAAGTGCAGAAAAAAGCTACATATGCAGGGCAGAGTTATTAGACAATATACAGGGAAAATTAAATAATGATAAATAATGATAGGAATTTCTGCAATAACAACAGGTTTCCTTGTTTCACAGAAAAACATAACTTTTAAGATTTGACTGTGACCCACACCCTCCCTGTCTGTGTTATGGCTCTCTGACTTTCTCTCTGTGTCTGACACTTTAACAGCTGTGTGTGTGTAACAGCATTGTTCTGTGAAGGATTGGTTCGTGGGCTAAGCTTCGACTCTGCTGACACTCATCTCCTCTCTCTATTTATCTGTCCTTACAAGCCTCCACCCCTTTTTTTCCCTTTTCCTTCTCCGACGGGGGGAAAGGACTGACTCAGTGCCTGTGATGTCATCACCATAAAAAAATATGAGGGGAGGAGGAGAACAAGGAACAGTGAAAAGTTATAATCCCTTCTGCCTATGAGAAGTTGACTCACTATCTCTACCACTAGATTAACACATACACCTCAAGAAACACCTTTTAGAGTTGCTTTACAGGTATTTCTTAAATAAGCTTTGGGCTAACAGTACAGCACAGTGCAGTTTGCAAGCACTAAATTACTTTCCTTTTCATCCTGTAAAATGTGAGAGAGCGACATTTTCTCATTATATGTGGATGTAAATACCTAATAGGAGTGGGCAGTATGGCCCTAAAATAATATCATGATATTTCTGGGTATTTCTGTGATAATGATATTCTTGATGATATGAGAAAATACTTGAGATTTTTAGGCGGGATTTTTGGCTCTCCTCGTATTCAACCAGGTGCTTCTGCTTGAGGTGGTGAAATAAGTTTGTTGTACTGCCCCCTTTTGTTGTTACAGTCTTCTTGCACTTACATATTACAGTCGTTTGTTGTACATCTTTTGTAACCAAACCACTTCCACACTACTGAAGTCGCTCCCCTTTTTGGAACTAACTCCACCGCGAAGCTGGTAGCAATGTTACTTTTGCTTTCAGCCATGCTTGTTGTTGCTGTGCGTAATGGTATGATGTCATTATGTCAACAAGTTGGAATATTGCCATTATCACGATAGGATTTTTTTTTTTAATCATATTAAAAATTATACCGTTACTATGGTGAAGACACCAGCTAAAGCTGTAACCTATATTCTATGCTATATTCAGTTTAACATTATATAGTACTGAAGATTGGTGGTTACTTGTAAAACTGTACATTGAACTGTAAAGAAAATAATTTGTGTATGTATTATAAACTCGATCAGCCATAAACTGTGCAGTAAACAGAATTAGAAGCTTTGCGATTGGTTGAATATGGCAGTCTTTATCCGCCTGCCGGAAATGTTTTCCTCACTGTGACTGTGCTAAGGTTTTCTCTTAATGATATCTTTAACATTTCTCAACACAAAACACCAACGTGTCCTTAGTAACTCAGTAATAGGATATGTTTATCTTAAGGCCATCAGTCATAATTATTTCTCCTTCGATTCTGAGAAATAAAGTTTTTTTTGGTCAGGTTTTAATAGCAGGAGGCTAGGGAAGAGCATTGTGTTGTGGGCGGATGTGGTGCGTTCGACTCCTGCTCTGGGTTGTCTGCTGTCGGTGGGCTTCATTCCATTTCAAATTGCCGCCGTCCGCCGCAACCTGAATCTAAACACCAATATCTGTGTTAAGAAAAGGTGTTTTATAGCCTGTGATTGTGAAATGTGAAGTTGCTAGTTTAATTTTATATTTCCAAGAATATGTGGCTGAGTATATTTAATATAAAATCCTCTTTCTTAAAAAATAGTCTTCCTAAATTAATATTGAGCCACGTCATCCAATAAAGCACTTAAACATTGTACGTTGGATACACCATTGTTGGTGTGTGTGTGTGTGTGTGTGTGCATAAACGGGATGAACACGGGGATATAAAAATGGACTTTACATTTCACATCCCTCATTTAATCCCTGAACTTGTCACTTTCATATATTTCATCAAGCTGGACTTTAGATTCTGTGCATAGCATTCAACCTCTATTGTTACATACTGTAATTATTTATTAATTATTTATGTTTAATTTATTCTTGTCACCTTCATATATTTCATACACTTATTTTCTTTTTCCATACCACAGTCCATATTTCCTTTGTAGTTGATATGTCATTTAAACTTTTACATCCCATTTCAAAAATATTACTATTCCATTCTGTAAATAGAGTTTAAAAGTTCAATTTAATTTTAATACTTTAACTTTATTTCATTATTATTCTTATTATTACGGTAATCTTCATTGAGTGAATGTATATTATGTTTGTTTAGTTTGTCAGTTATTACGGAGATTCTTGCAGGTTCTCTATCGTTGCTATGGTGGTTGCTATGAAGGCTGCTATCATAAAGCCATGTAGTTGTAACTGTTTGATGATGTTCTTTCAATAAAACAGATTTTACAGCGCACCAGGGATGAATTGAATTTGGATCTCGAATTTACGTTTTTTTTGCGATTGGCTAAGGCATTTGAGGAGGGGGGAAGGGGGGTGTGGGTCAATTGGGTATGGGGCGGGAGGGTTATTATAGTCTACAGCCATTGTTGCTTCAGTATCGATCAGCTCATAACAACTCAAATCTGCACATTTTACAGAAACCTGCGTCCTTACACTCTGTTCTATCAAGAAAAGTATCTTTACTGCTGTGATGATTGATTTTTCATTGTTGGTTGTGCAGGGAAATACATTTGGTTGTGAATGTGGTTCATAAATGGCACATAAATCGGCAGGTGAACCCATAGCTGCCAGAACATGATTTCAGTTGGAGGTGCAAGATTGCTGACTATTAAATACTTCCTCCCCAAAAAATGTTTATTTATAAAGAGTTTATTAAATACCTGCAGAGATGCGACCGCAGCAGAAACAATAAGTGCATCTCCCCATTGAGAGAGACTCTGTACGCATTTACTCATGAGACACAGCAGCCTAACTTCATTAATTATCTGGATCTAATGTATCAGGATCTAATGTTAATTAATGTTCTGTGTTCTCCTACACATCCAAAAGGTCACACACAAAGTCCAGGTTCACAAAGTTTGGAGTAAAGCAGCGTCCTCCTGATAAATCCTGAGCTTCATCAGAGCTGGCTAAATACAATACTTCAGAAGCTAAAAGTTTGATTCCGTGGTTCATATATTGATGTCTAAACTGTGTTGACGAATTGTTTGTTTAAATATCATAATATAAATGCCCTTTATGAAATTAAGACTGTGTAGTGTGTTAGTATACTGTACAGGTCTGTCAGAAAATATAACAGTGCTGCTAATTCTCAAACAGTTTCACAGGATTTTTCAGTTGCCCCATCGCGTCTGCTTGCCGAGCATGATGAGAGACAGACAGATGCTGCATCTCAGTTGCTCGTATGTGCCACCTGGTGGTTGTTGTTGCGCACTGCAGCTACTCCTGGATCAATTATTTCACCTCCATCACTGCCGCAGCGGCACTGAAATGAGTGACACATGTATGTGAAATAGTTAACAACCATTAGGTAACATGTGGGAACTTCTGCTTGTTACTTCAGATAACGCTGTTTGTGAAGGACGACACAGGCTATTTCCACATATGTAATTAATTAGGCTATTAATTCACGCTACGAACTAAATAATATATAACATGTTTTGGATAAAAGGTATTTCATGTCTAAATGAAAAGAACAAATTAATTATTTATATGTAGGCCTATTTGTTTATTTTATTAGATCCTGTGCTTGCATAATGGTCCTGCATAATGTCCTGTCTGTCCACCGTGCTAATGTCTGTCACAAATGAGAAATGAAAAAAAGAATTTGCAAAACCCAAAATTGCACCGTCTTTTGAATTTGGTTTTCTGGTTTTTCGTTTGTAAACAAAAAAGGAATAGATCACGTGATTTTGTTTTTTGTTTTTGGTTTATAATGAAAAAAGGAAAAAACCACATGACTTCTGTTTTAGGTTTCAAACGCAAAAACAAACTGGCTGAATGACCGCAGACCAGTTCAATATTCAACCCAAAAAGGAATAAGGATAAAATGAATTGGCAAAAACCAAAAACAGGCCAGTTTTGATTGGTTTTTTGTCACTTGATTCTGACACCAAAAACGGTTTTCAAATAACAGATTTACCGTTTTTTGGTTTTTGAATTACAAATGTATTACGAATTATCCAATGATACCTGGACTGTTCCTCAGCCTCGGCATTGATTCTATAAGTCTCTGAACTCTATTGGAGAGATGAACACCATTCCTCAAAAAGATATTCCCTCATTTGGTGTTTTGATGATGGTGGTGGAGAGCGCTGTCTAACATATCAGTCCAAAATCTCCCATATCCGATATGCTGATATTTCCAACTCATTGTGGCCGACTGCCGATGCCGATATATGCACATATTTTTTTTCCAGCTGGCTGAGGAGACTATTGCATGCAAGCATAGATTGTACTAAGTATGATCTAGAAAGACAATATATGAAGGAAGAACTTAGTAAGACTGGAGTTCAGGAGCTCAGCATTGAAACTTTAATGAACATGCCAAGTGGGTGGAGCGGTAGAGTTTTCTTTGAGTTTATTAGACAGACAGGATTAATGTGTAGGATTTAATCTCTGGTCCATACTCCGGGGCAGAAGGTGGTGGTAATGAACCTAATACGCTCTGTTTTTTCCAAACAGAGTGGTACATCCTGTCAGCCAAAGTGTTTCCTATCTGTGCAGCTGAACATAGCAGTTCCTCGATGGACTGTTTCACCCTGAAGGTCCTGGTGCTTCCTCCGCAGGCTCCACTTCACTCAAGCTGCCCGACAGACCTGCTGCTTCTTCCTACTTTAACCTGAATAATAAACCGGAGCTCGGTGCTCCGGTTGGAGCCTGTGGAGGAAGCACCGAGACCGTCAGGATGACACAGGGCACAAGGCAACATATCCGCCTCTCATAATCAGCAGAATTCGCCAATGCCGATATTTCATTTTAGAGCTTTTATCGGCTGGTACCAATGATGTGCTGATAATATCGTGCATCCCTAGTTCGCATCATTTTCATACTGATCAAACCATTCAGTGACCCCTCGTGCCCTGTGAATTGGAGCATTGTCATCCTGAAAGAGACCACTCCCATCAGGATAGAAATGTTTCATCATGGGATAAAGGTGATCACTCAGAACAATTTTGTATTGATTTGCAGTGATCCTTCCCTCTAAGGGGACAAGTGGACCCAAACTATGCCAGCAAAATGCCCCCCACAGAATAACAGAGCCACAAGATCCCCTCACTGTAGGGGTCAAGCATTCAGACCTGTACTAGTTTTTCCCTGTAATGTGTCACCCATTCATTTATTCATTCATTCATTCATACATACATACAGACAAACAAACAGACAGACAGACAGACAGACACACAGAGATTCCTTACTTTATATAGAGCGATAAAGAGATAACTTCCCTCATTCAGAGTTTCTTTGGTCTCTTTTCATACTTAAAAAATATGACAAGAATGTGAACATGGATTCAATAAAAAACAGAATCAATGTAAAGAAACAGAGTCAGAGTAGACAAAATGAAACAATGCCCAACCCTAATCAATACGACACAAAGGCTCTATTTGTGGACATGCTACTATATAGGTGTGCATTATTTTCAGCAGGTGTTCACATTAGGTGTTCACATTATTGTGTCTATCCACTGTGTTCAGCAAGATAGGCTATGATGATAGTTTGCTGATACTGGCCTTTTATTACACTGATCTAAAATAAATCATGTGATCTGATGAGGTATCCAAGGAGGGTTGAATCGAGGGCAGCTGGACTTGGTTGAAGATTCTTGAAGACGTTTTGCCTCTCATCCAAGGACTTCTTCAGTTCTTCTTCATGTATCTTCAATGAAGTCCAGTTGCCCTTGATTCAACCCTCCTTGGATAACCATGACCTGGATGACTAAGAATCTTCACCAAGATCTGATGGAGTGTCTTGTCTCAGTATAAGTAGAGGATGTTTTAATTATCTATGAATGTAGTGTTTTTACCATATAGCAGACATCTAATAAAAGACAGAATTTTGAGGAGATAGTTTTGCCTCCACAGGTATGGTAGCACCTGTCATTTGAGCTGTAGGAGCATCATGCTTCAGATCACATTCCAAATAAAACTAATACAATTCTGAGACTATCTGTCCCACATTATGGGCCTTTAAAAGTCCATATTCATTAAATCCTGGTATCAGGTACTCACTGTGTGAAGAGCTCTAACAGCTGCTGGTGTCCCCTGGTCTTTGCCAGACATGCTGGAGTTTGTCCCTGAGCGTTGGTGCGCCTCAGTGCATCCCTTCCTCCTGGCTGCTGCAGGAGGAACGATGCCACTGTCCTCAGACCATGACCGGCTGCCAAGTGGAGCAGACTAGAGTGCTGCTGGCACTGAGACTGAGCTGGACAGAAAAAAAAAGAAAAAGTTGAGGGGGCAGACTGCAACTGACTGGCTAGAATGAAGCAAGGTAGACACCTCCTCCTGGTGGTGAGAGGAATGTGGGAAAGAGGAAGAATCAGAAGGTCAGAGGAGGATTGTACCAGTATAGCAGTTAACTGACGCTGTATTTAAAGATGATCTTTGTCTTGAATTAAACCCAGTAATGGCTCCAGGTTTCAGTTAAACTTAGCACAAATCTTATTATCTTTTCTCATTTGCTTATGCTCTTCAATAATATTCTCACAAATGAACTGCTGCATTTAAACCACAAAGTGTTCCACAGCATATGCAGTGTGATTATCACATTTGAGTTAGGCCTATGTTTTTTATTCTTTGTTCCCACAGGTAGCCTACACATGATTTGCTTTCGTTTTGATTATGCTAATAACAGTTATTACTTACCTGGAATGCACAGTGCATGTCCTCAGTGGATCAGGATCAGCATTATATTTATTATGCAAATGGGGTATCAGCCTGACATCACCAAACTATGTTAGAGTTTTTTGCTCTGCTCTGCTCAAGCTACAGCTGATACTAAGTCCTAACTTCCTGCAGGAGATTCAGAATGAAATCATTTTAACAGTGAGGCATTGGTATATTTTTCATGTTAAACCAAATGATTGACACTGACACTCAACGCAAGCTAAAATCACCAAAAATTGATTTGTTTTTTAAAAATAACAATATTTAGACATTTTCTACATTTTTTGTTTGGGAGGTTGTTTTCAAACATTGTGTGGACCATATTGACTTCATCATGTATTTAACAAGCTTAAGAACAGCTCTCGAAACAATGAGGACTGACATTACATCTTATTAATGACAAACTTGAAGAAATTAAACAAGACAACAGTACATAGGCACAGCTAAATGCCATAGCTAAATGCTAACTTCAGTATGCTAACATGCTTATGCAAAGCTGGTATAATGGTCACCATCTTAGTTTAGCCTGCTAGAGTGCTAATCAGGGACAATGAGGGAAATAAGTGGATCTTTCCCTGTCAAAATCTGATGTGTTGTATTTCATAATTGTCTGTTGTTAATAAACCTAAAACCTGTCCTGTGGACACATGGAGGACAGCAAGTTGACTGATCATTTATCACAGCAGCTCAGTCTATAAGGTCAATTCTAGTAACTAATATCAATAATGCTAGCAGTGAGTCTAATATCAATCAGTGTATCATAAGAAGCCAAAACAATTAGACATCCTGTTTAAACCATGGAAGTCATTTTTGAATGGAGCAGCATCCATGCATATAATAACCAAATGGTGTCTTCAGTCATTAAACATGTACTGTATATGACTGCTTCTCTGGTGGGAGTGTGATTTTTGGATCCAACAAAACAAATCAGCTCTGCTAGTAACCGTCACTATCATTATAAATCAAATCCAAAAAACAGGGGGACACTTCCAACTGCTAATTGAGTGGGAGACTTTGTTTCTGGTATGTTTGACATAGAATTAACTGACTGCTGATTATGAGATTCAAAAAAACAGGACAAAACATAATGACAGAGATAAAAAGACAGAAAATGTCAGAGATAAAAGAGTGAAGTAAAGAATTCACGCAGGCATTTCAGCACTTGACATGCAGGAAAATAGGCTTTCTCTGAGAAAAGTCTTGATAACCCAGATTTTATTTATAACATGGGTAAGAGAAAAGTGTTGCCCAAGACAGACACCATGTGTCCACAATGATCTTGGTTTGATTCTGCCTGGGGACGTTTGTTGCAAGTCATCCTCATGTGTCTTACATAAAACCAGTAAGAGATAACGAGTGTACTAGTAGAGCTAGTTAAAGCTACAGCTTCTTTTTGTTGATACAAGAAAAATGTTGTTTAAGTAACAAAAATGCCCAGCATGCTCAGTCTCATCTAAGTTATGTCCTCCAATGAAGGCTGGTGGTTGTCAGGCATAATATCTAGTATTCTTATTATTATTATTATTATTTTGTTTTCAGAATTTTAATGTTAATTTAATCTTTTGTTCAAGCATATTTATTTGGATATTGCAGAGTGTATGGGCCACATCAATAGTTTAAACATGTTAATTTCTTAATGATTAATCATCCATTGATTATTAACAGGTTCAGATATTATCTGTGCGCATTAGAACAGTGAACTAAAAACTGACATTCAAAATAAAACTCACCACTGCAGCTGTCCAGCCATGCCTCTGTACTGTGTCTGTCTGTGCCTGTGTGTGTATGTGTGTCTGTCGCTGTGTCAGTCTGTGTCCGTGTGTGTGTCACTGCTCGGCTGTCTATGTGTCTGTCCATATCTGTCAGTGTGAGTGTGTTGATGAGAGCGTCTCTAGAGTGTGTGTGCAGTCCCGGTGAAGTCCTTTGGTGGCACAGAGTGAGGTGTTTCAAGGCCAGCGCTAGGCTCTGATCCAACCTCTCACACTCTTTCAACGGAATCTGACAGACAGAAAATACAGACGGCTCAAAATGACAGTTATTAGTGTTATTGCTTTTCCCTTCATGCCCTCTCTACCTAATAAAAACATTTCTGTACAATTAAGCAGCATGAACATAAAGACAGAATTATCAGTGGGCCTTGCCTAAACAACAATTTAAGAACATTTTAGAATGGAGTGAAAATGAATTCCTTCCTATATACAACATTTTTAAGCCCTTCTTACCTGCTCATCGTCCAATAATAATGCTTCCTGTGGAGCTGTGTTATTGAGCAGGAAGTGGGCCATGTCGAGAGCCAGGTCCTGCACACAAACACATACACATATACACTCATCATTATTCTGAAAAACTGAAAAGACCTCTCAGATAATTGTGTGGTGCCTTCACGTGCAGGAATTATTTCAGTGATCAAGAGAAGAGTCCATTTCAACTCGTTTGTCATTCTTAAACATAATGTCTAGAAATACTACAGCAGCTTCTTTCTGTCACCATGACAACACTGTTTTCTTGTTATAATGAGAATCCTTTTCACATATCAAGATATTTTCCATGTCATTATGACATCTTATTGTTATGAATAATGCAAAATTATTAAACTTTTCTTGTTAACATCACTTTATCTTCTTCTATCACAAAACTATCTCATGTCACAAAAGCAACATATCTTATTAAAACAGACTTTTCTAGTTGTAACTTCTGTGACTTGTTAAAATGAGTAAATAGTCAAGGAGGAGACACTGTAGCCTATATTTTAGTTAGAAGTGACTGTGATTGTTTTATATGGTTTGATGAAGTTTTCATGCTTGGTATGAGACACACAGTATCATCTATCCATTACTGATTGTCACACCCTGGCTCTTGGGCCATAACAAATATGAGGAGACACACCATATTAAAGGTTTTAACAGAAGTAATTGAAGTAATCAAACTGAGATTAACTAAATAGATAACAAAAGTACACAAGAACATGGAGTATGGAGATCAGTGGAATCAGTAGTGTAGGGTGTGCAGGAGAGTGAAGATAATGTGTGTATGTTCTAAGGTGCGTAACATAACATAACATAAAAAGGAACCAAGGCTGCAACATAACCAAATGGGTGCCTACAGGGAAGGAGAGAGAGAGAGAGAGAGAGAGAGAGAGAGAGAGAGAGAGAGTTAGGAGCAAACAGGACTTTGTAGACTAGGAACCGGGCCCAGGCTTATCCTGTGCAGGGTCAGGAGTCCAGGTCACAGAGTGACCAGGTGGACTGTGTCTCACATAGAGGTATACTCACATTCTTACCTATAGGCAATTTTTAGACGGGTTGTTATCATAATTATGTTTTTGTCCGGATTAAAAACTATAAGTAAAACTATTCTTGTTTGTTTGAAATGAAGCAGTGTTCATCCTCTAGTCCAGGTGGAGGGGTTGTGGATATGTGGTACTCAGCATTGGATGCTTTATTAAGTTTGCCACATACATTAAAACTGAATGTGCATTTAAATGCACTGTGATAAATGTCAAGTCATCGTGACAGAATTTTAAACTCAGTGATTGGATGTTTCTTGCCAAAATGCACCTTGGGAGTCATACTTAACTTCTACCCCAGAGTTTTTATGTACACAGGCTTGTAGGTTTGACTTTTTAATCAAAGAACCAGATTCTAATGCATTTGTTGACGTTTTGTACTGATGGTTACCAATATATCTGTGATATATCAACCCCTCAATGTATCTGTCGTGCTCCAACTTTTATAGTTAATATAATTTCTTTAATGTATGAGGAAAAATATATATTGTTCTATATAATCCTCAGAAAAGGAAGTCATCCAGTTGAATGGATTAAAATGACTGTCTTATTACCTGAACAAAGCAGAAGATCTCCTGTGAGTGTGTGTCCACTGGTCCTCCAGGCCGAGCTAAACACAATGTCACCAAGACCTGCTCACACACATTATGGGCTACACACACACACACACACACACACACACACACACACAGAGGTAAAGATTTTATGACTGTATCTGTGAGGTAAAACATCTCATAAATACAACAACAAGGTTCAAAGATATACGAATAAAATTGACTTGACTCACTCTGCTACTCTAACCTTCTCTTTTCAACACAAATACTGTTCCTATTCATTACATCATTTCCATTTTTCTCCTTTGTTGTTCTTTTGATGGCTGTTAGGCTACTGTCAGTGAAACACACCCTGGACAAATGTTTCACATTGCGAGTCATAGTTCAGGTCATTCCAACCCTCCTGGCCCAAATTAAATGCACAATATATAATTTTAGCCGCTAGGGGTCTCTCAATCAAAACAATAAAAAAGACGGCGTGTGATGACGGTGTGAAGTAGTGCGGGATCCTGGGAGTTGTTGTCTGCATTGTTAACCAGCTTCTCCAGGATAGGATTAATCCAGGATTTTACCAGGAGCTGAATTATCCGTAGAGGTCTCCTCCTCTCCGTATCTTCTTTGGTAGACGCCACTGTGGCAAACAGTCACAATACCGATGTATTTATCTTGTAGGTGTATGATCTTTGGTAGACACAATTGTAGTGGACAAACAACGCCGACGCATGCAGCTTGTACGCGTATACTCTTTGGTAGAGGGGTGTGACAGGCGACAAAATGTAACGGACCGTTACCTTGATTAAAATTACAGATTTCTCTGGGTTTGAAAATTGTCAGAAAGATTTGGGATAATGTAAGTACACAACTCAACAAAATATACAACATAGGTCTAGTTGTTTTTAGACATTTTAAAGCGGAATAGTTACATATTATAGCTTTGAGAGATTAACTTTTATTTAGGCTTTAAATAATTGAGACTCAGCTATCATTTCAATACCAGCAGCAGATGTGAGGATTTAGGATATGTACAATGTCCCTGAAGGTGGCAGGGAGCAAATCATGTTCATCTGTTATGATCCCTACATTGTAGCTGACAGGCTGTGTCAATATGGAACATTTACCATGTTAATGATCCACCATGACTCATCTATTATTATAATACCTGTTTCACCCACTTTAATTACAGGTCAGGATAAACTATCAGATGTGTTTGGTAGAAGAATGGCTTTTTATGAAATAAACTGTGTTTAAGCTTCCTTAAACGCAATTTTTCTTATTTATGTATATCATGTTAAAATCCTTCAGATGGACTCTTTGAATAAAATCAAAATGGTTCCACATGTTGCCTTATTAGTCTGACAAGAAGCATAAAGGCCTGCTGTTAATCCTGACAACATGTCCAGTCCAATGCCTTCAGAAGCTGTAAATGTTTCCGTCTCTCCATCCATCTAATCCATTAGTGAGGAATGTCATAGTGCTTTAAACACATGCTGTTCTCATCGGACAAGAAGCCAGGCAGGAAACTGCTGCTGCTCTGGAGCAGTGCAGTAGGTAAGGAAGCTGTATACCGACTATACCAACTCCTTTAGAGTTTGTCATAAGTGGTCTCCTTACCTGTAATCTGATGAGGAGTTGGTACCAAAATCATCTCTCTGTCCATAGCAGACAGCTAATTCTTTAGAGAGTAACTATACACAGGCTGCTTGCATTGTCATCTGGAGGTTACTGCAGGTCCTGCCAGACCCATGTGCTGTAGCACATCACAAAGCACTCTTGTGCAATGCTACATCACGGCTTGGTGTGGTCACAACCACAACAGACCAATTCTGATGTCACCCACCAGTAATACTGGGTGAAGAGATAAGTTACTCTTCAAAGCTGAAATCCAGTACTTGTAGACTGCTGGAAGCATCCAAAGGTTTAAATCAAGTTCAGAGTGGAGCAAATATGGCAGAGTTGTTGTGGAAGCCTGCTGAGTGTCTGAATCATCAGCCAATGCAAAATTAAAAAATGCACAAATCCAGTGTGATATGTATTTACACTGATTTTATAGTGTGGACAGACATGGTGTGAAACATCTGGCATTGTCACGCAGGTGTGCCAGGTGTTCAACATTTCTCAATAACAGATCCCAAAAATAACACTCGCCATTCGCCAAATGCAGTCTTTGGTGAGTTAATTATGGAGACCACCCGCCACTCTGGCCAGTGGGAAAAAACTAATTTCCTGCACGCGCTGGAGAAAGCTGCAGGTTCGCTGTGTTTGTTTGTGGGGGTAGATAACTGGTTCACACTTCAGCATATTAGGTGGTTGTGATGTACCTTGACACTGGTGGCCACCTGCCATAAAATGGAAAAAAGAAAAGTTAGCGCTGCACACCCAACGGCAGGCTGAGGAGACAGCCATCAGTAAGGGTGAGTCTGGGACGGTGGCAGGAGCAGGAGAGCTGCTCAGGCTTGTAGGTAGAGATAATGTTATCCTCTGCCTTCTGCTTAGAAATGGCAAATTTACAACTCACGGCAACCTGATATAATATAGTCTCTGCCTTTTGTTGATATCTAGTGATGGCAAAAAATGATGTTGCACATTTCCGATCCATTGTTAGCATAGTCAGCACACATTAGCTCGGAAGGCTAATTTGGACTAATTTACTATATTACATGTCACCCTGAACGTCCTGCCGAACTCCGCTGAAAAATCTGGCAGCTCAATAAAGCGTTGCTTGTTGCCACACATATAATGTACAAGTAGTAAATCATTTAAAGCAATTTGCTAATCACGATCCTTTTAGTAAATTTGGCCTTCTATTGAGACCAAAAATAGTTCTTAATTAAATCATCACTGAAACTCATGCCAATGGATTTTCTGATTGCTTGTGCTCCTGTAGTCTATACATTAAAGTGATGGCATCTAATTCCAACTTGAGCATATTTACGTGTTGAAGTGCATGTTTGCACACTACTATAATTGATTGACAATCGTACATGAAACCAAGATGACATGATATATAGTAATAATAGCAAATTGCAATAGTAAAAAGCAATTTATTATTTTGGCTGGTGAAAAAATCAGTCTGGCCGGTTAATTTTTCATCTATCGGCCATCTTGGCTGGTAAACTGAAAAGTTAATTTTGGACCATGCGCAATAGTAAAATATGGAAAACATCTCCAACTTTGTGCCGACACTCAGCTGATAGTTCACATGGACATATCAATGATGCACTCATTATAAAACTAGTTATGGATATTAGCATTTAAAGGGGACATATTAAGCTTTTCCTTATTTTCAGTCATATATGTAATGTTACAATGTCAGATGTTCATATTGACATGGCCAAAGTGAGCCAATGTCAGCTCATGATGTATTTCTTTATATGATCATCTGCTCTATGCACAGCGCGTGAGTTCACTGCTCTACTCTGCTAACATTATGGCATTTTTCCATTGTTTTGGGAGTAGTTACGCCAAGCCATGACTCCATTACATAGCAGGGCAAACTAAAATGAGTTGTTTACCTATTGGAGGTGTGCTGGTCGTCTGCAGCTCTTCATCAAACATCCCTGCATTATTTCTAACTGATCTACTTAACAAACAGCTCCAAATATCTTCAGATGTTGTTGTTGTTTCGACCAGTTTTTAACGCTGCTGATTAAGCTCTGCTAATTCAGTAAGGAGCATGTTTCACTTCCTGTAAATTCTTCACAATAAAAGTCTCCCACTCTTTAGTCATTTAGGAGGTTGAATAATGGGCCAGTATAAGATAAATAAGGAGTTTTTTGAACTGTGAATCATTCAAAGCTACCCTAGTTGAGTACCAGAATAACAATATAGAGCTGGAAATAAGCATAATAAGGTCCATTATAAGGGCTGATAAACTCCTATAACTAAATTAATTTAGTAATTTCATAGCCTGGTTTTAATAGAGTATTTTTTTTACACTTTAACAAGAATATTGATATGGAGCATAAGGACTACTGCTGGGAGAAAAATCTTTGAATTTTTCTTAATTTTATGAGAACATGTCATATTGTAAATTCTCAAATAAAAGTAGATAGACACATAGATAAAAGCTGGTTCAAAACATCGTGGGTGTGTGATCTGTGTTATCTGTATTTCCAATCATTTCTTTGGTGGCAAAATTGGTTTTGCCCGTGTGTGGTGGGAGGTTCATTCAAATGAGGCAGCACAAAATGAGTTGTTGGTATTTTGGTGGAAATTGGGTCTTGGATGTTACACTGAGAATAAACATCCGCTTCTGGTGCAAAGTCACTCCCCTGGTAGTCTGGTGATTTTCTCATTTGTCAAATGTCACCATGAACCACAATGTCCCTGGTTCCAGTCTGGCCAGGAGCATCACTCTCTCCCTTCTCTCCTGTCATCTCTCCACTGTCTGCAATAAAGCCTTAACATTTCTTGAAAAATCAGATTTTATTCTTGAAATCTCCCACTTTTCTACCCAAAAGAGTGACCATAATACTCTATCTAACCACACAATTCAAGGAGAGGAGGAGAGTATTTGTCATTATTACTATAGGGATTGGAAATGGTCATTTGGAAATGGGCACTGACAACTTTATGCAAAAATGTAGTTCATCAGCATATAGAAGTAGCTCTACAATGTATGTTAGTAGAGATTCTTCCTCCACATGCAAAGTTCTTTATAGTTATAGTCCCTTTGAAAGCCCACACTGAATGTGAGTGAATATGTGTGTATATATACATGTCTGATATACCTGGACACACAGCCTGCAGTGTCACATGGCTGACTCGCAGTGTGCTGGCGAGATGTCTCTGGGTGGATCCCAAGAATAAAAGATAGAACTCCACCTCCTCTTCCTGCTCCTCTCCCACGTCATCATCGTCCAGCTGAACAGTCAACACACACTCTCCCTGAGAAGAGACAGAGATGCAGTGTTATTAACTCTATATGTGCACAACAACATATACATACACAAAAACACCTTGTTTTGAAGGCAGACTGTACACGATCAATTGATTCCATTAAAACCCTCGCAGATAGATCCGAGTCAAGACGAGACTAGTAGCTGAATCCAACAACACACTGTAAGCAGCAGGGCCCTGTAGGATTCAGTTCCATATTATTAAGTCTACTATATGAATGAATTGTATAGTATATGGTATTGGCAGTTTGTTAATAATAATTAATGCACACAAGGTATCAGCTACTGATGATTTCAAATATAGAAACCAGTGGGAAAAAATATTTTCTAAACATCTAGTACATTATGCTCCTGGGGAAGATCATGTGATGCTTTTATTTATCTGTTTTACTGTTTATTCTTGTACTGTCTCATTATCAGCTTGTCATCTTTAAAGCTTTGAATTGCACTACTATGTATGAAAGATGCTATACAAAAGTAGTTTGGATTTGATTTGATTAGGGATGCCCATCAAAACCTAGTTCTGAATTGGAACCAGTTCTAAAATTTGAAGAACCTGTGGTATTTTTAAGGTTGGTTCTTTTATCTGTATTTTTTTTTTACATTTTGGTAGAACTTGAACACGCAGCAGCATCTCCTCTCTGTCCTCTCCTCTGCTCTTTGTGTAGGTGTTGATGGAGGGCGGGGCTTAGCTCCTCCACACACACACGCACGCACACATGCACACAGAGCAGACAGCAGAGCTGAGAGGTGGAGACAGTGAACCAGGTGAGGTGAAAGAAAGTTTACTTGAGTCGATGACAATTATGCTGGTTACTGTAAGTGCAATAAAACCTCCGTGAATAAAAAGCTAATAACAGTAATTTATCAAGATACCTGTTCAACAAGCATAAATGTGTAGACAGACACATTTCAATCTAAATAAAGTCATTCATTTGCTTTTAAAGACTATCCTAAAATCAGACAGCAAACCTGACATTTCAACAAAAATGTGTCTAACACAACAAACTTCAAGCCGTCTGACTTTTGTTTAAGTCACTGTTTGTCATTTTGCATTGTGAGCCTGAGAGAACAAAATGCTAGTTTTGACCTATAATTAAAACCAAGTGAAAAACTATGTGTGGTTAAATGCTAACTGTTCCCATGTTTGTAAGAAGAAAAAGATGAAGTCATCTGTGATTCTGTTGCTCTGTTTTTGCACAGTCAAGAGGCTACATACATCCCAGTTTAACAGCTGTGTGTGTGTGTGTGTGTGTGTGTGTGTGTGTGTGTGTGTGTGTGTGTGTGTGCGTGTTGGGTGGGGGTGGGTGGGGGGGTTTACATTCCCAACCACAGCAGTGAGTCAGCATCACGAGTAGCTGGCTGGCATGTTGGGTTAGTTTGTCTAATTTGTGTGTTCCTATGCTCTCCTCTCTCCTCAGTAGCTGCTCCTGTAATGATGGGATGGACACTGTTGTTATGTGTCATGGTAAAAAATGAATGGAAAGACTGAAGATCCCATGAGAGGTGGTAACAGAAACATATTAAAAACACAGTGAAAATGCATTTAGTCTTCAGTCCACATACTGTGAAACTGTGGAGACAGAAATAAAATTGATAAAACAGATTTCAGGAAATCTGACATAATCACACTTAAAAATGGACCGTCAAGATACTACTGCAGTGATGCACACAAGACCAGGGGAAAGACTGAAGAAGCTGAACAAAGCCTTTTTCACATCTTGACTTCTAATGCACGAGTGTAATAAAAACAGTGTTAATTGCTGCCTTACCACCTTTTCCTACTTATAATAAGACAAAATATCTGCTGTATAATTTTGATGAAGCAACAGTGTGCTAATGCCAGCAGGGCTATCAATATTCTAGGGTTTCCCACAGTGTTCTATAGAGGACAAAGGTTCAGGGAGAGCATGTTGTGGAGCTTCATCATTTGTGTGTTTAATGAGTGAGGTGACTGCTAGTAACTACACTAATAACAAGATGAGATGTGTCAGCATCTGTCTGATGCAGTGCTGCACTTGATAGACTGATCGGTCATATCATACATACGTTTTGCTGTAATTAATCAGTGCAACACATCACAATGTAGGGGAAAATTAGAAGTTTTAAGATTAATTGACGGTATTTCAAATTTAATACGAGAATCACAGATTCAGCTACAATGATACACAACCACAGATCCAACCCGAAGTCTGCATATCACTGTCCTAAACCTTTCAGACTAACTCTCTGCACTCCTGTGCCCGTAGTGTGACAAGTTAAAAGATCATATAGTCTGTTACAAGTTACCAGTTTTAAAAGAAAGTCAATTCATGGTCTGTAATAAGGTCACAAATTCTGTAGTAGGTTAAATGGATCATAAATTCAGATCAAATATGACCCTATCACCTGTGATTCTTTCTCCCTGTTCTTCAGGAATTTGATCAGTATGTCATACTGGTAAAGTGGTCGTAATCATTTGCTAACAGGTTTAGAGTGTGGAGCCAGTGTTAATGTAACATTTTGAGTAAGTCAGAGTAAAGTTCTGCGGAGTGTTGTAAACTGTGTGCCAGTACAACCCGCAAATACATCACAAACAGATGTAAACAATAAATACCCAGTCTGCAGCATTTAAAGGTGCAGTCTGTAGTATTTAGTGGCAACTAGCGGTGAGGTTGCAACCAATTGAATACCCCTTCCCCTCCCCCTTCCCTTCCAAACATGTGAGAGAACCTACAGTGACCGCAAAACCCACAAAAAGCCCTCTCTAGAGCCAGTGTTTGGTTTATCCGTTCTGGGCTACTGTAGAAACATGGCAATGCAACATGGTGGACTCCCTATGTAGATATAAAGGGCTCATTCTAAGGTAACGAAAACACAAAGATTCTTATTTTCAGGTGATTCTACACTAATTAAAACATACTTATGAATATTATATTCCATTTCTGCCAAGTCTGTTCTGCAAGATGCCACTAAATTCTCCACACTGCACCTTTAAGTGAAAAATTCATCCTCCTTAGAGACTGACTAAAATGAATCCTTCTGATTCAGCATTTGAAATATACTGAACAATTGATTGATTGATTTAACTCATACTTTTACCAAATGGCTGCATTTATATGGCACCTTTATCCAAATTTGCCTCTCATATATCCATTCTCACACACACACATACCCTAATGGCAGCAAGCTATGGAAGGTGTTGGCCTCACCATCTGGGTCAATTTGGGGATCAGTGTCTTGCTCACGAACAGTTCAACATGTGGAAATGCACAGAAGGGGATCTAAACGCTATGATCAGTGGATGACCCACAGCTGCCCCGCAACTTTTATCATTAAAGGTTCTGTATGTAGAATTGTGAAGCAATTTATAGGCCTATGTATTAACGTTTTTTTATTGCTAATGAATGAATGGGTAGTAGTGTAACATAAACAATAAGATCTTCCCTGGCTTTCTCGGTTGTCTGTAACAGCCTGTGGACAGATTTCTTTGTGAAGGACCCAGGCCGAATTTTCTGCGAAAATCCAATCAAAGTGACCAGCATAATGACACAACACAACAAAAACTGTGCTGTCCAACTGGAAATACCCTGCAGGTATTAGCTCTCCAGCTAATGAAACAGCTAGCTGCCTCCATCAACCACTACACATTCCACAACGAAACACCCCCGCAATGACAAGTCGCACACACACAGCTAAAACATCATTATTTCCTCAACAAAGGAACAGAAAACAAGCTCCAGAGCGATAGCAGGACATAGCTTACCCCTCTTGTGTTTCCTGTTGGTAATCCAAAGGTCGTAATAAGCACACATTTGACAACAAAACCACAGCATGTTGCTCCCTGACCACAGCTCATTGATACCCGACTACAGCGCATTGCTCCGCGGCTACAGCTCACTGAGCCTATCAGTGTTTTTAGTAAGCATAGTTGGCAAAAAAAAGTTGACGGTTTGGGGGTTGGGTTAGGTCCAGGTGGTTGATTAACACATATTTTTGTGAGTTGGGTGATGAGGATTGGCTCTCACTGGCACACATTGGAGATCTTTTATGTAATTATGAGAATTGTAAGCATAGAAAAAGACATCACCTGTGACCTGCAATCATGCCACAAGCACTAGCACCAAGGTGTTGACTGCAGCTCATTTAACAACCACAGATTTCACTAATGAGAAGGAATTTCTGATTCCTACATACAGAACCTTTAACAAAAAAGTACAAATATCAAATCTTCATCATATCTGTATGTTTTTGTATTGAATATGTTATTTCAATAAAATTCTGCTTTCTTCTTTTTGTTACTTGTTTTTTCAACTGTTATCAGCCAATAAAAATTAAAGCAGTTGTGTCAAGGATGGAGGTTGGGGTAGCAGAGCTTTGGTAAAGCTCTTATGCAATATTATTAAAATTTGCAGAAGCTTAAAAAATGTCTGTATGAACATTTCCACTTACAGTTAAGAAATGATGTGTGGTTCCTGTCTCATGTTATCTCACAAATACATGAAAGATCCCAATCACCTCCACACAGTAAACAGATTTTGAATCTTTTTTGGAACCAAACCAAACCAAACTAAGTTAAGTTAACTTTGAAACACATAACATACAAACACATATAAACTTGTGGCGGTACTGATCCGGGGATTGCTGAGCAAGAGTTGATGTAATCTCTCAGCCTCCCTTCCTATCAACCAACTGTCTGCAACAGCAGTATGGAGTAGACTGCATAAGTTATCACCTTCCGGTAAACACGCTATGTCACACAGATCATCATCGAACACCGCTCCCACTCTGAACACCCCAACTTTGATCTGGGCACAGGACAGGCTGGAAGGGGAAAACCCTGGCCTTGTCATCACCAATAAAAGAGTACATCTGAGTAAGCATTTTAGTAAGCATAATTGGCAAAAAAAAGTTGACGGTTTGGGGGTTGGATTAGGTTCAGGTGGTTGATTAACACATATTTTTGTGAGTTGGGTGATGAGGATTGGCTCTCACTGGCACACATTGGAGATCTTTTATGTAATTATGAGATTTGTAAGCATAGAAAAAGACATCACCTGTGACCTGCAATCATGCCACAAGCACTAGCACCAAGGTGTTGACTGCAGCTCATTTAACAACCACAGATTTCACTAATGAGAAGGAATTTCTGATTCCTACATACAGAACCTTTAACAAAAAAGTACAAATATCAAATCTTCATCATATCTGTATGTTTTTGTATTGAATATGTTATTTCAATACAATTCTCTGACACTCTGAACACCCCAACTTTGATCCGGGCACAGGACAGGCTGGAAGGGGAAAACCCTGGCCTTGTCATCACCAATAAAAGAGTACACCTGAGTCTGTACATTAACCAGGAGACCACTCACGCTCATTAAATATAAACCAAGAACTAATAGATACCGGCGGTAGGTACAGACCAACTGTTACCATGCATGCTGAACTCCAGCACTTTACATCCAATAGGATTTGCTTGCTGGCCGTTCGCGAGATACATTGGATCACCCCACCATGATATTATCATGGCGGGGTGATATCATGTATGAGAAATAAAAGAAAACATTTTGAGGACACTGTTGCATAAAAAATGACCAGAATTATTATTAGATTATCAAAATAGTTGCTGATTAATTTTCTGTTGACTGACTAATAGGTCAACAGAGTCAATCGACTAATGATTGCAGCTCTTCGTCAGTCGTCACATCCAAATCAAAACTATAATCTGCCAAACAATTGTAATGTGCTGCCTCAGCTTTAGCTGAAATGGATCATACATCTTCAAGGTATGAATGCAATGCAAGAAACACTGGTTTTAACATGTTATTTCATCTCATGCTCAGCCTTGAATCTAACCACACTGCAGTTTTTTCACTTAATTATAGGACTCAGTAATAGCCATTTGGTTCAAAGATTTTTTTTTACAGTTTGTATTTGGACATTATCCATGTTTCAATACCGTAATACATTCCCAGCAGTATATTGGCATTTATGCTTTTTAGAAATGTTAGCTTGAACTGCACTACATTTGCTCTACACAGCAGCATTAGCTCAGTGTATGACAGTACTAAAGTTACTGTGCATTAGAAGTAAAATACCACCCAAGAAAAGTGTGACAAGCTACAAGTGTGTTTAATCAACTGATAGCCCAGTATGGATGACAGAACACAACACTCAACATTTTTGTCTGTTTCAGGCTAATACACAAAGGATGTTATTAATTCTAAAAAGCCATTAATGGTGCCTGTGTATGTGTGTTTGCTCCCTTTTCAGCTGATTTCCTTCCCTCATGTCAACCATAACACAACACACGCATTTCTTGCTGAACATGCAGTTAAAAGCCTGTTAACAGCCACGCCCACACAAACACAGTCTAACAATAGGGCACAGGAATATTTCAGATCACACTCACTCACGCAACCCACACACACACACACACATACACATAGATACACAAAATGAGGATGTCCACACAGATCTTTCACTCTCACTCTCAGTCACAGTCACAGACTGATGCAGTGATGATAGGCATGGTTCACATTTCCTGCTTGAGCAGTTGCAGATGTTTCACTGTTTATAAATACGGAAATATTCAGGCTAAGATAACTTTATTTTCATTGGTATTCAGCTCAGGTGCTCTGCAGGGGGATATTTCCAGAGCACATTACCAACATATGCATACATGCTAGAACACTAGATTTACATAAGAAGTAGGACTGAATGTTGACAATGGCTATTTAACTTGCTAAGATTGAGAATATTACTGGTTTTCTTTATTTTACCTTTTAAACAAAAAGAAGCTCATCATTTAGTGCTCTACTGAGTAAAAGTATGGTGTCCCAGCACCTTTACACTGCATTCAGACTGAAAACAGCTCTGTGTTCAAACTGCAGGCGTGTTGTTTAAAGTGGCTATAATTAATATGTTTTAGAATAACAATGTATAATGTGAGAGGCGTGGCTCGTAGTGATGAACCTACAGAGAATTATCAGTGACTCTGCAGCTCCCCTCGGCTTCACAGAGCTTTCAGCTCATTGTTTAGCTGTCCGGCTGCAACTTAACAGTTTTGGTTCACTCTCTGTGCTCTCATAGCATCATTTTGGGCTGCAGCAGGCAGCTGTTTTCAGAAAAAAAAAGCTCTAAAAACCCAGCGTACACTACCTGCTCAACACCAAATTGCAAACAGACACAGTTAGCTGTAGACTAGCTGGTGAACATAGTGGAGCATTTAGCAGCTAAAGAGCCAGATATTTCCCTCAGGAGTTGGTAGAGAGCAAAAACAGAGTCTTACATTCACCAGGTGGACACAAACATGACTCTAAATGAATGATAATGTTGCTCCGTAACTGCTGGATGTGGAAATAAGCAACTGTTTGACATATCAACTTAAAAGCTGATGATGTGACAGTGTTGTGTTCACTACTTGGTTCCACTTCCTCAACTGGCCAAAAAAAAATCAGTTAATGCAGATGTAAGGTATCTGTAAGACAATGAAATATGATCCAGGAAGTCGAGTTGGAGCGACAGATTAAGGCGTTAAAACACTTATCAGACACACAGCAGTTTTGTACTACTCACAGACAGGATGTTACAAATGGAAAGATATCTCAGCAGACACTATTTTATCTCAGCGGCTGTGGCTCAGGAGGTAGAGCAGGTCGTCCACTAATCGGAAGATTGGCGGTTCGATTCCCGGCTCCTCAAGTCCGCATGTTGAAGTGTCCTTGGGCAAGATGCTGAACCCCAAATTGCTCCTGACGGCTGTTCCATCAGTGTGTGAATGATTAGATTCCTCTGATGGGCAGGTTGGAACCTTGCATGATAGCCCCTGTAC
This sequence comes from Thunnus albacares, assembly GCF_914725855.1. NCBI lineage: Eukaryota > Metazoa > Chordata > Actinopteri > Scombriformes > Scombridae > Thunnus > Thunnus albacares. The sequence goes on from NC_058112.1 coordinate 846,062, forward strand.
CCATTCTGCGTATGAATATGTGTGAATGGGTGAATGTGACTCTTAGTGTAAAAAGGACTTTGAGTGGTTGAAAGACCAGAAAGGCGCTACAAGAGTACAGTCCATTTACCATTTAATCTATAGGTATATAGCAGAAACACACAGAATGTGTGCACACATGTTTGTGATTGGCCATTGCAGAACACTGAAAAATGTGTAAAAGTTGGACCAGGTTCAACTTGCTCTTGCAGAAAAAGGATCAAAATTGATAGAGCGGAACCAGAGATATTGTCTTTTTTTTTTCTGCACATTCCTCGATCTTGTCAAGACCTGGTGCCTACATTACCCACAATGATCAACTGTAACGATTCTGGTGTTTTATCCTAGTAGCGGCTAATGTAGCCTGGAGCTGCTAGCCTCATACAGAGATGAGGAGCAGGCTACAGAGGTCTGGTGACGTCAATGCTTTCAGACTTTTTTCATTTTCAAACTTGTAGTCTTCAGCCTAAATCGATGCTGACTCAAGTGACATCACTTGAGGCAGTTTATTAGATTTCACACAGCTCCCTCTGGAAACACAAAAGTGTTGCTTTGAAATGCTTTATAAAATTGTATTACCTCAACAAACTTTTCCTGGGAAATGAATCTGATGTACACAAGCAGTTGGGCAGCATTGGATACATCCGTGCTCTCATACAGCTGAAGTGCGAAATATTCACTGGCTCTCACCTGCTCCAAGAGTTGAGTGGACACGTCCTGAGCCATGTCACCAATTCATCAGCTCACAGAATTATCAGAGTGATACAACATTTTCTGGGCAGCATCCACACCAAAAAATTCTCTATCCATGTCTTTGGTAGTTGGTAGAATCAAAACTTCTCCAATTGTGTGCGGTTTCTTAGCACGAGCAATGTGGTATTAAGCCAAAAATGATGCCTTCAATGTCCCGTTGTGGGACAGTAGCTTGCTGCACAAATGAAGCTCACTGGCTGGCCAGATGCTCTTCCTTTCATTTGAAAAAGTTGACTATTCAGGCGGTTTTAAACACTCATTTCAGATGGTCTCAAGGCAGAGAACACATCTGAAGCGCTCACAGCCACTCTCACGTGTGACGGTAAATCCATACTTTATGTATGCTGCCTCATACTTCATACATCTTTGGCTTTTTTGCAGCTGTGTAACCTGGGCTGTTGGTCTGCTCGTCAGGTCTTTTCCTTTTCAAAAACATGTCAGTTTTTGGGAAGTACCAATAGCTAGCTAGCTAAATTTCATTAGAAAGATTAGAAAGATGGGCATGGCAAATAAGATTTTGATATGTTATATATTATTATAAATTATATTTTATAATAATACACAAAATAATAATTTGATTTTTTTTGGCATCTGAGTGCGCACACACACACACATACACACACACACACGCACACACGCACACACAAAGCCAGAGAGAGACAAAAAGGAAGTGAGAGAGTAAAGCACATGTGGATGGCAGAAAGTCTGAACTCTTATTCTCTGCTGCAGCATATCTACAGTCCTGGACTGATAAGAAAAGTAAAAAGAGAAACATACTGGACTTAACAGCTGCACACTTCAAAGTCATTTGTTTGTATCAGACTTGAAACAAACAGCAAACTACATCTTGGGTACTGGCATTGACATATACAGAGTGTGCGTTCAGTACAGTGGATTTTGCAAGGCATGAATAAATATCGAAGGTATGGTGTAGATACACAGCAATAAAGTGAAGAATCAATTGTTTCACTAGAACTTTGGAGGTGTCTTATGGAGTTGATGACCTCTAGTAGCACTATGGATCACTTTTTTTACAAGTGGGTCCTTATTTGGTTTGTGGAAGCACATGCACAGCTGTGTGCTCACGATACACAGTCAGCTGCCAGCTGTTCCACTGATCTACAGTTCTCAACACTTTTGTTAAACCTCAAGGATACACACAATGAATTTTGGTGAGTAACACTCAATGTAAACACATTTTTTGTATTTTTTTAAGAATACGTATTACTTTTTGGGTAGATACATCTAGTTTTAATGAGTCATTTAGAAGGTGTTTTAGTTGCTATGATGCTGTGATGATGGGGGATACTTACATAGAGTGGAGCTTGTTGGGGACTCAGTTTCATGACGCTGGACTCTAGGAGACAAGACACAAGGGGACAGAAATGTAAGCATTTATTTTAACAGATGAAAATATGTTTTGAAAAATATTGAAATATTAAATATTGAAATACTATACTATAAGAGCTTTGTTGCATGTCATCCGAACCTCCCCAAATCTCTCTCTTCCTCTCACCTCTCTATACTCTCCCTGTGGTAAAGGCATAGGCTACAATTTTGAAAAATAAAAAGTATCATAAAAAAACTGATGGAGCAGCAGTGAGTGGAATAAATGTTCTCTAATGATGGAACAAGAAAACAGAAACTAGAAGAAAAGGAATAATAAATAGGATAAATGAATGAAACAACCTCATCAATCCTATTCATGTACTCATTTTTCAACACTAAGCATATAGACATATAGAGGACATTTATAAATGAAGTTGCATTTCAGGTCCATCAGTTGTCAAAAATGGCAGCAAAAACCATAAGCCAGCAAAATGAGTTAATGACATCCAGCAAGTAAGATCACAGGTTAAAACATATATAACATTATATATATATTATATATATATATATTATATATATTATATATATATATATATATATATATATATATATATATATATATATATATATATATATATATATATATATACATACATACATATATCTTTGCATCAGCAACATTTGACAGGTAATTGGGTATTTTATTCATGCTGATAATAAAAAGAGGCTGTCTGAATCCTGCCCAAACCCTCCTGACACAAACGTACTGGCAGTCCTCTTTCCACAGAAACACTCACACTGGCAGCATGTCATACAGGTTAAGCCACGTTTGGAATGCAGGAACTTTCCTCAGGTCCTAGGTTTCTCTACCTATTTTTCCACTGGAGGAACCAGGGTCTAAATGAAGTTCCAAGGAGATTGTTTTACCCCCCCAAAAGTCCCTGCTCAGGGGGATAGTACTTTCCAAAAGTACAGGGACTTTAGAGGCAGGGTTTGCATGGGTGACCGTCACTGATTAGTCAAACACACACAGCTCAGCTGCTTCCACTTGTTGTACTGCTTCATTCATAAAACAAGGAAGTATCTCTTGTATCGATTTAGGACCAGTTTAGGATGAGAGGAGGACATTTCTCCTCATTTGATTACATTAAAAGTAAAGTTAGGCGTTGATATGAGCTTCCTGTCTCATTTTAAAAACAGCAAGAGAGAAAGAGACAGAGCATGAGTGAGTGAGAGAGAGACAGAGAGAGCAGCAGCGGTCAAGCAAGGAGAGGGAGCAGCAGTAGCCAGAAAAGCAGTGAATGAGAGAAATAAAATGTTATTTTCTGATTGTTTCATGGAAGTTAAGTTCTAAAGCAGAAATAAATAAATGACTGTGGAGACATATGCTCTTAGTGTCAGTTTCATTTTCCTCCTTTTCATTCATTCATTACATCCAACTGATGCAGCAGTTCATACAAAGACCAGGACAAATCTGTGTTGTTGTTTCTTCATTGGGTCTAATTTGCATGATCTACCTGCTTCCTCAGATGTGGTGGAAACACAGATAGGACTTCACAACAGGGACTTTAAAGTTCCAAGTTTAGTCCCTGAGATTAATTCCTCTGGGTCCAAAATACCTGGAACTTTTGGTGGAAATGGAGCTTTTGATTCAGTTCATGCAGCGGTATTCAGCTGTCTCCTATTCATACTGACCACTGGAAGATCCCTTCATAATGCACTTACAATGGAAGTGATGCAGGACAAAAGACAGAAAAAAAGACACATAGAGGCATGAGGGAGAGCACAGAGTTAAAGCACCCAAATAACCATCACTCTGACAAAACACTCAATGCAGAGTGAAAAAGAAAAGACAACTACAGAGTGAAACAGATGAAAGAGCAGGGGGGGTTAACAGATAATTATATAATTAAAAGAAGTTCTCTTTCACATCAAACATCCCAAGATGAGTGAAAAGTGTTATTCTTGCAACTGCATTTATAACTTTTTTTTTTTTTGACACAAACATAGCTGAACTATGTCATGTGATATACTACCTCAGTACATTTGAGGTACACCAGCAAATATTACTGGGACCACTACAGAATATTGCAGATTTTCACTTAACACTTAATATCCAGGAATTCACATTATAGACACTAACAAACTGACCACACACAGTCCAGCCATACTAGGTTTTGACCTAGTCTTATTGCTACTGGACTTCCACTGCAGCTCAACAGACCCTGTTTACACCTGCTATTACCATGCGTCTCCACATGCGTCCTGAGTGACCTCTTGTGATCGGATCTCACTTCCCCATCCTCTATATGAAAATAAACACGGACATCATTTCCGTTCCGCAAAGACCAAATTTGTTTGTTATTAATTGGCAGGAGGACTGGGGGGTCCACTCCGTCCAAAGCTGTCTTCAACTTGCATGATAACAGGATGAAGAAATATATAATGCAGCGTGCCCCCGTATGAAAATCAAATGCCTGTCCTATTGATGTATATATATATATGAACAGGAGGAATGATTACAGCGAGGAAAACCTCTTTCACTGTTCATATGGACACCTGACTGTTGTTTTAAGACAGACTTGAAAAACTGTGAACCTGACTGAATACTACATGTTAACCAGTAGTCATTCTCAAACTGCTGTGCTGTGCATCAATGTCTTACACTCCTGCCCACACCCGCAAACATTCTGACCATTCATGCCCGCATAATAGAGTTGCATTGATTTTTTTGTCTTCTCCCGTCCTGCAGGTAAAACAAAAAAAAGAGACGCATACCTACATTTTGCTATGGTAATAACAAATTTACGTTCTAGTGCATAATTACATTTATAGTAGTGCAATAATTACAGTTATTCTAGTGCAATAAGTAGGCTACACTTGTTCTACACTTGACACTTGACACTTCCTGCTCCCGCCCACAGCAAAGTTAAAACCACATGCTCCTGCAAGATTTGCATTGGGTCCCAGCGGGACCCCGATCCCAATGCAGTGCTCTAGTCTACGGGCTCCTTCCAGATGACTGATCAATATATAACTGTCAATGTGTTTTTCAGTTGGTTGTTTCACGTGCGTCTGATGGAACAGGTGTGATTTATACTTTAATCCATCCAGCTGTCTACCAGGGCCGTCCCTGACTCAGGATATTCACATTCAACTCAGAGTCGTCGCGCTGTGCTCCGTTCCCAACACCCCTCTATTTCCATCACAGTTGTGTGTTTAGGTCATCGAAAAGAATCTGTAAAAGTTTACAGCATGTCCTTTGTTACTATTTACTCTGTAAAATGACAGCAGACAGCAATTTGACTGACAAAATAAGAGTCTCAGGCTTTTGACTGACGCATCAACTCAGTAACTTTTAGGAAGCAACTCTATTTTTTTACATAAGCCAAATACATAACTACTAAATTTGTGAAATGGATCCTGAGCACTGCAAAAATGTGGGTGACCTACACTAAACAGTGTGCTTGAATGCATCCTGTGTAGATACTAGGGGTATGTGTATCCATCCCAAACTGTTGGGTACAGGATGTTCAGTTCAATATGCTCCATGACCCAAAAAAAAATAATGTCAAAATAGTTCAATAATGCACTTACTCACAAGTGCGGAACAATAATTCTAGAGCGCGAGTTCCACCTGGAACATTTTGGCGGCACACCACTTAGCTGTAGCATGCTTGTGGATGTATGCTAGCTGGCTTACTCAAGTTAACGCTGACCAAGCACAACACTGTTATTAATAAATGCACCATTATCCCCGTATTTAAATGATATTACCTGTGCCCATCCCCCCCTCCCCTCTCTCTGTGATAGTCGCTTTTCACTCTGCCTTTGAGTGAAGCCGTCTGGAACAACTATAAACACATTTGATTTCCGATGTGGTGGGACAGAGTGTTGTAAGAACCAGTTCTGATCGACCATAAATCATCATGAAACTGCTGTCAGCAGGTGTCCTGACTCATCGCAGGAAACAGAAAGGTTGTTTGTCTTTTTCAACTGCAGCACAATTCAACTCTTTGTAACACATTTAGAATTTCTCAACACAGCTAGAAGAATGTCTTCTGTTCAACAAAGAAAAATTCGGATCAAGATGCTGAACAATCGCTGCAAGCACAGTGTCTCATGTACATGAAATCAGCAGTGTGGGCATAACTGGCTCACTGTTCACTTCACATTATAATTACAGACATGTCATAAAGCCGGGGTCACCGCCGAGCTCTTCTAAATAGAGTGATGTGGTTGGCCCATTCATTGGCGAGGAACAGGAAGTCGGATGAAAACAGAGGAGCCTCACAAGTCTTCCTCACAAAACTCACGAGAGAAAACAAGCCTTCCTCACAGCACCATGCCCCCCCCCCCCCCACACACACACACACACAGTCTGACAGAGCCAGACAAAGGCATATCCCAAAGCACATGCCTTTTTTTTCAACTGCCCATACATGAGTCTGAGTGAGAAACATAATATAATACAGTGTATTTTTTAAAAAAAAGTTTGTTTTCATTGAGACATCTGGTGGAAAATAATCACGTTCACAACAGTAAGAAAATGTTGCTCAATTAGCATTTTCAAACAATGAGATATCGTCTCTGAAGCCATGACGGACAGACAGAAAAACACTCCCATACGCTGTGTTAGTATGTGAACCATAACAGCACCTGGGTGTTGCTCTGTTCTCAACGATAAGCATGACCACACACACACACACACGCACGCACGCACGCACACACACACACACACACACACACACACACACACACACACACACACACACACACACACACACACACACACACACACACACACACACACGCACACGCACACACACTCTGCCGTTGTCACTTGTTGCACTATGATTACAAATTCTGTGTTTGATGGACCAAAAGGTTTTTTGTTTTTTAATTTACATATCATCAAGCTTCAGTCTGATTTTGACATCTGATGACTGATGAAGTGTGGGACTTCAGTGCGCTGTCACATCAGCAACATCACATATTGGAATCAGCCAATTTCAATGGAATATTAAGGTCTACAATCATATTAGCTGTGTCACACCATTCAGTTTTTATATAAAACTGCTCTGCCGGAGTCTAAACTGCTAGACTAAAGAGATCAGGCATGGTTTATGGTCAGTTGTGAGACATGAGTGGATGACACAAATATGTTGACAGAGTTGTATGTCTTCTACCGTGATCAGCTGGTTGTGTCTAGAGGTGTACCAAGTTCACAGTTCGGTATGTAGCTTGGCTTTGGGATCACAGTTCGGTACGATTTCGGTACAACAGGAAAAAAAAAGAAAAGTAGAAAATAACATTTTGGTCTTTTATTTTGAAAAATATAAACATCCAACAAAGGCTCATTGACCAAAACTATTACTGAAACAATTTAGTTGTGCTGCAGCGGAAAAGGAGTCAGGACACCTGCTGACAGCTGTTTTATGCTGGTTTATGGTCTAACTGTATATAAAGTAGTGTAAACTAGCTCCACCTCCAGCAGCTACAACAGTAACATGCTGCTCTAACACTGATGATTCACTATTAATCATCTAATGATGTCATATATAATAACATATCAGTCAGAAGAATCAAATCACTACTACAGTTGTTCTGAACTCAAACTCAAAAATGTGAAATATTTGCCTGCCAATATTTCTTTTACAAAGAGTCATGAATGTGCTTCTAGTGAGTGTCAAAGCTCCAGCAGACAGTCTGACAGCAGCTCCAGTAGCTACTGACCAGCTCTACATTGCTACACTGAGTGGTGGTCAGTTGGTGTCACACTATATACATAGCCACGCCTCCTGCAGTCGCTGTGCTGTTTATGTTTTAAATATGCTGGGATGGAAGAAATTAGCAACAATTTTGCAACCAACATTCCAATCTTAGGTCACATGATGACAACTGAATCATCTCCATAACAATCTGATGATCTAGTGCTAGTTGTGCTAGTGCGGGTTTTGTAAAACTTTTATTTCCAAGCTCAATAATGAATCTTTAAACTCAAAAGCACTAATGATGGCCTTCAACAGTTGAGTCAGTGAAACAGATAAACGTGAGGATGTTTAGTCACTAAAGGTACAGTGCATTGAAGGACTAGTCCTTTGTGCTTAAAGGTTCCCTATGATGAATTGTGAAGCAATTTACATGTATTAATGTTTCTTTTATTGCCAGTGAGTGGATGTAATGTAACATAAAAACTAAAACTTCCACCGACTTCCTCCGTTTGACTGTAACAGCCTGTCAAGGACCCGGGCTGGATTTTTCAAAGTGACGTTTTTGTGCGCTCCTGAGTGCCTTGTCTGTGCTATCCGACTAGAAACACCCTGCAGGTATTAGCTCTCCAGCTAATGAAACAGCTAGCTGCCTCCATCAACCACTACACATTCCACAACAAAACACCCCCGCAATGACAAGTCGCACACACACACACAGCTAAAACAACATTATTTCCTCAACAAAGGAACAGAAAACAAGCTCCTAAGTGATAGCAGGACATAGCTTACCCCTTTTGTTTTTCCTGTTGGTAGTCAATGGTTGTAATAAGTACACATTTCACAACAAAAGCGCAGCACATTGCTCCCTGACCACAGCTCACTGAGCCTACTGGTGTTTAGTAAACACGGTTGGTAAAAAAAAAAGTTGGTGGTTGGGTCGGGTGAGGTTCGGGTGGTTGATTAACGCATGGGGGGGGCTGACTGACAGTGAGAGATGCTTTGCTGTAAACACAGTGCAAAACACAATGTTGGAGATTTTTTTTGTCATCATGAGAAGCTGTAAGTGAGGAAAAAGACATCATCTGCAATATTCTCACACCACGAGCATGAGCACCAGGACATTGACTGCACCTCATTTATTGGCCACAGATGTCACTAATGAGAAGGAATTTCTGATTCCTGCATACAGAACCTTTAAAGCTTTAAGCATGAGACATTAAGATGACTAAAGTTTACAGCATCAGATCCTCCTGTCCTTCTGTCTGTCTGGCGGTGTAGATAATCCCCACCGCCTGGTGAAATGCACTTATGTGTTTTGTGTGTGTGTGTGTGTGTGTGCCTACTACTCACCCACCTACCCTCTCATCCCACAGCATGGGTTCATCTACACAGAACATTGACTGACTCACAGATGGTAGTAAACAAAGCAGTCACAGTTTACAGGAGCACCGAGGGAGTGAGAGAGAGAGAGAGAGAGAGAGAGAGAGAGAGAGAGAGAGAGAGAGAGAGAGAGAGAGAGAGAGAGAGAGAGAGAGAGAGAGAGAGAGAGAGAGAGATAAATGAGTGTAGAACATGGATGAATTTAGGAGAAACTGCATTCCTTGTTCAAAGATTCTTCGTCCATTCATTGCAAGTTGCTCAGTGGCTCATGAAGCCTAGAAAACTTCTTCCTTAACATTATTAACAATGACTGATCTTTGGAATTTGTGATTTGATTCAGAATTGTAGAGGAGAAGCATTGTTATTCTCCTGTGTATCAATCTTTTCACCCACCCCTGACTCTTTGGTACTTGGAATCAGTAATGCACTATTTTACACTATAAGACCCTTCTGAACTAACAGAGAGTTAGTGAAACAAGAACAATCAGATGGTGACGCTGGAGAGAAGAGGTGCACTATACTACAATCACTTCACTAGGTATGGATGCAGCTCATGTTTAAACATTTCCACTGATGCCGTATTAAATGGGCTTGGTAATCTGGCCCAGAGATCCTGTATTGTGCCAAAACACCTTCATGACTACTTTTCAGCCTCTTGGGATTTGGAATTTTCCAAAAAATGCACAGCTACTAAGAGAATAAGAACAGTAAGAGAAAGAGAGGAGGCGAGACAGTTTCAGAATCTAGCCTCATGTAAGGCTCTTCATGGTGAGGTAAAGGATTCATATGATCACATAGTTATCACACACTGTCCTTTTTCAAAAATGAAAGTATTTTTAAAGATTTTTGTCTCTAGTAGGAACCAATGGGACAGACTAACATGTTGTTGCTTTTAGTTTTTTCATTGCATTTGTTGAAAATAAAAACAAGATTGAGAGTCTACAGCCACGCTAGCAAATATCAGCATGTTTCCATTCTCTAAAGGACCATGTTAACATGTTGAAGTTAAGCTGGTGTAATGTGTGTTTTAACATCTTGGCATGTTAACGTGCTAATTAGCACTAAACACAAAGAGCACCTGAGGCTGATGGGAATGTCATTGGTTTGGTTATTAGCCTATATATAGCATCTACAAACTATTGGACAAATGAACATTTTAGATGGAAAGTTAAGTCAGTAGGATTCATCCTCTAGGTACCATAAATGTCTTTTATTGTTTAAAGTTAATTCTTCAGCTATAAAATACTATGTAACATCATATTATGTGTCTATGTAAGAAATAAAGATGATTAGCCAATATCTTCTGCTTTCTGTTATTCTCAAATAACAATATCAGTAATGGCCTCAAAAATCCAGGATCAGTTAAACCTGAATTAAACACAAGAGCGCATTAAAGCAGGCAGTCAGATGTTAGAGACAACCAGACTCTGGACTGTATATGAAGTTAAGGGCTGTGAACCAAGACATCCTGGTTATTGTGCCACAGCTTCAATCCACCCATGTATCCACAAGTAGTGGTGTGAAGAAATGTCTGCACAGACACTCCAGATACAAGGATTAATCTGTACCTCCAAAAATAGGTCACTAGCACAGTCACAACTGTCCATCATGACAGGCATGACCCCACAACCAACTTAAATCAGCTAAACTCTGTCCCATTACAGGAAACTGCTGGAGTGATTACCACACATGGACACAAACTACAGGACAGGCCATCTGAGCTGTGTGTGTGTGTGTGTGTGTGTAGGTACGTGCAGTCTTGTGCATCTGAATGTACCAGTGCAACTGCCATAATGTGTGCTGGCATCTTCATGTGGAAGCTGAGCAGACTCCAGGGGCCGAAGTGTCATGATAACAGCAAGGCCACTTAAGATGACTGGTCCATCGCCTGTGCAGAGAAACAAGTACTTAAGATAGCCAGTAGAGAGATGACTTGAAGAGGAGGAGGAGGAGGAGGAGGAAGAGTAGAGGGGAAAGTGTTCACTTCAGCATGACTGATATTTATTATCAGCCCATAGCAACCATTTGAGCTCATGTTCTCAAGAGTTCTAACTGAGCGAGTTGAACTCTGGAGTCCAAACCGTCAAGCACAGGAGGACGCAGTATTAATTCTTTCTTACAACTTCTAAAGGGTACCAATCATTTTGTCATATTTTAGATTGTAGAATAAGCATGAATTCATTTATTTTCACAACTTTTTTTTTTGCTCCACTGCAAACCAAACATAGACATGCAATGATAATAAAATATCTTTGAATTTCAACATTGTTCAGGGTGAATGGTGCATTATTTAAACAAAATGCAAAGGTACCAAAAATTTCGGCCATGTCTGTAGAACGGAGCCCACACTATCACTAACTGCACTCCCTGAGGAAATATGATCTCATTTTTGGGAAAACACAAAAGTGATGTCAGAGTGAAGGGTCATTCTGAGTCACATCAGTAAGAATCCAGGAAAGTGGTTGCAGCACTGTCTCAGATTTTGTTCACATTTTGTCTATATGATGTTAGGGTCCCAAAACTAAAGCCTGTAAAATGTTTTTGTTCAATTCCAGTGTTTTTATATTTTTCTAGCTCTTTTTTTTTTTAATTTTTACACTCTCAAAAACACTTTTTTTTGGCAAAAAGTGCAAAATTCCTATATGAGAGTGATATCAAGGGTATTAAAAACCCCTTTTTTGCACCCATATGGTATCAATCATTATTTTTTCTTCAAATATAATATTGTATTAATTTTGTGCCAATATTTGAGGTCTCTACCACTAATAGACATGAAGATATTAAGAATAAAACAAGGTGTGGTAGTGATGTAGTGGTACCATTTTGGTCCTATGAAAATGACCAAAATATGCTACCACACCTTTGTTTTATTCATAATATATTCATATCGCTCATATTGGTTCAAAAATGTGGGTTTGTAGTACCCTCAATATCACTCCGCAAATCTAGGTCCTTATGAAAATAAAATGGTTTTAATGGTGTTGGCATACAGAGCACATGTTTGTCTTCCATCCTACAAAGTTTGGTGAGGCTAGGAACAATACATGTCAAGACATTCATGCCCAAACATGTCTTCCGAGATAAGCTGTATTTGAGACTATAAAAATAATAATATAAAATAATAATATCAAGGGCTGACATAATATGAAAACATAGGATTTGAACAGAAATATCTTACAGACTTTGGTTCTGGGATCCATTCATGATATAGTTTTAGCAAAATCTGAGACGGTGCTGCGACAACCTTATCTGATTTGACATGGAATGATCCAGAAGCAGACAGAGGGGTCTACAATATGCGTTTGAAGGATTTATCCGCGATGTCAAACTGACGCAGCAGCGAAAACAGGTTAAAGAGATAAAAATAGAAGCTAAAGCCCACTGATCACTGTGTTAAAGTGAACCACCATATCATCTGGCCATTGAGACAGAAGACAATGAAATTAAGGAGCAACACTGTTCCTGTAAAGCAGGGTAGGTCTTTATTCACTGTTACAATCATTCAAAAGCAAAAGCAGCATGTGCATACATTCAGTATACCTTCAGTGGCTAGCATAGCATATAAGTGTTAGTTAATGACTGATGTGCTGTACTCTGCTAATGGTAGCGCAACAAGATTTTGTGCCAATCTGATTGGACTAATTCATACCCTGGACCTCTGGAAAGCACTAGATATCAGCAGTATGTCAGTCCAGTCCTCCACAAGCTTGCCACGGCAGTGGCATAAGCCAAGGGGGGTAAAAATAATACCACAGCCTGTAACAGCTGTTGTGGTGGCAAAGGCCAAGATGAACCAAAAAAGGAGACACATCTTCTGCGACTACAGTAATGACAGGTGAACTTGTTTACATTTGGGATTTAGAAATAAAGATAGAAATATTATCAGACTAACCATATTCCTGCTGGTGCCTTTCCAGATGCCTGTCCCCTGATTGCATGTTATAGTCCCACCGTTTTCATTGAGAAATGACCACCTGCCGTCATTTTAATACCCAAATGCTTGCTTCTTCTAGCAACATATGATAAATGATGTAGCTGTGGCGTTTGTCCACTTGATTCATAAGTAGCTTATTTGTTCAACATACAATTAAATTACCCTTCTGTAATAGTTAAATCCCCATAGACAGTATAATATAGGTGATTTTGAATGTTGAAGGGCCTTGACTGAAGTTACAGATGAGCGTTTGGAGTTATTGAGAGAATTGACAAGCGCACATAGCGGACACACCCCCATTAGAGGTAGCAGTAGGTCAGGAGAAGTACCCTCTTGGAAATGAGCTACCAGGTAAAGCAGTTGAGAAAAACTTTAAACTTTTGTCCTGCATTTAACTCATCCTATACACTAGCAACAGTGGGCAGCTGCAGCATGGCAACCGGTTCACTTCCTGTCTTCACTATGTGGTGCTAGAGAACACCCACTAATCATACTTCATGTTGCTGTATATCATGTGTAAACCACACCATGTAAATTTCATGTAAATCGGAGGATTTTTATCATGTAAGGCTGACTTCCTGTTGTCAGTAGGTGGCATTATGACTATGACTCAATATTGACACATAGATGTGTTCAGGCCTGGACTCTTAACGAACATGAGAAATTTGGAGCAGATTGGACAAAGTGAAGTGGAGTTACAACAACTTCCTGTTCAATGCCCCAAACATGTTTTGGGCAAAATTCACTGGCATGCCACGCCAAGGGCCTTCCATAAAATATGAAAAGCTTTGCAATTTAGCATCGCAAAGGTCTTTAGATGTAACCTACCAAATTTGAAGTCGCTCGGGATAAATCTCTGGGAGGATTTTGCCTGTCAATGGCTTCACTTTGCAAAAAAAAAGAAAAAATCACAATTTATTCAAAACGGCTGACTTCCTGTTGGGCAAAAAAATTGAAAAAATATGTATTAGGCCTATGTCGAGAATAATGAGAGCAATGAACCCATCAAATTTCATGCACATCAAGGAAATTTTGTTCTAAAATGACCCTGCATTAGGGGGAGCTATAAAGCCTGCTAGCCCGCCCGAGCTGAGTCACTACAGAGCAACTTTCATGAGTTTTCAAGCACCCTAAGCCCCTCAAAAATGCACTGGTGTACTATAATAATAATAATAATAATAATAATTAAAGTGCATATATAAACTGTCACCATCCAAAAAAGCAAAAAATATTCAAATTCAAAGCCAAAGTATTTATATACAAAGATGTGATTAAGGCTGTGTCTACGTGCATTTTATAGATCATTGCACAGGTGGAAATCAGGCTTGCACAAGTGTGCACAGTTTCACATTGAGATTTATAAAATGTGTTCACACCGCTTTTTAAATCTAAACCTGGACTTTTAATTCAGTTTTTGGTATTTGTAGAGTAGGCATATATGATTTGTTTGGTAGTTTGAGTGTAAGATATAATACAGCCAACAGAACACACAGTAACTCAACAGAACTGAGCAGAACACACACCGCCACTCTGTGTCACATATACATAAAGGCTGCTTAACCACATTTGTGCATGCAAAAAATGCACAAACACACATGTGGTTTAAGTCAGAAAGGCAGAGAGGGGGCTATGTTTCCACAACTTGTTGTAATTATGTGTTATACAACTGAATGCTGACACTGGCTGTTCTTTTACAGAGAACTACAGCGAGAAAGCTGGAGACTAACTCAGCTGGCCAGAAGTTATGTCTGGTATGGAAGGAATGAGAGAAGAAGGGGAAGGAGACAGAAAGAGAGAGACAGAGAGTGGAAGGAAGGACCGGAGGGAGAAGCACGGAGACAGAAAAGGTGCAGCAGCTGCTAATCCAAACAACCTCATGCTTTCAGCTGTGGTGCACAGCAGCCGTTCTACTCTGCTGCACACAGAGCTGCAGTGTCACTCACTTCCACTGGCTACACACATGAAGTGGCAGCAGGCTCTGGCCTTATCACAACAAGCCACTGCAGCTACAGGCGTGTTCAAGCTGCAGCTGGTGTCCAGAGCCGGTCGGGGGTAACACACCCCTCGTCTGCATTTCACCTGCACCGCTATAACACTCACTGATAAACTAAGCTTTAATTGCAATGTACAGTACCAGTCCAAAGTTTGGATACACTCTCTCATTCAAGAGAACGGGAAGGTGTGTCCAAACTTTTGACTGGTACTGATTTTCTGGGTCCATGCCATTTCCTGTGCAGCCAAAACAAGAGTTCTACAGAAGAACAACCCAGAACAGAATTAAAGAAAAAGGGATTGTTTGTGCCACAGTTCTGCTCTGATATCCATAACAAGAGGGAGAAACACACCGTGAGGGAGGAAATACATGAATTTCTTCAGTAAAAAGACCAGAGGGAAGAATAAAAATCAGAAAGCACAAAGCAGAAATATACCCTCCCACAGTTAACCCTTAATCAACAGACATTGTCCAGGTGTTTCTATCCAATATTTAGACCCGTCCATAAAAAGAAATGAAGCATCATTTCACCAAATGTCTGTGTTGTATTTGCAAACCAGCCATCACCATCCTAACTGGTTAAAACAATACTTCATGTAAACATCAATATTTCAATAATGCACCAGGTAGACGGTTCCTTGTACAATTAACAGCATTAGTTCAATGAATGTGGGGGGGGGGGGGGGGGGGCGGGCCGAGTTAAAGGTAGAGTCAGTCATTCTGGGGAAAGATTGTTGATATTTCAACACCCAAACAAATACACCCCTCCCTTCCTGCTCCTCTAGAAGCTCCGCCCCCCCAAATTCATGGGTGTGCATTGCCATGACAATGTCCAAAACAGAAATATGGCCAAATTCAAAGCGATGCGTCAGCTGTAGAGTCACTTCTGTTCCTCTCACACGTTATCTTGAACGGTCAGCTGCAGCTCCTGGGGAGCTGAGAGGACAGCGGCCAGACAAACTGCTGCAAAATAGTTTGCAAGTCGGCTCCATGGCAAGAAATCAACAATGTTTGTATTTATTGACTGATACATTGATACAGTTAATAAGTTCAAAACACATATACAGCAGGATATTTGTTTGATTTAAACAGCTGCCTGCTCAGATTACGCTCAACTACATGTGACAGAAACTTACTTGAGGAAAAAAAAAAAACAGCAGGTCTCCTTGAGGCTGTCTGGGATTCAGTGGGGACTGATACATTGAACAAAATGGAAAGGTACCTGTGGTGTGAGAAAACACTTTCTATGTCAATTCTATAATAATCCCCTCTCTCTCTCTCCAGTTGGCCAGCCCTCCCCCACCATTAAACGGGTGCTGGAGATGGGAGACTGTCATGTCCTCACGCAGACAGCTGCTCTGATGATTCTCCCCTTTCCTGCATGAGCACAAACATCCCCTGCTGCTGATTGGCTGGAGTAGTGTTGCGTGGCTCGTTCCGAGCCGCTGTGTTTACATGCCCATTTACAGAGCCGGAACGCACACAGGAGGGAAAGTTAGTGGACCTTGAGGAGATATTTGCTGAATTTGACAAAAAGTGTATTGGATTAGAATTGCTGACTTTACCGTTAATGAAGTTAAAACAGCCCACATAATCAAACTGCAGGAAGGTGATCAGTAATGACTTTGATGAAAAAACATACACTTAAGATGGAACTGGCAAACACACGTAAAGAACATGTGTGCACAGTGCATAAAGACATATGCCCCATAACCACAATGTCCAGGGTTCTATTCCAGCAGCGGACCTTTGTTGTCTCATACCCCAAATGCCTTTATTAAATATATTAAAATTCAGTGTATTTAACATTTCCAACCACTATTTATGTCACCAGATCGAAAACATGCCATATTTAATGATGTATTAATCTTATACAGTGACTGGCCAGCTGTTTTGGAGTGTGATGATTAGACACCGGTATATTCACCATTATGTCATTTGGGCAGAACAAGCACAACTCTATGTGTTAATAACTACTCACTCTACTGACAACCCTTGACATTAGCTAGCTTCGTGGCTAACTAGGAACTATTTTAGCATCAGATGAACTGCTAGCAGAGTTTTATTAGTGTTATATAGTGGCTGTCGGCGATATACTGACATGAGGGAAAGTAATAGAGTAGTTGTTCATTTACTCTCTAGAACTGTCTTACTGACTGTTTATAAAATAAATGTAAAATCAAGATCCGCAGGCTTTACACCATTCGACTGTTGATTGTATGAGAGAAGGTGACTGTGGTGACTAGCTTACTGTAGCGAAACCAGGCTGACACCACTGCTGTCAGGGTTATTTAAGAAATACAAACGCAAAAATGACACTTGTGATACTGCTAATAAAATAGCTCAGGCCCTTATCTTTGGCTTCCCATTACTTTCATTTCTTATTACCTGCTGATTTCAATTTATCTACAATAAGCTAAAATCTTCCAATATATCAGTCAGGGTCTAACAAGCACTGCTTACCAAAAAGCATTAAAGTAGTGCACAAGTTTGCCTGTTTGCTCAGCTCAATGGAGCATTAATGGCATGTGTATGAAACACTTGTCATCATAGATGCAACAAAAGTGTCATTAGCAGATCCATATTACCTACAGGAAATGAAGTTTTCTTAGTGGGACCCCATGTAGGAGAATAAGGGAGATTTAACATTTCCCACCAATCCTTGATTCAATGTTAAACTGCAACAGTAGAGTCTCTTGTACTGTAGGTATAATATAGCATTTAAAAACAGTCAAAACACTTCTCTCAGCATATCTTCCTGCCAGTCTGTGAGCCAACAGCAGCCTTTGTGATTTCAGAGCTGTCGGAATAGGTTAGCTGGCAGACAAAGGAGACATAATCTCTGTCTCTTTTCTCTACTCTATCTCTCTCTCTGTCCTTCTCACTGGACCCACAGGGTTTTTGTCTAACACCTCAGTGTAATGGGACAAGATGAGCTTTGTGTTGCAAAGTTAACTACACAAAGACTAATACTGTCCTTTCTCCCTAACATTCTTTGTCTGACTGCTTCCAGTCTTTGTTGGCTAACTTGCCAAGAGTCGTTAAGTATTAGCAGCAGGTTAGATGTTTTTGGTCACTGGCCATAATGACTCCAAGATTTTAAAGATGTCAAGCCGTTCAGAATTTCCACTAGCTTGGATTATTACTTCAGGGATGTGGGGTGACCGTGTTAAATGTGTGTCCTACACAAAAAAAATCTGTTAAATGGAAGGCAGACTAACAAAGACAAAATAACTACCTAGAGTTCCTGTTCAATAATGGCAGGGAGTTGTGCTCAATGTCTCTTTTTTTCTTTGTCAATGGCTTCCCAAATAGGACTGAATGTTGGTGTTGATGAGCTGATATAGTATAAGGTTAGCAAATCCTTTCCATGTCTACTGTCAGACACAAACAAACTATGTGCTGAGATGAACAAAAACTTCAGGATTTACATTAAGGGAGGACCAACAAGCTCTCCAAAAAGCAGTTACATTAAGATATTCAAATCTGTAATGATTACTGTGGTTAATCAACACATATATGCACTAAAATCCCTTACCAGTGTATGCAATAATAAAAATTAGCCAAACTCTCATCTGAATGGGGCTTTTTGAGATTTCCACATGGTTATGAGTGGTCATATATTTACATATTATCACTCTGGACCTCAAACAGTATTGTTTTCTTTCCTAGACGCTAGTCTGTTCTCCATCTAGTGAGCCACTTTCATAATGTGAAATTGTGATTGGCTTAGTGGCTTATAAAGGTATGACACGAGTAATACAACAGAAAAATGATGACATTTATGTATCTTGTGAAAAAACGTAGCTGTAGCACTGGTGTGTGTTTGTGTTTGAAAGGGGTGTAAAGATGAACCGATGCACATGGGAAAATATGATGTGAGAGTCAGAGATTCTGGTACACTGATAAACAATATGGCTGAAAGTGCGAGGAACCTATTGTTTTTGAAGGGATTATTATTATTTTTATTATAATTATAATAATACCATCCCAAAATGGTGGTGGTGTGTGTGACCCACCCGTCTCTAGCACTACGTTTCCCAATCACAAACCTGATTCAAGCCATCCACCACATAACCAAGTGCCTCTGGCACTTTCGTGCTCAGGCCCTCAATGTGCCGGGGGAACCACACATCTTGCTACTAATTTATGAAAGTGATTTATGAACTGACAGAAAAGTTACTGAAAGAAGCTTCAACACTCTGAATATACCTGTAGCTCCACATGGGAGCCACAGCCTAGTATGTGTCTGGGCAAACATCACCAGTAAAGACGCATAAACTAACCTAAATGAAAACCAGTGTTGTGTCATTTAATGTGCAACTGCTGCATGTTGGCCACAGTGAAGCAGACAAGTCGACTGGTCGATTAGTTGGACGATATGCTCTCGTCCGACTAAATTCTCATTGTTCGAATAATCGCCGTGTTGCTTTCATAAGGAGAGAAGTGCTACATCAATAGCTTTCCAGGATTAATCCATCATTTCCTGCGGCGGGAGGGACAGACTAACAAATTACCCGTTTTTTTTCACAACTTTGAACTTGCCTAACCTAATGGACATTGCTGGGTCTAAGGCCTATTCAGACCAAATCAGGTGGTGAGGCGTATAGCCGCGGGGTTGAGCGGAGATGTGGGTGTGTTTTGTGCTTTAAAATGTAACCGCTGTGAAACAATCAGAAAATAACGTTTTATTGATCTGATTCACCGGCTTTCTCGCTACCAGCGTTCTCTCTCTTCACTCACTCTCTAGCTCGCTCAACCACAGCTGCTCTCTCTCTCGCCGGTGCTCTCAGCTCTCCCTCTCTCTCTTTTCTCCCGTCTTTGGTGGCCAATCACAGCCAGAGATCATACTGATCAGGGTTGTTAACTCTGCCATGATGGAGGACAAAGACGTTACTAGGACGAGTGGAGGACATTTCTCTTCCTTTGATAATGTTAAAAGTAAAGTAGACTGTGCTGTCGGCTTCTCGACTCACTTTGAAAAAGACGAGAGAAAAAGAGAGAGAGAGCACCAGTGAGAAAGAGCAGTTGTGGTCAAGCGAGCTAGAGAGTGAATGAAGAGAGGGAGCGCTGGTAGCGAGAAAGCCAGTGAATCAGATCAATAAAACGTTATTAATTAAGTTATTAATTGATGTACTCAACGTTTACTGAACGTTTATTGACTGGTTTTCTAAAGATATAATGTTGCTATTCGGACAGAGACTTGCAGCTTCTGTATGATGAAATCTCTGATGCAGCGCTCTAATGCAGTGCCACAGTGTCACCAGTAGGGGGAGTGAGGTGTTACTTTTTTCTGCTCTATCTGCCTACTCATTACCTGGCAATAACTCTTCACTGTGTATTAAAGTGAGATGGCAGCTGTTGTTGAGAGGATTGTCAAATGTAAAGCGTAATCTAAAGAGACAGCCAAAATATCCCGCTGTATATGTGTTTTGAATGTATTAAGGGTATCTACATTGATTGATCAAGGCTCCCAGTCGGTCTGTGAGCTGCCTGTTTCACTACAGGCATATTCACTCACTATGGTGGGCGGGAAAATAAAAATCAATGAATCAATAAATACAAACACTGTTGATTTCTTCCCGTGGGGCCCTCATGAAAACTATTTTGGTTCATCTGTCAGTCAGCCTGGTGAAGGCAGGTTAGCCAGCCACTGGTGAGCAGCTACTGCTGTCAGACAGGTGGTTCTGCAGACAGAGACGCTGAACGCAGGTCAGAGTTGGTGTGGACTGAATGGTTAGTCACTTTCAAGGATACATGCTACAACCTCTGTCTAGGACAAACCTCTATTGTCTTCTGCTGACAGCAGAGACAATACTAGGGTTTTTCATATTAGCCCGGGTCAGCCTACTTACGCCGCGCCGAGCCAAGCCAACGCACGATGAAATGTATCTCCGCTACAGCCTCGCAGCAGGGCATAGTCGTGGCGAACCACACTGCTGTGTCCCGCTCACTGGCAGGGCCGACCGTGGCCAACACCTGACGAGCCCCATCTTCCCTCTCAAACAAGCATAAAATGGCTTGTTTTATCCCAACAACAGTCCAAAACCCTAAGATATTCAGTTTACAATGATATAAAACAAAGAAAAGCAGAAAATCCTCACATTGTAGAGCCTGGAGCCAGGGAATTCAGACATTTTTTCTTAAAAATAATTTAAACATTATGATGATAATTATCAAATTGTTGCTGATTATTTTTTTGACAATCAACTAATCGATTCATCGACAAATCATTGCCCTCAATCATTGTACTCAACCCTCCACAAGAAGATTAACAAAGTGTTACTTGACAATTAATAAGTAAAGTTGTTGGCCCCTGATAGACTCTGATTTGGGCCCTCAAATTAAAATAGAAATGAAATGAACACTCAAGACCTTTGCCAATAATATGTAATCTGTATCCATGGCAATCAAAAGCATGGATACAGTTCTCAGCATGGCTCAGTTTTCATTTTAGTCCTTCTTAAAGACAATAGGACACATCTGGCATGTGTATGACAGAACCTTGAAGTCTGTTGTGAGAGGTAGCAATTTTTATTTTAAGTAGGACAAAAAAGAGCTGAGAGTAAAAAACTTTGTGAAATTAATACATTAGCATTAAATAATTCGTGCTGACAGTTTTATATTGATATTGTAAATTCTTGACAATGTAATGCCATGCCAGCCAATCCCGATTAGTGCACACCTGATGAAAGACTTGCTGGTGTACTGGAAAATGTCCAGTGACTGTTATACTTGGCATGTGCTAGTGTGCCAGTTTAAATGTGTGCAACTGCATGACTGCAAAGCAGATCAGTTAAAAGATATAGTCCTGGGGAAGTGAAACGGTTATTACCTAATGAAGACCACTGATGAGAGAAGAGAATGGCTTTATCATCTGTAGGAAACTGGTTATCACTGGTGCTGCCTCACTCATGACATGCTCTTTTGTACAGACAGCTGACACTGTACTGAATCATTGTTAGTTTTACTCAGCACTTTCAACACGACGGACGGAATAAGATCAGCAGCAAAAACAACTGTTGTGTCACATAGCATATCCTGTCTTTACAATAGACCATGTGACTGTCTGACTGACTGAGACTGATCAATCAGCTGACCACAGACACTGTGAAATGGATTAGTAAATCAATGCCTATTTGTGCTCTTGCTAGGCTGGGACAGCGAGGAGTCACACTTGGTCTCTCTGCTACCATATTTCTGGAGGTATTGATTTAAGCAATATAACACAAGAGTGTAATATTGTGATTATACAACATTTATCAACAAAATAAAAGATATAAACAAAATGTATTCATATTGTGAGGCAGTTCGCTCTAAAAATTAAAAACTTTTTGCTTGTGTTATCTCCGTTTCCATGGAAATACATGGGGTATGAATAATACCTGGAAAACAATCACTCACGTCAGTAGATTCCTATGTAATGAAACCCAGTTTACTACTCCAGCAAGTAGGCCAAACCTTAGCAATGACCCAGCAACAGAGATGATTTCTAGTCCCTGCTGAGTCAGCCAGCCAACTTGAGCTAATGCTTTCTAGAGATTGTGGGATTTCCCAAACTGAATAAATACCATACATATAAACACAAAACTGCTTTGCTAGCTCAGTCTTCTTGTAATTAAGATATCCTCTGAAAAAATAATTTTTCTATGGACAGATTTAGCTACTTCACAGACATTTTTAAGCTAGTAGTGCTGTGTCACTGACTCACCAGCACAGCTGATGGAGGATGCCGGAGTGGAAGCTGAGATATACTCTCAACTGAAGGTAAGAAGGTTACGTTTTGCTGTGTATGGGGGTGCCGGGTAACGATAAAGAGAGGTGAAGGGTTCTGGCTTTTCAGTGGGTGTAAGTGTGTGCGTGTATAACTCGTCCCACAGCCTCAGACTTCAATCCACTTAGTAAAGTTACGGTTACAGTTATGGCTAAAATGACAACAGAAATAAACAAGTTTGCCAAGTTCACATCTCTCCGAAATTCAAATCAACCACCAGTCGTCTACCCAGAAGTGACTGTTGTCGTTAGTGTGACGTCATGGTCTGTAGTTCTAATGAATGGCGGTGTAATATTTTTAGCGATGAGGCTTTTTTCATATGAGCACGGCTAGGTGTGCTGTCATGCTGATTTAAATGTCTAGTTGACCAATCAGATTGCTTGGTTGGAACTACCTGTTGTATAATGTTGCTTTGTAATGAAGTTTTTCTGTGTCATCACAATCTGAAACACCTACTTTCCCAGTCAGAGTAGTGACGTACTGAGATCAACCTGTCTCTTGCGAGTGAAACCTTTACAGGATCACAAGTGTCTCTAACTTCAAGCTGTGTTGCAGTTCATTCAGTCCAGAGTCTGTATGAGGAACTTTTAAAGCCGACCGGCTCTGTGATCTGGTGTCATGGTTATCAGCTCTGAGCTCAACTAATGATTTTAAAAAACTAAAATAGCAAAGGCTTTATAAATAAAAACACCTTAACCCTTCACAGTAGGGATGTAACAGTATTCGTCCCAAACAGTAACAGTACGGACGTTATGGTTTGGTGCATGCAGTCCTACCACGAATACACTCCTTGACCCAAACAGTTACTGACAACATAGTTTAATAATCCGCTCACTCCGACATGTGGAACAATAATTCTAGAGCGTGAGTTCCACCCAGAACGTTTTCACAGCGCACCACTAGTATTGCTCATGGGTATATTAGCTGGCTTAGCCAAGGTAGCTTGGTTATCCTGTCGTCAGAATGACAAACGAGAGACCCATGACACTGGCCCAATGCAACACTATTATTAGAATATGTGCCATTATCTCCGTAGTAAAATGATACAGCGTTTCTCCATCCCCTTCCCCCTCTCTGTGACGGTTGGATTTTCACTCTGCCTTTGAGAGAAGCCATTTAGTATTAATAGTGAATCATCAGTGTTAGAGCAGCATGTTACTGTTGTAGTTGCTGGAGGTGGAGCTAGTTTACACTACTTTATATACTGTTAGACCATAAATCATCATAAAACAGCTGTCGATACAACTAAAGTGTTTCAGTTATGGTTTTGGCCAAATAGCCATGTTTGGATTTTTACATTTTTTTTCAAAATGAAAGACCAAAGTGTTATTTTCTACCAATCTTTTTTTCCCCTGCTGAACCAGAATCGTACCAAATCGTGACCCCAAAATAGAGGTAAATACCAAACCATGAACTTGGTATACTATTACACTTCTACTTCACAGGTATGCTGGTGCCTTCTAGATTGGTGATGACATCCGACCTTTTCATATAACTCACAGTGGTGAGTGTGATAGCTGTCTGCTGTAATGAATGGAATGGCTCTGTGGTAGATAGCATCCAGAGGTTTAAGGGTGGTGGCGGCAGCATGAGCATACATACAGTATATATCTCCATGATCCAGTGTGGACAATATGGTAGATTGTATAATGTGTTTCTGCTTTGAAAAGAGAAACAATCTCTATTTCTGGTATAAGAATCTACTTTGATTTTTGGGTTTTTTAGCGAGATGTTTGACATGAGTTTTGTGAGACAATCTGTCATCCTTAAGCAGCTGTTGTTGCTGCCTGATTGCTACTGCTGAAGGACATTACTATCTTCCAAGAATGTGTGTTGACCAGTGATTCTAGGATTTTGGACAGACAGAACAGCTTTGATAGAGGCCGATAGTTGTTTGGGTCACAAGTGTCACCATTATATTATTACTTAAATAAAAAAAAAAAAAACAGTGAGAGGACAGACAACCACATATTTGTTAATTTGATGTTGGGGTACTGACATCAAAGATTTACGTTTAGCATTGATATTTTACATACTTACGACTTTTTGTGTGATCACACTACATATGACATTCCCCTGTCTACATTTAACCAGCGACCCACTGCCAGAAGAATCACAAACCACTCAGAAATACATTAGTGCAGAAGAAGCAGCCTTTAGCCTCTGTTCCATAAGACTCTGTTTTAAGTTTTGTGAGCATTAATATGTCAAAGAGTAATGTAACTTAAATGCAGAAAATATAATTGAAAATGTAATTGATGTGCCTTATCTTTAGCAGCATGTGCTGTAGTAGGGAATATGAACCTCATGTCTTAGATTTTCAGGAAGCATTGGTTTGCTGCTGTAGAAGCATTGGTATACAGTGCAGGATACCTACATTTTATGCGTACAGGATTTTTTTTTTTTAAACAAACAAGAATCTTAAATACTGTATAAGCTCCAACGAAGTTTTGACTGACTGAAGACAGTAAATGATGACACTTTTTTTTCTTTTTGAGAGTACTGTTCCCTTCGGCTCTGAAGTGTTGTACACCATGTGTGTTTACCTTTGATAAAGTCGGCTGTCAGGGAGTGGTGTGGGCATGTTCAGGGATTATTTGTAATAAAAGCGTGGGAGCCAGTGCTCCAGACAAAGTCATGCTAGGCTCACATGTGACCTCCACAGTCAGGCTTTAGATGCCATTGAGCCAGAACAGCCTTTATACTCACAGAGAGAGTGTTTACTGTAGATACAGTGATATGCCAAGCAATTACTGTTGCAAATATAATTACATACACACACATGCATGAACACGCACGCTGACAACAAATTCCACAGGGATGTGAGTAGTGGCATCCACAGCTCAAAATTCACTTTTTCCTCAGTGTCCCGCAACTGTCCTGAATTCTACTTTCAAATATCTCAGACTTAACAACCACTGTTCCAAATTGATGTTCTTATTTTTCATTCTACACAATAAATATAGTTTCATGTTTGTTTCAGTAATTTGCATCACTTCATTGACTCACTCTGGTCCACCATGGAGGAACGTAACCATTTAAATTGCCAATATGTGGTCAGTTTATCTAAATAATGCCCATTTGGGAATTTTTGACATTTTCAGAGATGTGAGGAGCCGCTGGCCGGGTGAGACCGGCCCATCATCTCAGGAGTCGGGATGCTAGCAGCTGAGATGATCAGTCGGTCAACATCCATCATCAACCCGGGGAGAACATGATATGATGAACTGATCTGTGCATCTCTTTAGTGATTTACCACTGGCTCTAATGTCTTTGCATTTTTATTAGAGATGCACCAACCCATCGGCCACTGATCAGCTGGGTGACCAGCCCCAATCAGTCTAATATATCAGATTTTTTTGCTGGTCAACTTTACATACATGTGCTGCACACAGCCACACGATGGTTCATGTCACACACACAGTGGCACAGATAGAGACTCAAAGTTATGCAAAGTAACATTACAGCACTTCTGCTGCTGTTTTTTATTTGTTTAAACATGAATTTACCCGTTTTATTTATCGGTATCATGATGCACACTGTCATCACAACCACAGACAGGCAGGGCTCAGACAGTGGCCTGAACATGGGCTACACCCGGACCAGACTCGGTCTGCTCTAGATGGGACAGATGATGAGTTGGTCCAGCCCAAAATAGCATATATATATATATATATATATATATATATATATATATATATATATATATATATATATATATATAACACAGTGTTTACATGGTGGAACGTGTTCAGCTGTTTACAAACAGTTTACCTGAAACCAGGTGATTTTACCTTTTAAGGAAAAGTCTGACATTAATGTTTTATTGAAAATCAACTAAGCTGTGGCTCTGCTGTTAATACTGCTGCTGTTTTTGTTCATATTATATTTAATTTACCTTCTTTCTAATCATCTGACTCACTGACATGAATCCTGCTGTGTGTTTCAATCTGTAGGGAAAATATAAAATAGTCAACTTGAATTAATACAGCTGATAAATATTATTAATGTAATATGTTGACCAAATAAGGAAAAAACTGTACACCCCTTGAGTGCCTACAAATCAGTAATAAAATGACATGAGAGTTGATATTTACTATATGAGTAAAGTGCTTTTTATCACAGTAAAAAAGATCATATTTAGGAAATTACAAAACATTATAGGTGAGAAATAGGGTGGGAAAGTACTTCGTGTTACGCACCAGGGTTCATCTGCACCACTGACAAATATATTATCAGTATTTTACTTTTAGTCGACTTTAATAAACTTACTGTGTTCATGTTTTATGTTTTATATAAACAATGTCTTATTATGAACATACAATTTAATTTTCAATTAAAGAAAAATTACAAAAATGTTTGTGTGTGCTGTCAATTATAGTTCTTAGAAAGAAGGAAAATTAGAATCAGTCAAAATCAGAACCAGCAGGTCAGAAATTAGCCAAGAAAATTGCAATCGGTGCATCTCTAATTTTGATATATGATGTAATTCCTCTTGGAGGATAAATGTTGGTCTCACAGATGAAATCTAACAATTGTAGCTGCCACATTAGTTTGTATGAATGTAAAGCTTCATGTTTTTACTGGACAGAACAACAGCACTGCCTCTGGGGTTCTATATGTACAGATATCACCACATTTACATAAATATAAATGTATTCAAATGAACAGGTCAGTCTATATTCGATTTTGTTTTATTCTATTAAATTACATAACAGTTTGGATTTCTATTATAGCTACATTACAGAGTGAATAACATCATTTACTGCATCTCTCTGTCAATTAGTGTTGGCAGAGCTTTGAGTTGAGATTATTTGTCACAGTACAGTCAGTTAGATGTGTTGAAGCTGAGCTGCTGCTATCAGCAAGTACACTGCTGTTCCAATCACAGAATGATTGTACTGCGTCCTCCCATCCTCAGAAGTTTGTACTCCTGAGTCGAACTTACCAATTCTTAACTTCCAGTTATGCAAGTCCGAACTTTGCATACTTGGTATTGAGAAAGACCCCTAGGATTGATTTAAGGGCTCATGTGACGTAGTGTAGAGCTTGTGCCAGTGCCACCTCACGTTTTTTTCAAATTTGAACACCTAACAATTAAAATGATGCATATGCATAATTATTTCATTTGTAATGATAAGTTTCTCTACTGTCCCAGAATTGTCCAAGCAGCAACCTCTGGGGCTGAAAAGTGAAGCCAACGTGGAAGTGCCAAAAACTACAGCTGCTCCAATGGCTGTAAATGACTATTTTCTGTGGTGTGATGATGATGTTGACTGTAACCATGGATGTGTAATAAGAGCTGGATAGGGCGCCACAGCTCAGCCTTGCAGCCAATTTTTCCCAGTGGCCACTCGTGCTATAACAGTGAAAAATCCCCCTGCAGCCCAAAAAGGATTTTCCCCCATAGACCACCATTGTAAAAGAGACGCCTGTGGAACTGCAAATGTCAATTATGACTCTTTCTATTATGAACTTTTGATCCATGGAGGGTTTATGTTTGTAAAACTTTCCTCGAGCCGAGAAAAGCGACATGGATGCAACGTCATCACAATGTAAAGTCTATGGGCTGAGTGGGAGCTCGCGGGCGGGGCCAGCAGGGGAAACACTACTGCGCATATTCAGTGGGCCGCACAACAACGCGGAAGCAAACCCGGAAGCTAGAAACTTTTTTTGGCGTATGTGCCAGGCGAGCAATTCCTATAGGACTGAATGGGCACCACTTTTAGTCTGGTATCAAGCTCTGATAATACATTCATGACTGTAACGTGAGTCAGTCAGTATAACACTAGCTGTTAGCAACTACATTTTAGCACACACCTGCTGTGGGTTCAGATGTTGACAATCACAGAAAGAAGATGAGCCAGAAGCACAGCGAGAGATGTCACAACAGTAAGTGTTGAAATCTGTTCCCCCTCAAATAGTGCTCCCTCACATTACAATAGTGTGGTCCCACACACAGTGGTACCCTCACTGCAAGGTAAAATAAGTTGTTTAGACTACCTGTTGGAGATGTGAGCCTGTCGTCTGCAGCTCCTCATCAAACATCTCACTATAGCTGTTTCTGCGTGTACTCTTCCTCTCCACAGTGTTTAGAACTGATCCACAGAACAAATAGCTCTAAATATCTCACAATCTTGTTTTATCAACCTGTTTTTATTGGAAAATAGTGCCGCTAACAACAAAACTCTGCTAATTCCACAATAAACACATTTCATTTCCTGTGAGTTATTCACAATAAAAGCCTTCTGTTAGTTTGTTAGTGGAAAGCTTTTAATATGAAGCAGCAACAGCAGGAGCCTGCTCAACCCAAGTTACATGGTTCAAGAACAGGCATTCGGGGTGCAGAGTGGGAATGAAAGAGGTGCCATTTTCCCCTATTACAAGTCAGTGTACCATCAAAATGATTTAGAAACTGTTATTTTAAGGTAAAATAGTTGCTTAAAGTTGCTTTAATTTCAAGCGCTGGTGGCATCTCTGTAGGATATGACTCATCACATCTCTGAAATGGTGTTCAAGCAAGCCCTGAGGGGCCACGTAATTCTCACTGTGATTAAAGATAACTGCTGACAGTGCCATTGGCCAGAGCGGCACTGAGCTGCCAACTCTTCTCCTTAACAAAGAAGTCTCAGAGGGAAAACTTTCATAATGCGTTCAACAGTATTACATGGTTAGGCATTATAAAAAAAGATCTTTTATTTACTTACTTGCGCAATTTGCTAACGTCATGGAGCAGTAGCTTAAGTTGTGGCCTCTGACAAACAAACTCCCTTTTCTCAGCAAAATGAATGAAATATGAGCAGAAAGCTGGGCTAAACTTTTTAGCATCTAATAATTATCATTCCACTTCTTTTGCTCTGTAGATTTTTTACATGATGTGTTCTTCAATGGACTGCAAATGTCTCTCTCTCTCTCTCTCTCTCTGCCTGTCTGCCTGACACATTACATATGTCCCCTGCCCCTCATTCTCTGCAGTAGCTGTGGCTGGTGTTCCAGATGAGAAGGGTCTTCGGTGCCTTTTGGTAAAATATTAATGTTCAGTGCAATGTGTGCTTCTGCTCAATGTGTTCATATTCAATTTCAACAGAAAAAGATTACGATAGAACACAAATGAACTTGTTCGACTTGCACTCCATGTGCCTGTAGTTTGTCTGATAACTATAGACAAAGCAACATTTTTTTACTGACAGAAATATTGGTAGATTTAAGGGGGCATATTGATTTTGTTCACATTGCAATTATCAATTTACCTCTTTGGTCCAGAATGGTTCTGTTTTTGAACAGCCATTTACAATTCTATGGATGGATTCAGTGTGGCGTTTGCATGCTCTCTCTATTTTGCAGAGCTTATCTCAACTGCAGCCCTGCATGACCGTCAACGGGATGAGGGAGTATACAGAATGGATGGGTGGATGTTATGGGTGGTGGTGTCAAAATTTTGCATTTCTTGGGTAATTAACACACACACAAAAAAAATCAGGTTTTCCTGTAAGTGACAATGTAACAGTTGAAGTATTTGCTTTCCTTATTATTCATTTATGTGTTAAAATGAACTTGAATTATCAAGATATAAAAAATATCCTCTGGCTTATTTTCCTCACTGTTAATGCCGCAGCACTGAGTTCTCTTAAATGAGGTAAATGGTGGAAAAGGTACTAACAATGAACTTAATCTGGGTGGGAAAATGTAGTAATAGTTTAATTCTATTCAAGCAAAAGAACAACACTGGACATCAAGAAGAAGTATAATTAATATATAAATAAGTATATAATACATTTATCAAGATGATCATGAATAATTGATTCATCTTAATCTTAAAGTTAATACGTTTATCAATTAATACTATTATTATTAACCGACAATGGGTATTGCCACACTTATTGTAGCATTTCCTATTAATACAAAATGGTAAAATGCATCTATTTATGACATTAGTATGTAGTACTGAAATGGAACACAGCTTGTGTTGAAATACAAGCTTGACATATGATGCATTGGATTTTACAAGCCTAGTTAATACACACGTACTAATCTCAGTTGTAGCAGCCTGATTTTGAATGACCACTTTCCTCATGGAAAATAATGAATGAATGAATTAATTAATTAGGGTCAGCCTTCACATCAATCTCTCTACTCAATCTCAGCCAGCTTTTCACACTTATCTTTCTATATAAAGTAAGGAATCTCTGTGTCTATATGTATGCATCCCAGTTTGTCCTTCGCATATCTCAAGAACTGTTCATCTGATGTACTTCATACCTGGCAGGTGGATTGCTGAGGAAATGAGGAAGTGCAATTTTGATGCGTGAAGTTGTTTGGATGAGCGGTTCTCGAGAAATATATAAAAATAGATCATAAATAACGTTGATTTGCTTCCTCTTCTGCCCGTGGAGTCAACAAATGGAAATACAGACAGCACCATTCTGCCATTGCAACCATCCATTGTATTAATTATTTGAAAACATTTAAGCGACTTAAGCTCTAGGCAACACATAGGTGTGTTGAAGACTTAGTGCAGAATGTCTCAAGAATGTTCAGAAAAATATAAAATACTTAATAAACAACATTGCATCTAGAACACTGATTTGCTTCTTCTTCTGCCCATGGAGTTAACAAGCGTAAATATGGACAGCACCACTCTACCATTACAACCCACACTGTGGTTGGACGAAGGATTACATCCACAGTGTTAATGACTTGAAAAAGTTGAAGAGACTTAAGCTCTACTATTGATCTGTGTGCTGTGAACAAAACTTGGCATGTATGTTCAAGACATAGTGCAGGATGTCTCAGACACGTTTTGAATGGGCACTAAAGTTCATCCCATCAACTTCCGTTCAACTCAAAATTGTTGTCTCCAGATATTGTGTGTGTGAGGCATTTAAGGAGCACTGGTAAATTGTACCATCTACCAATAGCCTGCATGTGAGGCTTTCGGGGAACATGAGTAAATTATAGCATCTACTGAAAGCCTACATGTGAGGCATTTAGGGAACATGGGTAAATTATAGTGTCTACTGATAGCCTGTGTGTGAGGCGTTTAGGGAACGTTGGTAAATTGTAGTGTCTACCAATAGCGTGCATCTCAGGCGTTTAGGGAACATTGGTACATTGTAATGTCTACCGATAGTCTGCATGAGAGACCATAGAGAGATGGGCACAACTCTCTACGTATTGAGAAATCAGCCCGTTCCGATCAGGCATGTTTTGAACGGGCACTGCACTTGTCTCTCCACATGAAGCAAGGAATTTCTCTCTCTGTCTGTCTTTCTGTCTGTCTGCATGTTTGCATATCTAAAAAAAACATTCATCCGATCTACTTCATCAGATCAAATCAACTTTATTTATATAGCACTTTACACACAACACAGTTGTTCCAAAATGCTTCCCAGCACACAGAGAGGAAGACAAAACAAAACAAAACAGCAGAGGAAAAAAAGAGAAAGAAGAGACAGACTTAAGGGAAAATAGGCTAACGAATAGAAGTATGTTTTAAGATGGCGCTTAAAAATCTCAATAGTGGGGGAGAATCGGATGGTGGGAGGAAGACAATGCCATAATTTTGGGGCAGCGACAGAGAAAGGCCTGTCCCCATAACACTTTGTCCTGGATCTGGGGACAGACAGCTAAGTCTTTGGTCAGATCTCAGTTCTCTGACAGTGTGATATGGGGATAGGAGTTCTGTCATGTAAGAGGGGGAAAATCCATTTAATACCTTGTAAACAAAAAACAGAAATTTTAAATAAATTCTGTAGCTAACAGGCAGCCAGCGTAGAGAGACGAGAATCTTTTTTGACCTTGTCAAAACTCTTGCTGCTGCATTTTGAAGTAGTTGGAGTTGTGATAAACAAGACTGTATGATACCAAAATATAACGAGTTGCAATAATCAAGGCGTGAAGATATGAAGGCGTGGATGATTTTCTCAAGGTCAGAGGTACAGAGAAATGATTCAAGTTTGGAGATGACACAGAGCTGCATGAAACTTAATTTTACAATCTGATTTATTTGTTTGTCAAACTTCAATCCTGAATCAAAAAATGACTTGCATGTGATTTAACAGATGGAGCAAACGGGCCAAGATGATGAGAAATAATGCTGGTCAAATGCTGAGGTCCAAATAAAATAACTTCATTTTTTTATTCTGTTTGCAGCCATCTAGGATTTGATGTCTTGGAAGACAGTTATTGAGGTCATTTAGTTTGTTGTAGTTATTGAGCCCTAGGGGGAGGTAGATCTGTGTGTCATCTGCATAGCAGTGAAAAAAAATGTTATGCTTTTGAATAATGTGACCTATTGAGGGCATTTTTGTGAATTAAGGCAACCCCATCACTTCATGTATGTGAATTGGATTGATGAAAATGAGAGTAGGCTGAAGAATTGGCTTGAGAGGGGACGGGTCATCAGGGGTAAGCCATGACTCTGTGATGAAAAAACTGTTTAAATTTTGGGATATTTCTGTCAAATTAAAAGCAAGGCAACCTGCGCTTATGAGAAGACCATAGATGGAGTTTAGACTCAGTGGTCACACAGCTGATTGGTCTTTAGTAGATTTTTTAATTTGGCCTTGAATGTATTGATAGAACTACAGTTCTTCATATCATCAGGTAGGGTATTCCACTGAGTGGTGGCTTTCACAGAAAAAGCTGACTGCCCAAATGCAGTGCGATGAAATGGTATGGTACAATCTTGTATAGAGGATATTCTGGAGGATCTAATAGAACTTACTGAGCGAGTGTTCACTAAGTCACATAGTGGAGGAGGGGCCAAAACATTTAAAATTTTACCAATTAGGCACAAATTTGAGAATAATCTAGTAAATCCAGCTCAGTAAATTGTATTTCTCCAGTACCCTACAGTGATGGAAATGTTTTTAGAGTTTGTTTGTATAAGGACTCAAGAAGTTTTATGGCTGTTTCTCCAGCCTGCCCTCAACATGTGATGCAATAAGACATATGGGAAAGAATCATAGCATGCATAAATATCTTGGCTGCATCCAAACAGAGACAGTTTCTAATATGTGTATGTGTCTAATAAGTGTTTGTGCAGGATGTCTCAGACACGTTTTGAACTGGCATTGCAGTTCATCTAACTAAAAAGCAAGGAATCTGTCTGCCTGCCCACCTGGCTGTCTGTCCGTCCTTCACGTATCTGGAGAACCGTCATCTGATCAACTTTGCACTCAGCGGGTGTATTGCTGGGGACTCAAGGAAGTGAAGTGTCGAATTTGGTGCAATTTGGACATGTGATACGTTTAATATTAATAAACAAGTGAACAGGGAGCTGCTCAGCTCTGTGTCTGAGTGCAGCAGGGGCTGTTTGATATAAACACTGTCACATCACAGCGGGGTGGGGCTTCTGGGCTCTGACTTGCTGGGGGGGGGGGCAAAGGCACGCGCCCTGTTCAGTTAAACTGCCCGAGAGAGAAGAACGAGCTTACACAAGAGAAAAAAAAAACAGAAGCAGAGGTAGTAAAACTAGCCAATACGAACGCAGACATGTTTGATTGGTGGTAGAATCAACCAATGGAAGGCCGTAAACTGCTTCGACAGTTCAACTTCAGTTTAGTCTCACTATTTACCTTGTGTATTAGGGGTGTCACAATTCTCCAAATCCATGATTCGATTTGACTTTCAATTTTAAAAAACGCTTTCAAATTCTTCTTTAAAATAGATGGGCTACATAGTATCGAGTGTGATATAACTGCCATATTTTGTTTTGGAATGTACCACACTAAGGCCATTTAAATAACTCATTTAAAATATAATAACTTATTTCACCAGTTAACCAGTAAGTAACCAGTAAGAGCCAGTAAATGGCAGAAGGGTACTTTACAACAACAGCTTGAGTTTCCTCATCTGCAAAAATCCACCAGGATTAATCCCAGTGGCTGTTTGCAGATGAGGAAATGAAGTTTTGACATTATTTCATCTGTTTTGTTTCTTCGCTTGGTTTGTGCTGCCTGCTTTATGTTTGCTTTTGATTCTGTGGCTGCCTGTTTGTTTATTTTAGTAGATCACATGACTTGTATCTGTTTATAATGTGTAATGAGGTGAGATTACTCCAGTTAGCCTCTAGGGGGTTTTCTAAATCTCACCTGCACAATTTGTTTCTTCTCTTTTGTTGTGTTGTTTTTACTGTGCAAACAAATAGAAAAAAAAACAAACAAGTTGAAGTTTAAGTCATGTTACACTTTTTAGACGGCCCCTGCACACTCATCTCACAGCCGGCTGCACGTTATTTGTCCAACTTGGAGGATGGCTTGTTTTTGGTGAAAATGAGATTGTAGCTTGTTGCCTTCCTAAGAGATGTTGTTTGTACTTTAACAAGGTTTTGCTTATGAATAGGTCGACCTGTAGTCAAGGTTTACTGAGCATTTACTGAATCAGTGTTTCTCCTATAATTATAACAATGAGAACCCCCGCCAGGCCAAAAAATAGTTTTTAATGCCAAAAATAACACCAAATATCCATTCATTTGGAAATCGGCAGCGTTTGGGAGCCTCAATGCAGCGCTGTTCCAGTATGTGAGTCTACCTCTGTGTCATTTCCTGGGAAACTCTTGGCAGCGTAACTCTGTTAAGGAATAGGGCAGTGCTTAGTACGTTTGCGTAGCGAGTGGGAACGAGCAAGGTCTGCCAGGTCAGTCTGGCAGTAAATGTACAGTACAGACAACAGTGTACCAGTTAATAAATGCTAAAAAGTCACGTCTGTTGCCCCAAGTGCTGGAAAAGTGAAGGGGATTAGCTCCAAAGTTAGCAGCAATGGGTTAGCCTAACCTGAAGACGCAAAACAGTGAAATAGACTGATCGACTGATCGATTAGTTGAAGATTATGTACGATTTCAGTTGACCAAGATTTTCTTTGGTTGACTACAGCCCTACTTATGAGTTACTGATCTGTGAAGTTCGAATCTGTCAATATATTTCCAACTTTACTGAAGTGTGCGCATAGTTTGTCAATGACATGCTTGTTGTGTAACTTACACAACTCACAGAGAAAGCAAAATGTTGCCACCCTGGTGACTTCAAGGACGCAAGAGGATTTTCTAGTTCTGTAGTTTCTCCATCATCTCCGACTCCAGCAGTTGGCTGTGGTGTCTTGAAAAGTAATGCAGCTGCAGGCTACTGGGAAGCTACACAGTGTCATCTTTTAAATGTTTTTTTTTTCCTCCGGACATGCACCAGACATGCACAAGTAGGAAGAGGTGAAGAGGAAAAAAAAAACTGGGATAATTACCAATCATGTTTTTGATTTTGAAGGTTGAAATCGAATGCTCATTTCAAATATCGATTTAGAATCAAAAAACTTGACGCCCCTTTTGTCACTTTTTGACATTTAAAGTGTGTTTGATGTTGCTGGCCAGCTTTGCACTGGCCACCACTCGCTTGCCTCAAATGGCCCCTTCAGGGATGAATACAGTATTGTGAATAGAAGTGGATTATGTTCATTAAGTTTCTAGTTAAATGGGAAGACAAAACAGGTTTAGTTCATTCATTCAGACTAAAATGAGGGAGCCCATTCTAACCAGCAAACATGAATATGTTAATGTTGTTTCTATTCTGATTTGAAGAGCAGGTTTAGTAAGTGGTTGAGTCATGGCTCTTTCTGCTCAGAAAAACTTCAAACATTGACCTATAACAGATTATTCATGCTTTCATCTCCTCATGACTACTGCAGTTCTCTCTATTCCTGCTGCAGCCACAAGCCAATGTCTAAGCTCCATGTAACCTTCCTTACAAAACACTGTCAGGCTCTTTACAGGAACATGTATGATCACATTACTCCTATTTTATCTTTTTTACACTGGCTGCCAGTAAGGTTACTATAAATAATTCTTACCTATCACTTGTAAAATGCAGTATTGCCTGGCTCCTAACTGTATCTCATATCGCCTTATGAGCTAAGGCACAGTTGTACACCCCGGGTGACAACCTCCTGACTAAAGAAACTAGACCAGGTCAAAGCCCAGTCTATGTCTGGACAGTGTATGACGTGCTACAGGGCTTTTAATTGCTACATCGCCAGGTTACCATCAGACATGGACATTGCCAGCATTTTTAAGATGTTTGTTTTTATGTAAGTTTATTTATTTGTATAGCACTTTTCATACAGTAGTTGTAACCCAAGGTGCTTCATACATAAAGGTTCTATATGTAGAATTGTGAAGCAATTTACATGTATTAATGGGGTTTTTTTTATTGCCAATGAGCAAATAGGTAGTAATGTAACTTAAAAGATGAGACCTTCCCTGACTGGGTTGTCTGTAACAGCCTGTGGACCTGGGCTGGATTTTCTGTGAAGATCAGAAAGCTACTAGCTAGAAGTTACAGATGTCAAGACTTCAGCTCTGCTGTTTCCAAACTCTCTGCACTATGGTCAGCAGCCCCACCTTTACAACCTCACTCGCTGCTGGCCTTGTCTATGCCACACACACCCAAAAACAGATCATATATACCCAATATCAATGAAAAGGATGCACTTGCAAGTACATGCAGGCGGACACACTTAAGAGAATGTGATGTAAACAAAATGCTGTTGTGTGTCACAGCTTTAACCCCCGACACACAGTAGATCAACAAGAAGTTACAAGGAAATACAGAGAGCACAAAAGACATAGTAGCAGAGTGAGAGTCAGAGTATGACTCAACACTAAAACATCCAACACTGGTTAGCCCCCGCATACCACTGCTTATTGCTGTGTGTGACACTGAGACACAACTACAGGGAAGAAAAAGAGGAGAGAATAGAGGGTGTGTGTACTATCATGCAGTGTGTATTTTTGCCTTTTAAAGAGCTTGAGATAACACAGTGCTATAAATAAAGGGTGCTTGACAGCCAACATATTCTCAGTGCTTTATCCCCCCTTCGAGAAAAAGGAAAAACATCTTCTCAGTCTAAATGTCTGGCTGTCCCTGTGTTATTACATTCTGTACAGGAAATGTCTTCTATCCTCACCACACCACTCTTCTCTCTCTCTCTCTCTCAATGTAAGTCTGCCCATTTTTCACATTCCCAGATTGCCACCGTTGACCTTTAAAGGTAGAGTAAGTGATTCTGGAGAAAGTGTTCAATTCACTTTTTGTCAGATTCAGCAAATAACTCCTGATGGTCCACTAGCTGTCCAGTCTGTGTGTGCACTGAAAAAAAAAATCCAGTGTTCATGCACAGACCTGGCTCTGTAAATGGGAATCAAACAAAGTGGCTCAGACCGAGTCACATGACACTATTCCAGCCAGTCAGCGACAGGGGGGCATTCGTGCTCATGCACAGGACAGAGGGAAGTCATCAGAGCAGCTGTCTGTGTGAGGACATCTCACAGTGTGTCTCAAATCACATACTTCAGTTAGTACACTTACATGTAGTACACTGTGTACACTATGTACTTACTTGCATCATGCTCAAATTTCCACAGGGTAGTGTCTCATATCAAAAATGGCCGTTGTGCACTTACCGCAAATTATGGCCGCAAATTAGCATTAGCTAGCATTAGCATTTGTGTTATCATTCGCGCAACCTACTCATTACAGACTATTACATCAACCCAATAAACATACTGATGGCTTATATATCCGACAACAGTATAGTGGTGCTTAGTGCTGAAAGTCACATGTATAACTTACATTTCTATAATGCGGCGATGTTCACCATAGTTACAACATCCTCAGCTGCCATTTTCAGTTTGAAAAGAAGTCCCTCCCCCTTCCCCTACGTAGTCAAGATGGCGACCACTGAGGGTGAGAAGTGTCCATAGGTCCATTCTCAACTTTTTGACCGTTTTGAGTACACCATCCAGGTTCTCATAGTGCACTGCATTTTTCCCATACTGCTCAGCAGGAATGCACTTATGCACTTAAAATATTAAGTGTAAGTACAGAAGTAGGCAATTTAAGACAAAGCATCAGTCTCCTGTCTCCAACATTGGTTGAATGTTGGGGGAGAGAGGCTATGGCCGATTCACATAGAAATAGTTTTTTCATGGAACAGATATTTGGGAGGACTCAAAACAATTCCACCGTAATGTAGGGTGTTATTGTACTCACACAATGTGTGAGTGAAAATCATTAGTAGCCCACTGACATTAATGATTGTGTGAAATTCAAGCAGCAGCACTCATAATTCTGCAGCGGTGGTGTGCCGCTGCAGAATGAATATGGGAGAAACAATGAAATGCGTTTTTTTTATGCTCCGAGTCTGTTTCTGTCACATTTAGTGAAGTGTAATCTGAGCAGGAAGCTGTTTAAATCACACTACTATCCTGCTGTATGTGTGTTTTCAACTTAACTGTATCAATGAAGAAATAAATACAAACACTGTCGAATTCTTCCCCTGGAGCTGACATGCAAACTTTTTTGGTTCAGTAAATTTCTGCTGTCGGTCAGCCTGGTGAAGGCAATTTGGCCGGCCGCTTTCCTCTCAGCTGACTGACTTTCTTCAACTCACAGCTCCCTCTTTTATCGTGTGTTAGCCACTGGTGCATAGTGTAAATAATAGAATATGAAGCCGTCATGCCAACACTTAGTAGCATGAACCATGCTTTCATTCTAGGCAGATCTAACTTCTTGGAAACTAGAGATGAGACAGTTTGCCCCATGTTTTAACTTAATATCCACCTTGTTTGCGACTACTGTTTAAGTTTTCACCTCCTGTTTTAACTGTACATCAGGCTCCTGTGTGATATAAGTAAAAGGTCTACCTGCCAACTCTCTTAACTGATTTCTGCTATTGGGTCCTCCTACCTAAAACTAATGCAGTCTCATACACCAGCCCTGCAATCAACCTGCCCTTCATTACACACTTATTTGTATTATTACATTTGCACATTACATGTAACGTTTATACTGTGAAAAATTTGCACTTTCCTGGTCAATATTTTAAAACTCAGAGGCTCTTTTCACTTAGAATGTATTTTATAATGTTAACCATATTTTATTTTTGTTTAATTGTAATTTTCATTTATATCTTTACACTTGTCCTTTGTGGTAGTTGTATTTCTTTCTTACTTTATATAGGTACTTGTGTTTTCTCTTACCTTTGATTTTTTTATTGTTATGCGCCACGACACCGAGGCAAACTCCTTGTATGTGCAAACCTACTTACAAAGAAACCTGTTTCTGATTTCTGATTATTGTCATTTTGGAGGCGATAGTTTGTGCTACTGTTAAATTGTATTGTGACAATTGGGTGGATAAAATATTAGAAACACCTTGCACCACATCTCACTTATTCTGAGATGTGGAACAGTAATTCTTGAGCATGCGTTCCACCTGGAACATTATGGCAGCGCACCACTTAGCTATAGCATGCTAATGGGTGTATGCTAGCCGGCTTAGCCAAGGTAGCCTGTGTCGCTGCTGTCAGAATGACGATCAAGAGACCCATAACACTGACTAAGTGCAACACTATTATTAAAACATGCTCCAGTTTCTCTGTAGTGAAACGATACCGCGTCTCCTCGTCCCTGTCCCTTCTCTGTGGTGGTCAGCTTTTCACTCCGCCTTTGAGTCAAGCTGATCAGAACAATGGCCCTGTTTAACACCTGGTATTAACATGCGTCTCCACACGCTTCTTGAGTGACCACTTGTGATCGGATCTCACTTCCCCGCTCTATATGCAAATTAACACGGATATCATTTACGTTCGCAAAGATCAAATTTATTGTTGTTTTTAACCAGCGGGAGGACCGGGGGAGACGCTCTATCCAAAGCTGTGTTCAACTTGTTGGATAACAGGAGAAACAAATATACAATGCATTGTGTGCACCCTCACGAAAATCAAATGCCTGTCTCATTGATTTACTCTAGCGCCGCATTGGGAAAAAAAATATATAACAAATATAGAGTTATATGGCAAATGGACTGTACTTGTATAGCGCCTTTCTAGTCTTCCAACCACTCAAAGCGCTTTTACACTACTAGTCACATTCACCCATTCACACACATTCATACACTGAATGGGTACAGGGTCTACCATGCAAGGTCCCAACCTGCCCATCAGAGGAAACTAACCATTCACACACATTCATACACTGATGACACAGCCATCAGGAGCAATTTGGGGTTCAGTATCTTGCCCAAGGACACTTCGACATGCAGACTGGAGGAGCCGGGAATTGAACCGCCGACCTTCCGATTAGTGAACAACCCACTCTACTTCCTGACCCACAGCCGCCTCCTGCAGCGATCTCCCCACACAGCTGCGTCTCTCCATTGAGAGACGCTGTACGCATTTACGCACAAGACACAGCAGCATAACTGACTACTTAAATCTCCCGACACACCGACAGGATCGGTCAGGATCTAATGTTAATTAATGTTCTATGTTCTTCTACACATCCAATAGGTCAGCTGTTACACAAACAGTCCGGGTTCAAACAGTGAAATTGTTTGTAGTAAAGCAGCCATCCTCCTGAGAAATCCTGAGCTCCATTATGTCGATCAGCACAGCAAAACTAAAACCTG
This sequence comes from Thunnus albacares, assembly GCF_914725855.1. Lineage (NCBI taxonomy): Eukaryota > Metazoa > Chordata > Actinopteri > Scombriformes > Scombridae > Thunnus > Thunnus albacares. Next base: position 887,415 of record NC_058112.1, read on the forward strand.
TACTTATCATCTTGACAGAACAGAGGAAACTATCCAGCAACGTTAGACAAGCGAAAAACAAGTTATTTTCTGCTTGTTTTTTTATTTCTATTCTGACTGTCAATTTGATGAGGGAAACGGGTTAGGGGAACGGAAAAACAGAAAAAAATGGGAGGTGGATAATTACGTTCTTTTAATTCACATGACAGATGGAAAACAAAATAATGTGTTTCTTTATCCTGTTAAACAAGTTGAACACAGGAGGCAGCAATTCAATTCCCATGCCTAGTCTGCCGGAAAATAGGAGTATTTGGTCAGTTGAGTAGGTGGTCCTTTAATTTGGCCCAGGACGCTTTGCGTTTACACTGCTAAATGAATGTGGCCACATACGGCCCTCCAAATGTGGTCTGAGTGACCAGATCTCAGTGCGCCTTGGGTACGTTCACACCTATGCTTAGAGATGTCCACTTGTGATTGGATCACCAAAGACACATGTTAATGCCAGGTTTAAACAGGGCCGGTTCTAAGAGAGATGAATGTAGCCTAGGTGAAAAGTATGAAAGTAGAAGTTATGGTTTGTTTCCTCTGACTGATATTTTTTTTATTTATCCTTGAAATTGAAATCTCTTTTCCGAGGGAGACCTGGCCCAAACAGCGAACCAGTTACAGTTTAAATAGACATAAAACACAACAGATAGGGAATACAAACATCAAACACACAAGGAACAGACTAAATCCAGCTCAAATGAGGCAGTTACATGGACTTTTAATATGGCTTTAAATTTTTCAATATATAATATATATTATTACATGTGACATCATTAGATTATTCATACTGAAGCATCAATGTGTAAGCAACATATTACTGCTGCTGGAGGTGGAGCTAGTTTACACTACTTTATATACAGTTAGACCATAAATCAGCATAAAACAGCTGTCAGCATGTGTCCTGACAGGAAACAGAAAGGTTGTTTTCCTTTTCCACTGCAGCACAACTAAACTGTTTCAGTAATAGTTTTGCACCATTGTTGGATGTTTACATTTTTCAAAATAGAACATAATGTTATTTTCTTTCTTTTTTTTTCCTGCTGTACCGAAATCGTACCGAACCGTGATCCCGAAACCGAGGTACATACGAACCGTGAATTTTTTGTACCATTACACCCCTACCTATTACAATGACACATAGGGTGTACAGCCATTTATGATAGTTAGTGACGCTAAAATCACAGCTGTAGTCAACCACACACATTCTTTACATCCCTGTGGGAAAGTCCAATTGGTGTCCTATCCTCTACAACTGGTAGAACATCAATACATCAGCCTACAATAAGGTCATTACAACCGGGTAACGTTAACTTCTTTAGGACACATCATGCAAGCCGCATCAAACTACGTAGGTTGGTTTTAAATGCCGAGTTACAGCACGTAGTTGCGAAAAAGTAGTACAAACCACAAAACACACCAAGTTACAGGAAAGAGTCAAAACAGGCTGCATTTCATCCCTTTTACCATAGCAGAAGCTCACTATAACAATACAGAGTTTAAATCAGACAGGGAAAGGGGGTTACGACTTTTCTCGTTTTTTGGCCAGGCTATCTTCTTACCTTGTTGCAGTGTTGACTTCAGACAGTGAGATCACTCCCCTGCACTGCCTTCTTCTCTGTTTCACGCCAACTACGCATGAATATCTTACGAAAAACCTTTAAAACATCTCTCCCGCTTCTCAAAGTCATAAGCAGAGACGAAACTCTTGAGCAGTAGCATTTTCTTTCACGAAAAAATCCTTTTTCAAGTTGGACCTTGTTTGGGAAGACATTGGGTCCATGCTGAGTTAGTCCCCGACGTCAAGCGCAACAAAACTGAAACACGATATTTCCGGTGATCATATTTTTCAAAACAAATCCCTGTGTCGTGACAAACCTGTTGCGCATACCGTAAACTAAAAATACATTCTGTGAATTTGCTTTCCCTCGGGAACATTACATAGCACATTATTGTGGGAGCCGCAATAATTTACGTTTTAACACCGTTACAATTCCTCGACTTTATTTTGAAGGTGAAATGACCTTACTTTTTCTAGTATCCGGTCTTTCTCACTTGGGACTGTGGATTACTTTCCTTGCTGTGAGATGTCTGCACAGTATTTCATTGTAGTTTAAATAAAGTTAGGACAATTCCACATTAGATACGTTTAGATTCGGTTAAGTATATTACGTCTGTTTATTTCAAATTGGTTTTTAGGCAAAGTAAAATCGTTTAATAAATACAAAAAGAACGGTGAGAAAATTAAGACAATCTACAACATTTCTGCAGAGAGATGTGTGTGCACTCTGTGCACATAATCTCATAAATTAGATAATTTGTGTCATTATGGCCTGCACACTATAAATGTGCTCTCTCCAACTATACTGTAGCAAAGGATGACCTCTCCTGGTAAAAGTGTGCATCTCAAAAGAGTCGTCAGACCTCATGCAAGAATCAATTATGGGATTTTTCTCATACTGTAAGGCACTACTGCCCAGAATATTATACAAACAATATTAATGGAGACTGAGAAAACAATGTCACAGTTTTTAATGGGATCCATGTAACAAAACTAATGTATTGTAAGTAAGTAAGTAAGTAAGTATATTTAGTATAATACCTTTCACAGACCAAAGTCACAAAATGTGTCACAAGAGTAAAATTATTAAAAAATAAGACCATAAAAAGCAGTAAAGAAAGAAAGCCAACAATAAAATATAAGCAATAGAAACAGATTCATACACATTCACACGCTGAATGGGACTGGACTGGAGGAGCTGGGAACTGAACTGCAGATCTTCCCATTAGTGGACAACCTGCTCTACCTCCTGAGCCACAGCCACAAACAAAGACAAAGTACAAGACAAAGAACACTGGGAGAAACAAAAAGGTAACTTAACTATCCAGACAGGGCGTGACAGAGAGAAAAAATATTTTATAAATGGTACTGAGATTTGGTAATGGTTTATTTCAACCAACCCTTTTTTATATTTTGATCTCCCTCTTGCCTCTCAAAAAATAGAGGAGAAGCAAGTTCCTCTGCCTCTATGGACCAGCCTCCACTGGGTAAGAGTCAAAGTAGTTCCTTGTCTTGGACAAACTCAGTTCATGTCACACTTTTCAGCAACATGTGAACACCTTTTTCTCTAAGGATTAATATCCTTTAAACAATATAATTTTGCCAAGGTTCTTTCTTAAGCTACCACTTTGTAATTGCAGAGTGTGAAGTTCGGCAATGTGGTATTGCCTCAACTTGAGGAAGTTGCTAACAACTAATGACAGGATGCAAAAGTGATGATTGTCAATGCCATCCCGAGTTCCAATAATATGTTTGTGAAGATTGAACACATCCTCTGAACCTATGTCAGACCGGACCATGTGGTCGACAAGAGAAATACTGCATTGATGAGCTGCTGATGAAATGTTTGTTGTTAGTCGAATGAAGCACTCTGCTAAGCGGATCACCTTGACAGTACCTACGGATGGAATCATCCGGCCTCCATTGTTTTTCAAGGTCAACAGGTGGTAACTTTCAGAAAATGATGCAAGTGCAGCATCAGACACCGAACTGTTTCGGCACACATTGCATAAAAGCTGCTTCATCTCCCGTCGAACAATAAATCGTCAGGGGATCGACAGGGGGGTGATTGGCAGCCACACATTTCTCTGTTCTCTATTTCTCTGTTTAGCATCGTCAGGTTAGGCTAACCCATTGTCGCTAACTCCGAAGCTAACCCCCAAGTTGCATCATTAATTGACACACTGTAGTCTGTAGAGAGCACCAGCAAGATAAAGAGAGCAGTGTGGTCGAGCGAGCAAGAGAGTGAATGAAGTGAGGGAGCGCTGGTAGCAAGAATGCTGGTGAATCAGATCAAAATTCTCTGATTGTTTCACAGCGGTTACGTTCCGGAGGACAAATAGAAGAATCCATAAAATATGACTTTTTAAAATTAATGAATTTGTTAAGAAAGTATAGATCACAATACTCAATCCATCTTGGACTCAAGCACATGGAGAGAGTGGAGTAGAGCAAAAAAAAGATTTTTGTCATGCCAAGTGAATTCATCATGTTACTAAAGTTATCAGTCTTGTATCTTAATTAAAATAGATACGTTTTGGACATTATTACATGTTAATTTAAGTCAGTGTAAGCTACAAAACAAGGTCATAAACTTAGCATAATTGTGGATCTGAGCCACTCTGTGAAACAGTTTTGTCAAAATGGAGGTTGTGGGGTAAAACGTGCCAGTGATATTGGGGGAAGTTGAGTCAATGGCTAAATTTACCCCCAGAAATTATTTTCTGATATTCTAGAGACTAGAGACACTGCTGTTACAAGTGCTACAATGTTGATGAATAAATACCTAATTGTTGACTAATGTTAAGTTTAAGCCACAAACAAACATGCTGTACATATAGACAGGCGACATATTAAAGGAAGCCAACATAAAGTGTCTTAGTAAGCTGTTAGGCCACCAGAGCAGCATCAATACACCTTGGCATTGATTCTGCAGTCTCTGAACTCTTCTGGAGGGATGAACGCCATTCTTCAAAAAGATATTCCCTCATTTGGTGTTTTGATGATGGTGGTGGAGAGCGATGTCTAACACATCAGTCCAAAATCTCCCATAAGTGTTCAGCTGGGTTGAGATCTGGTGACTGTGAAGGTCATACTATATGATGCACATCATTTAATACTCATCAAACCATTCAGTGACCCCTTGTGCCCTGTGAATTGGGGCATTGTCATCTCTCGAAGAGACCACTCCCATCAGGATAGAAATGTTTCATCATAGGATAAAGGTGATCACTCACAACTACTTTGTATTGATCAGCAGTGACGCTTCCCTCTAAGGGGACAAGTGGACCCAAACCATTGCCAGCAAAATGCCCCCCACAGCATAACAGAGCCCCCAGATCCCCTCACTGTAGGGGTCAAGCACTCAGACCTGGACCAGTTTTTCCTTTAATTTGTCACCTGTCTGTATACACAAAAGCACATTTACACACACATTATTTCTGTAAGTAACACACAAAGATCACAGTTTAATCTTTACTGAAAATGTTTCGGTAACATGTTGAACAACAAGACACAAACATATGGTTTTACTTAAAAGTACAAGTTTTTGCCTTTGTTAAATTGATGGCATTAATAAAGTTTAAAATTATTTGTAATTTTATAATTAAGTTGTTTGATTTTGTGTAATTTGTATGTCAGTATTTAATGGTAGCGCTATTTACCCCATCCCCATGCTCATTTTACCCCTACCTTGGGGCAAATTGTGCCGTAGGACTAACTTTTTTTGATGGCTCATTGTTCTAAAACCATAATAATTAGATAACTTGTTTTAATTTCCATGGATACACAACAACCTGAGGTATACATAGTAACTATTATTTGAAACAAACACACTTTCATTTTGCAGTAAAATCATCAAATGTAAAAAGTGGCTCATGTTACCCCGTTCTCCCCTAATCATTTAAGTATAATGGGCCAATCAATGCATTTATTAACTGTTGCTTTGTGAACTGTTGTTCTGTCATCAGTTTTTAAAAGGAGAATCTTTACCATTTATTTCAGATTCCTGTGGTTTAATAGGGGCTTTTACCTTACTGAGGGAGAATATTATAAAAAAAACCTCTGAGTTATATGGTGGTGTTCCATCATTCATTGCCAACAGAGTCAAATACTCAAAGTATGTTGCAAAAGTAATGTGGATAAGAACTGCTGTGTTATACTTACCAACGTTGATGAGTTCAGTGCTTCAGGAGATTCAGATACAGGTACAGGATAATTCCTAACCACTTGTCCTAGTTGACCCGGCTTTTTTGGGCACCTTCAAATTAAGTAAGAAATCAATATTAGAAAAATCTAAAAGGGACATTTACTTTCAATATCAGGTTAAGTTATGTTAGCAAGAGATCAGCATTCCAATCAGTTTCCACTATACATTAACACTGTTTACCACAAAGTAGACCATAATCTTATGACTTGAAAATACTCTAACCTTGTTCAGATGGTCTGGAAAGGATGCAAAAACTGAAGGGATCACACATTCCTTCACACACACAGTTTGCCCAGTTCTGTCAAAATCATCTGCCTTGAAATCCTTCAGTCTGACAGCTATGGCCCAAGCTTTCCTTAGTGCAGGATCTTTGGGGAACTTTTGACAAAAACAAGGTCATCTCAAAATTATTTCTGGCATATAGCTGCTGCATGGTGCATCCACTGCAAAACTAGCAGCATAAATACTAGATCTAGCTAATTTAGGGTAGCGAACGTTAGTGTGTATGATCTCATGAGCAAAAACACATTCCAGCTGATAATTTGCTATGAAGTAATTTATACAAAGAATGAGATCATTGTTAAGTAAATATCACATTAAACCCCTGGTCATGACCAGCGGGTCATGTAATGCTTTAATGATTATTCAGTAACATGTTTTCATTAGGTCATCATAAGTAGTCTTAAGCGATATTTCATGTTCACTAACTTACATAACAGTAAAATATAATAAAATTGCCACTTGTGAAAAGTAATCCTGCAATGCCTATTTTGAATGTTTCGTCTGTTTGTACAGCCAAATGCAGCACATGACCACCGCATTATCCCAAGCGGTCTATGACACCCCCCCTCCGCCTTCCCGTTGTCTGACGGGAGTTTGAGAGCGCTTGTCACAGCTGTCACCCCCGCTTTCCATCGTTAAATAACTCATTAAAAACTAACTTGGCAGAAAAAATAGCACTTTAATGAGCATCAGCGTAGCAGAACTACCTCAAATGACAGAAATTTCTGTGAGATCAATTTATTTGAGGTGTACTTTGATTCTTTAGTTTGGCCCATGTCCCGTCCGCTGACATGGAGGGGGCGGGACTTATAACCTATACTGCAGCCAGGGCTCACAAGTAGAGCCAGCCACCAGCCGTATGCAAGTGGCTGGTAGACTTGCTTCACTCACACTTCACTCACTTCAACAGCTGGTAGAATTTTACCATTCACTAGGGTTCACCTTTGGAGAGCTGTCATGAAGTCCATATTTATATAGTCAGTGGTGTCACTGCGCGCAATGCCACACCCATTTATGACGTGTGACCTTTTTTTTCCCTCATTAGAAGCCTTTTCAGCAATGGTTTGGGTTGTTATGTGTATTCCTTGAAAAGATATTCACTGCAAAGCTAAACTGTCCCATCTGCCAGTTGTCCCAATTTAATAATACTCACCCAACTACATTTGTTGAAGTAGCTGAAATAAAATCACTGAACGCTGTTGAGCTAAGATACAAATAGATGTCTTAAAATGTACAGTTTTAACCTCAACGCCACCTCAAGTGTAAATCACAAACTCGTTATTACCGGCTGTGAGCTTACAATCATGTCTCTATGTCTTATCTGTTTAAATATAATGTATAGCGTAATGTATAATAATAATAATAATAAATAACAAGCAAGCAGGCAAAAAAGATATTTTATGAAAGGAGAAAGATAAATACAATAAACAATAAAAAACTGATAAAAAGAGGTAAGAGGATAAAAGGCGATAAAATCATGAGATAAAAAAGATAAAACAGGTAATAAATAAGCTGATAACAGTAAAAGGCAAATAAAAAGCTGAGTTAATTAAAAGCAAGACCATAAAAATAAGTTCTGAGCTGATTCTTGAAAATATCAACTGAGGATGCTTGTATTAGGATGTCTAATATGTGGTGGGAGTTTGTTCCGGATCTTTGGTGCATAGCTGCAAAAAGCTGCCTCACCATACATTTTGCATTTTATTTGTGACACATTTAACAAGCCAGCGTTAAGCGACTTAAGTGAACGGTTTGGAACATATTCTGACAAGCAGTCTGGGAGGTATGAAGGTGCTTGACCTTTTTGAGCTTTAGAAACAAGTAAAAGAATTTTAAAATCTCTCCTTAATGTTACAGGTAACCAGTGCAATGACGCTAATACTGGTGTAATGTGTTCCCTTTTCCTAGTTTTGCCTAGTATAACCTAACATACAGCAAGATTCCACCACTTGATCATTCATTAATCTGGTAAATTATGAATTAATGATCGGCACTGAATTAAACATTATCATGCAACTTAACTCTTTCCCCACCTCTGACTCAGGCTCCGTCACTGCTGCTGACTTTTTATACGCACACAGCTCGCATATACACACATGAACGTTTCTACGTCCACTGGATTAAAATGAAGGCTTTGCCTTTTATTCACCTGTTGCCATGGTGAATCGTAGTATCGGAAATTCAATGATGATGGGTTTTTTCATTCCCTATGCACAGCTTAACTCAATGAACATACTCGGAGTTGATTGAAGTGACTCTGACCAGCTGTTCCAGAACAGAAAACTCAAGAGATTTCCACCTCAGGATTCATCAACTCTGAGTTAGGGTTAGTCAGAGTTCCTTAAACTGCTTTCTGGAATAGACCCCAGGACCTCTACATATGTTTATCACCTTATTTTAACAATATCCCAAACACAGAATCTCATGTTGTCAACATAATTATCATGAGTATATATACATCCTTAAATATTGGCTATAGTGAGTGATGATTCAGCTTTCACAGGATTAAAATCAATCATCAATTAATTGCTTTCCTTTGATTTTTATTCAATTTAGTTTCTTAATCATACATACATACATACATACCAGTATATGAGCAGATTTGCACATACAGGTGTGGATGATGAAAGCATACATATATATAACCATATATATAAAAAAACAACAAAACAAACACATCTGCCTCATTGTGGTGTTCATTCATAACAACATATAGCGGGTAAGGCCTCCCCCTCGTAGTTCCCGTAGGCGCTGGCAGTGTCGCAGCATGTTCAGAATCCCCTGAAGTCGCTTGTCCACCTTCATCTGAGTAAATTCACGGAAGTCATCCTCCACCACAAAATACTGACCTGAAACACATTTCAACAGATCAGTGAGACTAGTGCTGTTTCAGTTTGCAGGTACACATGATGTCTGTCACTGAGGGTCTCTCAGAGGCAGGCTTACTGACTTATTTCAATAACCTTGTTGAGTAAAACCTAGATGGGTCTTTTTGTTGTTGGGTTTTTCACCAGGTTATCTCCAGAAGTCAGTGAGCAGACTAGAACTGCAATGACTAGTCCATTAGTTGACTGAAAGAAAATTAATTGGCAACGAGTTTGATAATCGATTAAATCATATTTTAAGGAAAACTGTAAAAAAAAAAATTAAAAATAACAAAAAATTCACAAGATCCAGTTTTTAGAATGTGATTTTTTTTCCTTTGACTCTAAACTGTATCTAAATAATTCACTTTTGACAGAAATCCGTCTGTAGATGGAGCTCTTGCACTCATGCAATATTGAATCGAATCGAAAATCCAGTCAAATTCAGACCTTGTGAAACTGAATCAAATTGATTGGAGAAATCAGTGGGAATACCCAGCCCTACATATGAATAATGTTTTGAAATAGACCTGAAAAATGTAATATTCAAATAAACAGAAAGGTTTATGTGTACACAATGGATAAACATTGATGACATCAAAATGTCAGAGTTCATTCTAGTCAGTACTTCTTGTAAAGAATGTCGTACTGCGCAGACAATATCTCTGTAATGTTTCATCTACTTGTCCTGCTGATTAAGTTGCATAATTCAAACATACTGATCATCATCTTCCATGTGCACTAACTGCATCAGAGATTGTCAGCATACCTTTTGTATCTTTTGTTTCCTGATCCTTAAAGCGCTGGTACAGCTTGCGTGAATGGTTGTTGAGAGTTTTCGCAGACTGATGGAGGATCTTGTATTTGGCTGCAACAGCTGTGTTAATGCTCTTCACTGCTGCATTAAGTTGATCGTATGATACACGTCCTTTCATATACCTGAGTGGGACAGAACATTCAGTCTTTAAATAACATGAGGCTGGCCTACAATAAGAAATGTGTCTCTTGGCAATACAAAACAAACAACCTACATGTGGAGCTGGGGGATATATTCTATACTTGTAACTATCACTATCACTAAATACCCAGAGTGATATTCTTCACATTAAAGTTCATGTGAAAGTTAATTGAGTTCATAGTAAGGTGTTCATTTGTGAGTGAAATGCATGACTTGAATGATAATAAACCACGCCCCCCCTCATTAATTATATAAACTAAATAACCCTGACAGCAGTGGTGTCAGCCTGCTTTTGCTACAGTAAGCTGGTCACTAGTCAGTCACCTCCTCTCATGCACTCAGCAGCAGTTTAGTGGTGTAAGTAGGCAAGTAAGTAAAACTTGATTTTATGTTTATTGGTTAAGCAGTCAGTAAGACAGTTCTAGCAAGTAAATGAAAATCATTTGATCTCATTAGTCTAAAGCTGAATGATGCATCAGCAAGTCTCTTAGATCACATCTTTGAACAGTTCACACATAGTGATCAAGGGTTGATCTGCCTCTGATCTGGAGCTTTTTGTCAGCGATCTCCAAAAACTGTTGGCAAAGTGGAAATCAGAGCTACGGCTTCTAATTTGAACATACAGTAATTAAAAAGACAAATACATCTGATTGAAAAGAGCCATGACACTGTTTACATAAAAGTTGGTACATTTAGAGCTGCAACAATAAGTAGATTAGTTCATTAAATTGATGGACAGAAAATTAATCAGCAACAATTTTAATAATCGATTAATGATTTGTGACAAAGGGACAAATATTCCCCAGTTGCAGAGTCCTCAAAGTGATGATTTGCAGCTGATTTATACTGTAAAGTGAATATCTTTGGGTTTAGGACTGTTGACATTTGATGATGTCACATTGGGCTGAGAGAAACTGAAAAATGAGCATAGACCAAACAATTCATTGAGAAAGAAATTGTCAGATTTATTGATAATGAAAATAAGATAGTTCTACAAATATTAGAAGTAACATTAGTAAATAGTAAATTTGCATTCATTATTGGGACAGACAATTGGAAAGTCCTGGGACTGATATATCTTTGTTTTATTATTACTCATCCTACTCTCTTCTCTTGTCCCTTTGTCTTATGTAGTAGATCAATGTGTAGCACTTTGTTTCTGCACTGTTGTTTCCTTTTGCATGTGCAAAAAAACAAAACAAACATTATGAACATTATCATTCATTACACATGTTGGATATTAGTGAGGGGATATACTTACTGAGGGATGCTCTCAAACTCTGGCATAGTGATGAACTCCATCTCTCTTACATAGCTCTTGTTGGTCTTCTTGACATGTTCTGGTTGGGGGTGCTGTACGTCTGCTGCTTCGCTCTGCTTCATTACAGCTTCTTTTCCACTGAGAGATGAGATGAAGATTAAACATGAGACATCAGGCAGTCGTTCAGTGCATTCAGTGTTGGGAGTCAGAGCAGAAGTCATTTGCAATTGTCAGGGTATTGCAGACTTGGAGACTTATTACATATGTTTCTTTCTTCAACACATCTTATAACGACAAATGTTATTCACAGTCTCCACAAAGTTACGGTACAATCCAGCGCACCTGCAGAGCATCCGCCCCGCACTAAACTGATACAACTGCCGCTTGTAAGACTCACTTTTAATGCTGTTGTTCATAATTTGTGCTGTGAGAATGTCAGATTTTAACAGTCAGAGGAAAAAAAAAAAGTCTGCGTACTGGTATCAGTTCATTTATAAAATCCTAGGCCACCACATAGAATCTCTCCTGATAGGCTGCTGACAGCACCGTCAGCCGAAGAATCAATCACACTGGTCACAGGAAGTGTCTCCTTCAAAATGTAGTTCAGCCGACTTTGCTGCATTTAACACTGGAGCTGAGGGTGTCAGAGTCCAGGCAGGAAACACAGTTGCTCTACTGTTTGCTCTACTCCGTTTCCATCATCCCTCTCTGTTTCCATCACACTCATGTATTTAGGTCATTTAGAGACAAGAATCTGAAAAAGTTTACATCCTGTCACGCTGTCACCCTGCATTACTCTATGTACAATTTTTTTTTTAAAAGCAGCGATTTGGCTGACAAAGGATGTCTCTGTCATTGTAAAGTCTACTCTCAGGGTGAAAACAAACTCTGCAAATACATTCATCTGCACCGTGAAGCTCAAACATCCAACTGAAGCAAAAACAAGCAGAACACATTTTTGAGTGGAGGGGGACAAAATCATTTGTTTTCATGAAGTACAGTACATCTATTCTAAATACTAGGGGATGCATGATATTATCGGCACGTTATCGGTATCGGCCGATATGTCGCCTTCTCCTCTGCTGCCTGACTGTGCTTCCCTTGATGGACTGTGTCACCCCGACGGTCCCGGTGTTTCTTCCACAGGCTCCATTTCACTCAGCTGCCCGTCAGACCTGCTGCTTCTTCCCACTTTAACCTGAGTAACAAACCGGTGCTCAGTGCTCTGGTTGGATCCACATGGAGAGCCGGGGCTAACGTTAGCTGGGAGGCTAGCTGGCTGTGCTTCCCTCTGGCCATGCTGCAGCCAACGCTCACCTAGCCTCTCAGCTAACGTTAACCCCGGCTCTCCGTTTGGATCCAACCGGAGCATCAAGCCACAGTTTGTTATTCAGGTTAAAGTGGGAAGAAGCAGCGGGTCTGACGGGCAGCTCAGTGAAGTGGAGCCTGCGGGGGAAGCACCAGGACCATCAGGGAGAAACAGTCCGCCGAGGAACTGCTATGTTCGGCTGCACAGATAGGAAACACTTCGGCTGCCGGGATGTACCACTCTGTTTCATGGATGTATAAAGAGAACTGGATACAGCGTCGGAGGCAGGGCTCCATTCATTCCTATGAAAGTTGCTCAGTGGCGCATGCATGGATTTATAATAAGACCTGGATAGGATGCCGCTCAGCCTTGCAGCCAATTTTTCCCAGTGGCCACTCGTGGTATTGCAGCGAAAAATCCCCCTGCGGCCCAAAAAGTATTTTCCCCGTAGACCACCATTATAAAAGAGACATCTGAATTTGAACTTTTGATCCATGGCTTCAAAGCCTGGTGCTCTTCCTGTATCCACTTCTCTTTATGCATCCATGCTCTGTTTGGGGGGAAAAACAAACAAACTTCTTTTTGGTTTACAACGACAGTTGACAAATATATTTTTGCATAAAAAGATGACTGTAATTTGTCCCCTATCATTTACATTGAAAGCAGGAATTAGGATAGGATCTTTTAATGGCCAATATTAACAGAGAGAATTATTACAGCATGCAAAACCTCTTTCCATATTTATGTTCACCTCACTACTGTTTTCAGGGACTTGAAAAATTGTGAAGCGCTCCTTTAATATTGTCATTCTGTTTGTCCTGTCTGTTTGTAATTCTACCACTGCAACATCTGTCCACTCTGTATGTACAACTGTCAGGCTCTTAGAAGCGGTAAAACATGTTTTCTCTGACAATTTGCATTTTTCAGACTGTGTTTTTGTCTTTTTGAGCTCCTCATTATCTGTGACACTGTTGTAGGGCAGAACAATTCATCAAAATTTTATTGAAATCCAATATGGCCTACTGCAATTTTCAAATTGCAGGAGGTGCAATATTTGTTAAAGGTGAAATGTGTGTCAAAATAGCATTTTAAATTAAATACCATCGTGCTGCAGAGATGTCCCGTCCTACACATCATATTCTACAGACTACGGAAAACATCTTTGTTTGGTACAGATCCCTGCAAAAAAAATCACTCCATAATCATTCTAATATGTTTTTCAATGAAAATGAGAACAATGATGTAAAAATGATCATTCCCTCTACTATCACAAATCATATCACAATTGCAATATCAGTCAAAATAATCGCAATTAGATTCTTTCCAAGAATAATTCAGCCCTACGCTGTTGTCACTATTAGTGTACCGACCCTAGCAGACACAATATAAACTGATTTGAAGACACTGACCAGCCTAGCAACATTAAGTATACAGACAACCCACAATGCAACACTCTCTGTAGGAGCCGCTGTTGCAGCAGTTCTCTCCCCATTCAAATAGATTTGATGTTGTGAACACGTAATTGTATAGTCCTCTGATGTAAGATGACTCTCACTTTTTTCAAATTTAATTTGGTCCTTCACAGTCCTGATGGCATCCTTCCCTGTCTATTGATGCTTGTGCTTGTGCTTGTTGTTGTTGTTGTTGTGATTGTTGCTCTCCTGTCCCCCCCCCCCCCCCCCCCTTTCCCTCTCTCTTTCTCTCTCTCAACCCAACCGGTCAAAGCAGATGGCCGCCCACCAAGAGCCGGGGTCTGCTTGAGGTTTCTACCCATTAAAGGGGAGTTTTTCCTTACCGCTGTCGCCAAGTGCTTGCTCATGGGGGAATTGTTGGGTCTCTGTAAATTAAAGAGTACGGTCTTGACCTGCTCTATGTGAAAAGTGCCTTGAGATGACTTTTGTTGTGATAATGGCGCTATATAAATAAAAATTGATTGATTGATTGATTTAATTTCCAGAATAAAATATGGTCTTACATTTGGGTCTATACAGTAATTTGATGAATTCTTCATTAGATCCAATTATTAAGTAGATACAAGTGATACAGTTTGTACTTATTGACTGATGTACTTAGTACAAGTACAAACATAAGAGGGCCAGGTTTGGCAAGCTGGTGAATTAGTGGGCATCAGATTTGAATGGCCTTCATTCCAAATACAAAACGCCCAGTGTTCTGTTGAACATCATGCAAATACATACGCTTACAGTAACATATTGTTTTCTCACTTTGCTGTGCATTTCTTCCTGGGCATGTGTGCAGGTATGTTATCTTTAAGATGCTGGACATCCTCCACATCCTTTTGGAATAACTCCTCAAGTTCCTGAAACAAAAACAAATGTGTTTCATCACTGAGAAGCATGTCCTTTAAGAACCAGGCCAAGTTAGCAAAAGAAAGCATATTTCACCTACTCACACAAAACACAGTTTCTGCTTCTTATGTTATATGTTTATGCTTAAAATGAGTTTAGAACACCAATGTTTCCCCTTTAATAGTACTAGGCGGGCCGCCAGGCCAACGAGAACCCCCGCCAGGCCAAAAAATAGTTTTTTTAAATGTAACGCCAAATTTGGAAATCAACAGCGTTTGGGAGCCTCTGTGCAGCGCTGTTTTGAACGCAAGTCTCAAAACTCCAATATTGGTCAGGTTCTCATTTATAAAGCAATGAAAACAAAGCAAAAAGAGGATGTAATTGATTATACCTGATGTACAACTGGATGAATGTTACTGTAAAGCAGCAGCATAGATACACTGACATTGACTACACTAACATTAACCAAACAAACTTCCTGTCTCCAGCTTACCTTCAGGTGTTTTAGTTGGTCTTTATGCTGACCAATACAGTTTTCAAACTCCCCCACAAGTCTCTCAAGTGCAAAGAGTTCTTGTCCAAGTTTCTTAATGTTATTATGAGGAACTTCTAGATGTGGAGAGAGACAAGAGGACATAAAAAATAAAGTGAAAGAACACAGTCTTCTCTCATGCAGGGCTAAGCGACATCTATTGTTACTGCAAGATGTGTAAATGATCTAAATGGTAAAAACGGAGTTATTACAATATGCAGAAAAAGGTTATTTTTAGTCAAACAATAACATAGATGGTAGCTGCTACATTAGCAGTTTTGAGTCACAACAGTCCCGTAAACTGTGACGTGATTAGTGACACTACATGTTCACCTGCTGCAGTTTACAGGACTATCATGACTCCAGGTGGCGGCTAGCTGTCTGACTATCTGGTAGTGAATTTAACAGATGCATGAACAAGAAAAACAGAGTGAAAATGACCCTGCACACTCATCTGTGCTCTCAGTTTGTGTTAGTTGGTGAGGTATCATCTCTGGTTACAGAGTAGAGGGTGATACGTAGGGCTGGCTGATATGGAAAAAAATATGATCACCATAATTTTTTCCATATTGATCAATATTGATATTTATCACAATATATAATTTGATGACCGCCTGAGAAGAATTTTTTTTTAAACATCAGCTTTAAAATGTGGATTAACAGTCAATTTTAGCACAAGGACATAGGGAAAAACTCAGTCTACAAGTCCTGATAATCACTAGCAAATATTTTAATTTGAGAGAAAGAAGAAGAATTTTAACCCTTTAAATGTCAGTTTTTGAGGGAGAGAGACAGGGAGGAGGAGAATTGTGACCTTAAGTACCACAGAATTTCTGTCTCTCTCTCTCTCACACACCACTAGCTGACATCCATATCAAAACACACACACACAACAACACACATCATTTTAGTTGCATACATTTGCTACATTGGCCTACAGTGCTCCCTAACAAAGCAGCAATGCCCCTAGTGGAAACCAGGAAAACAGCATATATTTGCCCCACAAGTCAAACATGAGAAAACTGCTCAATCCAGTGGAAAATAGTAAAAACTAAAATTTTGAAGCCACGGCTCTAGATTTAAAGCCAGATATAATAGAATGCTTGATTTTATGCTGTAATGGCCGTGGGATCAATAATTATGGTTTTTAATGGGTTTAAGGACATTTTTGTCCACAAAGATCTGAGGGTCTTCATTTTGGCTACATGGATTATTATATATTTATTATAGGAGCGGAGGTTGAACTTCTAAAATTAAAAAAAAAAACAACAAAAAAACCAAACCCTACACCCTTGTCAAAACGTATGCCATATGCATCAACACAGCCAAAATGATTTTTTTTTTTTTTTAAATTATAAAGCCAGAAATGGCCCTAGTGAGGTGTATGGCGTAATCGACCATAAGCTTAAAACAAAAACACCAACAACAACAAAAGACAAACAATACAGACTGTTAGGATTTTTGGCCATATCGCCCAGCCCTACTGTCAAGTTAATCTGTCCTACCTGCAACTGACAGGTCCAGCATACGTTGAATGGATGATATCCTGTCATGAATGTGGTGGCTGATATCCTCCAGCTCACTCATTTTCCTAACACAGGACAAAGTAAACATTAATATTGACACATTATGTACATACAGATAATGTACCTGAAGAATTTCCTGAACAAAACTAATAGCTGAGAAGAACTCTTCAATTTCTCATATTCAATTTGAAAACATAAAAATGAAAAATGAATGGACTCATTAAATCACAGTTTCAAATTTGTGAAACCTTTATTCTATTTGTGAAAACAGAAAAAAAAACATTTTTCCCCCCACACAGGCCACACGAGAGCAGGCCCAGATCAAAAACTACTAACGTTACTTGTCAAATCTGGACTTTCAAATCAATGTGTTTTAATTTGTCTCTGGAGTCTCCTTGTTAATCTAGTCCAGATTTCACGACTCTAAGTATAGTGGTTTTTAATCTGGACTTGATGTAAAGCGGTCTAGGTGGTAAAAAGCAGTCAAATCGCCATTTTTTCTGTTTTCATAAGCAAAATAAAGGTTTCACAAATGTGAAAGTGGGTTTAAACAGCGATAAGGCTTTTACTACGATGTCTAACCCTTTTTCACAAGTGTTACTGGTGCAAAAACGAGGTTAAGACGTTAAAATTCACTATTTATGTTTCTTACTTTTTCCCTTAAACCCGAATCGATAGCTAACTTCAGCGTCGTCACAACTATGGTTGTCTTTCGAGACCGCAAACACAAGCACAGAGTATCAACCCAACCCACAACAACATTGCCCTGTGAGCAGAACAGTTTGGACAACAGTGCTACAATAAGAGCAAGAGATTGCATTTTTCATTGAGAATTTGGTGTAAATTATGCCGATTTGAAGACAACCTCAAAATTATTTACAAAAAAGTGTAACGTTAACGTACGTGTAACTTACTTAAGGCTAAGCGTAAAATTAAGTAAAGTAACGTTAATCGTAAACTTCACGCTAAAGATGATGCGTGTCCTGTCCACGGTTATGCAAAACAGCGACAACAAAGGCCTGAATACAATAGATGTTACGATCTTGTACACTCTACCTTGAAGCTAGTTTTGAATTTCGTTACGGTTAACACTAACGTTGGTGAGCAGTTAGCATTAACTGCTAATAACAAACCAGACGACATTACTGCATCTGGCATAACATCATAACCGGAGACGTTAGCTGCCCTCGGACTGAGACACCTCCAGGCCTGCACTGTCTGTGTGTCTATCTACAAGTAAATATAAAACTGTGCTCTTAATATAAGGTAACTTACGCAATTATGTTATCCGTTTACCTGATGGATATATAACTCTCTGCTTTTCCTCCTCAGTACTGCGTTCCCGGTTCAATCTGAATTTCAATTGTGACACGAGACGTCACGGCCAGCGTACGCTACGTCTCGTTGCCTCCTTCAAAGGCTTCAAAGACCGTCGTAAATATTAGTTTTTAAAGGCGGTTGCCAACAAAATTGCGCATTACCGCCACCAAGTGGTATACAACGTGGTTGTACCACAGTCTATGGATTGTACAACATGACCTCGAACGATTACTTGTGACGGGTAAGTCATGGCCTACTTGTGTAGACACGGATTCAGACACGGAGAAACATGATGTGACACAAAAAAGATGAAAAGATAAAAGGGAAATCTCTAGACATAGCTCACCCTGAACACTAAACTGTATATTAACAATAATAGATGTCAGTTATTCAGATATAATATTATTCAGAATCCATATTAACAACGTACAAACCAACAGCCCATTAAATTTCATCAAAAAAAAGTTTTCCCAAACATTTTAGCCTTCTTAGGCTCCAACATCTGCCATTGTTTTTTGCAACAGTGAGTGGCTTCTCTCATTGTCTGTTTCTGATGACGGCGACAGCTGATCACAGCTGGATCAGCTTTAACAGCTGTAGAAACTTCTGATGGAGTTTGTGTCTGCACACATATGCACTGTGCTGACGCTAATAAAGGTGCACAGTTATCACTGCCAGCAGCTGTTTCCTCTCTGCAGCCTGTTACCTGTTTAACAAACACCTAAAACAACCTGCACTCTGCATTTATACTGTGTCCTGTCTCCTGCTCAGAGGCACAGGAACCATTTCTAATCGCAGAATGCGTTTATACTATTTATTGATTATTTGCATCTGTATTTTTTTGATAATCCTGATAATGAATTCATTATTCAATAACCCAGAATATGATCAGAGTGTCTTCTAAACACTGGAAAATATATATTTGGCTCAATGTTTCAGGGAAAATCACTCATATCAAACCTGACACTCAGGAATTTTCAGCCTCACATGTGACTGAATGGAAATGACGATAAATGATGTAAAATATAAATGTGTTTAACTATAGACGTAAAATCTTGTTGAGTGTCTGACAGATGATTTTCTCTGAAGATGAATGTTTGTCGGTTCAGCTGGTGTGAGAGTGTGACATCTGTTTCTGACTTCTGAGGAACTCACTTATAGACACTTAACATTCTAGAATGGATTTGTCATAAATGCTGACATCATAACAGGAAGACAAACACAGTAGTAGATTTGTGTTTACATCCATATTGGGTGAACAGTGAAGCAACTGTAGTCCCCTTTTTTAGGTAGTCTGCCAACTGTAGGACAATGCAGGAGGAGGACCATCCTAAATATACAGCAAATGCAGCTGGGAGGTTTTTTATGACCCAGCAGTGGGAAGTTCTCCACTGGCATTGTCATTTACCTGACCTCAGTCCAGCTGAGCAGGTGTGTCACTCGCCGAAAATCAGACCAAAGGCAAAAGTCAAGTTTATAGTTCAGGTCCAACAAATCTCCTGAAAAGAGAAAAACAGCATATTCTGAGTTCAATTCCAAAGATATGAAATGATCTGAAATCCGTTGTTAGAATTAAAAAGATGAGCTGAGGCAGCAAACCTTAGCTTAAAGCTAAGCTTAAAATCTTAAAAATCTTAAAAAGCTTAAAATCAAATAAAGTATGTGTATTGTCATGAATCATGGGTGGTGATTAAATGCAACACATTTGCAGTAAGTACACAAATTATTTATTGTAATTTGGAATTTTCACTAATCAGTATCACATTAAGGCATTTTGAAACAGTCTTGTAATAGAACTGTAGGTTATCAATGTGCATTCTAATGTTTCAGTTTGAGGCAAGTCCTCTGAACACAGCACATTCAAACATGGCTACACTCACAATATGAAAACCATATCTAGGTCTTCCCTTTTCAGTACAGTCACAGTGAGGTTGTTTACCTGCCTTCAGAGCTCCTTGTATCACATAATATGCATCACATTGTTTAGGTGTTATAAAATTGGTCGTATATAAACACAACTCAATGAAAATGACCAGAAGTAAGATTTAAGGTGTTTTAAATGTATTACAATAACTGATAAGATGCTAAGAAATGTGAATTTGAACAATGTGTTAGTTACAGAGCTTGTCCAGTGAGACCCAGAGAGTCTGGTATGTTGAGTAAAGAGAGAGACAGTTACCCCAATCCCATTTCACTGCAAAGATGCAACCATCTGAGTGTCTCAGTGCAGATCAGTGAGGTTAGGACTGACAGGGTCATTTAACCTTGTTTCAATGTAAGGGAAAAAACATCCAAATTGTATGATAGTATCACTTACTGTACGTATGATGTATTCATATATATTGAATTGACTCAACACTTTACTGAGTCTTAATGACATAAAAATCCAACATGCTACACATTGGAATGTATCACTGGAAACTGTGACCTTCCACTATTGTGAATTTAAACAGTGTTTGATCACACGACAGTCTGTAAAAAAAAAAAAAAAAAAGATCATGAATGAATGATTAATTGATTTATATGACAAACTGGTGTAAAGTTTTATGTTAATGTGGGAAAACATTAGGCCAGTTGTATTATACTAGCCCCTTCTTCATGATTCTCTGTAGAGCAGTGGAGATGAAAAAGAATTCTTTAGAAAATAAGGGATGTTTGCAACATTTGAGGCCTGATGTATGATCCATGATACATTTAATAATGTGTGATCTGCCTGTTAAATTTGTTTCCAAACATGCCACTCATGCTGCATTAGGAGGGCTTTGAAATTGCAATAATTCTCTTGACAGTATATATGAGTCTGGTAAAGCACGGATAGGGTTAAGCAAGTCTGAATTTGGGCTCTTTTGACACATTTCACTTCCAGCAAGTTAAATATTGCCAGCCTTAGCCTTCTACCAGAACAACTTACTGTAATGAATCTTGAAGAATCAGGGTAAGATCGCCAGTATTAGTAGGTCACTTCATAACACACCTGACATTATCAATAAACACATCATTCACCTGAATAACTAATCCTTTAAGTATGCAGTATGCACACTTAATGACATTGCATTCAGTTCAAATTCAAAATAAAGCAGAGTTTTGGAAACATTAAGCCTTACATCCAAACAAAGGTTGCAAATTATAGTCACTGTTTAAAGTTCCTCAAATTTCATAAAACTACATCAGCACATTCCCTTTATCGCTATCTATAGGATGGTGAAATAACAAATTACTAAAATAGTGACTGTAATGAGCCACTGGAGTGCTTAGCCCATTAGCAGGAAACAGTGGATGAAAATTTCAACAACAAAAAGAGTATAATTTTTATTTATTTTGAAAAAGGCAGAGGTCATATGACAAAAAAGATGATGAAGAATCAATACATCTGTACATCAACTGTACAAAGATTAACAATCTCTTATAATCATCTAGTACATTAAAAGACAGTGTTTAAATTCAATTAGTTTTTGTTGACATTGTCAGAAAGGTGATAATTCTACTTGTTACATGAGGTTGTAGTGGGTGGTAGTGGTGTGCAGGAGTACATTATACTCAAAAGAGTTCCTAATATTTTGCCTACTGCATCAAAGTGGACAGAATATATATAGACTTTGTAAGAGTATTATGGCAGAGCTGTTGTATAGGATTGCATTAGATTACACAGGTGTTTCTAATAAAGTGCTTGGTGACTGTATGTTTCGCTGTGAAAGCCAGTCTTGGTAGGTACAGGTAGGGACTCAGACAGCAGACATGAAACCTGCTGAGTGACACTCCATCCACAGCTGTCTTACCTGGTGTCTCACGAGCTCTCTTCTCTGGTCCTCTGGAAACTCTGTAATAAAAGAAAAATGTTTTGTTAAGTTTAAAACAGATGTCTTAAATAAATTAAGTAAATTTAATGTGAATCTGTTAACTTAAACTTTTACTACACATACCTCTATGCCCCTGAGTGCTGGTATGTCTCGCCAGCCTGTGACAGGTGAACAAAGTAAAGGGAGCCAGTGTGGTGGTGTGAGTGAGTAGACCTGAAAAACATTGAGGCAAAATTCAAAGGAAAAATTAATAAGGGAACTGTAATACGACTGCTAAAACTGTTCAAGAAAGACTATTTTCATTGATACACATATTTGTTAGTTCTGTTGTAATTTATCTGTGCTTCAGCACATTGGCTTTGAAATGAAACCATGACTATGAGGTTAATCTTTCCTCTTTACCTTGATGGTGATTATATCCACAGATCAACTGTGTAGGAATTGTAGCTTTTCATTTGACCAATTAAAACAAACTTTATCATGATATATAACATTTGGTGTCAAACTGTTTTCAGTCATTGACTGTCTGAAGTCTGTGATCCCAGAGGACACTTATATCTCCCCTGGTGATTCTGTGTTGGACCTGAACTATAAACTGGACTTTTGCCTTTGTTCTTTTGGCAAGTGGCACAACTGCTCAGCTGCACTGAGGTCAGGTGAATGACAATGCCAGTGGAGGACTTCCCACTGCTGGGTCATAAAAAACATTTGCTTGTATATTTAGGATCATCATCATCCTCCTGCATTGTCCTACAGTTTGCAGACTATCTAAAAAAAGTGGGCTACAGTTGCTTCACTGTTCACCGGATATGTATGTAAACACACAAAAAAAAAACTACTTAAATCCAAGTCAGCACTGTCATTCATTCAAAACAACCTAAATGTGTCATTGTCTGAATGATGGACTTTACTCTGCTCTCTACTTATCAGCTGCTAGATTCCTCTGGCTGTTTCCAGGTTATCCTGGTGCAGTCATTGGGTGAGTTTATGCATCAGCATACCAGTGGAGGTCCCACATCTGTCAAACAGGACACATGACATTTATTATATTTTTATATATTTACAACATTACTTTATAGTCTGCATGCACAAACACATTGCTGGTAATGTACACATTTGTGAGCTTAATAAATCAAAAATGCATATCAAAACACCCTTTATCCTTACATATAATACATACATACATCCTTATAATAATACTTACAATTTCTTCCCTCCTGTCTAACACACCTAGAGCAAAAGTCAGGAGACTCAGCAGCCACGCATTTCTCTGTTCTCTATTTCTCTGTCCAGCGTCTTCAGGTTAGGCTAACCCATTGTTGCTAACTTTGGCGCTAACCCCCTTCAGTTTTCCAGCACTTGGGGAAACAACAGACGTGACTTTTCTTGGTCTTAACAAGCTGCAGCATTTATTAACTGACACACTGTAGTCTGTACTGTACGTTTACTACCAGACTGACAACTTGCTGCTAACCTTTTTCTCTGCTCCGCTCGCATTCTGTCTCAACCACTCACTCACCCACTACGCACACATATTACGTACTGCTGTATTCCTTAAATAGAGCTACGCTACCTAGAATTTCCCAGGCAAAAACACAGAGATTAACTCACATTTCGGAACAGCGCTGCACAGAGACTCCCAAACGCTATCGATTGCTGAATGAATGGACCCAGGCTAACAAAACTAGAGGTTCCCCTCTTCTCTCTCTTTCTCCTCACAGCTGTTGCGTTAGCAGCCCAGCTGCTCCTCTCCCCCTGGTCTGAGTGTGGCCTCTTCAAGGCAGATGCACAGAACTCGCTCTACTAAACGGCAGTGATGCAGAGCCTGCTTGATTCAAGTTTAGCACCAGTTGCTATGACACAAAGTTTGCCAGCTGAACTGATAAGCAACATGAGCCACAAAACAAGTTAGCGCCAAGCTGCTAACTCTGTAAGCAGGACAAAGGCCTACCAAAGACTACACCATCCAGCATCAGAACCACAACTCTTTGCTGGACCCAACAAAGAAAGAAAAAGTATTTGTATCTGTATTTGTTGGGGCAGCAAAATTATTTGTATTTGTATTCGAATAAAAGTAAAGAGGCTTAAAAATCCTATTTTTGTTTTTATTACGCTTTTATATTAAGAAGGAGGGCCCCACACCAGGTCTCGAACTGGAGTCTCCCAGATCATAGATGACTGTGCTGACTACTAAGCTAAAACTTTACTCATTGCCTCATTGCAGGCAGACCTCTACCTATTTATACACCCATAACACAGAGACACCACACCATGTAACATGTAGGGAAGAACTTCAAAGGTGATTATTGCTTTGCACTCTTCATTTACTGCCTGTAAGAAACAGGAACAGAGCATTCAGACAAGTTAAAAAAAACCCATACAGCGATTTCCCTATAGTTGTACAGGCCTGGCGGGCCACCCGGACAACAAGAACCCCTGCCAGGCCAAAAAAAATTTTTTTTAATACATATCCATTCATTCAGAAATCAATAGCTTTTGGGAGCCTCTTTGCAGCGCTGTTCCGAAACGTGAGTTAACCTCTGTGTCGTTGCCTGGGAAACTCTAGGTAGCGTAGTTCCATTTAAGGAATACGGCAGTATGTAATATGTGTGCGTAGTGGGTGAGTGAGAGGTTTCAAGTCAACTAGAATGTGGTCTAGTTCTCCAAAGTAATCTTTGATGTTGTGTTCACAGTTGTCTGGATCAAAAGGGTCAATGTCCTTAGCCATAAACTCAAGCACTTCAAGGTGGGGACCCTGTGAGGTCATTTCTGGTGACAAAACTAAGCTAGCACTACTATGGATGTGAGCATCACATGCTACAGTTCTCTCTGTTTGAGAGGCGGGGGCTGAAAAACTGTCATCACTCTCCTGGTAGTGCAGAGAAGAGGCTGAACAGTTCTGTAATGTTCTAGTTCCCCCTTCGGAGGGATGAGCATGGATGACTGTGTCATGTGTCAGTGACTGAGAAGAGCACTGGGCAGAATACCTCCTAGAGGATAAACTACATATCTCTTCAGTGTCTGTTCCGGCGAGATGGGAAGTCAGGTAGCTATTAGCTCTGTCTCTCAGTGGAAGTTGAGGAGCTGACTTCATTCCCAAGAACTTAGGGTTGGTTGGGAATTGTTCCCATCCTCTGAGTGGAGAGGGGGTTGATCTTTCATTAGGGGAGGAGTGTGAATCCGAGTAACCAGAATCACATTGGCTGAACAACTGTGGTGGGGCAGGATGTTCTGATTTAAGCTTTAACAATTCCTCCTTGTGTGAGCAGAGATCTGACTCTGCTGAGTGCAGGTCTTCTAAGTAGCGTATGGCGTTCTTATTAGCCGTCTGAACCTTATGGAGGAGGCAAGCATTTTGTGCTCCAAGAAAATCTACCCCCTTTTCTAGGGCTGCTTTCCTCTGACAAGCAAGGCTGGTTTGCCTGTGGAAGTTGAGAAGCAAACATAACAATGGGTTGTTGGATGTGGTCTGTGCATCATACTTGTCCTTGAGTAGCGAGTCTATCTCTTTCCTGCACTCACTGAAATTCAACCTGCTGATGAATTTAGGGTAGCAAGGTTCTAGACTCTGTGCTAGGGAAGAAATAAACTGCTCTACACAGGGGTTCTCCGTTGTTGTCTCTGGAGGAGAAGGCGAGATTAAGCAGTTGTCTAGTACAACAAAACATTGTGGTTGACCATGGTGTTGTGTGGCAGACACCTTGTAGTGTAGCTTGAGCAGTACACTAGCCTTCCCAAACAATGTGGTGGCCTTCACTATGGGGAGTAGCTTCCTGTGGACAAGAGGTAGCTATGGCACCATCTAGTAGCTCTAATTGGCATAAAAGATTAGGGCCAGTAAAGGTAAATGCAGGTTTAAATGAGTTTACACAAGTAAGTCTGCTTGCCCAAAATTTTAACATGCACTAACTAAGATGCATGGCAGAAAACATGGCGGCATGCGGCAGAGCAGTGGCTTCTCAGCTACCGGCGCTCGTACTTAATAACACAGGATACATGGTAAAGTACAGTTTTTTGGAACTACTTCATCTCGTGAATCCCAGTGTGGTGATTAAACAAGAGCTCAAGGTAGTGTTGGGCAGATTGAGGCTCCTGAGAACAGCGGGCTGGAGAAGGGAAACACACTGGCTGAGAGGAAGGACGGAGCGGTGTGCCCAGAGGCAGTAGAGGGGCAAGCGAGCCGGCCTGCTAGCCAGGCTAAAAGCTATCAACAGACTCGCTTTGCCAACACTCTTTCTGGCAAATGTCTGCTCACTGGATAACAAAATGGACTTAATGAGACTCCGAATGAGAAGCTACAAGGAGATGAGGAAATGCTGCGCACTTCTGCTTACGGAGACATGGCTAAACAACAACATGCCTGACGCAGCTTACCAGATCGAGGGGCTAATCTTCTTCCGAGCCGATCACAATCAGCTGTCGGGGAAACCCGTGGAGGAGGACTCAGTGCCTACATCAATAAGCATCGGTATACCAACTGTTCTCTGGTAAGCAGCCATTGTTCCAAAGCAGTGGAATATCTGACGCAGGTACGGCCACACTACCTGCCATGGGAGTTTACTGTTGTGTTCATTGGAACTGTGTATGTTCCCCCGAGTGCTAACGCTAACGTGGCTCTTGGGGAGCTACATGACCACATCTGTGAGCTCCAGAACAAGCATCCGGAGGCATTCTTTGTAGTAGCGGGGAACTTTAACCACGCTAAGCTGACGGACACTCTGCCTCAGTTCTATGAGCACGTCTCCATAGCAACCAGGGGAAACAACACGCTAGACCAGGTGTACGCCAACACATGGGAGGCATACAGAGCAGTGTCCTGTCCCCATCTGGGCTTCTCCGACCACATTTCTATCATGCTGATACCTGCTCATTGTCCTGTGCTCAGACACAATAAGCCCACACAGAAGAACATCACTGTGTGGCCCAGTACAGCTGTTCCCATGCTTCAAGACTGCTTTGAGCGAACCAACTGGCAGATCTTCAGAGAAGCTGCTACCAACGAGGGCAGGGTTGAACTGGAGGACGATGCGTCAGCCATCTGCAGTTACATCAGTAAATTTATTGACGATGTCACAGTCACCAGGAAGATCACCATCTGCCCCAACCAGAAACCCTGGCTGAAGGCGCGGGATGCAGCCTTCAGATATGGAGACACACCTTCACTGACGACAGCGAGGAGGAATCTGGAGGCTGGAATTAAAAGAGCAAAGGCAGAGTATACTCTTAAAATTCAGGGTCATTTTTCCACCAATGACCCCTGGAACACGTGGAAGGGCATAAAAACCATCATTGACTACAGCAAGAGAGCTACTGAATGCCCCTGGGACCCATCTGTCCAGTGTTGAGGGACTGTGCTCAAGAACTCACAGAAGTATGGACAGACATTTTTAACATCTCACTCTCCCAGGCTGTGGTGCCAGTGTGTCTTAAGACTACCACCATCATCCCGGTGCCCAAAAGTGCAGAAGCAAAAAGCATGAATGACTATTGCCCAGTGGCTCTGACCCCAATACTCAGGGCTAGTCATGGTCCACATAAGGAACAACACTGACATCAATATAGATCCACACCAGTACGCCTACAGGAAGAACCGTTCTACATCGGAAGCAGTGTCGTCATTTATCCACTCTGCTCTCACCCACCTGGACAGACCGGCAGGAGGTGCCGGAACCTCTGCATCAATGTGGGGAAGATGAAGGAGCTGGTCGTGGATTTTAGGAGGAGAAGCCACATCCCCTCCCCCCTGTTCATCAGTGGAGCAGCTGTGGAAATGGTCCACAGCTTCAAGTACCTTGGAGTCCACATTTCCAGGGACTTGAAGTGGACCATAAACATTGTAAAGAAGGCCCACCAATGCCTTTATTTTCTCAGGAGGCTGAGGCAATAATATACCTCAGTGCTGGCAGCTTTCTACAGGTGTCTGGTAGAGAGTACCTTCTCCATCACCACCTGGTATGGGAACTGCTCTGCTGCTGACAGGTAGGCGCTGCAGAGGGTGGTGAAAACCACCCGAAAGATCACCCGCAGCAGCCTTCCTTCCATTGAGGACATCTATATCAGCAGGTGCAGGAGCAGTGCGGCCCGCATCATGGGGGACCCTACCCACCTGGCCCATGGACTGTTTGACCCCCTTCCCTTGGGCAAGAGGCTGCAGAGCATTAAGACCAGGAGAACTAGGCTCAAATGCAGTTTCTACCCAGAAGCTGTTAGACTGGTGAACTCCATGCCTCATTAAACGCATTTTCACCGTTCTGCCTCTGTGCTGCTATCTGTCATGCTGCCATGTTATCTTAACACGCTGCTCTATTTTTAACACTGCTGTTTTTAACATGCTGCTCAGCTTTTTTTTAATCCACTGCACTGTGGTATTTATAAGATATGCTTATTATTTGTTCTTCGTATAGGACTAATTATTATAGATTACTTTTAGACTTATTGCATTGTACGCTGCTGGACCTGAGTACAGATTTAGTTTAATGTGTAAGCATGCAAATGACAATACCTTGAACAGTAACAGTCAGAGAATTGACTCTTAAAGTTGACTCAGGCTGGAATGCATGGCAGTAACAGCTAGAGGATAAATTCTATGTTTCACAGGACCGGTGGCACACTGTGGCTCTATCACACACCTGCTGTTCAGGAGAGCGAGTTCTGTGTGTCCGCCTTGAGCAGGCCACACTCAGAGCAGAGGGAGAGGACCAACTGAGCTGCTCCCACAACAGCCATGAGGAGAAAGAGAGAGAGAGGAGGGGAACCTCTAGTTTTGTTAGCCTGTGTCCATGGGTGGAGTTCACACTGGGTACTGTTGGATCTGGTAGGAGTGCGTTTGGTTATTACTAATAATTCATAATTATCAGAGATAATTATCAGAGATAATTATGAATTATAAAATCGAGATATTATTAATATTATTACCAACTATTAGGGAACCTCACACAGGGACACCATTGTTAGATTTGTGAGGAGCACAGTTGGTTATTAGCAATAACTAATAATTATCAGAGATAATTATAATTATCAGTGATCATTATAATTATCAGAGATCATGATTAATTATAAAATTAATCAAATTATTAATATGAATTAACAATTATGGGGCACTACCTGGAAACCGGGACCAATAACCAAACAATAAGGTAGCCTCATAAAAGAGTTCACCTAGAATGCTAATATCTGAGGGATATCAACATTCACAGGTGACTGAAGAAGGTTTGAATTCAAGCTCTGACTCTCAATCAGCCACTTTTCACAATATATAAACACAATAAGGACAAAAGACTAATGTGTGTGTGAGTGTGTGAGAGAGAGAGAATATGGGAGAGTATGGGAGTGTAGATGGGTAAGTGTGTATCTGTGTGTGTGTGTGTGTAGGGGCGGGATGGGGAGGGGGGCAAGATGGCGACCATGATCTTGTTAGATAGCATTGTGCAAGATTTAAGATGGCTGGCATGATCTTGTGAGACTATGTCACACGAGCTTAAGGATAACGGATGTGAAGTCACACGAGAACCGAATAGCAGAAGTGGCCGCGGTGTCTTGGTTAGACAATAGATGGCACTGCACTCACTCAATTCCATGTAAAACACACGTGTCTCATGCCAGATAAGGAGGGGCAGAGGCACTGTGTCCCACGTTATCTGACTGTCAGATGTTTAAGAAGATGTGTGTCTGTGTAAGTGTGCGTGCACGCACGTTTGTGTGTGTGTGTGTGTGTGTGTGTGTGTGTGTGTTAGTGGTGAGAGGAAAGAAAGGAAGGAGAAAAGCAACCATGAGGGGGAGAGAAGCGGTTGCTTTGTCCACAAAGAGTGCGCATAGGGATGGCAGTCTGTAATGCATGTTGTCTGATTTCAGATTGACAAAGCAACTTACTTTCTCACTCACGGTGGCACAAACATAGCAGTCCCGTGTGGGACAAACACAAAACAGTCTAGCGTGGTGAATACAACTAAACGGGCAGCACACTTCAAATACTCCTCAGAGTAAAGCAGAACATATGGACTCGGCAGTCCATCAATTCACAGCACAAACAGAGCTTAAAAAGCTAAAAATAACACATAATATAACCTGTCTCTGTCCAGACATAAGCATCTTACGTGGTCGCTTCAGAAAGCGAACAGGGTGTGTATTTCAGTCTGTCTTTCGGTCCGGCTCGATTCCTTGGCTTGGATGCTGACAGGGCCGTCCTCGCTGTCAGCAATTACTGTGGCAGCAGATGGATCCATATCCAGGAGTAAAAATAGGATGAATAGAAAACTGTGTTGGATCTCAAAGGCTGACCACATGTTTCAACAGAAAACAAAGGGAATCCTTAAGGAACTCAAAGACCCACTTCTGGGATTCCACCATATATTTGAAAATGAGCACAGGGTTGGGATAGGCGTGTGTTATCATTCTACCATTTATGTAAATTTCATGATGTAGGGACCTCACAAATGGTCAACTCTACATCAGCATTGGCCTTTTCAGGACAAGTTGAGCCATTTTGTACCCATGAAATGCTGATTTTTATAAAGTTGCTGTAAATGTCAATATTAGATTGACATTAACAGCAGATATTGCTGGGAATTGACATTTCCCAGCAGATAATTTACAGAATCTACATCTTTCAAACCATACCTGGCCAAGTTTCATCTAACACACAAAATGATTATAAATATAATACTATATACCATTCAGGAATGTAAATTGTTTTTCGTGTGTTTGTTTATTATTACAGGACATCACACCTAAATTTGACTCCCTAAACATGCTCAAAAACTCACCAAATTTGGCATGCACATCAGGTCTGGTAAAAAATTTGATAAAATGTAAAAATTTACCCCTAAAGTGCCAAAATGTGCTCTCTAGTGCCACCTATGTAACTAAAATGGCTGCCACGGCCCGTAGGAATGTCGTAGAGAGATCAAACGAAAACTCAGTTATTTGTCTCATCAAGACCTACAAGTCATACACTCACCCCTGACCTAAATCCAACAGGAAGTCTGCAATTAGCCTTTCAAAATAAGACTTTGCCCCAATTTTGGCCCCCGAACAAACGCTATCTCCTCCAAGGGCGTGAATGGTATCGACTTCAAACGGTTTGGATTTTATAAGCCCTCAAAGTTGCAGTGCCACATCACACCTTGCAATGTAAAACAATGGGGAGGCAATCTATGGGCATGAACTTTGTGTCAAACAGAGGCTTCTGATGTCTAAACTATAAGTCTGACCACTTTCAAACCTGTATCAATGGATTCGCAACGAAATTTCCTACCAAAAAATATGATTTTTAATGTAAGATTTGGCTAAAGTCATGGGATTTATGAGGAGATTTCACAAGAAGTGTTCTCTAAAATCCTCCTCTCCAACTGCTCCTGGTGATGTCACTCCCTCAGTGCTGTGAAACATTCCGCAATACACACTCATTATAAAATCACAGGAGGAGCTTTAAAACTCACACTCTAATATCTCAAAAACAATAAAAGATAGAAAAAACATGTAAATTCAAGATTTGTAGGTCAAAGTCTTGTGACTCATTTAAAGTTCAAATGAAGTCTGTATCTAAAACTATGTGGAAGCAGTAAATGTTCAAAAAGATGTGGGTTCGCTCACACTCTCCATTCAAATATATGAGTATTTTTTTGTGTCCAGCTGCACTTACTTATTGTCTCTACACACCCGAAAGTACACATGTCAATCAAACTTTGACCAGGTCATGTGGGTTAAAAGTCTTTCCTTTTCTAAAAATAGACTTGATGAAAATTAGGAAAATATTTTGTTTTACATACAAACTCATCAAGAGTTTTCAATTTACTAATTGAAATTCAAGTGAATGGGCCCAAAACTTGCAGGATTTTGATGACACAGGTGTGAGCAAGACAGGCATGTCTCACACTGCAGAAAATTCTCATCCTGTCAATCGAACTTTCAAAATAAAATCACACCACACTTGTAAGAAATATCCCTCATTTTTAAAAAGCAAAACTATCTGACCCGACGGGCCAGAGTGTGAGGTCCCGACCAACGCTGCTTGCAGCTTTAATTATGATACTTTTTCTCATCAATCAGTAGAAATGTCACTCAATTTAATTTCAAATGGAGCTCCTTAGCAGGAATGATCCATGGATGACAGAGGAATATAAATTTGATGACAGATGAAGTATTATTGTCTATTCATAAACCCAGTGATGGATACTCTAAACATATCAGCGCTTGATATAGACACAGTGGATTATAAGAAAGGTTATGTTGTCTATTTTAGGTTACACACACACACACACTGACACTCACAGGCATAGCAGTACATGCCTAAAAGAATACACACACACACACACACACACACACCGCAGCATTGCATGAACTAAAGTTACCATGCTT
Source organism: Thunnus albacares (assembly GCF_914725855.1). Classification (NCBI taxonomy): domain Eukaryota; kingdom Metazoa; phylum Chordata; class Actinopteri; order Scombriformes; family Scombridae; genus Thunnus; species Thunnus albacares. The sequence continues at coordinate 919,721 of NC_058112.1, forward strand.
TTTTTAAAACTGAGACCAGAAGCCAGTGGTTCATTTCCATGAATCATCTAAATCCTGTGGCTGACACAGTATCGGCCCATCTGTTTCAATCTATTAATCCACTTGAACCTGTACCTTTAATCCCAAAGAACTATGAAACATATGTCTGAGCGTCTTAGCGGAGGTCTAACTAAAGTGAGTCACCCATTCAAAGACAGAAGTAGTGCCTTCCATGTCTTCCAATGGCAGACATTGGTATGCATATGTTGGAGGGCACTAAAGCAACCTGTCACCAGTATTTCCCCTCAGAAGTTGTTGCTTGGTGGTGTATGGTGATACTGTGAAAGACGTCAGATTGCCCAGGCTAGCAGTGAGTGCCCCGATCAGGTGGACTGGGAAAGACTTAAGGGGGCTTTGTGTGCTTGAAATGAATAAGTTCACACATCATGTTGCACTCTGTCATACATACAAAAAGTGGTAGGGGTAGTTGTGTGAAGACAGAACTAAACTTAGAGTCTAAGCAATGCTAGCAGCAGAGTATCATCAGAGTTCTTACAGATACATCATGAATGTCTGTACAAGATTTTGTGATAATTCATCTAGCAGATAATATTTCTGTTTGAAGCATACTGAAGCCATTAAAGGCACCCACTGGTGCTATGGTACACACTACAATGTTGTTTGTGAGGCTTTTACATGACATTTGTTGTGTTGAAGGAACGGTAATCAGCTTCTCCAGTTTTCAGTCATGTTCCTGGCAGTATTGGTGGCTCACACATGAGGTTTGTGCTACCTGCTGCAGCATAGGAACAAAACATTATTTCAAGCTGTCTGTCTGTAGCTTCCACATGTTGGCCATATAAACCCAGAGGATCCCAGTTTTGGGAAATCAATTTGGTCTGTCTCCTTGCTGTGTTAAAGGCAGTGATTAGGTTGCATGAACCCTTTCTCTTCTCTTCCATTCTATTTAAACATGACACCTACTGTAGGTCATGCAGGGCCATCAGAGGCATGCAGTTGCCCAGCATTTGTAGAATATGGGACTTGGGAATATGGGTCTTTCCAGGATGTCAAGTCTGGTGAGAAGGGCTATAGTGGAGGGTAAATGTGTGTAAACACGATTTACTCATCTGTAAAAATCTGTAATTAGGTTTATGCACATGATGTCTGATAACTGAAATCTGATAACTGAAATTTTGGTCCAAGTCTCAAGTCTCTGAGATGTGACTTGCAAATGAAAAACCAAGTCTTTCAGTCTATCAAGGCTTAGCATGCAGATTACAAAAGCACAATGGCCAAAATCAAATCAAATACTTATTTCTTAATTGAAGCAATGTAGAGTTTTCATCTCAACACATCCCTTCTTGGCCACATTAAAACAAGGATCAGTGCTATAAACTATAGATTAGGCAGCATATAGCTCTTAAAGCGGATTAACTTTAGAAGTATGAAGAAACAGTTGTTGACTGAACTTAATTTTGAGTTTCCAGCAGCTGTGATCATTTATCACTAAGATGTAGGAGCTTACAGAAACATTTTTTAGATATTTTATCACAAATTTGTCCTGCAGTAGGTGGCTGCACCCTTTGTCTTCTTGTCTAAAACAGGTTGGATGACATGAACAATCTGTTATTTATGGTAGCCTAATTAGTTTTTATTTTTTTATTTTTCAAAAATGAAAAGGACCCTTTTTAATGACTAAAAGTAGGAATTAGCAGACATAAGTGATTTGTGCATCAGAATATTTTCACAGATTAAGATAATATTCCAAATTCTGGAGAGGAGGGAAAACTATTGAGGTACTCATTTATGTGTATAGATAACTAATTATTTTTTTAATGAAAGGTTTCTTGCATCTTAATTTAGAATTTTCTCCACTTTATTCAGCACCTGCAACTGAAAGTGTACATTAGATTATAGGGATGTTGCACATATCCCCATTGTGTTGTTAATTATTCATGACAGTTTGGAAGCGTTCCAAAATGCACAGCTATACATTCGGTATAGCATTTTTCAATATTCATGGGTCACCAAGTCAAGTCTCTTCAGCTTTTTGCCTTCAAGTCTCAACTCAAGTCGAGTCTTTAGGTTTTAAGTCTCAAGTAAGTTGAGTCTCACAGCCAGGGAGTCCAAGTCATGTCACAAGTCCTCATTTTTGTGACTAAAGTCTGACTCGAGTCCAAGTCTCAAGTCTCCAGCCCTGATAACTGCTCCATAAAAGAGGCATAGTTTGCAGACAGTTATGAGACAAACAATGGTAAAAAGATGTCTTTTCTGTGTAAACTGGAACTAGTGGCTGAGCTAACTAGCCTGCTAACAGTTATCAGCTAACTAGCTATAGTGACTGACAAACACCAACATGTTCCCAACTGGCTGGTATGTAAGTGGTTAGCTACAGTAGTTTGCCTGGTGAATAGCTGTCAGCAAGCCTCTAAAAGCACATGTTTCGAAAAGACGTGCAGATTAATTTGCTCTGCTACTTTTTGGTGTGATTCAGTACATGTACAGTATGTGTGTGAGTGTTTATGGGGTTTGTGATCTTGAATGTGAGTGCACACATTGGGCCTGATGAACATGAGAGTAAAAGGAGGAACTTCACACTACGGACCTTGAAGTCCTGCACTCACAAAACAGCAATCGGAAACATAACAAATTCAGCAATGTCAATAGTGGTATTAGAAGATTTGAAAAAATGTTAAAATATTACTGCAGCTGTCAACACTGTGTGTATGGTTTGACATGGATGCCAAAAAATGTCTTGCTAAGGCAAGTGGTCACTGACTAAAATGGGAGGTAGTCCAATGGCAGGGATATGACTGTCACTCAGAATACATTCCATCATATAGATTTAGGGATTATAATTTTCACATTAAATAAGTGTTCTCCCAACTTTGGAGAAAGGTAGACTATGTGTACATGACTCATACAATAGGTGAGAAAAAATTCTAAAGATCAGTAAATTGGAGCATTCAAGTTCTCTTAAATCACCCATACGTGCCACTTAAGGACAAATCTGGTCCATTGTCTGTCTGTGCTTGTGCTGTCGTAGATAGCCATGCTGTTTACCAGAGTATCACTGATAGTTTGCTGGTGTGTGTATTAGAGATGGGCAGTATGCCTGAAGAGCAGCTTGGGTTTCAGGCCTTTTGGAAAATGCTATTTCAGCCATGTATGGCATGACGAGTGCAGAGACATGTCAATGCAAGCTCACATTACACACTCAGCAATGATGGATAGCTGTGCATGTCAGAAGAGCTGCTCTCCAGCCAGCATGGAGCAGGAGTCACTTTCAGCCTGGGAATTAAGCAATTTAAATATATTTAACTAGTGCTTTCAGGGGTTTATGAAGGTGGACAAATGACTGGGAAGTTAAGATGCAGAACAAGGCAAAAGTCTCTAGAGGGTGCCAAAATGGCTATGGTCAGACCCGAATATTGTTAGCGATCCACAAACCACTAAACATCAAAACCTGTTTGAGACATTTCCAAACCAACATATTGAAACTATTTAGGAAATTAGCTAAAACTGACCAAAAAGACCTCCAGGATTTCAGTATATATCAGTATTATGTGTTAAAACTAATTAACACCAGTTTTAAGATCAGATAGTTTCTGTCTGAACAAAACAGCGCATTGTAAGGCTTGTCATCTTATTTTGTTATTTGTTAGATCTTAGCGTCCCCATATCTTCATAGCTGCTGTGATTTGTCTAGAATTCTTACTTGACAGTTCAGTGTTTGGAGTTTCCAAAGTTCAAAAGCATGCAAGAGAGGTAGTTAGTGAAATGCTGGGTACTAATATCTGTTAACTAGTTTGTGCATTACAAATAATTTCTGTTCGTGTAGGCATGTCACTACAGGGCGCAGTTGTATCACATTATGAACACCCTTGACCCTGCCGTCTTTCTTCAATTTCTCTGTCCACAAACTCAAACAATGGACACAAACAGAAGAAAGCTACTTACCATCACTATTTTACACTGCCGACTGTGAGCCAGACACCATCATTGAGTACACAAGATAAACCAAGCGAGAACACAGCTTGAACAAAATCATTGCTTGGTTCATGAACTCCACCTGGATAGCCCTCAGTTTCAGCAGTATTTCAAGCTGACTGTGAAGCAACTCGACCTGTTGCTGCAGAGGGTAGGCCCACACATTGCCATGGAGGAGAAGAACTTCCGAAAGCCAATCTCCTCAGCTGAACCACTGACTATTTGTCTTCAGTAAGTTTGTTTTATATTAGTTTAAAATATCTGCACAATTCCTTAATTTCTGTAATGTGTATTTTGTGTGACTTTACCCAAAGAGGTTGACTGAAGGGCAATTGCAAAGGAATTCAAGGAGCTGTGGAACATCTCTAATTGGACCCCATGTACACATTTGTGGAATAAAACCTGAGTGTCACTACAAACAATCAAACCACGGACATAACATGACAGCCTGTACTGACGAGACTCAACAAACCTTTTGTAATTAAAGCCATGAGCCGCTCACAGGAGGTGGGCTTCCAGGGGAAACTGATATGCTTTGTTTTAGCAGTACAGGGACCAAAGTGTCACGGAAAGACTAAATGGAGAGGCTAAATGACTCAGCAAATCCAATAGCTAATAGGAAAAGGAAAAGCAGTGAATATGGAAATGCAATTGGAAAGGGAACTTAAATGCACAATTAAAAGCTGTTTGGTTATTAATTTCTCTTTTTAAACTGAATTTTCATTTTTTATTTAGGAATTCATTAATGTATTTTTAAATTATGTACTTATTGACTATTTTAAAATTGTTTTTGTAAATCCCTTTTTAGTTTGAACAATTTGTTGATCAATAATTATTTTTATTAGGGACCGAGCCCAAAAGGCAGAGGACTACTGTAAAACAGTAGTCCTTGCCTAAGGGTGAGGACCCTATTGTTTTTCGTGTGTTTGTTTGTTTGTTTCTTTATTATTACGCCACTTAAACCCTCAATTTTACCCCCTAAACATGCTCAAGAACTTGGCACGCACATCAGGTCTGGTGAATAATTTGATGTGTTGAAGTGCCAAAATGTGCTCTCTAGCACCACCTATGTAACTTAAATGGCCGCCATGGTCCATAGGAATGTTGTAGAAAGATCAAACCAAACCTCAATTAAACCCTAACCCTAAATCCAACAGAAAGTCTGCAATTAGCCTTTCAAAATAAGACTTTGCCCCAATTTTGGCCCCTGAACAAACTCTGTCTCCTCCGTGGGTGTTAATGGTATCGGCTTCAAACTTAAATAGATGACAAATGACACTATGCTGAAAAAAATTGTTAAAAACTTTGTAATAACTCGAACGGTTTGGATTTTATAAGCCCTCAAAGTTGCAGTGCCACATCACCCTTACAATGTAAAACAATGAGGAGGCAATCTATGGGGATGAACTTTGTGTCAAACAGAGGCTTCTGACGTCTAAACTATAAGTCTGACCACTTTCAAACCTGTATCAATGGATTCGCCACAAAATTTCCTACCAAAAAATATGATTTTTAATATAAGATTTGGCCAAAGTAAGGGGATTTATGAGGAGATTTCACAAAAAGCGTACTCTATAATCCTCCTCTTGAACTGCTCCTGGTGATGTCACTCCCTCAGTGCTGTGAAACATTCCGCAATACACACTCATTATAAAATCACAGGAGGAGCAAGAAAAGACTTTAAAACTCACACTCTAATATCTCAAAAACAGTAAAAGATAGAAAAAACATGTAAATTTAAGATTTGTAGGTCAGTCTCATGACTCATTTAAAGTTCAAATGAAGTCTGTATCTAAAACTATGTAGAAGCAGTAAATGTTCAAAAAGATGTGGGTTCGCTCACACTCTCCATTCAAATATATGAGTATTTTTCTATGTCCAGCTGCAGTTACTTATTGTCTTTACTTAAAGTACACATGTCAATCAAACTTTCAAAATAAAAGCACACCACACTTGTAAGAAATATCCCTGATTTTTAAAAAGCAAAATGATCTGATCCCGACGGGCCAGAGTGTGAGGTCCTGCCCAACGCTGCTTGCAGCTTTAATGTGTAAATTCATTTTATAATTCCACTTTTTATTGCCCACTGAAATATCACATAAATAAATGTACTAAATCATTTTGTAATTTAGTCTATTTATTTATTAATTGCTTTGTAAACTAATTTATTAATTCCTGTTTTTAACGGTACAATTTGTTTTTAATTAAAGAAATGCTTTATTACTATTTCTGTGACCCTTGTGGCCCCTCAATAGTTAGCAGGACATTAGCCCAAAACTTGTGACAAATTGGAGCTTGAACAGGCCTCCTGAGAAACCCTTTCTGACCAATAACTGAATTATGGCCTGAACTAAAAGTATAAATGACCTCTGGTGTATTGTATAACTTTGATAGTTATGTGATTATCTACTAAGGAGATATTAAACTTTGATTTTATTACCTTTACTACTGATTCTACTGCCCTCAAGTGACGAGAGTTAAATTCCCGTATGTTAGAGTCAATGAATGTTTGGTAACTATGCAATTGTATTTTAAAATCACCTAAGTATTTAGCTTTTGATCCGTTAACCTTATAGACAATCATATTTTCGCAGTTAAAGTAGTTATATTGAAAGAGTGAATTTTCTGAAGCGATAGGAATGTAAAGATATAATATTTGAAGAATTTCAGTTTGTGTTTTTCTTTTATTATTAAACAATAGTCATATCATATGTTTTTATATTATGACGAGTTGTGTTGAATTTATATTTGAATGTGTTTCTGAAAGCAATATAATCACATAAGTGTTGCTTAACTTTATTTGATGTGCTATAGTATTAAACTTTTATTTCAGTGTAGATGGTTTGAGGAAGTTGCATCAATTAAGGTTGGATGCCTAGACATCAATAAGTGTTAATGTGAAGGTTAATATTTGATATGGTAATAGATGAATTGACTAATGAAATTAATGTATACTGCTTAACTGTTTTCTTCAATGGTTTCACAATATATGATACAAGGTGACATGAAATGTTCAGACCTACTGACTTTAAAGTCTGAATTTTGTGTTTAAAACTCAAAACTTAATTCCCCAGTGTAAGAAGTTATTTGCCATCTCAAGTCGATGTCAAACTACACCTTAAAAGTCCCTGAAACAAAGAAATTGAATATTCATCAGTAGTTTGGCGTGAAAATGTGTAAAACACACCCAAAACTCCACCTGTCTTGTTCAAAATTACAAAAGCCTCAGAGGAATTTTTCTTTAAGCTGGTCATCAGAATTTGAGAGAAATTCTTTTATTTGTTTTTCGACCAAGTATATGCATATTTAATCTTTTACTGAAACATGTTTAGTTTGTTTTTGTTTTTATTTTTAACATTAAGTCTTGTGTTTCCACATACAGTATCTTATTCAAGTAAACGCTACTGAAGATTTAAATGTAGTCAAATTAAAAACTTTATTTGACATTAAACTCAGGTTACTACAAGCCAACCAAAGCCTGAATCCTCAGCTTAAACACCCAAAGAAGAAAATGATGCTTTCACTGGATCTCCATCTGCTTGCTAAGAGCAGTACAGCAAATAGGAGTTAAACCAACCCAAAGACTCTTTCAGAACAACCTGAAACAACTCGACTCCTTTCCATCGGTGTTCAACACCTCTGCACCCACGAAGACGTGCCCACCGTCACTGCTCTTTAAGTGCCAAACAAAGCTGGTGACTATACACCAGCTTTACAGTGTCCTAGAATGAGTATGTGTTGTATGAAAAAGCAATAAACTGGTGTGCTTTTAGATGTATAGTGTTAATACTGTGTTCCCCTGTTTTGCCACAGTATATGAAGTGGATAATGCATCATAGTTGTAATGATAAAAAGTATGTTGAACCTATGACATTATGATATGTGAAAATTCTATAAATAAAGCTGTTAATATTTCCCTTCACCACAACCAGATGCAGGATTGAAATGCTCCTTATATAATGCCATACCAATAATATCACCCAGCATAATAACACTATATTAACCATAGCGGGAGTACATAGAGATTGTGTTGTACTTGAGTCAAGGTTATGAGTACCTACTGTCCAAAGGATAAGGATAAACTGAAGAGAAATGTGACTTGAGTGTAAAGTCAAAATATTTATTGCACTCTGAAATATTGCCATACAAAATACAATTAAAAAATCATCACCTTGTGCAAAAAATATGCGAATTGAACATTTAAAATATGCACCAATTATCTGACCATAATCAAACACTATCCCCAAAATCAACCTCATAAAGCAACTGTTCTATACAGCTTCTCCCTTGTCATCTCCTGGCAAGAGAAAGTTGCCTCAATCTTGCTGCCAGGCTCAGCCTGAAGTGCTCCTCCTCATCCTGGCGGTTTCCTAAAGTGTAAATCACATGAACCTAAAAATCAGAGAGCTCTTTCCATGCTCTTTTGGGGCAAGAAGGTCAGATCCTTCCATGCAGCAGGGTGCCGGGGCTCTGCAGGGGCCCTGGTGTGCCTGGTGTGGTGGGGCAGGGACTCTTCAAAGGCGTCAAGAGATCTGGTGTGGATTGGTACAGGCTCTCCAGGGGCATCAGTGGACCTGTGTGGGTATGCTGGGACTCTAATGGGGCGATGAGAGGTCTGATGTGGCTGGGCTGCAAGTGGACACATCAGCCATCGCTCTGTGTGGGGCATAGCTCATCTGGAGAGTAAATGTCTACATCTCCATATTAGAACATGTAACATTAGAACAAAGCAGTGGAATGAATTTCCACATCCTTTTGTGCTCTGCAGCAGAGCTGCACGGTCTCTCTCTTTCATTGCTGTGTTCCTTACTGTTTCGGTCTCTCAGACTACTCTACTTTTTTGTGTCTTCCTCTACATGTATAAAAAACAGAAACATGACAGATTAGTTTGAATTTACATTCCAAATCACATAGTCAGAGTGAAACAATAGTATATATTTACCTTTCCTTTTTTTTCTTTTGAAAAAAAAAAAAAACTTCTCACAGCAGCAATGAACTTCTCTTCCATATTCCCAGTAGCTTGGTTAACAGCAGAATGCATCAATGCTACATGGGAAACAACACACTTCTTCCCATGGGCATTTTTGGTCTGGTCGCCCGCTTATGTGATTGGCAAACGCAGTACCTTGTTGGATGATGTTGCGTTGCATTGTAGCAAAAAATTGAGCCAGATACAACTTTTTACCAGACAAATGTTTTGTTGTTTTGCTGCAGCCTTCGAATTTTCACACAGAAGTAACGTTGATCTGAACATGATTTTAAGCTGTCAGTGCTCTGCTCACACTTGTGCTGCATGCCTGCTGCCACACCACTCACTCAAGCTATCCTTTTGCTTGCTGCTACCGCTGCTGACATTTATATAGCATTTTAAAAGTAAATTCAATGCCATATCAGCCTGATCGTGTCACTTTAGGGGAGTTGAGGAAGGAACCATGTTCCCCTCTGCTGCTGCCTCTGGCGTTATGCAGGGCTCTGAGATTCGGATCTGAGGGTTGTTCGTCATTTCTGCTGTGGGAAACAATGTCCACTTCAGGGGTTGAGGCCAGAGCTTCTGTGCTGCAGTGCTTCTGGACCAACTTTAAAATATTTGTTCCTTGCCAATTGGTTTTTGATGCTTGTGCTTACATGCTTGTATATCCAAATTTAGCCTGGATTTTTTAACCCTGGTCAGGCAGTGCCTGTGCAGGAAAATCCGCTACTTTTGGGGACCAGGGATCCTCAGTGAGAGTGTGTTGCTCTCACTGGGCTTAATACTTAAGTATGTAAAAAAAAATGTTTTGGACACAATATTTATTAGTTTTCACTTTTACAAGTAGAAGATGGACACATTATGAAATCCACAGGGAAAAACAAGTACAAAAGACTAAACAATAAAAACAAACCAAAAATACAGAGCATCAGCTCAGATTCATACACACGACACCAGAGGTTACAATGATAACATGCAATAAGAACAATCAAGTAAGTCCCTGCAGCACGATGGCAGAGACACCTTGCTCTACATAGTTCAGGTAGGGTTACCACATTTTATATAATGTTTCCTGCTGCTTCCTTCTTCTGCCAGGTATGATGGTGCCTGTGTTTGGCTTTGCCGCTGCCTGACTATCCTGGTGTGTCCTACCTCTTCTGAGTTATGCTCTGTTCATTCTGCTGTTTGTCAATGATGGACTAGCTGCTTGGGTGTATGATTGTATGATTGCCGGACTCCCCTGTTTATCAGAGCATCTATGGTGGATCATGATGCTTCCACTCCATGGATTAATTTCCTGCAATCCTTGTTGCCCCTGTTCGTGCCTTTGGCTGGCATTCCCCATAGTGTTTTGCAGCCCCAAAGGTCTCACAAATACAGGAGGATGGGAGGGAGAAGGGCTGGGGCCGGGGCCGCTGTTCATTTCTGGTGAGCCATGGCTGGGAATGTCAGACTCTCCTTTTTCAAACCTGTCTTCCCCGACTCTCCCGGTGATGTGATTGCTCAATTCCCTGGTGAGTGGTAGTAGAGAGTCCCGGTCATCTGTGTCATCTACACACTCTGCCCTGGGTTGCGCCCCGGGATTCCCCTGTTGACAACCAGGTGTCTACACTTCTCAGAATGGTGCTTCTGAATGCTCGCTCCATAGCAAACAAGTCGTTTGTGCTAAATGATGTTGTCTTGTCTAAAAAATTGGACTTTCTGTTCCTGACTGAAACTTGGCAGAGGAATATGGAACTTGGCCCTCTCATTGAGCTCTGCCCGAAAGATTATGCTTTTAACAGTTCGCCTAGACTTTCTGGTTGCTTCATATGTTGCTTGGTGAGCACTGGGTCATTATTAATATAACAGAGTCTTTTAATCTCACTCAACATGTGTCTAGCCCTAGTTTGAATATTGATTCCTTATTTTCCAAGGATCTTTTTATTACTGATCTCAACTGTATTTTATTTGATTTGTTGTTTAATCCACATTCTTTACCTTGCCGCCGTATCATTAGCTCTTGCATCCTTAACCACCTTTCTGCTGCAAGATTTCTGCCATTTTCCATTTTAACTCTGATATGCACAGTGATGTTGATCACTTGATGAAATCCTTTAATGAACACTGCCTTTCAGCATTGGATAAAGTGGCCCCTATTAAAACTAGCTTGGCTCCTTTGATCAAGTCTTCCCCTTGGATAAATTACAATATTTGCTCTCTAAAGAGAAACTGTAGGAGAGTGGAATGCCTATGGAAATCCACCCGACTACATGTCCAGTATCTTTATTTAAAATAACTTTTAATGTCTTTCGATAATGTGGTAAAGGATGCCAGAGCTACCTACTTCTCTAATCTTATATCTAACAATCCTAAAGTTTTATTTTACACTCTAAGTAATATTGTTACTCCTGCATCACCTGCTGTTCCGATTTTTTCAACTGAGGAAAGTAACAAATGTCCTTCTTTCTTTGTGGGCTAGATTAAAGTCCCCTTACCTCCTCCCCTATCTTGTGCTCTTCTCAGCCTACAATCCTGGAGAGGTTTTCTCCAATAACACTCCAAGATCTTACTAACTTTGTTAACCATATGAAAACCTCCTGTAGCCCCCTTGACATCTCACCAACATCTCTGTTTAAAAATGTCATTGGCTCTATTGGTCCTGCTGTGCTCTCCATAATCAACAACTCTGTGTCCCTGCTCAGTTCAAACAAGCTGTCAACCACGTCTCAAAAATTAAATCTTGATCCATCTCTACCCCTAAATTACAGGCCCATCTCCAAGTTGCCTTTTGTAGCCAAAATTTATAATAAACAGCTCACAACTGCAACAGATGAGCATAATATCTGTGATAAGTTTCAGTCTGACTTCCGCCAGTTGCACTCAGCAGAAACAGCTCTTCTCAGAGTCTCAAATGATGTCTTGATGCATGGTGACGCAAGAGAATGTTTGTTGTTGGATCTCACTGCAGCTTTTGATACTGTGGACCATCGTCAACCGTTGGTTGATAGACTTGAGCGGTGGGTAGGTATCTCTGGGTCAGCCCTGCAGTGGTTTTCCTCCTACCTCTCTGATAGGAGTTTCACAGTTTCTGTTGGCAGCTTTGCTTCCTCATCTGAAACTCTGTACTGTGGTGTCCCCCAAGGTTCAGTCCATGGTCCTCTGATCAGGGTTTGCTGGTTGTTCCTAGAACAAGGCTTAAAACTAAAGGAGACTGTGCTTTTGAGGTTGTGGCTCCTAAACTTTGGAACTCTCTCTCATTGGATTTAAGATATGCGGACACTGTTGAAACCTTTAAAAAGCAGCTCAAGATCCATTTGTACAGACTTGCCTTTGTATAATTTTTTAAGGGTTTTTTTGTGTTTTATGTCTGTATGCGTGTTTATGCTTTATTTCCTCTGTGAAGCACTTTACGATGTCTCTGATCTTGAAAGGTGCTCTATCAATAAACTTACTTACTTACTTTTTGAATGTAATATGCATGTAATGTACTCTAATAGCACTAAATCAAACAGCACTCTCTGCCAGCCTTTAACAGTTTTTTTTTCATTAATCCACTGCAATAAAATGTTGTTCCTTAAAGCATAAGTAAGAATAGAGTACAGTCTTTTATTGTTTTTGATGACACATATCTGCTTGGGAGGCCCAGGATGAGGGACACTGAGTTCATCTCCAGTTCCAAACCCATTATTTTTTCTGTTTCAGATAGCATATTAGACCAGTACCTTTGCAGCGTATGGCATGACCAAAGACAATGAGTTACAGTACCAATTTCTGTTTTGCACTTAAGGCAAATGGCTAAAAGAATGGGGTTGAAAATATGTCCATGGCAGGGGGATATGTACAGTCTGTGTATAATCTTAAACTGTATTGCTTTGGTATGATTGCAGACTGAAATTGATTTTGCATGTGTCCAGATATATAGCTACTCTTCATCATCGATTGTGACAGACAACTCCTTCTTCCATATGCCCTTAAACCCCTGTAAAGTAAAAGGGGGTGCAAAACACATAGCCTCATGGACAGACATCTTTCCAGCTGTTAGAAATAATAGTTTCTCAACAAGAGATCTTTCCAGGTTGTCAGTTAATGTTGTGCTGTGCAATATACAGTATAATGCCTTATCTGCAAATAATGAAAAAGTCCTGTCTGGGGATACTATATTTCTCAATCATTTGTTCAAATGGCATTGCTGTATTATCAGAAAATAGTTCCTTCAGTCTCCTATTGCTATTCCCATTGTCTAAAACCACCATCAAACAACCAGGCGGGAATCAGGACTGTTCACACTAGGGGTGGAAACAAATTTTGACTCTCCATTGAGTTGGCACACTAATCTCCAGGCCTTAAGTGTATTAAATGTAACAGGGTTGTCACAGCTCGCCCTAATAGTTGTAAGTTACTTAAAAACAAGAAAGTTCCTCAGTGGATATTTCAAAAGGGGAGCTTCAACACCTGGCCAGATAGTCTTTAGATTATTTACGACCCAGTCATAAATATACCTCATATGAGTACATAGCTGACATGTTCTGATATTTGGTAAGTCCAGACCCCCCACAGAACCTGGTAGTTGCAATGCAGCCATCTTAAGCCTTAGTCTGCATTTACTCCATATAAAAGGAACTTAGCTAGCCCCCCAAGGCTGTGTCCTCAGCCCACTCATCTACTCCCTTTTCACCTACTACTGCACTCCTTCCCAAAGCTCCAACGCCATAATCAAATTTACAGATGACACAACCATAGTGGGTTTGATTACAAATAACGAGGAAACCGCCAACAGGGAGGAGGTCCAGATACTGTCTACATGGTGTAACAACAACAACTTGACACCAAAAAGACAAAGGAAGTCATCATAGACTTCAGGAAAAACAAGAAAATGCACCACACTGGACTACGCATCAACGGGGAGGAGGTGGAACGGGTTGCCAGCTTTAAATATCTTGGACTCCATATATCAGAGGACAGTGTGAACACTACACACCTGGTCAAAGGCCCAGTAGCGCCTCTTCTTCCTGAGAACTCTAAGGTGCAACAAACTCCCCCAGAAACCCCTGATAAACTTCTACCGCTGCACAATAGAGAGTATCCTGACATACCCCCCCCCCACACACACACTCCCCACTGCCACCACTGCTACCTCAAGTGATAACTGTGCAATATTTCTCCTATACTTGTAGTAAGATATTTTGCTATGTATATATTTCATATAATGCTGTATAATACCACTGCCCCCACCACTACCTCATGTGCGATAACTGTTCAATATTTCTCCTACAGTTGCAGTAAGATATTTATTATATTACGATGTATATATCTTGTATAATACTTTTTCAGATTAACTACTTTATTTTATTTTATCTTATTTTCTATGTATTCAGTTTTATCCAAGCTGCTACAGATTACTGCCAAGCTGTATTAATACAATGACAATAAAGTATCTATCTATCTATTTAGGTCTTTCATTACCCTAAAAATAAAACAGTAATCATTAGGATAGGATACAGTAATTGAGGTAATATATTCATCTTAACCAGGGATATGCACCCCAGTCAAGAGACAGGCAAAGCCAAATCTTGCCTCACCTTCTCAAACAGGGGAACAAAGTTTGCTTTGTACATTTGCTTAAATTTAGGAGTTATAAATATACCTAGATACACAAAACCTGCCAGAGACCACAAAGGGAAAGGAAGGCAAAGCAGCAGGTATCAAATTAGGGCTGCCACATGGCATGGCTTCAGACTTGGTCAATTTAATTTTGTACCCAGAAAAGTTGCTTAATAAATCAAAAACATTAAGTAGAGCTGGCATTGATTCAAGATTCATTGATTCATTCATAATTATCATTTTACAACACAAGGTTGTATAATAAAATGTAGTTTGTAGTCCCTTTATGCTACTCACAAAAACAGAAATTATATAAATGGATTAATAAATAATAAGGAAAGAAGCTGCTCTGTAGTCTGGTGGTACGACAACAGATACTTCTTTATCTCTTGCCAGACAGCAGCAGGGTGAACAGGCTGTGGCTAAGGTAGGCATTGTTTGTATTCTTTGGGCTCTGTGCAGGCACTTCACCTCACTGATATCACTGATGTTCTGGACGCTTTTAATCACTTGCTGCACAGCCTTCCTGTCTTGGGCCATGCAGATCTCATGCCAATTTGTGATGTTTCCAGTCAGGATTTTTTTCTATTACTCCTGTAAAAAAGTTAACAAGAACTTGGAACAGGAATCTTGCCTTCTTAAGTTTCGTTCGGTTTTGTTTCTGAGCTTTTTTTTTACTAGGGTGGAGATACGTGATGTCCATGACAGGTTCTCTGTGATGTTCATTCCAAGGAACTTGAAACCGTTCATCTGCTCTACCTCAGTTCCACCGATGTACACAGGCATGTGTATCTTTGCCTCCTTTTTTCTAAAAAAACAATCAGGTCCTTGGTTTTGTTGACATTGAGCAGTAGGTTGTTCTCTGTGCACCACTCTGCAAGACTGCTGATTTCCTCCCAATATGAACTCTCATCGTAGTTTGAAAACCGGCTGATGGTGGTGTCATCCACAAACTTCACAACAGAGTCCGGGGCTGCAGTCATGGGTGTAGAGTGTGAATAGGAGGGGGCTGAGCACACAACGCTGGGGGGCTCTGGTGACGAGCACTAGAGTGGAGGAGGTCTGACCACCAATCCAAACTATACTGTGTGGTACTCAAGCCCAGAGTGCTAAATTTTCCAATCAGTTTCATGTCTCTGGATTGGAAATAAATATCAAAACATCATCTGCATATAGACTTATCTTATGATGCTGACTATCAACTTGCAAACAATGTATAGAGTGCATCACCCTTATGGCCTCTGCCAGTGGTTCAATGGCAATAGCAAATAAGAGGGGTGACAATGGGCAGCCTTTCCTTGTTCCTCTGTATGCTGGGAAACTGTCTGATCAAGGCCCATTGGTCAAAATAGCTGCCTGGGAATCGTCATACAGGACCTTGACCCATATCATGAAATTGTCACCAAAACCAAGTTTGTTTAAAGAATGAAATAAATCGACACATTCTGCCTGGTCAAAGGCTTTCTCAGCATCTAAAGAAAGCACTAGACCATCAACCTCTCTTTGCTGGAAAGCCTGAATAACAGAGAAGGCGCCTGACATTGTTAAAGGAATTTTGCCTTTTTATGAAACCTGTTTGATCTTCTTTTATAATGATAAAACTGAATGTAAAAAGAGCCCAGGTAAAAAAAAAGTAATCAGTTCTAGTGTGACACATATGAGGTGCTGAAAAAAAGCGTATTCTTTGTCTAGGGGATGAATTGTCCTCCATACATGATCCCAAATCTTAACATACACAGTTGATTGACTTAGCTTGCGAAAAAAGAGGCACAGCTTTGTGGGGGAGTCTGTCAATCAGGGGGTTCAGTATACAATTAAAATCTCCACCCACAATGGCAATGTCTGAGTGGATCTCTGAGAAAGCTGAGAACACCTTAGTTACGAAATCTGAGGGATGGGCAGGAGGATAATAAACATTCAGCATGGAGATAATTGTATGTTGTAAGACACCTTTGACAATAACGTATTGGCCATTTTTGTCTTTGACACATTCTATCATCTAAAAAGGAAGATTCCTTCTGTCAAGAATCTCTCCGCAAGTCAGTAAAAAATTAATGAGGCTGCATTCTGCTCTTCCCTGGCACTCAAACAGAATCAACAAGAACTCCAGCTTGCTCACGGTGGCCTCACTGCATGGATAAAATCAGAACATAAACAGGAGTACTCATACAACATATGTATTAATTAAATCAGCTCGTCCAATCAAATCTTCAACATGATCCATGTTCCTGTTCCACCAAACGCACAAGCGAAGCTTCTTCTTTTGGACAGTTGAATCTTCCCTGCGTTCCATCCACTGTCACCTTTAAAGTTGTCAGGTACAGTAGCGCGTCCATTTTCATTTTCCTTAGTCATGCCTTTATGTTATCAAAAGCCTTGCGCCTCTGGACCACCTCAGCCAAATAGTCATTGAAGGAAGAGATCCTGGGCCCCTTGAGTGTGTGATCATCCTGGTAAGATTGGCGAGATCTGAACTGACGAGCTGCCTCCATTACTCACTGCTTGTCTGTGAAATTATGGATCTTCATTACCAACAATCAAAGCTCAGATATTTTTTGAAAGCTTTGCAGCTTTCAAAAAATATCTGTCCAGGCTCACGTTAAAGCACCTCGCATTCAAAGTTCTGCACTTTTACTGTACAGACATGGAAAATATAAACATAAACTGATAAAGTTGAGCTCACTCAACAGCAGTGTTTACTCTACAACGCCATCTTTTCCCCCAAGTGTGTAAATATTAAGTATTTGTGTGAACATGAGTGACTCTGCTAGGATACCAGGCTTTAATACCTACATTCTGCAGGCTGCCTTGCTATCTGTAATTGAATCTTTATTTTCCTCCCTCTCTAATATCAGCCAAGATCAATTTCAAACATTCAAGCAGCAAGCTTCTTATTTTAGCCACTTATCCAAATAGGAAAAGGCCCTGCAGCCTGCTAACTTCTTATTTATCTGGGGACACACAGAAGCATGCATTCTAAGAGCTGAGAGTTTGGGATGGAATTTAAGGGAATCGGAGTGGTATGGGAAGTGGTTTAAGGAAATCAGACAGGTATGAAGGAGCATGCCCATTTGGGATTTTATAGGTCATCAGAAGCACCTTAAAGTCTAGTCTAACATGGATAGGGAGCCAATGAAGAGAGGCTATAATTGGTGTAATATGGTCAAATTCCATTTAGCTTATCAATGAAAATGTATTCCATGACTATGTATAATTTGGCCAAAAGGTGAAATATAACAAGAGAAAAGCAAAGGGCCAAGACCACAGCCCTGAAATACTCCATGTTTAACATCAGAAAATGTAGATGTAGTATTATTATAGCAGACACACTGTGTTCTTTCAGATAAGTAAGACTTAAGCCAAGAAAGAGTCACATTTCAGTCAGTGTAAGAGTATACACTGATCAGTGGTGTCAAAGGCTGCACTGAGATCCAGTAATAGAGGGACAGAGGTCGAATCTGAATCCATAGTGAGTAGAAGATCATTTACCACTCTGGTTAGAGCAGTTTCAGTGGAGTGACAGGACCTGAAAGCTAATTGAAAAGGTTCATATAGATAATTGTTTGATATATTGGTCAAAAGTTGTTGAAACACAACTCTTGACTTATTAAAAAGTGAAAAAACATGGAACACTTTATTAATTACTTACAGTACTAACATTTATGATGACTTATTAGAAAGTGATACATTTATGACTATTAATGATTTACTAATCAGAAAGAGGTACCAAAAATTCAATAATTTAATAACTTTCTGGTCTTGATGGGGGTGCATATTTTGGAGGTCTGAGATGCAGATGAGGATGCCTCTCCCTCTAGAGAGAAAGGAGTAGCACCTCAGACAGAGTGACAGTGACTTTATCACACATCCTAATTAAAAAACTACAGTATAGGTTGAAAATTCAGGCCGGCAAAAATAACCTATAGTTACTCTCACAAAACCTGCTGCTGACACCACTGTGTGTCGAAACCCTGCAGTGAGGAGGCAGAGGTTATTCAAAACCTTCCAAACTGTCAATCATGAAAGTCTTATGGGACCTGAAGCTGAAATTGAGGGGGCTATTCGGTTGACATTTTAACATCAGAAGCATTACTGCAAAGAGCAATCAACTTACTCATCTTGTGTCTGACTCAAATCTGGACTTTCTCTGTCTGATTGAAACATGGTTGAAACAAACAACTCCTGTAAGTGTGTTCACGGTGCCCGGACACCAATGTTTCAGAAGAGACAGACCTTCTTCCAGAAGAGGAAGAGGGGTGCTTTTTTATGTGAGAGACAACATCAAATGTGAACGTGTGGTTTATAATGGGGGTAACACGTCAGAATATGTTGGGAATAAAAATAATCTTATCCCAGCAAATGTCTTTTAACATCATAGGTATCTATAGGCCCCCTTCTGCAGATGACACTTTCTATGATCAACTCACAGAAGTCTTGAAAGAGTGCAAACTCAACAAAGAATTATTACTTATGGGTGATTTTAATGTGGTCTGGGAGGATAAAACTAAGAGGAAAAAACTAAAAATGATCACAGAGAAATTCCAACCAGAACAACTAGTAAAAGGCCAAACTAGGATTGCAAAATGCTCCAATACACAAATTGATCTGATATTTACTAACAAACCAGAAAGAATAATTAAAAGTTATAATTTAATCACTGGCTTATCAGATCATAACCTAACCCTATGTGTGAGAAAATTGACTAAAAGTAGATTTAAGACCACAGCAACTAAGACAATGATCCTTCAATGCATACCCAGAGCTAAGCAAGAAGAATTTACTGATGAAATTAACAGCTTGAATTGGGGTGATGTACTGCCCTCTGATGATCTGGACTATGGCTGTGATACTTTTACTCACAGAATCAACTCTGTGAGGAAAAGATTTAATGTGAGGATACAGATAAAATCTAAAAATAAAAACAATTTACCGTGGTTTAATGAAAATTTGTGGAAACTAATTAAATCTATAGATGCTGCACTAAGGAAGGCAATTAAAACTAGAAGGGACACTGACATGACAGCAGTCATGTTTTCTGCTCCAGACACTTGGAAAAATTGTAAAAAATCAAGGCTATAGTAAATAACTCCTAACTCTTGTCTCCATTGTTAGCTAGATTTTCTCTGCTGTTAGCTTATTTCAGCCTTCATAACATATTACCTTGATTTCTGTATTGTTTTGTGTTCTTGATGTTGTATTGTCGTATCTGAAACTTTTTATGCCGCCATCTTGGCCAGAGCAGGTTAACTTCAGAAGATTGGATCACAATCTGTCAACACTGGCCACTGACCAATCAGATCACTGGAAAAAAAGAGTCATCATTCCTACAGGATCCCGACATGGACAAAAGTCCTGAGTTTACAATAAAGTGAGCTAGTTGATAACCAGCTTCGTAGTTCTGGTTATCTGGAGGGCCAACGTCAAGCCAATATATCCCATGTATGTTGAACTTCCTTTGTAGTACAGGCCTCTGTTTTCCCTGTCTCGAGGATTACCTGCCTGCTTGCTCGCCAGTCAGCTCACATCCTCGGGATTCCCTCTGCCAAGCCTCCTCCTGGATTCCTCCCTCTCACCTCTGCCCAAACACAAGCCACTATCTCACCATCCCTGCCTGTCTCTGCAATAAAAGACTAGTTATTCACCTTACTTACTTGTCTGGTGTTTGCATTTGGGTTCAGCCTTGATATGTGACATATGATGCAAGTCAGCCAATTTAACCTTGCTCCGCTCAAAGGACACTATGTTCCATGTGGTCATCTTTTTCCATGGAAAACACGGCTCTAAGCCAGAACAGAGAGCAACAACACGGACATCCACTACCAACAGTAAAAGCTCATAACAGCTCCTGCTGTGGGCGTTTACACACTGGGCTACCATCCAGGGGAAGTGTTGTCCAGCAGAGAGTAGAGTGAGTTTAACAGGAAAATCTACTTACTAACTATCTGTATGTATTTCCTAAGTGTGCCTTCATAACTCATTACAAGCCCCTAAACTGAGACATGTCCATGTTTGTTAGTGATCAGTGAAAGTCACATATTACTGGAAGATACCTTTAAACTATGGTCTGTATTGTGTATCTGAATATTCGCTATCGAAATATCCACCAACAGTCAGGTTTACAATTCTACCTACACTCCACCATACATGTTGCCACTACAGATACACACCTTTAGTTCACCCTGGAGTGTGGTTCCTGAGTATCTTCAAAGTCAGCTCAAACACCATTTTATTTGATCCACTTGAAAAGGATCCCATTCAAGTGATGAAGCAACAGTATTTTCACTCAGGACTAAGTTACACCAAAGGCTATTTCAAGTAGTATCAACCTTGTCCTGCTGGCAATGGACTGTGCCAATTAAAGAGAGCAAAGAGAACACTGAATTTTAATGAGTGATGGAGAACTATAAATTATTTCTGTCCTCCTAATTCTTCTCAATCCATTAAACTTTTCAATAGCTTTTTTAATACCTCATGATGAAAAATGCTCTATTCTAGAACAGAGAACAAATGAAAAGCTGACCTGAAAATTGTGCCACATCCTATAGTCTTATTGTGCACTAACACATTTTACTCAGCATCATTTAAAGAGCTGGTATTGTGCAAAACAGGAACAATGAGCTTTGGGTGGATCAGGGTGACGGTGGGGGCCCTCCTGTGCTGTAAAATTATTCATTTCTATCTCCTTGGTCTTAAGTTATTTGAAATTTTGAAATTCAAGGCTCAAGAGCTAGCGGTTGTTGAGGCTGAACACGTTACTATGTCACACCCAACAGTCACATCAAATATGCAGGAAGCTTTAGCATGAGGCCACCACCGCTGAGCCAGCACTACGCTGACAGCGTACATGACATCTGCAGTCAGAGTTTGCAGCGCAGTTGGCTGTGATGCGAACTGTCTTATGTCAGCCATTATTCAAGTTAAAGAAGTGAACTTGCATTATTCATTAGGTCCTATTCTGATTGGCTGGGGGTGAAGGTGGGGGCCACACCTCCACTGAATTGAAGTAGGTGCTCATTAATAATGCAGACTATGTAAATAGCTTCTGAATCAGCCTGCTGGAGGACAGCTGTAAGGAAAAAATGGATTTAGAGAAATGTAAACAACTTTTGGTGAATACATTTTCACAGATATGTTAAAAATATGCTCAGTATTTTAGATTGGTATCAGTATTAGTATTAGTATCTTATTTTAGACTGATTTTTCAGATTAAAAATCAGTCAAAAAAGGCCATAATACCAGATAGTGAGAAACATTGTTGCTCAGCAACCTTGTTAACCTCAACTGGGTTCACTGGATGGAATTATTTTTACTGCTGGGTAACTTTAGCCTACTGAGAAGTATTGGAAACCATCATGACATTAGACTTTTCATGTTAGAGTTTTCTAAACAGATGGCTTGTGGTATTACATTCTACTGTACACCTAAACAAAAATTTTTCTGATTTTAGAGTATGAGCAGTGAGATATGTGTTTTTGGCAGTTCCCTATGCAGCCTATCTGGTCCTGTTGCTACCTGGTATGATACTACTTATGTGCTAACAGTCCTTTAACCCTGGAATGATCTCTGGATTTATCTCCAGATTTACCCATCATTAATCTTAATTTCATACTGAAACCTAAGCACCAGACCCGTACCTGTTGAGTCCAACTGTGAGCTGCAGGCAACATGAGACTAGACCAGAGCGTGGTTCACATGCCAAGATGATGTTCTGTTAAGCCTTGGAGATGACAAGTATGTCTCAGTATGACTCTCTACCTCTGTTCATTTCAGAACTTGCTTGGACTACTGAAAACCCAACCACCACCAGCTACGAATGTGTTAAATATGTGTTTAGTGTCACAAATGAGAGCGAGGCAGGCAGATGGAGGACCCAAATGCACACTCAGTAGACAGACAGGTTGAATGAGGGGGTTTTAATGTTCAAAATACAAATGACAGGCTTACAATTAGTCAGTGGGGAACGAGTCTCAGATCAAACAAAGTCCAAAAGGGGAAAATGCAGGCAAACATGTCAAAAACAGACTAAAGGTCTCAACCACTGGATCAAGCAAGATCAGGAACATGCAGAATCAGAATCCGGATCAGGATCAGGATCAGGATCAGGATCAGGATCAGGATCAGGATCAGGGTCAGGGTCAGGGTCAGGGTCAGGGTCAAGGTGGCGAGAACGAAAGAGTCCATGGAAGAAACCATAACAAAGTTGCAGGGAATGGATGATTGAGACTGCTTTAAGTACTGAGAAGCTGATGAGGGAATGGACAGCAGGTGCAGACAATTACTAGGTAGGAACAGGTGGGTGTAGTAAACAGGAAAGTCCGGGGGCATCTGGTGGACAGGTGGAGAAATGGCAAAGACTAGAGTAGAGAGTGCTGAAGGGCTGAAGGCAGGGACAAAGACAGAAATGGCAAGGGTAACACACACACACACACACACACACACACACACACACACACACACACACAGGGCCTCAGCAGGAATCGTGACAGTTTAGTATTTAAATAAACTCTTTGTACTAAATTGTACTCCCAGCTGATTTAGGGCACTGCAAAAATTGAAAACGTGAAAAATTCAAATATTAGTCTACTTGAACCAAGTAGCAGGTATAATGAGCAAGTGTGTTTGAAGTTGCTTCTTAAAAACATTGCTGGTCTGAGATAAGAAGGTCAAATATAGGCAGGGTTTTTTTAGTTCAGCTACTGAGAAAACTCTTGCCATTTAATGTTTTTTCTGAACGGTTTCTAGCTGTGTACTATTGGAAGAGGACAGGACACCAGACATCTATGTAAGGGAGAGACCATGCAGTACTTTATAGACAAACAGTCCAGTAATTCAACCTGGTATATTTGTTCCAGTCATTTTGAATTCTGAGGCATTTGCCTGTGTTGGATCTGGGAGGAGCACAGCTGGTTATTAGCAATAATTATTAATTATCAGATGTAATAATAAAAAATAATAAAATTATTAAAAAGAATGAATAATAACACCACAATTGCACCACCTGGAACCCGGGACGAATAACCAGACATAGAGGTCATCTCATAAGAGTTCGTTTAGAATGTTAATATCTGAGGGATATCAACATTCACAGGTGAATGAAGACGGTTTGAATTTGAGCTCTGACTCTCTCAATCAGCCACTTTTCACAATATATAAACACAATAACGACAAAAGACTTCTCTTTAAAGATATAACACTGTTTATTAAACAATAGCTAAGTTAACAAAGTTAGCCGATGCTTGGATCAATACATCACTATCCTAAAATATAATTCTAACTAAGCAAACACACACAACAGCTATGTACAGTGAAAACTCACATCCTAGCTGAGCAGGATGTGTTTCAGTCCATCTTTCGGTCCGGCTCAGTTCCTCGACTCGGATGTTGATTCCTTGCGCTCTGTTGGCAGGTTTCACAGCAGTTGATCCTCAGCAGGCGAGCGAGACATAGAAGTTATCCGTGTCTCTGTGAAGAAATCCTTTCTTCTTTCTGCAGGCAATGAGAGCGCTGAGTACAGCATCAGGCTGCCTCTCGAATCTGTTGATTGTGTTTGGGTGAACACGAGGTGAAGTCTCAGCTCATCCAGTGAGGGGAGAAACTTCCAGCTTGGTGAGGGGGACATGTGCACAGGGTTACCTCCTTTAGTAAGCTTTGTCAAAAAAAGAGAGCAAAGCTTCTTCTGATGCAGTTACAGTGGAAAGGCGATGTTCAATTTGTGCAGCCATTTCTTAAAGCTGCAGTGACATCTCAGCTGCGTTGCCATGATTCCCGATGGTGATGGTGCACCTCTGCCAATGAGAGATGAGAGTTTGGGGCTTCCCACAGAGTTCACACCAAGGTGCGAACGGAGCAAAGCATGAAAGGAGATGGAGTCTGTTTTGGACTCCCTTTGTTTAACTTGGCGCCTTTCCTTGTTATCAGGCTTTGTGACTGCACGCAGGCCTGCCTTTGTCTCATGAACATGGAGTATGAGGTCCAACACCTCATTAGTTTAAGTGCAAACACGTTAATCAAAATCTCCACAGGTGGTCTTGGTATGGTCCCAAGTTTGTTTCATGCATGATCCAACCTAAATAAAGGAAATACTGAGGATTATGGGACAAGCTTTAAAGGGAAGTGTATAACTTTTGTTCTCACCATATCTATACTACATGTTTTCCCCATATTTGCTTACAGCACCTGTCGAGGTTTGACTTTGAATTGTAAATAGTGTGTTTGAAGTGGTTACAGTGCCGTTTTGTACTTTTAAAGTTTTGTAGTGACTGTCATTTTAAAAAGAATATATTGTTAAATTTTGTGTATATTTTTTGGAATCACATCTCAGTCAAGTGTTTTTTTCTAGCCTGTGTAACCTTTTTCTTTTTTTGGGTCCCAAATTGGTTAAATTCAAGAATTTCCTTGGTGTAGTTGACACTATTAAAAACTCCAACCACTTCTGCCACACTTGTCTGATACCTGGGTTGTTAACCCCCCTAATAACAGCTTCTGGAAATAATGCATAAAAATAAAGAGGATTTCAAACTCGTCAGTAAGAAACTGAAGGACAACAATGCCTCGCTGAGATGAAAAAACTACAGCAACAGTACATGAAAGTGAATGATTCTCAGTCACAGTGGCAGCTCAGGAGCTGATGAGCACTAGACTGACTCCCATTTATACTGTTGAGTCTGCAGACTGCAAAATGAACAGCCTAGCTACTCAGGTGATTCCAATGCTAGTGGTGAGATCAATATCAGCAGGTAGAAATATTGCATATTTAAATATCAGTAAAATCTAATTTTTTACTATGAGTTTAGCATAGTTTCTTTGATTTCTGTGGATTGTATTAGTTCTAATTAAATTCTCAGTGACAACCACTATTGTAATAATTATAGTGTATGTGACCTGCCCGACTGGAGGGTAAGGCACTGCTAACCACACCTTAACCTGGGCTCCCCCCAAGACCAACTACTCTATACAGGTTAACACACAGATATGTCTAAAGAAAATTAAATAGAGACATAGCTTGGAGTACAGTTGTATAAAAAATTATTTAAAAAGATCAATTTAAAAAGCAGTGATGTTGTAATACAACCAGAGACCAATTTATTAATATAAAACAGGATAATATCTGTCAAGTAGGTATTTGAGATTTTAAAATACCTCACACACGCTCACATGTCATGTTGTTTCTGAGCCAATGAGAAAAATATTCAAATTACTCCTCACTCTAAAAAGAAAAAAAAATATGATTAACAAGCCAGGCTGACTGGTACAGGATAGCTTTTGTTTCCACATCTATTTCACCATGTGCTCAAAGCACTGCCACCACTGCAAACACACACACACACACACACACACACAGCAAACTAACACCCCTAGGTGCCGTGTAATACTTATCTGCATGCAGGTGCACAGCAAACCATACAGCTAGAGCCCCCAACAGTACAGCCTGGATACCTAAGGCTAAATAAGGGAGCGCAGAGACAGCATTAATACACCTAACAAAATCATACAGGTGCAGTGGGTTCGTCTCACAAAGTCAACCAATACCACAAATCAATTAAAAATATACTGAACCAAAAGAGGCAAAAACAACACTGAATACAACTAAGCAAAAGAAACAAAGAAAAGAAAACAACAAAAAAACAAAAGGCAAAATAAACTATAGGCAAAACAGTAGCAAACTATCCTAAAAAAAAAGAAAAGGAAAATTAAAAGAACAATCCTAAATATCCAACCATGGCCTTCAGTATGATATGTGCTTAATTGTTTCATCCTACCTCTACCATAGTAACACCTGCCAATTATGGCGCAGCTCAAATGCTCCTCAGCACTGGACCCCTATATCACAGAAAACAAGCAACTGGAGAGCATGATTCATATTGAACAATGGCAATAGCTGGAAAGCCTGTGAGATAATGATAAAGGTACAAGAGGCAGCTGAGGAGTGCAGTTTCAAAGTGCTAAAACCTGAGCAACAGGAAAATAAGACAACACGTTTTTCAGCCAATGGAAACTTCAAAGGGTAACTACACACTAAACCTTTTTTTTTTACGGTGTTAGCTGTTATGGTGGCATATGATCTTAATACAGGTGATTTTTCCAACAATACACATATTATGTGTAAAAACTGCTTTTTCTGCTCAAAATTAGCTTATTTCTGTCTGCTCGGATATGAATATTCAGTTCAGCCAAATTCTCCTGCCTCCCCTACACACTACACACACACACACACACACACACACACACAAACACACTCTCTCTCTCTCTCTCTCTCTCACACACACACACACACACACATTGTACCACAATAAGATTGACAAATGGACAGAAATAAATGGATGTTCACTCACGCTGAGAGAAGTAAGATGAGGCAATCTTTCTGATGTTGGGCCTGTGTTCTACTGTGGCAATCCTGAGGGTAGCTGGCATTAAAACTGGTTGCATGCATAGATAGTATTGAAGTGCCACTTTAGATTATGTGCTTTACAGACAGCTATGGTCTGAATGCACATAAAGCACATCTGTTTAGCATTGGCGTGGTCCAATAAAATAAAACAAAACCAATCAGCCCAGTCAGATTTGAACTGATGGTTTTCCTGGTCGACGTGCTTGGTTGGGGGCAGTTATTGATTATCTGTGACTTACTGGTAATAATTTGCTTGGATAATGGTGGCTTAGCTGGTGGGTGGTTCTGTTGAGGACCGTAGAATACGTGCAGGTCAAAATAAAGTAGAGCAGTGCGCACTTTATTTCATATCTTATGACACATAAAATGCCAATGGGTTGGCATTTGGGTCTGGGCCCGCAGGCTGCCTATTGGGTTTCGATGGTCTACTCTGACTGTGTTTGAGCACTGAGCATCAGTTATATAAACACAGATTCCACCTCCCCTCTTTTTATCAAAGTCTTGTGTTCTATCGGTGCGTGATGCAGTCCACCCATCGAGTGCCATGGTTTGACCTGGGCTGCTGTGTTGGAACCAGGTCTCTGAAATAACCCTGAAAGGTTATTATCTGGATTCCTTATCCTTTATTTTACCAGGTAAAAAGTCTCTCTTTTTCAAGAGAGATTTAAACACTGTTACAACCACAAATACAAACAACATAAACAGACTAACACCATGTCTACACTGAAAGCATCTTAGCTGTGTTTTTCAGTCATCCATGTCACATGTGTCTGACGGAACAGTATATTTCTATTTTAATCAATACAGCTGTCTACATGGCCAGTATAACCATGACCCAAAGTGTATTTTTAGGATTCATGTCTATTTTTATCTCTTTTATGTGTGTAACTACAGTAATTATATATTCGGCTCGGAGTGCTTCCAAATTGCAGGTGACCTGCGCTCAACAATGTACCTGAATGCCTCCATTGTAGACACACAGACGGAGCATGTTGCTGCTGCTGCTCTGCTAAACATGCTGCTTGCACTACACTTTCTGTGTAGACACAGTTTAATACTGTCAGATACTACAAACAAGTGAATACAATATTAATATGCAATAACAGGTATATAATAAATAATAAACAGGTATAATTTTTGAAAGCTATCTCAAACAAAGTAAAAGCGGAAAATTTAAGAGCAACCACACTGACCAAGAGTAGTATTTTCCTGATCCTTTAGAAATGACTTAAATTCCCTAATAGTAATCAGCTCTGACAATTTCAAGTCCTGTACATTGTTCCTGGAGGAAGGGGCAGCATATTGAAAAAACGTTTTGACCAGCTCCTTCCTAACCTGGGGAACCAACAACTCTAGAATATCGTGACATTGCAACAAACAAAATCTAAAAATAAAAACAATTGTGGTTTAATGAAAATTTGTGGAAACTAATGAAATCTAGAGATGTTGCACTAAGGAAGGCAATTAAAACTAGAGGATGCACTGACTTGCTGATTTATAAAGGTTTAAGGAACAAAATTATCCAAGAGCTAAGAGATGCTAAATCTTGTTTTTATATCAATATAGTGAATGAGGCAAAAGGCAACAGTAAATTGATCTGGAAAACATTGATAATCTCACAAGGGAGACCCAAATTTTTTAGGAGATTTTGAACTCAAAGTACAGGGAAAGTGTAGTTAATTGAAGATCATCTTGCTGTTGCTTCTGTCTTTAATTTTTTTTTCTTGAATCTGTATATGAGTTAGGAAATAGCGAGGTGGTAGAGACTAATGAGTTACAAGTAAACAAAATCATCAGCTCCTTAAAAAGCTCCAAATGAAGAGATACTTTCCAATTTGACACCATATTTGTTAAATCTCACAAAGATATTGTAACTCCCCCCATTGCTCATTTAATTAACTTGTCTTTTAAACACAGCTCTTTTCCTGATGACTGGAAATATGCCATTGTCACGCCTATTTTTAAATCTGGAGACCGCCTTGGAGCCAGTAACTACAGACCAATAAGTATACTGCTAGTACTCTCAAAGTTTGCTGAGAAAGTTGTCACTGAACAACTGACAACATTTCTTAACACAAGCAATTTTGGTCTACATTGTATGCAATTTGGCTTTAGAGCAAATCATTCCACCAAAACTGCTACCTTGCACTTAATAGAGCAAATTAAATCAGCTTAATAAAGGAGGAGTAATTGGTGCTGTACTTTTAGATCTACGTAAAGCATTCGACACAGTCAATCATGATGTTTTAATATCGAAACTCCCTACATTTAATTTCTCATCTAGGGCACTGGTATGGATGTTTTCATATTTATCTTATAGGATACAATGTGTTAAAGGTTGTGACACACTGTCCAGTAACATGAAGTGCACAATGGGTGTTCCACAAGGGTCAGTTTTAGGTCCCCTATTATTTAGCCTATATATTAATGATCTCCCTCAACAGTGTCATGATGTAGAACTGCAAATGTATGCAGATGACACTGTTGTGTACACACATACTAAACCAGCTGAGTTAGCTGCTGCAAAGCTAACAATTGCATTGGAAAGGATCACACATTGGCTTGATCAATCATGTCTGAGTCTAAATGTAAACAACACAAAGGGTATGTTTTTCTCTAAAACCATGATACAACCTCCTAACGCTGATATTCTTATCAAAGATGAAAGGACTGGCATAGTCACTGATTTTAAATATCTTGGTGTGACACTGGATCCAAATTTGAACTTTAAGAAACACGTTAAAACAACGGTTAAAACCATGAAGTATAACTTAGCAAATTTTAGACATATTAGAAACTGTCTCTCTTTGGATGCAGCCAAGATATTTATGCATGCTATGATTCTTTCCCATATGTCTTATTGCATCACATGTTGGGGGCAGGCAGGCAGTCCTTATACAAACAAACTCTAAAAAGTCTGGACAAAAAGCCAATGCATTTCCATCACTGTAGGATACTGGAGAAATACAATTTACTGAGCTTTGAGAATTTTAGATTATTCTCAAATTTGTGCCTAGTTTATAAAATTGTAAATGATTTGGCCCCTCTTTCACTATGTGACTTTGTGTACACTCGCTCAGTAAGTTCTATTAGATCCTCCAGGATATCTTCTAAACAAAATTGTACCATACCATTTCATCACACTGCATTTGGCAGTCAGCTTTCTCTGGGAAAGCCACAACTCAGTGGAATGTCCTGCCTGATGATATGAAGAGCTGCAGTTCCATCAGTATTTTCAACACCAAATTAAAAATTCTGCTAAAAACTACTCAGCTGTGTAACCACGACTCTAAATTTCATCTCATGGTCTTCTCATGAATGCAAATAATCTTGCTTTTAATATGACAAGCTTACATTATGGGTGTATGTGATGTGCTATTGTGTGTAGCTTTGTAGTTTGTATTATGTGTCCTGTGTGTTTTTTGCTTAACACTGTTTGTTATTGTGCTGTTATATGTTTTGATTGTGACCTGCCTATGGAACTGAAAAACAGCTATAAGCTAACTCTGGTACAGTACATCAAATGGTAACATTTATGTTTAACACTGTACATGGTCCCAGTAAATACTTAAATAAATAAATAAATAAATAAAACCAGCCCAAGGAGAGGTTTGTATATAAAGAGTTAGCCAATGAGAAAGTCTGTGGACATACAGAGATGGCCACTTAGCAGCAGCATACAGAGTACAATGGTGTACAAGACAGCCACAGTCAGTAATAACACGTCAAGCATAATGATATACAGTATCCAGCTTCTTTAGGCACTGGTCAGGTGCATTCATAGAGCAGATTGCCATAATCCAGTAAAGGTAAAAAAGTTTCTGAAATCGAGTGTTTCCTACCCTGGCGGGAGAAATGGGATTTATTCCTTGTGAGGAAGCCTGACCATAGTGGCCAGGAAGGTGGTAGGAGGCAAACTCAGACCTTTGTTGAATGAGTAAAAACTGATTTATTCAGTCCAGTGTACCAAAAAAACAAACAAAAGGTGTCTCAAAAAATGATATGAACACAAGCAAATAAAAATGAACTAGCTCAACTCAGCGTAACGCAGACTAAGGCATGATCACATGCACACAGCTACACTGTCATCCTCTAATTTCTGCTCCCCCTAAACCTACATCTCTCCCCTTAAATAGGCCCTCCACTCTATCAGGCAGAACCATATTTTTGCAGGGGTGTCCTTTCCCTTATACCACTATATATATATACAATATATATACATACAAGAGAGAAGTAAGATATACAATATATAACAATGCTACTTGTATCAGTCAACATTGTTTGCACAAAACACATCCACAGCATTAAACCTCAACCTGAGCCAAAACAAGAACAAATCATATAGATACTAAACCAAACATTTAATTAAGTAACATAAACCCCCCTGTACTTGGTCTAACCCGGTAACATCACTGATGATGTCACCCAGTGTATAAATACAGGAAGTAGTTGGGTGCCTCCTCCTTTTGTGTGTGGAATACATGGTGGGTATAGTAAGTAACAAAGAAAATGATTAACTTATGGAATGCAGAACTAAACCAATGAACAATAACTAAACTTAACACTTGTCTGTGTTTCACTTTAACCAAAAATGTTGCTGGTATGTAAACTGTAACCAAACATAATGCAAACCACAAACAAAAACCCGGGATAGTATGTGTCTGCAAGTTACAGATTAATGCTGGTCCTATGGCTAAAACAAACAAGCATGGTTAAATGAATAAGCTATATGGCATAGATGATGAAAATAGTGACAAATGGTGTGTTCTCATCCACTTTGTCACATTCCTAAAGAAGGAACTTAATGTCAGTTTCAGCTTGGGAACATGGTTTTTAATGTGTGATTTGAAGTTCTGATCAATAATAATACCTAAATTATATGTTGAGACCATTTCAATTTCAACCCCTTGGATAGTGGAGTACTAAGGAAAGGCAGACTGCAGGAATTCAAGGGGTTGTACTCCTGAAGGGGATGAGTAATAGATAACTGTATCATCTGCATAAAAATGGAATTATAAATTATCACAAAGATTGTTTACATGTATGGAGAACAGCAGTGGTCCTAGTATGGACCATTGGGGCTTTGATACAGAGAGGAAGGAAGAGAAGGGAGGATGCTCCCAAATGAGGATTTTATTACTTTCCAAAATTTCTTAGGATCATTTAAGTTTCTAGTAGTTTCATAGAACTCAGATTTCGCCTTTGTGATGAGGGAAGTAAAGCGATCATGGAGCTGTCTAAAACTCAGCCAGTCAGTCTGAGATTTGGACCCTAGCCCAGGCAACATCCCTTTCTTTTAGTAGACTGGACAGCTCAGGGAAAATCAGGGTTTTTTCCACTTTTCACTCTAAATTTGTAGAAGGGAGCATGTTATAATACTAGTAAAAGCATCATAAAAGTAATTCCAAGCCAGTTCTACATCATTAATGAAAAATGTTGTTCCAGTCAAGTACCACAAATCACAAAGAAAAGCTTGCTCATAAAAACGCTAAAGTGTAATTTTCAAACAATTTGTGGTTTTGATTTTGGGAGCTTAGCTTGTCTGACCGTAGCTATAACACAATGGTCACTCAAATCATTTGCAAAAATACCAACATCAGAATATGTATGAGCATTTGTTATAAATAAATCAAGAAGAGAGGATTTCTTTGGGCATTTGTTCGGACAAGTTGAGCTTTATGTTTTTGACATGTGGTGGGGAGCAAAAATATTGACGGAATCCAGGTCACTGCAGTATTAATCCAATCTGAGTTTTATGTCCTGAGTCAGATGATGACATTACGAGGAGTTGGGTGGTTATCTTACTGGTATTATTCACATGAAGGTATGCATTTTTGTAACACCTTCGTCAAATGGTATTTTGTCATCACACAATTCAGTTTGCTAAAAAAAAAAAAATAGAGGCAACTGTACAATAGAATTAACAATCTAAACTTAATATTTTTGTAAAGAAAGTAGCACAATTTCATTAGAAAGTAAAAATAAAAAGGCAACGTAATGTAGCAAACAATGTCATTCATGTATGGTGGCCGTTTGAGTTCATGTTCTTATGTGGTAAGGTAGCTACCTTGAACAAGAGGCTGTCCAAGGCAAGTACCAGCACTGAAACCCATGAGGATTTAATTCCCAAAACTGGTGCTTCATCAGATGGTTTGACTTTAAAAAAACAGACACTGCACAGAAGAATACAGTCTGCAAGATTTGCAAACAACAGCAAAGGATGGCAACACAAGCAAACTGTTTGCATGGTTTGCACACTTGAAAACTAGCCATGTAAGTGAGTATGGCAAATGCCTGAAAATGCGGGCTTACACAGCTCCAGCTCCAGATGCAGTACCAAAAGCTACATCCAGTGTGACACAATATACTCAGTAAGTCATATCTTGTTTCTGAGTCTAGCTGACAGATAATTTATATTAGTATGTTAGTATTAATAGTGTTTGCAATTACCGTGAGATAAAGTGACTGAAGTTGACAGAACTCAGTAGCATAAAAGTAATATTCCAACTAATGATTGTCATCACTCATCCCATGCAAAGTGGGTATAGATCATGGATACTGTCACGCAACACCTTTCTCCAAGTTAAGTTACTTATAAAATTGTGAAAAGGGTACGCATCTTTATCCTGCACAAGCTATAAGATAATGACAGCATGATACACTTAAGAAATACAAAGCAATTTCATTTTCCTCCCTTATGTAACAAGCAGCCAATGAGGTGTATTCAATGTTATCCAAATTAATTTGAGTTTCTAGTGTCAAATTGATCTGCATTAACTATAGTCAGCAGTAATGTTGTCCTTGTGTTTGTGTTATTAATGTCAGAAGTTCAACAAGTCAGGAATGTTCTCCAGGATGAAGGCGGACATGTTTTCTTGTCAACGATCAAGAAAAGACAAAAACATATAAAAAGAAAGCAGCAGAGTTCTGGAACAAAGTTCTATGGACTGATGAAACAAAAATCAACCTCTATCAAAATAATGGAGAGAGGAAAGTGTGGAGATAAAAAGGAACAGCTCATGAGCCCATAGCAGCTCATCTGTCATACATGATAGTGCTTCTGTTATGGCCTAGGCATGTATGGCTGCCACTGGAACTGGCACACTGGCATTTATTGATGATTTCACTACTGACAGAAGAAACAGGATGAATGCAGAGGTATACAAGAGCATTCTGTGTGCTCACATTCAGCCAAATGCATCAAAACTCATTGAACCACATTTCATCATTCAACAGGACAGCAATCCTAAACATATGGCCACAGCAACCAAACAGCTCTTCAGGCTGAAGAGGTGGAATATCCTTGACTGGCCAAGTCAATCACCTAATCTCAATCTGATTGAACTGCATTCCACTTTGCTGAGGACTAGACTAAAGGCAGAGAGAGCCCACAATAAGCAAGAGCTGAATGTGTCTGCAGTGAAGGCTGTGGAGAGCATCACCAGGGAGGATACAAAGCATCTGCCGCGGTCTATGAGTCCAAGACTCCAGCCAGTCATTGACTGCAAAGAATTTTCCACTAAATATTACATTTAAGGATTTTGTTCGACTTCATGTGTATCTGTCCAGTTATTCCGACATTGATTTACACCTACTGAAAATAAAGCTGAGACTTGGTACTTTAGTGTAGTATCCATTATTTTATTTCAAAGAACAACAAATGTTTAACTGTCCAATGTATATTATACTATTATACTCAGCATGTTCTCCTCATATTCACCTGCAATATATATAACAGTTGTCATCATCATTGTGAGTAAATGGAGTAGTGCTGAACCCTGGCTGATCCCTCAGCTGCAGACATGTCAATGTCACAGCATTGTCTGGATGTGTCTAACAATGATTTGAGTTCTCTGCATTGGTACTCTGTGATGTGTGGTAGCCCAGCACTGGCTGTCTGTGTGCGGGGGGCTGAGTGTGTGTACATTAAAATACATTGCTATCTGCTTAGGCAGAAATGCAGCAGACGCAAACAGGTGATTGACCTACAGAGAGATTCCTGTTAAAAACGGTTGTCAGTTGGACCCCAACCCTCGCCATGGAATTATTTTCCATTATCATTTCATCTGATTTGATTATTTTTAGGCTTTGGAGATAATATACTTTTTTATTCCTTGTTTTACTATCCAGCAATTTGTAACTTTGTTTTTTGTTTTTTAAAGGTGCTGTAAAAGTTCAAATATGATTATCATTATTATTTCTGTGTCCCTCTGTGAAGTTCAGAGGTCGAGTGGTGCATTAGGACAGGTACACTGACTAAGGCTAAGCAGAATTACAGTCTACCTATCTGAATGCATGGAAGCCACAGTATACCCACTTACTGACACATCACTAGACCACTGACAGCATGACAATCTGCAGCGACACACATGCTGGATCTCTCCAGCTGATGTCAGCACTGCACAACTGCCAAAATAACATGGATAGGTGACTAAGTGTAATGGTAGCCAGCGGGTACAATGCTGTGCAGTGAGTAAACCTCACTCCCTGACACCTTAACAGATGTGCTGGCGACGGACGCTAGCAACCATGGATTTTAGCCTTCTTGCTAGCATGCCTGAGGTTGTGAGTTTGAGTCCAGTGTATGACTTTGCTTGTCTACACAACACAGGTCACATGAGCAACAGCACTGAGTTGTTGCAAACTTGCTTCTTGTGGAATGATTTAACAATCCCAATGCATTTGGAACATTCAATACTGAATAAAGCAAACATTGCTACTGTCTTTGCAACTCCACAACATGTTTTTGTTTTTGTGAGCAATGTTATTCGCATTGATAGACAGATGTAAGCAGATGCCATTGACTGTCAGTGTAAAGACCAGGTGTGGTGTGGTCACAGCTCTTAGTTCTAATTATAAGACTAGCAACTGAGTTCTGTGCTGTCTTTAGCAACTCAATAGTTTTGGGCCATACTAGCAGTGGGGTTGGCAATGTCAGTCAGTTTATCAATAAGTCAGTTGGTTGGTCCATCATTTTGATCCAGACTCAAATATCATGACAACAATTGGATGGATTGGCATGTGAATTGGTATGGATATGGATATTAATTTCCTCTTCAGGATAAATTGTAATAACTTTGGGGATCCTCTGACTTTTCATTGAGCACCATCATTACGGTAAAATGTCCATTTGTCCAATTCTTTGGTTATGACCAAATTAAATACCTGCAAAATTATGACACTGCTATACGCCTCAGCTGTGGTGTATGTTAAGTGCTAAATATGTTAACATTGTCAGTGCAAGTATGGTGCCATGCTGCTGTTAGCACCTTCACTGAACTACTAGCATGGGTGAACTAATAAAGGTGTGACTAGGCTAAAACATGTTAAAGCAATGGTTAAAGTAATTCACATTAATGATGATGATACATATTTTAAGCCCCCCCTCCCCACCAAAAAAGTACAGCTTCACTTAAAAGGTAAAACTCTATTCATGAGACTTTAGTATGTCTATTGCACACCATTTATACCTGTTCTGAATTTCAGACTATTTATGTAGCACCACAGGGCAACAAGTGAGATATGGGGGGTGCAACACTAAACCCCTGGAATCCCTTCAAAGACAAATGAACACCACAAATGCATTCCCTCCACTCTCTCCAGTGAACCCCCCCCCCCACCCCCACCCACACACACACACACTAGGGTTCAGCTTGATGTTCACAGCAGGTTGTGAGTCGGAAATAGTGGAGCTTCTAACTCACGCTGTTGACAGGGGTGATTTACATGCACACACAGCTCTGTTCACCCTATACCACACACACACACACAGACAGACAGACAGACACACACACGTAGGGCTATATGTTCACGCCACCTATCCCCTGCACACAAACACACTCTTCAGTGCTGTTTGACATTTGGGCTTCTAACCAATGGGCAGGCAAAAGGCACAAGGGCATTTTTAAAGCTAAGACAGGTGCTTATAAGTGCTGCTCTCACACTTGCTCTCCCTACAGTCATATACACCAGCCTGGGGTTCCCTCACACTTGCTCCCAGTGAAAGGAGAAGAAAAGGAAGGCGGGGAAGGAATCTCTTTTTTATTGCCTGTCTTTTCATTCAATCCTAAACCAGCTGGATCAGATAAACCAGCAGATAAACAGACAGTACACAAATACCTGCAGAGAACCGTGGAAACAGTCATTATGTTTGGTTATAGGCGTAATAATTTTACCTGGAATGGAACTCTGAGAGAGCTGGAGGGGAGCTACCCAGCGATCTGCACAGGTAGGCATAGTTTGTATGAGTGTGTATGTGTCTATGCATGTTAATGATATGTATTTATTTATGTACAGTGATAGAAGAGAGAGAGCACTGCAGAGTTGATTTGGCAGCCTCTGTGAGGCTGGCATGAGTCACTAGTGGGACTCTGTGTGCTTGTACACGTAAGGGCCAAGCAGGACTTTGACACCAGAACCACTTCAGCATGAACATGAGCACTGATTTATATATATATATATATATATATATATATATATATATATATATATATATATATATATATATATATATATATATACACACACACATAACCCATAACCTTTAATTAATCTGAGGTTCTTAATGACTTACAGTACGTAAATACAAACCACTTCACCTGACAGTGGTAATCCCAAAGGTATCTTCATTGTCAAAATCATCATCTTCATTGTACTTAGTAGCTAAGCTGACAAATCATTGCTGTTGATGACAGAATGCAATGAATCACAAACAGTTATGGAAAGCAGCTTTTCCCTGCTCTGTCATAGAAAGCCTGCCTGCACACCAGGGCTAATGTATGCAGTGCTAGTCAGGCAGCACTACCATCTGTGCTATGTGGCTCTGTTATGTCCTGAATGTGGGTGTGCATTCTGTGTTCGCTCTCCAGAGTGATGGGATGTCAGATCAGAGGCATAGCAGAGAGGAGCAATGCGGCAACCAATAGTCTTATGAGACATAAGAGATGTTTCAAACTTGATTGTGCTAAAGGAAAACCAGGGCAACTGTCAGTGATAGACTACGAGTGTCCAAATTCCGAATTAGACTGATGGTGCAGCAGTTAGAGTGTGTCAGAGTTTGAAGTTTGGGCTGTCAGTACTGTCAAGCACCTGCCTTAGGCCAATCTGCATAATTTGGACATCCACCAAACTAGTGAGCTTACACCAGTGTTGTATCAAACACAAACAATTCTACTAAAAACTGACTTTTAACTGATTTTAAGCCATTTTTTTCAGTGGATCTTTCTGATCTTACTTACTTTTCCATGAAATTTATTCCAGTGCAGTTATTTTAACAATAAGGTGTTTCAATCACCTTATATGACAGTTGGTAAAGACAACATGGCTGTGTGTGAGGACTGTAAACTTGCATACTCACAACTGAAGGACAATATCCACCACCTGGAGACAGAAACTAGGGAAAAGGACAGGATGATCAATGGTTTTGTATCGGTTGCCTTTACTCAGGCGAAGCATATTTCGTATATGCCATCGTCTACGCTTGCTATCCTGGTGGCCCGATCTCCCTCTTCCCAAATGTCACAAGCCTTAATCTTGGACTCTGCTGCCACCGTTGCATGGCTAGTGTCGATCAATGCTGGTACCGGTACCGATACCACCAGTATCGTGGAGAATGGAGAATAGTCTTCTGAGCGTGGATGAGAGGCAATGTTATGGAACACCACCACTCCTGCAGGAACCGTGGACCTGGATGCAACCTCACCACCAGCGGCTGTCCCAGCCCAGCCAGATGCTGCATGGGTTTGAACAGACGCCAGACTCAAGGTCCCTGTTCTTAGTTCTACACCTAATTGGACCTTCGGCTGGTCTCAGCCGTACTGAACTGAGGTGGTTCGTGGCAGAAAGAGAGACTTGGTGGAGGCTAGACCACAACCTCGCCTAGATCCCTCAAACCACTATGCAGTTCTGTCAGATGAGGCTCCAGTCCACCCAGCAGATGCCCCTGCAGTCTTGCTACCACTAGACCTGGACTGCTCTCTGGCTATGGACGATACTGTTGTCTGCACTCCACCTGTTGCTGGCATTGATTGGGTGGCTTGTTGGTCCATCACGGGAAAGCCAAACAAACGGGTTAGGCTCTCCTCCTCCCATTGCTGGATGGGAAGCTGTGATCAGATGATCTAGAGGTTCCCCATGCCCAGAGCCAAAAAAGAAACCTTCTCCCCAGACGGACCCCATCCCCTCATCACAACACTCTCCAGTTCAGACTGCCCATCCACAGTTGGTGAGGTTGCTGCGTACAGTGGTTGCTGAATGTGCGTCGTTTTGTCTTGACAGCACTCAATCTCCCTATCCCTCCATCTGCTCTTCTCTCCTACTACACTGATAGCTGGTGATTCCATAACAATGGCCGAAGAGCAAAACCTATCTGAAAAATGCATTTTTTGAGAAAACTAAAAAAAACCTATTGTTTTCTTGCAGAATGCTATTTGTTATGGATACTCAGTACATAACACATTGTTTTTGGACTATATTACTATATTATGTGTTAACAATATCGTAATAACCATACAAACATACCGTAAACACACATAATATAGTAATATAGTCCAAAAACAGTGTATTATGTACTGGGTATCCTTAACAAATAGTATTCTGCAAGAAAACAACAAGTTATTTTAAACAAGTTTTCTCAAAAAAGTGCATTTTTCAGATAGGAGGTTTTGCTCTTTGGCCATCAATAATCAGGAGTATGTTTCTTCTACACAGCCACAAACTGTCTCCCTGGTGTCACGGCCCCTGTTATCCTGGAAAAGCTCCAGGGTCTACTGCCTTCACTCCAGACCTCCATTAAAAGAATAATTGTTCATGTGGGAACAAATGACACAGTCTGTCAACAGTCTGACCTGACCAGAATCGATTTTAACTATCTTTTTAACTTTCTAAAACAGTGTGGAAAGTCTGTTTTTATCTCAAGTCCCATTCCCACACTGTGGGGGTCATTTAAGTCCTTAGCGGTCACAGTTGGCTTCAGTCCACTTTTAGGACTTATGATGTGGGTTTTATTGACAGTTTCAATCTGTTTTGGGATTGTTTGTCTCTTTTTAAGAGAGACAGAATTCACCAAAACAAACTAGGCACTCGAATGCTAGCCGCTAACATACAGCATGCGGTGCAGTCCTATCCATGTGACTGACTGTTTACACTCCACACACGCCCCCCGATTCTCCCTCTTCTTCTCTGGCTTCACCTCAGGCTATTGTTTCCAGTGCTAGCCCACCCTAGCACTGGAAACCACTCTATGGTTTACATAAAATGCACTGCTGTCCCATTATCAGCCACTCTGTGTAAATTGGGCCTTTTAAATCTGAAGTCTCTCTCAAATAAGTCTCTTATTCTAAATGATTTTATCTCCTCCATCCTCCTAGATTTCTTGTTCCTCACTGAAACTTGGTTGGAGTCTGGTGAATATAACCAGTCAACTACTTCCCCCTGATTATGACTTTATAAGCTCACCCAGGCTTAGTGGCCATGGAGGAGGTATCATACAAAATGCCACTGGTGTTTTAATGTTTATACCAGTTTTGAGGTTTTTATGTTTAAAACAGGTGGTACAAATCCCATCCTATGTGTAACTGTGTATCACCTGCCCAAACAGTATGCCATCTTCCTGACTGAATTCTCTGAGTTTCTATCATCAGTTGTTTTAAACTTTGACAAATTTTAATATTCATGTGGATTTTCAATCTAATGCCAGCACCACTGAATTTCTTGGAACTATGGACTCTTAACTTTGTACAGCCTGATGCCAGCCCAACTCACAACTGTGGCCATACCCTGGACTTAGTCTTTATGCTAGCTCTGACCATTGCCTCTCTGGCTGTGCAGGATTTGGGTGTCTCAGACCATCAGTGTATCAGGATTTCCACCTTGTTTCAAGCTGTTCCCAATCCCCAATTACATTGTTGTTACTCTCGTTCTATAAATCGATCTACTGCCAGTAATTTCTCAGATGCCTAAATAGCCTCCTCTCTATTCAGCAGTATTAAGGCCCAACCCTGAACACAGACCAATTGATCACCATGTTTAATTCAATCTTTGGAGACATCTTGGACTCTGTTGCTCAGAAAACCAAGAGCCAGAACAACAACACCTATGCTCTTAGTCAATTATGTAGAAAGGCAGAACGTAGATGGAAAAAAGAGAGAAAAAGGCTACAGGTTTCATTTGAAATATTGAAAGGTTGTCTGGCAAATTATCAGCAATCTATCAAAGCTCTCAAAGCAAAATAATTTATCGCCATAACCTCAAAAAAATCTCACAGTCCCAGCGTTCTGTTCCACACAATTCAGCCCTCAACCCTGTTGCTGTTAACTGTCCTGTGCCGACTTTTTTCAACAAAAATTGATCACATATGATATAATATTACACTGTTTACCTCTGCTATCCTTAATGACTTTCAGCCTGTGTCTCTCTCCCACATTTATGATATAATCTCTTATAAGGTCCACCACCTGCCCCCTGTACAAATATTAGATTACTTTGACATTATATTGTCAGATTCAGCTCAAATTTTAACATGTTTAACATACACATCATAACAGTATAGAAATAACAGAATATCACAAAAAGAATGATATGTCTCAGCCAATGCAATGTTTTCTTTGTCCCACTTTTGTCAGCTGCTGTATTTCAGCTAGCTACAGATTGTTTGATCACTATCTATGATGTTCAACATCAGTCACATATTGTGCAGAGCAGTGTTGTATAGAATACTCTTGTTACATAGAGTAGGTGTATACAGTAGGTGTGTGCACCATGCAGCACGTGTTGTATACAGTATAACATATGGGTGTGTGTCGGCGGGGGGGTGTTTGGTTGCTTAACTGCTGTATCATGTTAAGCTGCTATAAGCAGACCTCTGAGAAGTAAAAGCACAGATACTGTTTTAGCTTCTTTTCCACTTCAGCCCTGACATAAACAGCTTAACAAGCAGATACAGTTATACTGTACACCAATGAGTTATTTTCTTATTTTAACACACATATATGCTTCACATATCATATCATAGCATCATGTTCCCTGTTATGAGCCTGTGTACTGCAGCAGCAAAGTGGAACTGTTCATATGTTCTTGATTTGACATGTTTCCCCTTGAATATTACTTAACAAACATTGAAAATTACTGTAAGCACATGTTATTAGTGCAGAGTAATACAAGGGCGAAAAGTAACA
Source organism: Thunnus albacares (assembly GCF_914725855.1). Taxonomy (NCBI): domain Eukaryota; kingdom Metazoa; phylum Chordata; class Actinopteri; order Scombriformes; family Scombridae; genus Thunnus; species Thunnus albacares. The sequence goes on from NC_058112.1 coordinate 961,806, forward strand.
GGCCCAAGGCATGGGGCACCCAATACTTTAAAGAGGACCTATTATGCTCATTTCAGCTCTAAATTTTTATTTTTGGACTCCACTAGAGTAGCTCTGCATGATTCAAAGAAATAAAAAAACCCCTCCTTATTTATCTTATACTGGCCCTTTATGCAGCCCATAAATATACACAGTCTCTCTTACAGGCCGTTTTAGCTCCTGTCTCTTTAAGGCCCCCCTCCTGATGAGCCCACTCTGTTCTGATTGGCCAGCTTTACGTATCAGAGTTGTGTAACTTTACTGTCATTGCAAACCAAACATTTCCTGCCATACTGCTTCAAATTAAAAGTTTTTAAATGACTAACTTTTTTTGTGAAGAATTTACAGAAAGTAAAAACGTGTTTCTCACTGACTTAGTGGAGCTTTGTTAGCTGGTCGAAACAACAACATATGGAGCTATTTGGAGCTATTTGTTCAGCGGATCAGTTAGAAATAATGCAAGGACTAGTACAAGCAGAAACAGCCACAGTGAGATGTTTTATCTGTGAGCTGCAGACAACCAGCACACCTCCAACAGGTAAACTACTTATTTTACTTTGCTGTGCTGTTTAATGGTGTCGTGGATTGGCGTAACTACTCCCAGAGCGGAGCAGCGAATTCGCGTGCTGTACACGTAGCAATGTCCATATAAAGAAATCAGTCACAAACTGATGTCAGCTCGGGCTGAACGTAGAAAAAACCGTTGGAAACTGAGTGCTCACAGCTGTCTGAAGCCAGGGCTTTCTGTTCACAAGGATTACTGCTACATAAGTTTACCTCATTATTTGACACGTCGGCCACTTTTAACATGAACATCCGACACTGTTACATTTTATACAGTACTGTGCAAAAGTTTTAGGCACCCTAGATGTTTAGATTCTTATCCATTATGCAATACCATCAGGGAGGTGTCTGATCGTTCCCAAATTTATTCATGACATGACAATGACCCCCAGCATACAGCTAGAGTCATAAAGAACTATTTTCAGCAACAAGAAGTCCTGCAACAGATGGTATGGTATGGCCTCCACAGAGCCCTGATCTCAACATCATGGAGTCAATCTGGGATTACATGAGGAAGCACCTGAGATGGCCTGAATAATAAATCCACAGAAGAACATTCTTTCTTCAGGATGGTTACAACAACCAACCTGCAAGTTACCATGAAAAACTGTGTTAAAGTGAACTGAGGAGGACTGCTGCTGTTTTAAAGGCAAAGCTGCTCACAGCAAATATTGATTTACTTTAGGATTCTGCTGTTTACTCAACTTTGTAAGAAGTGAATTGATAAACTAAAACAATTTATAGCAATATTTTTGTAAGAATTCTCACGTTACTTTTAGTGCCTAAAACTTTTGCTGTATATGTCTGTATACAGTACTGTATATGTCTGAAAATATGGAAAAGCATAATACGTCCCCTTTAAAAACCCATAGCCTAACAGTGCTGAAAAAAATACTGAAATGAAATTAAAGAAAGCTGAAGGATCACGATCATCACAAGACACACAATAGTACAAATTAATGGACACCATTTGGGGAGTGCTGGATTCTCCATTAGTGTAAAAACTTGTATCCCATGTTCATGTAAATGACAATATCAGCTCCATTTTTTACATTGTTTGTCCAACACTAATTTCACTCATTGACCAAACAGTGTGCAAAAATGTCTGAATGTCCTGGTTTGTAAATACAGGCAAAACTCAAGCAAGAAAAGCCACACAAGTTTATGAGTTAAGTTCCTGCTAGGTAAAACAGATTTTATTTCCATTTTTCAGCTGTTAGTAGCTCCATGATTTTTTTTCTGTATTGCATTATGGGACAGCAGTGTCCACCAAAACCACACTCACAGCACTGTTGTTTTAGTTTGCCTGCTGTCAATAACAGGTATACTTGTGTATTTTTTCAGTGTCAACTGCATTCTTTAAACTTGACTACCTTTACTATATACTATATAACTGATATATGCAGTGATACTGCAGTGGTCTGATGAACAGAATGCTGACTAAAGCTGACTGAATAACTCAAAACTTCTGTACTGAAAGAACAATGAGCGGCAATGATTTACACATTCCTCCACAAAGGGCCAGTCTGCATTGCTTTAAATATGAACACTGTTGAAATATTGAATTCACTTGGCCACATCCTGTACATTTCTGTCCAGCCAAGGTTTTCTTACTGTCTCATAATGTTAAAGGTTATATGAACAACAACTGTAAAACCAAAGTAAACTGTGGCTATGCTGTGTGACGTGTTTTGTTCTCTTGAGGACATGGTGGTTAGCTTCTATGTTTGGGAAGGAGTTGTTTATGTTCACAGCTACTGAATGAGAGGTTCATGATCACAGGGATAGGAAAAGGGGAAATGTGTGTTACAGTGATTTTTGCTCCTAAAACATTCCTCAGCTGTTTTGGAATGTAAAGTGGTTTGACCCTAACCTCAGCAGTTACTACCATGACATTGCTGATGCATGTGCGTTCCTCACACACCATGTTATATTGCTATGGCAATGTCACGGAGACGTGACATTGCCATAGCATATAGCTTTAACATATAAGCCTTGTTGGAGGTCAGTTTTGAAATGAACCTCCAGTTCATATGCAATGTACAATGTATACATCATCATTAAATCAATCATCCTTTTTATACTATAGTGGGACATAAAAATGAGAAATACTGCATTAATTATTCAGGCACTTGGTGTACTGAATATCAAATTAATTCACTGGACAGAGGTGTCAGACTAGAGATCTCTAATCAAAACATACAGCATGTAAGATTCAAAATAAAGACTTTGAACATTTTTTAGCAGCAATCAGTTCTTTCATCAAGGCACTGGGCTTTACTGGGACATTTACTTATGTTAATTTGGAGTGTGTTTTTAGGAGCATATTATGATAACACGCTATTGCCTATAAATCAGTGAGTGATTCTTATTAATATGTAAAGGAGAGGGCTGTTATTCCCTCAGCAGTGCTTGCAGGTGGAGGGCTTCCCACCTTCAAAAATATCCAATTAGACAGTTAAGGGTAATTTCTGCATCATATTCAAAGGCTGCGCTATTAAGAGGCTAGGGGAAGCTTAGCTTTTCCAAAATTATCATTGAAAAAAATTCAACCTTCAACAAAAGCATGATTTATTTTGGGCAATAACTACTGGCAAACAGGCTAAGCCTTCCCTAAATTTAGTACTGGCTATTGTGCACCCTCCACTGCAAACTGGTAAAGTTAAAATAATATACATGTATGTAATAATATGTATGTGTAGTATGTGTAAATATATATATATTTGCCTCTCAAAAAATAGAAGAGGAGCAACCTCTTCTGCCTCTATGGACCAGCCTCTGATATATTTAAAATGGCCATACTTAAAAAAAAAATAAAAATAAAAACAATGATTGTTTCATCATCAAAGTTTCAAGACTAAGCAATAATACAAAATTGTGAATTATTACAAAGTTGTGATACATTACAATGAAATCCATGAAGTGTTATCTTTGCTAATTAGAGTCCTTTTCAGATGTTTTTTGAATAATGATAATGTAGATGGTGACTGTAATGATGGAGGTAGATTGTTCCAAAGAGATGGCCCTCTGTATTTCAATGTATATTGATTAAGGGAAGTCCCACAATACGGAAGATGAAAGTCAATGTCTGAGGAAGACTGAAATTCTGAAAAGCACTAGGCAAGTCATGAGCTAAGTGGACATATTTATACATGAATACACAAGTCTGGTATATGTTCACACTGAAAACTGATAGAAGTTTGTATTTTCTGAAGAGAGGAGCAGATGTGTCGCAACTTTTTGCAAAGCTAATCATTCTCAAAAATTTCTTTTGGATTAGGAAAATTTTATTGAGATAAGTGGATGAGTTTAACAGTCAGTTTTATGGCTAGTCTATGGAGTCACATATGTAAATTTGATCATCAGCTTGATTATGATAAAAGTAAGTTGTTTGAAATAATTTCAACTAATTGGAGTGTGAGGAGGTTCAATAAAGGAGGTCTAAAGAGTAACCCTTTGGGAGTGAATGCCACTTCTTTCTTTTTTTTCAAAATTTTCTATAAATCTTTATTCAACTTTCTGTTGAAAACAATTGCCCTCTGTATTTACAAAAAGGTTGAATAGCTGAATATAACATTTGCCAATAGCCAAATCTATCTATCTAGTGATACATTTTTTTTTAAAAGAGAGGCTTAATAACTGATATTTTCAAGACCTTTGGAACATTACCTGACACCTGTAGGTTGGTCTCCTGGCAGTTACAACAGTTTTGAATGACTTGGTTGGCACAACATCAAGACAGCAGGTTAAAGGTCCAAAAATTGCCAAATCCAACAGACGGGGCATAGGATGCTTAATGAGGCCCAGTGGAAAAGGCTAGCATGTCATTGCCCTCATTTCCTTGTTTGACAATGTGTCTGAGGTGCTCTGGAATGCTACTATGGCCAGATTAGTTGACATATGTCATCCAAAGTGTTTGCCTCTTGCCCCTTTGGCCTGATCACCACAACTCAATGTTTTTGGGGGTTTAACATGTAGTCTGACAAGTCACAGCAGGACCATGATCACCTAATGACACATTTAGTCTATATAGAACACACTTTACCACAGTAAGCCATAGTGTTATACAGGGTGAATGTCAGCCCATCAAAGAGAAATGAGCAACTGGCTGCATAATTATCATATAGTATAACTGGAATAGAAAGGAATGTCAACAAGTCGTCATACCTAAAGAATAAAATTAATTGATTATCACATTCCAAAATTACCCATCCATCTATTTGTCTATGATGGATTTGTCATTAACATTGAAAACCATTCCATAGTAGCCATCCAGGATCATGATACATAGCATGACGGTCCTATGATGTTAAGTCTCAGCAATGAAAACTACTTTATTAATGTTAGAAAAAGACTGTGGTCATGGTTTAATGAACCAACTTTGACTTCTGGTTGGAGGCAGGACATGAACTCTGGCATCTGGAATGGAGGTCAAAAGCTCTGAACTCCCATTCAAACATCCAGGCCTGACAGCCTCTCTGTTGCTGTGTCAACATCACACTACTTCTTACTTTGGCACTGAATGAGTCACCGGTTGTACTAGGCTGACTGAACAAGTGTTCAGTAGTACTGTTGTTGGAGCGGCTGTGGCTCAGGAGGTAGAGCGGGTTGTCCACCAATCGGAAGATCGGTGGTTCGATTTCCGGCTCCTCCAGTCCGCATGTCGATGTGTCCTTGGGCAAGATACTTAACCCCAAATTGCTCCTGATGTCTGTGCCATCAGTGTATGAATGTGTGTGAATGATTATATTTACTCTGATGGGCAGGTTGGGACCTTGCATGGTAGCCCCTGTACCCATTCAGCGTATGAATGTGTGTGAATGGGTGAATGTGATTTGTAGTGTAAAAAGCGCTTTGAGTGGTTGGAAGACTAGAAAGGCGCTGTACAAGTACAGTCCATTTACCATTTTACCATTTGTTGTTGAGAGGACAGTCTGCATTTAGCAGGGTAATATTGCTGTAATGGGGATAAGCAACTGTGACTAAATAATTTTGTTGTTTATATTTTTCACAAAAAAACACAATTGAGTGTGTTTTCTAATGAGAATACAGAAAAGACCTTGATGTGATCTCGTGATCTTGAACATTAACTGGTGTCACACTTAGTTATTGCAAGTTAGATGATATTTCCAGTGAGGTTTGACATTTGGCTTATTTTTTACATTTGCTATCCCTATGGTGCAGTGCTGTAGTTTATGAAGTACAATATATATATATATACCCACACCATAAGTGAACTTATTTGCCAGTGTGCATGAACATGCTTTAAATAAAGAAACTATATGGAACTGTTAGGTGACATACACATATTGGTTTAAAAGGAAATAATATTTCTAATAACCAAATATACTGTAGATGCCAATATGTAGTTTGTCACACCAAGCTTTAAAACCCTCAGTGTTACACCACATTACTTTTTAAAAGGAATGTTAACTATCTCCTCAATAAAGGCTATTTAAATATACAAGTACTAGGATTAAAAAGGTAAAATCACATACCTATTAACATTGGAAAAAATGATGAAAGTCATGTGAAAAGAATGTTTCTGTTCAATGCTACATTATTAAGCTCTCAGTTGTATTTTAATGTTGTAGGTGGCATAGCTTCTCAATTGACAGCTAGTGATAGACCCTTTAAAGGGGAACAAGTTCATATGAAAAAGACACAGTTTGCCTTCACTACTGAACCATGAATCCTGAATAATGAAGATCAGCACATTCTCTGAAGTTCAGTAACATATTAGTTGAATTCTGCAAGTTCACAATATTTAATGTGATCAATGTATGTTTTACTCTTCAACAGCATTCAGATAAATGTATAAATGTAAACACAATATTTTCCTCTGAAATGTATGTCATGAAGAGTAGCAGGAGATGGACCCAAAAGCAGGAGCTGAAGAAAAACTCCTTTATTAAAGACTCATGCAGGCCAAAAATAAAGCTGGCAGGTCAAAGCAAAAACTGAACAACACAGACCTGAGCAGAACAAACTAAACAATATATAACAAAACCAAGGATCCAACAAAAACTGAACTGAAAACCAGGACTAAACATAGACAGAACTAATGAGGGAATAGGGAACAGGTGACTCAACAGAGGACTGGCAAGGAGCTGATTGGCTACAGAAAACTCTGGGAACAGGGCAGGTGTTTCTTACTGACAGACAGACTCTTCCTGACTTTAATTTGATCCGTAATAACAGTTAAACACATTTATATTTTACATCATTTATTGTCACTTCCATTCAGTCACATGTGAGCCTGCATATTCCTGAGCATGGGGTTTGATATGAGTTTCATAATTTCCATTTTCCCTGACACATTTAGCCAAATACATATTTTCCAGTGTTCAGAAGACACCCTGATCATATTCTGGGTTACTGAATAATGACTTTTTTGAGCCTTATTTGAACTGATGTAGTTTTGTTTGTGTTTTAGCCACATGCTAAACAAGCACATTTCCAGAAACTAGAAGATGTCACTTGTCAAATGAAGCCTAATACATGCATCGTGGCCTTACAGTTCTTCTGTTATAAGCTTTTTGTGCCGAATAGGCAAAAATTCTATAAATAGGGTAGATGTTAAGGGGTTAAAGGCAATACTTACATGTGTGGTCAGCGTTGGATACTGCAGGAAAGCTGTTACACTGAGAGACACTCTATTATGGAACACCAAAATGACATAAGCATAAATAAATAGAAAAAATCATAAATAAATGATTAAATACATAAATAAAAAATAAATAGATTTTGGTAATGAAACAGGACATAATTAAATGAATATCTTGGATTTCTTTTCTACATTTCCACAAATAATCTTTTATTCAGGCTTTTTATGTATTTCTACATTTATTTATTTATTTCTGTATTTCTGTGTCTGTGTGTTAATAAGGTTGGCGGTCCTAAACTGAGTCTAAAGCCAGATTGATTCCAGAGCAGTAATGGTTTTGGCTCTACTACTTGACCTCATCTTGACCGCCGCCCTCAAAGCTCTGTCTGAAGTGGCAGATGAGTCGAGTGCTCACAGCAGTTTCTGAAGGACACTAATATACGTCTTCATTTGTGATTCACTACCAGCATTTTTAAACCAGCATGGAGCTGCTGTTGACTGTTCTTACAGATACTGAGTGTCTTCTTTGCTTTTTGTTCAGTAAGTTTATCATTGTCATCAGTTAACCTGTTTTAGCTAGCTAGATAACCATTGTTTATAAATTAGATTTTGAGTTGGCAAGAACATACTCTATAAGTATAACCACAAAATCGTATTTCAATAAATATTAAAATGATCAGTCGGCCATAGTTCTTGAAAAGCTTTGTAATTAACATATAAACTAGACAGTTAAAGGACAGACAGTGATGAAGCATCTGTTCAGCATTAAGAACAATCATTTTCTGAACTTAAGTTGCGTTTATTGTGAAGTGACAATGATAATCATACAGAACAAAGGAGGAAAGTTAGTTATCTTTTGTATTTCAGTGTTCACATATACTTACATTGAGCTCAAACTTATCTATATACATTTAATTCACTCGTGTGATTGTATTGTATTAACAGAAGCAGCTTGTGCCACGCTACATTGCAGAAGATGAAGACACCTCAAGCTTTGACAGTGGACCTTCTACTGTTCATGTCCACTCTGCCATAGTCTTTGAAAGAAATGTAGCGAAGGACAAAAGTTTGAACATCCACAGAAATCATAGACATTTATATTTTATGAATGTACTTGTCACCTGAGCAGACCTCGCAGTGGTTCCTCTCTTCTTTTTCTCAGTATTAATGTGAAAAGTTAACCCCATATTACACAGATATAATAGTTTGAATGTAATGTACAGTAACAACATTAAAGCCAATGTAATACAAGGCTAGTAGACTTGTCATCATGGATTATTATTACATTTTTCGTTGACACAAACAACACAAACAGCATTAGATAATTTTCATAAATATAAAGAAAAAACACTACATCCAAATTGTATAAAATAAAACAAAAGGAGCATGTGAAGGATTACACTAATATCCAGTAGCCACAGCCCAAACCCTGGATGCTTCTGTCTGAAACTACTGAACAAGCTGATGCTCCCATCAACACTCAAACACAGGGTGCCATCATGCTGTCTCTCCTGGCTGGAAGACTGAGAGGATGATATTCATCTAAGGAACGGTTGCTGGATGTCCTGCAGGCAGCTGCTGCTTCAGTCCTGCATCAAACGTCACTCTCTTCATGCATCCCTTACATTCCTGTTGTAGTCTTCATCACCCACTGTGATGCAGCCCTACCCTTCACTGCAGGGTGTGGGGCTGTTGATGGGCAGAAGTATAACACAAGATGTTCCAAAATTTAAATATTACATATTTCATGTAGACAGGGTAGTAACTGTTAATGAGTAAATATATTCTAAACTATCCCTCATTAAGCAGGAGTGGGTCTCAAATATTGTTTAGTTATATCACTGGTTATCAATAGTAAGTGTCAAATTGCAGTCAAACTTTTAAGAACTTTTTTATTTTTTAGGAAGCTATACTAATCTTACCTTGCAAGACAGCTGGATTCTCAAGATCATGACATCACAAGATCACATGAGAATCCATCTTGTCAGGCTTCCAGTTACAGCTTGTGTACAAACCACTGATGGTTGGGACCAGTCAGCGTCCTATTAGGATTCTCGCATGATCTCATGATGTTGTGGATCCAGGTGCCTTGCAAGGTAAGATGGTGATAGACGGTGACAGATGGTTTAATTCTATCATATATATCATATTCTATATCATTTACTTGCCAAGTATATTAGTGCCTGCCCTTTTCCAAATAGTTTCCAAGGACAACTTCTCAGTATGACAAACTGTCTGGCATGTCATGTTAATAATCTGGTGGATTGTATAACATTGATGGATGTGAACTGAGAGTAAACTGCTGGACATAAAAAATGTAAAAGATTACTGTGCAACAAGCAGTTACTATCTAGCGAACTGATAGCTGATTGCTAAATAAAGCAACAAAGATTAGCTAATGCTAAATCTTAGCCAGTTAGCTTGAATGTGTTACAGGTTCAGAATAAAGCTCTGGTCCAAACTGGTGCAACACATTTATTCACAGGGTTACCTGTGCAAGACATATTTAAAACAGTTGTCAGCATGTTAGGCCTATTCATATCATTGTGGTGTTAGCTCAGCTTGCATCTGCTCTTCTATCTCTGAACTGTGAACTTCACTGTAATAGTTTCAGCTTACAGTCCTGCTCATGGGCGCCTGGTTATGTTTTAAAATGGGGGAGCAAACTTGGAAAGATACATTGTTGGAGGTCACGTCCTCCCTCAGAAAAAGAAATTGTAATTTAAAACAGATTTCCTGCATTTCTACACCACCTAACCTCTTGGATTAAGTGAAGAAACAGCCAACTGCTCTAGTCTACATTAGTTAGACTGAAGGTGCTATGAAAACCCGGAAGGCATCATGAACAGTATAATAACAATTGGGTGGATCAGGACAGGAAATGATTGTCAGAAGAATGGCTACTTCATATTTTTATAAAAACATTATGTATGTATGTATGTATGTATAAATGTTAGTAGGTTGCAGACTACTAGGCCATCTTCAAATATAAACAAGGACAAACAATTTATATAAATTAAATAGTCTTACAACACATCACAAAATGATTTTGATCATTTTTACAGTACTACGTTACAGTGGGACAGGGCGCTGACGCTGTTGTGTTAGCTGTATTCAGACCAAATCAGGCGGTGTGGCTTACAGCTGAAGGGTTGAGCGGAGGTGTGTGGGGGTGTTTGTGCTTTAGAATATAACCACCGTGAAATAATCAGAAAATAACATTTTATTGATCTGATTCACTGACTTCCTCACTACCTCTCTTCATTCACTCTCTAGCTCACTCGACCACAGCTGCTCTCTTTCTCTCGCTGGTGCTCTCAGCTCTTTCTTTTTCTCTCATCTTTTTTTAAAATTAATTGGGAAGCCGACAGAAAAGTCTAACTTAACTTTTAATGTTATAAAACAAACAGAAATGTTTTCCCCACATCCTAGTAATGCGTATTTCCTCATGGCAGAGTTTATAACTCTGATCAGTCTGATCGTCACACCTCTGAATCCGGAATGCTGGCATGCTATGTAAAAGCACACATAGAGGCGGCTTTATGCTGGCTTTGTGTGCTTTTACATAGTGTAAAGAAATCAAATTAAATCTCTTTACAGCTATAATGCGAGTTCTCTGTATAAAAGAGGCTTCTCTCTCACTGCGCTGTCTGGCTACTCCATGGATGTATTATAAGAGCTGGATACCGGACTAAAATTGGCGCCCATTCAGTCCTATAGGAATTGCTCGCCTGGTGCATACACCAAAAAAAGTTTCTAGCTTCTGGGTTTGCTTCCACATTGTGCGGCCCACTGAATATGCACAGTAGTGTTTCCCCCGCTGACCCTGCCCGCGAGCTCCTGCTCGGCTCATAGACTTTACATTGTGATGATGTCACGGATTTTTAAATCACTTTTCTTGGCTCGAGGAACATACAACCTCCATGGATCAAAAGTTCATAATAGAAAGAGTCATAACTGATGTTGTTTGCAGTTCCAGGTGTCCTGTCAACAGTTTTACAAGCGTCTCTTTTACAATGGTGGTCTATGGGGAAAATCCTTTTTGGGCTGCAGGGGGATTTTTTGCTGCAATACTGCGAGTGGCCACTGGGCAAAATTGGCTGTAAGGCTGAGCGGCGGTGCCCTGCTCTTTACACATCCATGGGCTACTCCGATCAATCAGTGACGGGTTGGACTGAAACAACTCAAAGGGGGGTCAAAAAATGTGTGATTTTTTATTACTTGTTTTTGTCAGTTGCTGAAAATAGTAAAATGATCATTGATATAGGCTGTTTAAATATAATCACCTCATTGCAGTGACTGTATGATGATATGCTTATTTTTAAAAAGACAAAAGTGGGATAGCAAAACTATAACTTTGCTCCCCCTAACTGAATAATGGGTCCATTGCTCAGGCGGTCCTGCTTTAAACTTCTTAATGGACTACACACACTTTAAACATACCGTACAAAATGCTACCAATACTACATGTGTAAGGTGCACCTGACATTTTCGACACGATGCAGAAACAATATGGAGCACACACAATCATGAACAAATTTTCTGATCTGCATGAGTAACACTCTCTTATGTTCCAGTTACTCAGTTTAACTAATTGAAAACATATTATGCCTTTAAACTCTATTTACTGAATGACCTAGGCAAGTAACTAGCCATATTACCTTTTATATGTGCTGGCTGGGAAATGCAATAAACCAGCCCACTTTTCAACAGGCTCACAGGTTTAACTTGGCTGGTTAAATGCCTGCATCCTAACAATATTCTCACTTTTACACACTCTCAGTGAACTTCTGTGGTGGGTGTACATAAACTAAACATTTCACAGACTTTACTGACTCAAAATGGCCATCAGTGCTGTCTGTTAACACACATTAGACTGAATTACACACATCACTAATGCAAATATTATTCCCAGAATCACTAATGTCAACAGCTAGAGCAATTTGCGATTGCTTCCAGCACATACACACATCCCGGCCCCACATATACATTCAAATTCACATAGTATGCAACCCCAACCTTCCCAAGTTACTGTGTTACTGACCTGCGTTAGTCTGGAAGTGTTTTTACTAAAATGTAACCATGGTTACGGCTGTTTCTGACTGGTTTCAGCTGGTTTAACTCCTGGGTTCACTTGGCTTGACAAGGTGTTATTGTGGATCCCACTGCTTTTCTTGGCAAGGCATGCCGTGCGTAGCATTCAAGCTCTAGGACTGGCCAGGTGTCCATGCTCGTGCTGCTAGTCATCTATTACCTAACTGTATGTTCAGGGGGTGTCTGGTGTTGAATAATGGGAAATGTTAATTCTGAAGGACTACGAGTTGAGTCAAGCTTGGAAGCTGTATTGTGAAGCTTGGAAAATAGTGATTTTTGATTTTTTTCTGATGACCTATTCACAGTCTCCTTTGAATACATTCTTAAGTCAGAAGGGAATTATTTCAGTAATGATGTTGATCTTTCTAATCTGGTGCCCATGTCGGCAGTAATCGGCAGGACAACATCATTTGTCTGTTTTCCAAAACCATTACAAATGCAGTACCGTACAAACACATCATTGACCCACACTGCTGCACTGGATGACATGTTCCTTCGTCCCTGAAGATAGTGGTTTCCGTAGCTTTTATAGAAATGGCTCTAAAGAGTAAAAACAGCGATAGGATAGGCTTTGTCCACTGCTGGGTTAATGCCTCCAACCACCCTTCTTCCTCCAAATGAGGAAAAAATTGTCGGCATTCAAGTGAATGGGAAAGTGGTCTCAGACTTTTGGACCCTACTGTATATACATCATCTGAACTGCACCATTGCTCTGGGTCATAATTACTACTGCCGCTAGATGGCATCTGTCACTCAAATGTAACTGACATTATGACCTACTGTGTCGTATCTCTTGGGAGGACAGTCTCTTTCTTTCAGTGCCTAAAGCAAAACTGATAAATAAGATTTCACCCTCTGTAATGTAACCTAAAGATTGAGAGAAAGTGTGTTGATTAAAACAAATTTCCCTCTTTCATGCTGTCTCTGTCACTATCAGTGTGTGAATGTGTATGAATGATTAGATTTCCTCTGATGGGCAGGTTGGGACCTTGCATGGTAGCCCCTGTACCATTCAGCGTATGAATGTGTGTGAATGGGTGAATGTGATTCGTCGTGTAAAAAGCACTTTGACAGAAAGGCGCTATACAAGTACAGTCCATTTACCATTTACCATCTCTCAGTCTTGATCATTTGGCCTTTACAGTGGAGGTGGTATGCCTCTCTCCCACCTGTTTTTGTTTGTTTGTGGTCAGATATATGGGTGAATTTTGTCACTTATGGCCTCCATATTTCAAGTTTCAGTTATTTTTAAAACAGAAATGGTCTAGGATGACATGGAGCTGTCACATCATAAAGAAACAAGAATAAAGGTTTCATTAACAGCCCTTAGAAGCTGCAGTGTTCATTAAACTCAACGGTGCAGAAAGTTAGACAGGAGAAACAACAATGATATTTTTTCTATATTTAGAGGACTCACCAGTTAAAAATCTAACGCTTGTCTTGAGAGTGATGCTAGAAGGAAGGTCATGGAAGTTAAGTAATGCAAATTGGTAGAATTAGCAACCTGTACGAGTAGGGAAGGGTTGGGAGTCACTGGGCTCGTTTATACTGAGATCCTGCCTTTGCTTTTTTACACTGAACCAAACAAAGCTGCCATGATGCGGCCCCCGTGCCTGCTTTTACATAGCATGCCGGCGTTCTGGATCCAGAGGTGTGACATGTAACACAACAGCGGCCGCTCCCTGTCCCGCTGTGCTGGCTGTCCCTTTTACACACATGTTGATCTCATACTGGTGTAGACAGATAATGGTGTAAAATTACTCCCAGTGTATAGATTTTATTTGTTTTCCATTCACCATCTACGTAAAAAGAGTGGGTCTGTGTCAACTCACAGGCCTGGGCCCGTATTTATCAAACTTCTAAGAATTGCATTTAAGAATGCTATAAAGAACCAACTTAAGTGTAAAAGTGTTCTTGGCTGTGTTTCAGCAATAAGTCACATTTAGCAAGTGACTTACTTTTACACTTTGCTGATAGTAGCAGTAACTTTTAAGAGCAACTTTCACGTGACCATGTGATTGATCACCTGAAAGAATAGCCAATCAGAGATATGAGTGGACCCTACATTTTCCATATTGCAAATCTCCAGGAAAAATTTACATGTGAAATGAACAACAATCTAATATGTTTATAATGTATAAATAAATACAACGAAATAACAGGAAATTGACTGAATTCGAAACAAAATTCTGCTGCAAGACATTCTGCTGTTGTTAGATTAGGAACGTAACAGAACAAAGTTGCTTAGACAACCCAAATTAGAAATTACATTTATATACCACCAAATTGCAACAACAAATATGTTTTGCAGGAAATGTATGAGAAAAATATATGAAATAAGAAATTAAATGCTGGCTTAATCAGACATACTCTCAACATAATGACAAGGTTAGGGGACGATCTGGTCTTGGTTTAATACAAGACCAGATCTTTCTGTCCACAATGATTTTCATCACAATGTGTTTTATTAACATTTAACTGAAACCACGATCTTTCACTAACTGTGCTTTTGCTTCCAAAACCTAACCACGGACTAATATGTGTGAACCGCTGTGATCCTTATCTGTGGTGCCTGCATCTTGTGCAGCCACCATCCACCCCGACCACCTCGCTCCAGTTCCAATGTGTGATGTATAAATGTAGCACTATATTCATTTGAAAAAAGAAATAAATTGCCTTGATAGAAGCACTTTGGCCTTTATTGGGTAGATTTTAGCTTGTCATTATTACCTTTTGTCTTTCAGCATTTTTATCAAAAACATTTGCATCACCATGAATATCCACCCTTACACTCCTCTGCTAGTAGGATAAAAATGATCATATAAAGATACTATCAACTGTAGAAATATCACATTTCTGAGAGAGTCAAAGATTTTATTTGTTTCATGCTTATACAATATCTGCAGTGAAATGCAGACTGGCATCTTGAGGCTATGGTAACCATCTACTGTATAATTATAATAAGAGCATAAGAGTAAAAGTAAGAATTGAAAATTACGTAAAGGATAAGTTAAAGGACAAACAGTCATAAATATATGTAATATAAATGTTAAAATGCTTCATCTTACAACAATGTAAACATAATGCAAACTACAGTCATGACACTCCATCTTGCAACCCAGCAGCTGTGTGAGTATTGCTCTGCTTGCAGTGTAATATTAGCAGCGTTATGGATGGAGAGTCCAGATATGTATATCACTGTCACAGCCTGTTGTCTGTAGACATCAGTGAAATAGCTTAACTAGACAGCTGAAGCAACACACTGGGTCTTCCCTCATTATTGAGGAAATGGAAATGTGTGTGTTTGTGTGCGCAGTATATGTGTGTCGAGCCAGGGGAATCCTGTCTGGGACAGAAGTGTTTGTATGATATCACTTGTGGATTAACATTCTATCCCTGATGGGAATGATGTGGCCTATTTGAGTAGTTCCATGTGTCTGAAAGTGTGTGTGTTTGATGCCATGTTGGGTTTGTGTGTGTGACCTTGTGAAGACAGTCAGTCCACTGTAAAGTTCATGAGTGCTGGAAAGTTGGAAAGGTCATGAGCTCACTGGCTGAAAGCTTGGATTAAGGATGGGTATTCTCCAGCAGTGTGTCCTTCAACTCGACCCAGACCGTCTCTACTGCTCACATGAACACACACACACACACACACACACACACACACACACACACACACACAGGCATTCCCTCTCATATAGCAACTGAACACAATCACTCCTGTAAGATTTAAAAACTTTATTATTTATCAAATTGTCTGACCCCAATTGTCTGACTCCAATTAACAGACAGTCATTATGTCGCCCTCCGGTGGTAGGATTTGGTTAGATTCCGTTCAATGGAAAAGGCCTGGGATATAGAATGATTGTATATAAAACAGTCCCCCAAAATCACAGTATTTTGTAAAAAGAGTGATTGCAATTACAGAAAGGAAAAACCCCAAACACATAACACATAAACTATATCAATCAGATTTAGATTCAGTGTGTTGTTTCATTCTAAATGAACATTACATTAGCCTGAAAGTTATGCTCATTTAAAACACATAGTACTAGGGATCAGTATGGTTGACAAAATAATCTCCACTCAAGGTCCATTTACTAGCTTTGTTGAGCTTTTAACCACGTCTCATAATCCTTTAGTGAATGACGTTGGCTCAAGTGTCACTGTGTGACAGGATAACAGGTGGTGGTATATGGGTGGAGATGGTAACTCCTGTCTCTGTTCAGAGATGGTCGTTGGTGTCAGATGTGAATGTCCTCCTTGATCTTTCTCTCAATGACCTTTGGCGTCTTCACAGTGGATGCTGTGGGCAGTTTTGGTCCGAGGGAGTAACACTGAATGTAAACATAACTCTTGTTTGTTTCCAAGAAAACTTCACAGAGCACATTTAATATTCCACAAATAGAATCTTCCATTCACGTCCAAAGCCGTGTGAATATATCATATATCAGCATTTTGTGGTAAGTGGTCAGGATTTCTCCAAAGACTGGAACTTGAAGAATAACACCCCAACAAAAAATAGATTACTCATGCCAACAGTAGTAGGGAAGAAGTCCTTTGGATATGCTAAAGAGTTCTAGTTTACAGGCTGTCTTAGCCACTCACACACACACACACATACACACACACACACACACACACACACACACACACACACACACACGCACTGTTACTCAGGTTTACTACTGTAACTGACACAAGGTTCATATTCTAGGCTTCACACCTGGAAAACGGCTTCTGATGTGTAATTTCAGCATTTAGAGAAGGTTCACACCTCTCTGTCCCTGTCAGAGAGGCGTGAAGGGACAAGAGGAGGTGAAGAAGAGGGTGAGGGGTTCAGATGAACCTGACACCACCAACTGAGTATAGAACATTTGGGTCAGTTGTGGAGGGAGGGGGTAGGGAGAACCAGTTTCATACACACTCATACACACAGTACAAACGTGAGCACATGTACACAGTCATTAAGCAGTCATTAGAATGTGATAGCAGCTCCCTGTTGTCACCTCTAATGAACTGGACACATGCATGCTCAAATACATACCAAACAACAACAACAACAACAACAACAACAACAACAACAACAACAATCTCTTACAATGGATAGATGTAAGTTTTTAATTTTTCAACACCAAAAAGCAAAAACAGTAGAATGCAAAACATGTTGAACAGTTAGGACACGCAGCAGAAAACAAACATGTCTGCTGTCAAGGTACAAGGGCTGTTGCGGTGCCATTTAGCTGTCACTGCTAACTTAAAGGACAGGTTAAAAGGAAAATGGTAAATGGACTGCATTTATATAGGGCCTTTCTAGTCTTCCAACCACTCAAAGCACTTTACACTGGATGTCAACATTCATCCATTCATACACTGATGGCAGGGGCTGCCATACAAGGTGCCAACCTGCTCATCAGGAGATCTAATCTAATACTCATTCACACACACTCACACACTGCTGGCACAGCCTCTGGGAGCAATTTTTGGTTCAGTATCTTGCCCAAGGACACTTCGACATGTGCACTGGAGGAGGATCGAACTGCTGATCTTCCGATTAGTGGACAACCCACACAACTGTGACTCAGGATGTAGAGCAGATTGTGAACCATGACAGGTTCACGATTTTGCTTTAAGTCTGTCTTAAAACAACAGTCAGGTGTCCATATGAACAGTGAAAGAGGTTTTCCTAGATGAAATCTAGGATCTATTAAAAGATTCCCTTCAAATGTGCTTTCAGTGTAAGTGATGGGGACCAAAATCCACAGTGTGTCCACACAGTCATTTTGTGCAAAAATAAAAGTTTATCTGTAGCTTATATGAGGCAGGAGTCTGTATTAGTCATATCATGTCATTAGTAGTTAATTAAAGTACACAGGTCCAGGTGCCTATGAGGGGGACATGTGCTCAGTTTGTCAGTAATATGTCAGTAATATGTCAATCATATTGTCAGACCGGATCCCACTGCACTTTCAATGTAAGCTAATACTTATAACTGATACTGCAGTAGATTGAAAGGAAACCAAGCAAATGTTTTATGATATGATGTACATTAGTTTGAAATATCTAGAACAATATTACTTAATGGTAGTCATAGTCAACTATCACAAGTGTAAGTAGGCTATGAAATATAAAACATGTTCTGTCATGTCTTAGGTTCTCAGAAAAAGACAAAACTTAGTGGAGAGACAGTTTCTCAAATGTGTTTCATTGGTGGGACTAAATTCACTTTCAGTGTTGCATCAAATAATCAAGTTACTGTCAAGGGTTAGAATGTGAATAAATTGTTGCACACATCACTTGTAGTGCAACTGCATTCAGTCCAAACTAACTGCACAACAATATGGAAATGTGAAATCAGTGGAAACATTGCAGAACATAATACAGATCACAATAATAATAATAATAATAATGATAATAATAATAAAGTTTATTTATCAAAACTAGCAATTACAAATGTATTATAACAAAGGTTCAGGAACAAGACCATGCCCCTCTCTCTCACTAAATTCAATCACCTATACCTCACTAATGTAATCATCCGTGCATACCTATATAAGCATGTCTAACCCCTTTCTCTCCCGTTCGCCTCAGTTCTCACGCGACCTACGACACGCTTGCATCGCAAAAGCTTACCTCCCGCCCGTGCTCCATGATTCACGTTCCTCAGCAACATACTGCCCACGACTATATCCAGCAGTACCAACTCCACTTCCTCCAACTCTCGCCGGCAGCTCAAATCCTCCCTCTCTTCTGGGTTCATTGTCTGCTGCCGGGCCGACGCATGCTGCACACCAATGTCGTCACAACACCGCCTACTACAACAGACCCCAGCTGAAGGCCAGGCTGAACTCCAGATACAAATCCCGTTTCGCCGTACCGACAACAAAGCCAGGTTTTTCCTGCTCCAGATGGCCACTCACTTCTGGGTTCCCCGCCCAGTGCCACCCGTATGTCGCACGTCGATGACGTCACGACGCAGCCAACCGCTTCAGCCCTCTCGCAGGGCCAGGTCGTATCTTCCCCTGTGTCTGCTCCCTCCTTGTCTGATCTGTCTTGTGTTTTTCGTCTTTTCTCTCATCCCCACGTCTGCAGGCTGCACAATCAACCCCCGCACATGCATCCCCTCATCCTTTCCTCTTCCCATTCTTCAGCTGCAGCTGCCTCTACGCTTTCTGCTCCACCTGCTCCAGCAGCTCCTTCTTTTATGTTTCTTCCCTCAGCCACCTCCGGTCCAGCCGTTACCACAGCAACAGTTGCACCAAGCCACGATGCTCCCTCTGATGGACCCACTCAATTTCCTACTGTTCTATCCCTGTTCCCCTCCCTTCCCCAACATCCAAATGTTTTTTCTGTGTCTTCAGCATCCCCCCGTCGCCGATCCCCTCGCTCCAGCTGTCGTTAACACAGTGCCTGCAAGCACTTTCACTCTGGCCTCCGCCACTCCGCCCCTCCATGGCCTACAAAGCTAGGCTTTACCAGTTCTGCACAGCCGCCAGTTCCACCACCGCTCCAACCGACCACTCGCTTGCAGGTTCCCTACCCAGCACTCCCTGCACTCGCACATTGATGATTCCATCCTGCCGCAACAGACTGCTTCAGCCCCACGTGCCTGCTCCCTACGTCTTAATTGCCTCATGTTTTTGTTTCATCCCTGGGTCTATGAGCCGCACATCTTACCACTTCACACGCATCCCTTCATCCCTCACACCTCGACACTCATCCCTTCATTCCTTCAACCCTGAACCCCTCATCCCCCTCCATCTCTTCATCCCTCCATCCCTTCATCCCTCGCCCCTCATCCCTTCATCCCTCACTCCTTGACATTCATCCCTTCATCCCTCACCCTCGACCTTCATCCCTTCATCCCTCGACCCTCATCCCTCCATCCCTCACCCTTCGACCCTCATCCCTCCATCCCTCACTCCTCGACCTTCATCCCTTCATCCCTCACCCTCGACCTTCATCCCTTCATCCCTCATCCTCAACCCTCATCCCTTCATCCCTCACCCCTCGACCTTCATCCCTTCATCTCTCATCCTTCGACCCTCATCCCTTCATCCCTCACTCCTCGACCCTCATCTCTTCATCCCTCATCCTTCGACCCTCAACCCTCATCCCTTCATCCCTCACCCCTCTACCCTCATCTCTTCATTCCTCACCCCTCGCCCCTCATCCCTCCATCCCTAACCCTTCGACCCTTGACCCTCATCCCTTCATCCCTCACTCCTCGACCCTCATCTCTTCATCCCTCACCCTTCGACCCTCAACCCTCATCCCTTCATCCCTCCCTCGATCCGTCCTTCAGGAAGCATCCTGGCTCTCCTCCATCGATATTATTTGTTTACAGCACCCCTTTTCGCTTCCTCTTGCCACAGCTACTATAGCTCCCTCGACTCGCCTGCTTCTTTTCATTCATTCAACCTTTATTTACATCTTGAGGTATAATTGAGGCCATGCCCTCATTTTCAGTGACATTGACTGACTGTATCAACTGCTTTGCCTCAGTGAACAATTTTCATTACAATCTCTTCATATCGATTTATTCCTTCAGGGAGCCTGGTTTTCCTCATCATTAGTTGATATGTAAGGAAGCCACAGAGCTCCTTCCTCTCTAACCCCCTCCGTATAATACTGTTTTCGTTTCGTTTCATCCCATGCACATGCATCCCCTCATCCCGGCATCCTTTTCTCTTCCCTTCCTTCAGCTGCAGCTACCTCAGCGCTTTTGGCCCCACCCGCCCCCGCAGCTCTTTCTTCTCTCTATTTCTTCTCTCTCTTCCCATAGCCACTACTGCTCCTTCTACTGGACCCATTCCATTTCCTCCTGTTCTATCCCTGTTCCCCTCGCCTCCCCGCCCCACCCCCCGCCCTTCCCCTTCCCCAACACCCAACTGTATTTTTTCTGTGTTCCAGCTCTGCCCGTCTTCGACACTGTGCCCACCGGCACTTTCACTCTGGCCTCCGCTGACCCTCCTTCATCCTGCCACTGAACACTGTCTACAATCATGCCATCGTCTCTAACACCCATAAACGTTAAATGCCCTACACTATGCGCTGGTGGACCATCCCGACCACCATGCCATCCACTTTCCCGCCCTTGGTTCAATCATGTTTTCCACCCAGTCCTCGAACCTCCTTCATCCCACCCCTCAATCCTCCTTTATCCCACCATCACGCACGGTTTGCGATCACGCTGATATCTCATTCACCCATAAACATCACATGCCCAAAACCATGCTCCGACCGACCATCCCAACTGCCATTTTGCCCGCTTTCTTATTCTTGGTCCATCCATCGTTTCCAACTAGTCCACGTTGCTCCTGCATCCCTCCACTTGACCCTTCTTCACGCCACTCGTCAACCCTCATTCATCCCTCTGTATCCGACCTTCATCCAGCCTTTATGAACCTCCCAGCTCTCATCCTACCCCCTTATCCTCCGATGCCCCCAAGTGCTTTCCGAGACAACCGCACTACCCAATCCCACGACACCCTGCCGTACTCAGATGCAGCAGTAGGTGGTTCGCCTCCGATCAGCCACCTGAACGGTTCAGCCACTTCCTGGCTCACTACCAAACTCTCTGCACAGGCAACCTGTCTCCCCACATCGACAAAGTCAGTCCACCTTCCTAACCGTACTCTGGCTAATTCTTCCGCAGTGGAGCCGCTTCAACCGCTTCCAAATAAGAAATCCCAGACCACCTGTTAGAATTAAATAAATAAAACTCTCGACCGCTAGTCTTCCCAAGATTCCATACCTACCTCAGCGACATTCAAAGAGCCCGCTCTCACTTAGTCCGATGAAGTTAATTTTGGGGGATGACGAAGCAGGAGGCTCATTGAGACATGTTTCGCCCACCCTGAGTCTCGACCCCCGGGTTCCTAGACGCTTCAGCCTCTTTGCAATTCCATTTGGTCCCTGGTCATCCCCATGCCATCAACCCCCTTCATCCCTCTCCTCGACTCCATCATCCCACTGTACATGACCCGGACCAACCTTCAGCTCCCATTCATCCCCTGGCAATCGACCCCCTTCATCCCTCTCCTCGACCCGCATCCAGCCACCATACACTATCCTCATCAATCCTGAACCCTCTCAACAATCCAAATTAATCTACTTTTATACCGTTCAAATGGCATGGTCTTTGTTAGTGAAAGTGCTTAAAAGGCAGACATAAAAAGAACAAAGGATGGAATTACATCCATAAACATCCCAAGGTCTTAAAAAAATGATATAGTCAAACAGTGAATTACAACCACAATTATTTAAAAAATGATTGGGCCTAAATATACAACATTTAAGTGTGACATTGCTTATAATACACAACTTATTTAGTAATTATAAAATTAATAGTTAAAACATGGTAATCCATAAATCATCATCATAAATGTAATGAAATTATTAATATATTAAAATTGTCCCGTTCCCACTTTTATATGAGAATAGCTTATATATTGGAGTTTCTATATTGGAATGTGACAGCGATTAATCTCCCCCCATCAGATTTGGCCGTGATATATGCAGCTGATTAACCAGCAGCCTGTTGAGTGTCTTCACAGCCTGTCAGTTCAGTAGTGGCACTGGTAGGGCCGCTCTGCTTCCAATACATCATGGCATGTTGTGGACAGAGATGAAACATGATGTGCACCTGGTGCAGCAGGAGAGATTTGTTTAGATCAGTTCTGCATATCTTCACACTCACTAACTTTTTATTTTTGTTATAGACGTAGTGGTGCAACAGGTATGTAGGCTGTATTTACAATCGGGCTCCAAATGGTTGTACCACTGACATGTTTACCAGCCAAATCTGCTTTTTCTGGCTTCTACTTCTGAGCAGTACAGTTTCTCTACATTTTTACCATCACCTCACTCTTTGAAATGCATGACAGCTCTCAGCACTGCCGCACTGCTCCAATAGATCTTTCCTTATATAGAGAAATGGGGGCGTGGTAGTATGCCTGTAAATTTAGAATGATTCTGATTCACTAACATACACACAGTGGTAAGAACAAAATTGGCTGGTGTGCATGTATCATGCTCCAAGTAAGAACATTGCTATGCACATATTAATGAATGAGGTCCACTGTATCATAAGTCACCAAATTTTTAGTCACAGACTAAGAGATTGCAAAGACTAAGGATCTTGCAGGGTCACTATTTGCAAGACTACAACTAGATTCCTTTTGAGATTACTTCCCATCATGAAGTTTATAGATTTATAAACAAAGTTTGGGAACAAAGACCACGCCTCGTACACATCCCATTTCTGCACAACAGAGTATTTAGGCACACCTTATCCATCTCTCCTCTTGTCTCAGTTTGCAAGTCCCTCCCATCCTAACCCCTTTTATTAACCATTCTCTCTCCTTTGTTTGACCACGGGAACAGGGGGCTCTATCCAGCCGATGGACTGACGAGACAGCTCTCAAGTCTCAACCTTCCCCCTTGTTCCCTCCTACCTTCCCACCATCAGCCATCATCGTCTAATTGACAAAATACCATACATCCATTGTTGACCCTTGACCCTCATCCCCTCAACCCTCCATCCCACGTTCCTTGACCCTCACCCCTCATCCCTCGACCCTCACCCTTCCCCACCCTATCACTTCATCCCTCCATCCCTAATCCCTTCATGAGGTTCTCCAACCCATCCGTCAACCTGATCCTCAGCAGGCGGAGAAAGCAGCAGAGTCGAGTCAGTTGAGGAAGAGCGGGCAGAGAAGTTATCCGTGTCTTCCTGAAGAAATCCCTTTTTTCCCTCTGCAGGCAGTGAGAGCGCTGGTTGCAGCAACACAGGGTGAAGTCTCGTCTCGTCTGGCGAGGGGAGAGTCTTCCAGTCGGTGGGGAAAAGCATGTGCACGGGTTGCCTCCCTCAGTAAACTGGCTCATGGAGGCAACAAAGCTTCCACCAGCTCAGTCACAATGGAGTATGTGTTTTCTTGGATGCCCCCAGTTTTCAAAGGGGCGGTGATGTCAGGGCTGTGTCACCGTGACTTCCTCTGTGCTGGAGCGTCTCTGCCAATGAGAGACTGTTTGTATAGACCATGTACGGTTTAGCTCCTAGGTGTGAACTGAACAGTGCATGTTGGGATATGTAGTCCGAAATGGGCTCCCTTTGATTCACTGGGAGCCCTTTCCTGTTATCAGGCCATGGAACTTGCATTCAGGCCTGCCTTTGTCTCATGGAGTATGAGGCCCAACACTGCAGACACACAGCAGCTGACAGAAAGAGGAGTTCAAATCAAACATTAATCAGACAATCAAATATTAGCATTTTAAAAAGGGAAGCTAAAGGGCAACGAGAATGCCAAGCTTTCAAGGTCATCAGGGGTCATTAATAACACCATCAAGCACACTGTGTTTAATTAGGAAAGCAGTTTAAAAACACATACAAAGAGCAACCATTTACTGCATACTGCGGTTAGAAACTCAGTTCGTAAGCTGATAATTAGCCTGATCAGCCACCATCAGCAATCAGTACAAACACACATTATTAGGCTGTAAACCATTAATCAAACCAATAACTAACAACAGTCAATGTCAGACAACCTTATCATACATTAGCAGTTAGTTAGTGTTTCTGTGGTGGTGACAAAACGTTAAAAATATACATATTAGCAGTTTGAATTAAACTGAGGCTCCCTGCGCTCTCCAGAAAAATCCAGGAAAATAATACACCGACTCCCTTTAAGAAATATGGACACAAGATAAAAGGTGTCATATGTTGACAGTCTTCTTGTCAATGTGGAATCAATATAATCCATAAAGATAAACTGTATCTGCATACAAACTTTGCATTTTGGATTTTGTCGCCTCAACTCGCCCCCAGCCTCCGATGGTTAGCTGCACTATTTTAATGGGAGAAGGATGATTCTGTTGGAATGAGAGGTGAACCTTTTCAAAAAATAAGATTTCTCACTATAATACATGCAGATACATGCCAACACCAACTCATAACACTGTTAATTCACCATCTATCATGTGTATGACGGTATTTGAGGAGTTTTTACAGCTGTTACTGGAACTACTAGGTTTGCTGCTTCCTGTTTGGTGCTGGGGAGAGCGCACCTATTGGTTGTTGACAATGTTCACGTCAATGACCTTCACTATTTGCATGAGCCAAGACAAAAGACTTATGATAATATTAAACATGTTCGATTTTATCGGGATGTCAAGACAAGAAATAGACTGACTTAAGACAGCTTAGTCTGAGTTTTTTGACCACCTTACAAATAAAGATGAAACACAAGACAAAGCTTTAACCTAACTCCTAATTGAAAAACGGGAGAAAAATAGTTTACAAAAAGAAAAAGGGCTTCTCACTCCTACTGACTGTGACTGCTACCTAGTTTTTAAATATTTACAGTGTACAATGATCTACACATCAGATGGTAGGAAAGTGCCTAACACACTTGACCTGCATCTTAAATCCAAATCCTACTGAAACCACTCAAATACACTCAACAAACGAGAGGCAGGAGCCGGCATCAGCTGGTGTTTAAATCATCTGCATTATCCAATCAGCCAACAGCTATCCCGTCACTTGAGCTCACTCATCACACACACAGAATGCACACACTAAAGAGGGGAAGAGAGAGAGCAGTTAATACAGGATCAGGAACAAATAAATGACCAAGGGTCATAACATGCCAGTTAAGAGGTCACTGCAGTAATCTAGTCGTGAAGAAATGAAAGCATGTATAATAGATTCAGTTTCTTTAAAACTCACAATTGAACAAATTCTGGCGATGTTCTCGAGATTGTAGAAGCAAGTCTGAATAACTTTTCTGATATGTATTTCATAGTTGAGGCTGGAATTGAACATCACATCAAGGTTTCTGACAGAAGGCTTAAGATGAAGGCAAGTGATGACTGGATTTGTAGATGCAGATGGTCAGGGCCAATTAAAAGATTTTCAGTTTTATCGGAATTTAGTTGCAGAAAGCTTGCTGACATCCAATCTTTTATATAACACCTATAACGGAGCAGCAACACAGCTAATATGATGATAATGATAATTCCATTGTCCTAATGTATGCTGGTAAGCAACAGCGTTGGGTGGCTCAGACACCCAGTTTAGCTGCAGTTCAGCTGGACCAGTTTTGGCAGAGCAATCTGCTTCAACAGGCCCCTTTTATACTGTGGGATTTTGGGCTGGCTGAAGCAAAACTTGACAACTGTGAAAGAAATGTAACAAAATTTTGGCAGTCAATCCAAAATGATGCCCCTAGATTTCACTGTGAGACTCGTCCACCAATGACCAGTATGGAGTTTAAGGCAACATTCTGACAGATATTTAAGACCAAATTCTTACAGTATTCCCGGCTGCTATGACCCACATTTACAAACCAACCAATCAGAATATAACATTAAATTACACAGAGTACACTGGCCAGTGTGACATTTTGTGAAAGCCAATTTCCAGTTCATCTCAGGAAAACACATGATGTATGTATCTGTACATAAAAATCTTTATGTAAGTATACGTAGAAAATTTAATTGATCTATGACTCCCATGGTGTATATCGGCAAGAAACAGCCAATCACCAATCTTAAAATTCAGTCAGGCGTGCCACAATGGTCGGCAGAAGCTAAAGATTACGGCATTGAGAAAACTGATTTTACAATCCACAGTGTAAATCACTTCAGTGAATTCAGCAACTATGCAAGTGTTCTGAATTCATCATCGCCCTGATTCACACCTGTGACTGGCTCCTTCTCCATAGCAATGGCAGCTGAGGCTCAGTAGTTGAAATAACTGAAACTGGTGGTTATAATATAAACCTATAGGATCAAGCACAGTAGTTACTCATGTGAGGGTGACAGGAAACATGCAGTTCATATTCTTGGTAATGGTATTTCAATAAATTAATAATAAGCTTGGCTTGATTTCTTACTAACATCCCTAATGTTGTTAATGGTTGATACAATTTCAATTGATATACATTATATACAGTAGATATTTTTTGCTTCCAAATCAGGGCATGATAGAAGGTTTGAGAACCATTGTGGTACAGTTGGTTTAATGGCCTTCCTTGCTATAACTATTGTAGAGATGTTGGTCTCAACTTTGTCATTTTGGAAGTAGTTTGAGCAGCTCTTGAATTGTATTGTTATACTGAAAAGTGTTTTTGATTTATTCACATTTAGTTCAGTCACATGTTAGTCAAGCCTTGTAAACATATTTCATTGGTTACCGTGGCTTTGTGCGTGTCCTATAGTATAACACTCTGCAGAAATCACTGAATACCTGTGATTTTTTTTCTTGGTGTTAGAGTCTGGCAATTGCCATAAAAATGGACAAATCTCAAAAAGTTTATGTTATATCAGTACGCCTTCATTAACCCTCGCTGGCTGAATTCGACCACTGTATATAGTTTGCTCTGCAGCTGCCCAGCTGGTCTTGTCAAGGCCTTTTTATAGAGGCAGCTTTCTCAACACCACGGCACAAATGTTTTCTGGAGCGCTTTATCCTGGAGGGATAGGATTACACATGCACAGGCACGTGCACACACTTAGACACAACAGCACACACATTTAATCACTTTTATTTATGTCCATGTGTCTAATAGTGTAACTGTGCAAATACATTGTGTTTGTATTGTACATGAACATGGGAGATTTCTTCTATAATGTGTGGTTGGATGGTATAAAAAAGAAACTGTACACATGCACATACAGCCTCCTGGCCTTGGTGGGTAATCCCGGTGAAGTTAAGTCAGGGGGAGTCTCTCTGTCGCTTCTCTCTCTCTCCTTACACACATCAGCAATGCTGTATGTGTGTGTCTGTGTTGCTGTGAGTGAGAAAACGAGCGAGGCAGATGCTTTATATGTTGTGCGTGTGAGACGGTGTACGCATGGTGGTGAGGACTCACCTCGGATTTCTTCTGTCCGCATCCCCTGATTAATGATTTCATTTGTCTGTCGGTCTGTTTAGCTGTTTACCTTCTGTCTGCTTGTATATTTGTCTGACTGACCGGCACAGAGCGAGGTCGATCAAGTATGACAGCCTCCCCGAGCTCCTCCAGCGGCTTAGAGGTCCTCCTTTCCACTCTGCAGGTAGGGATCCACAGAGCAAGCTGTGCATGTGTGTTTGATCCTGTGTGTGTGCTG
Source organism: Thunnus albacares (assembly GCF_914725855.1). Taxonomy (NCBI): domain Eukaryota; kingdom Metazoa; phylum Chordata; class Actinopteri; order Scombriformes; family Scombridae; genus Thunnus; species Thunnus albacares. Next base: position 990,202 of record NC_058112.1, read on the forward strand.
GGGTTGCATGCGGTTATTTGTATTGTTCTTTTGTATTGTTTAATATACCTCATATGTTTTCTCCACTATGATGCTGCAAAATTAACCTCATGTCTGAGCTGTATTTTAATTGTTTTTACGTTTTTATTACTAGTTATCTTCTTCTTCTTTGCACTGATTGATACACTACTGAGTACATTTTGAATAACTGCAACAAAGACATTTGCAACAAAGTTTCACATTCCAAGTACAGTATCTTCACTGAAAGTTGACCTCTTGCATTATCAAAAGGGTATTGAAATACCCTGCTCAAGTAAAAGTAAGATGTTACGGTACTAGTATGCTCCAGCTCTGAATAACTGGTTTTATGTGGTCACTGTGAAAAAAGAGCCAGTGAGGCATCCTGACTGTAGACATCTCATTATGAACATGTCATACCAACCAGTTCCTCTCTAATTCATTGATGCTCTTTAAAGTCTATCTTTTCCTCCTTTTTTAAAGATTAAAAAGATTTTTTTTAATCTTCGCTTTTTTAAAGCAAAGATAGCTTTCTAAACCTTTTAAAGCCAAGATTTCTCACAGACTGACCTATACAGAAAAATGCTGTAAGCACTCTGACATATGAAATACCTCTGATAAGACCATGACAGAATTCTTTCTAAATGTAATGCAGAGAAGGTTTTGAGATATCTGACTCTCAGAGACAGATAATTCACAAAGGAAATTCCTGTAGAGGACATTCTGCTTTCTTTTCTTTAATCTTTTTTAATAACTAAAACATGGAGGTCAGTGCAGACACCCAAGACCTCCATGAACTGACCTCATTACCTAGTGGGGATTGACCAGTGATGCTCACCATATCAACACCGTTGCTTTCAAAAACCCTCCTGAGAGACCATGGCTGACAAAATAAATAACCCTTGTGTCATTTGAACCAGAGAAAGGACCAGACAACTCCATAGTAACATGGACAGACTCCCCTTTTGGGCCTTGCTTATCTCCACAGAGGCTGCAATAAATTTGAGACGTGCGTTCCTTAGTGACTTCTCATTGGTATAGCTCCTATTTCAGCCAAGTTTTCATGAATGTGAATTAGGTAGGCTTATCATCATGGAAACCAGATAGTGTGGCTTAGCATGAGTTTCCCTTAAGAATGGTATAACTTTGATAACTGTGCAATATAAAATGACTGAATTAATAGAATCTAATTTTATCACATTTCTTACTGTGTGACAACACTGCCATCTATTGACTGCATTTATTTCTGTTGTAAACCTACAGCTGCTTCAACCTTTTTATGTACTGTAGTATTAGAAGTTTATATTTTTGATGTTAGAGACTTGAGAATGTTTGAGAAAGATCACGTTAGATGATTGAATTATTATGAAAGCAGAGCTAATATTAAACTATGTTTTTATACAATACACTGCTACATACAATGTTATCACGATGGATTGGACCATAGTGATGTTTGATGTATGTGACTTTTGCCTGTAAGATTCAAGACTTAATTCCTTAAGAATCAGAAAATAGGAAACACAAATTTAGGCCACAGAGGAGAAATCACCATTTCAGTAACACCACATTTCTTTTGAGACAAAGGAATTACATATTCATTAGCACTTGTGGTGCAAAACGATTTTCAACACACCCAAAACTCTAGGAAGTGATTGAAGCATGCCTCAGGGGATTTTTCTCTAGGCTGGTTCCCAACTCCTGCAGTTATTTTAAGTTCCTCGTCATTTAGATGTCTCTTTTACTTTCTTTTTTTTTCTTCGAATAAAATGTACACACACATTTTAACCTTTAACTGAAACAAGTTTCAGTTTTCTTTTGTCTTTTATATTTTTGAAATGATTAATTCCTGAATTTCCATGTGTAAGTTAGTATTTCACCTTTTGAAATTTTTGCCCAGCCTAACTCAAGACAGTGTAGCCAGATCAAATTTTATTCAACTCAACCATAAACCTCAAAAGAAGCCAACAAAAGCTTGAACTCACAGCCCATGTCGCTCCGAAACCGAGACAGTGAGGAATCTGCCATAACCTCTGTCACATGTGATGGCCTCAGAGAACTGGGACCTCAGTCTGCTGTCATTTTCTCAGTGACACGCTGCAACACGGTGTTGTCTGGGAGCTTAGCCAACAGTGAAGACTCTTCTGTGGCGTAGCTTTGAAGCAAGATCAGCTGAAATTTGCTGGTGACTCAAAACTGCAGCTCCTCACAGTGACATCCTGCAGATAACAGGCCTGGACCCAAAGTAGGCTGTGCCACCGAGCCCAAACACGGTACAACAACCTGGACCTTCTGAGGCAACAATGACAACACTCCACAAAATAGGTATAACAACATGGCTCCGGTGATAAGAGTTGATGTTGAATAAAATAAGAAACAATTTCCTTAGAGAAGTTAATTTTCGTAGTGCCCCTTTGTTCTTTTATAACTTCAAATCACATATATAGATAATCACTATCGCCAACCCAGTAACCAGTTATCTCACAATTTAAATCTTTGTATTACTTTGTTTGATTATTTTGTTTATCATGTATTCATTAGACATTTGCTATAAATAAATGTCTTCATTCTATCAGTAAGAAGTTGTTTGTTTGTGTCCTTTGAGAGCAGAGGACAAGTGGTCAATGTATTGAAAAGAACTTATGGTTAAAGAGACTGATTGACTGATTAATTAAACAAATGTTCCCTTTAAAGAAGATGCCCCTAACCAGTAAAAATTTTAATATAAAAGTAGATATGATGCAACATAATGGTGCCCTGCTTGAGGTCTATCAAACTGCTGTCTCTCTGCTTTTCAAAGAAAGAAACAGACAACATTAGCTCAGTGGGTTAGTCAGCTGCCCCTGAATTAAGAGTCATTGGTTTAAATCTTGTCTGTGCCATTTTTAATTTACTGGTGTACTTCCCCAGTAAGGGCCCATAAAGTTTCAGTCTATCTTGGCTTGTAGATGCTGTGATCATAATGGTGCTAGTATTAGCGTGTTAGTTTCTTAGCCCGCTAGCATTAGCAGCAGGGCTGCCAACTTTGGGTATCTGGCTGGAGTGAGATTTTGATATTAAGGGCTTAATCACGCATATGTGCATGTGTAATATTACACATACAGTATGCTAACCCAGTAAAGGGCACGCAAGTTTGTTCATTAATGGAGGTCAAAGACATGTTGTTTCCAATCAAAATATCTACAACGTTTTATTGAATGTTCACCAGTAAAAAAGGCAATAACAAGGGTTTACACACACACACACACTCACTCACTCACTCACTCACTCTCACAGCCAAAACACACTCGCTGTATATTCATCAGTGTTCTTCACTATTTTTTTCATGGGTGCTGCAGTGGCAGGATGGAGAGCCTTACTAACCATGAGGTAAATCTGCCTACATACGACATATAATATGTAATACAGCCAATACAATCTGAATTAAAAATAGGCTTACCTTTATACGGGGATGAGCAGAGGCATACATTTCCTTGACTTTCTTCATGTTATATTTGTAGTATGTTGTTGCAATCCTTGTGAATTATGTTTATTGACTGCATTATCATAATCAGGGATGGGTATTGTAAGGATTTATCGATACCACTACTCTTATCGATATCCCTTATTGGTCTTGTATTAGCCTAACCAGTGCGCTGTGGTTGTGTAAAACAGTAATTAAAAATAATAGTGTCTATCACTGAAATCTGCACATTTTACAGAAAACTGTGTCCTTACACTCTATTCTATCAAAAAAAACAATCCATACCACTGTGATGATTGATTTTCCATTCTTGGCTGTGAAGGGAAAGCACTATACTGCCAGGGAGAGAGCGGCTGGGCTGACCTCGTTGTTGGCTGATGAGTCTGGTGGACTCAGTCACAGGTGGAGGAATTTCTTCCTCCTCAACTTTTTTCAAATAACACATTAAAAACTTGTGTAGCCATTGTTGTTACAGTGCGTCAGCTGAGTCACATCACAGTGATTGCTTGAGCATCACAGCCTGTCTGACAGCCTGTGACAGGCTGCTATGATTATGCTGGGTGTGCCAGCTTGAGATTTAGATGGCACAGGCACATCCGTGGCTATGTGGGTGGCCACATATATTCTCACACACACATACACACACACACATGAACATCAGCAAAAAATATACCCAATACACAATAATATTGACATAGGCAATAGGCTGCTACAGTCATAAATTGTAAATCAGCATACTTTTGATGATAAAAGGAGGAGAAGACGGGGCTTGGTGTTGAACACTGACATTATTTCATTATAGTCCAAAGATTCAGTCAGTTCTCTTTCAAAAGAGAGCAGGGACAAAGAGTTCAGTCTGTATGTCATCACTGATGCCCTGATGCTAGTTTTTATCCGACTGACAGTTGAAAAGAGTCTTTGAACAGAACAGCTTGTTACTGCTGAATTAGCAGCCAAGTATGTGTCGTTACTACTTTGCACTTGTTGAGGAGAAACTGACAGTACACTGAGTGAAAGAGGAGGAGCTGCTTGCTGCTCACAATCTTGCATTTGCAAAATGCACTGCCACTCAAAAATTCTGACCTATCAACATCATCATATGGTAAACAAGAAGCAAGAAACAAGAATTGTTTTATTTTTATTGGTTGTGTAGTCACATTTGAAACAGTATTCACTGGCTGCTATTCATCTGACATTATTATATAATGGCACACATGTAGTTAGTGTCATCTATGATCCTCTGAACTCTGATACATCCGTCTATCTCATGAAAGCGGCGCCAGTCTGCCTGCAAGCTTTAGGGTTTGTTTGTTTTAAACACTCGCGTAGCATGGGTGAGTGGTGGATTGTTGGTCGCTCCTTGTTAACAGTAACAGCTGTCTCTGTGTCTTATATGAGGATACAATGTTTGAATGGAAAACATAATGAGTGCTCCTACAACCTATAACAGAAACTGAGGCAGGGAGCCAATCTGAGCCACTAACAGCTGTCAAGTGATGAAAAGTGTGCGGAAACGCAATTTTGAAATTTGAGAGGTGGGTAAATGGCGTTTACGTGCATTTAGTCTCAACTACAGCTCTGTATATAGCTGTAAAAATAATTTGCTTGGTTTAACCATTTCTCTTTACCAAAAACACTTTGACCATTCGCCTGTTCGTCTCTTTTGCTGTTGCAGTGTTTTGGCATGAGTAGTGTTTGGGCAGTGTGAGAGCTTGAGACTGAAGGTAAAAGTGTGTGTCACATGCCAAAAGTGTGAAAGTTGGCAACCCAGTTTGCAGGTTAGCTTGTTAGCCACAAGCACTAATTTGGCCTGTTCATTTACACAGATTACATACATATTTTCATTTGATGGCTGGTGGTGACTAGTGCAGCATGGGCGTGCTGACGTTCTGCTGTAATTTTGCTATATTCTTCATTACTGTGGATAATTACCTGCTGTACATTTAAACTTATGCTAGTTTTGCTCAAGCACTCTTAGGTCTCTCGTTCTTTTAGTGACTTTTCTCGTTAACCCCACAGTTGTTAGTTATTTTAGCTCAGCTGTTAGCTTAGCAGCTAACCTAGCTAAGCAATTAAAGATGGCTTCTCTCATCCCTCCCACTCTCTTGCTCTCTCTTGCTCGATGTGTCATATGTTTAGCTAGGAAGCCAGGGTGGCTGGGTGACTGTCCAGAGGAAGCAGAAGCCCACGGTTCACCACCAACCAGTTTGCGTTTCAAACAGGTTCTCCCCACTCAGTGACACACCCGCTGAGAAACCAACTCTGATTATTGGCAGCTCCATAGTGAGAAACATGAAGTTAGCGACACCAGCAACCATAGTCAAATGCATTCCTGGGGCCAGAGTGAGTTTTCATCATAACTTACTGGGATATTTTGCAGTCTATTCCTCTGTACTGCAGCACGGACAAGCCCAGGTACCAGAGTGAATCACCGATCCAGTGGACCGGTCATCTGCCACCCCATTTAAGAGAATAGCAGGTCTCCTCTTCATGCTGATCCTGCTTTCAGGAGATGTTCAGCTAAATCCTGGACCAGTGACCCCTGGAGCGCTGCAGAACTTCAATGCTGATTTGTGCCCGAGTGTGTCTGGGACTCCTCTGGTGCCAGTGATGAATGAGCAGCATCTTTCTGAGCCGGGCTTCTCTCTTAACAGACTAAACTCTGTTAACACGAGGCATGATGTCTCCATGAATAACTTTTTGCTATTGGGCTGTGGAAACCTTGATAGGTCCAGCGTCTCTCTCACAAAACCTGCTGCTGACACCACTGCGTGTCGAAGCTCTGCAGCGAGGAGGCAGAGGTTATTCAAAACCTTCCAAACTGTCAATCATGCAAAAGTCTTATGGAACCCGAAGCTGAAACTGAGGGGGCTATTCAGTGGACATTTTAATATCAGAAGCATTACTACAAAGAGCAATCAGCTAACTCATCTCGTGTCTGACTCAAATCTGGACTTTCCCTGTCTGACTGAAACACGGTTGAAACAAACAACTCCTACAAGTGTGTTCACGGTGCCCGGATACCAGTGTTTCAGAAGAGACAGACCTGATGGAAGAGGAGGAGGGGAGATATCAAATGTGAACATATGGTTTACAATGCGGGTAACACATTAGAATATGTTGGGATAAAAATAATGTAATCCCAACAAATGTCTTCTAACATCATAGGTATCTATAGGCCCCCTTCTGCAGATGACACTTTCTATGATCAACTCACAGAAAGAAAGAGTGCAAACTCAACAAAGAATTATTACTTATGGGTGATTTTAATGTGAACTGGGAGGATAAAACTAAGAGGAAAAAACTAAAAATGATCACAGAGAAATTCCGACTAGAACAACTAGTAAAAGGCCCAACTAGGATTGTAAAATGCTCCAGCACACAAATTGATCTGATATTTACTAACAAACCAGAAAGAATAACTAAAGGTTATAATTTAATCATTGGCTCATCAGATAATAACCTAACCCTATGTGCCAGAAAACTGACTAATAGTAGATTTAAGACCACAGCAACTAAGACAATGATCCTTCAATGCATACCCAGAGCTAAGCAAGAAGAATTTACTGATGAAATTAACAGCTTGAACTGGGATGATGTACTGTCCTCTGATGATCTGGACTATGGCTGTGATACTTTTACTCACAGAATCAACTCTGTGAGGGAAAGATTTAATGTGAGGATACAGATAAAATCTAAAAATAAAAACAATTTATCGTGGTTTAATGAAAATTTGTGGAAACTAATGAAATCTAGAGATGCTGCACTAAGAAAGGCAATTAAAACTAGAAGAGACACTGACATGCTGATTTATAAAGGTTTAAGGAACAAAATTATCCAAGAGCTAAGAGAAGCTAAATCTCATTTTTATCTCAATATTTTGAATGAGGCAAAAGGCAACAGTAAATTGATCTGGAAAAACATTGATAATCTCATAAGGAGGGACCCAACATTTTCAGGAGATTTAAAACTCAAAGTACAGGAAAAGTTAATTGAAGATCATCTTACTGTTGCTTCTGTCTTTAATAATTTTTTTCTTGAGTCTGTATATGAGTTAGGAGAAAAAATTACGAAAAGGAAACTGGATATTGTTCCTATAGATGCTACAGGTTAGGTTTTCGAGCTGGCAGAGACTAATGAATTACAAGTAAACAAAATCATAAGCTCCTTAAAAAGCTCCAAAAGTAGAGATGCTTTCCAATATGATACCATGTTTGTCAAATCACTCATCATTAACTTGTCTTTTAAATACAGCTCCATTCCTGATGACTGGAAATGTGCCATTGTCACACCTATTTTTAAATCTGGAGACCGCCTTGACCAGTAACTACAGACCAATAAGTATAGGCTACTGCCAATACTCTCAAAGGTTGCTGAGAAAGTTGTCATTAAACAACTGACAACATCTCTTAATACAAGCAATTTTGGTCTACGTTGTATGCAACTTGGCTTTAGAGCAAATTATTCCACCAAAACTGCTACCTATCACTTAGTAGAGCAACTTAAATCAAGACTTGACAAAGGAGGAGTAGTTGGTGCTGTATTTTTAGATCTGCGTAAAGCATTCGACACAGTCAATCATGGTGTTTTCATATCGAAACACTCTAAATTTAACTTTTCACCTAGAGCACTGGCATGGACGTCTTCATATTTATCTTGTTGAAGTTGGTGAAAGTTAAAAGTCAAAAAAAGTTAAAGTTAAAAAAAAGCTAAAGTTTGTGTACACCATAAATTATTCAATTATCATCATACACATTTGTTAATCTTGTTTTTATTTGTGAATCATGAAACATGCAATAGTGCAATCAAACATGCAATAGTGCTATCACACTGTAGGGTTGGGTGATATACTGAAATCTAGGGTTGAGCTGAACACTCGGATAAAATGAGTGTTCAGTACGCAAAATGTGCTTTTTACGAGCACAAGTATCATCTGAGTAAAATATGTCAATATCCATACTTGTACTCTGTCCACATCATTTTGTGATGGGCCAGCCACACACAGAGTGCCTCCCCTACACAGAGCCTGTACAAAGTTCACTGCTGCTGCACCACACAACACGATCTTGCCATTTTCACAGCCACTCTGACCACAGGGATTAACAGCTCGCAACTGCTTCAACCCATAAATTTTCAGGATTAAAATACCAATTCACTGATACAGATACAGATAATGGTGTACTCGCTCACCCCTACTGAATGCATACCATACAGATACAAAGTTAAATAGATAGGCACTGTTATCCACTGATTATGCATATTGGGTCATTTATACTACTTTAATGCACAGATAAAAGGGTGACAAACAAAATTCAAAACTTCAGCAGCACATGCGATCATCTTGATTTATTTTATCAAACAAATGTACATTTTCATGGTAAAATGATCACAGCTGGAAAATCAACGATGTGATGTAACTTTCATATGTTGGTGTTACTGTTATCTCCACACACACAAACAACAGACAGACAGACAGAAAGAGAGAGAGAGAGAAAGAGAGAGAGAAAGAGATGTACAGTAAGAGATTGCTTTCACTGGTCTGTGTAAATCTAATGCCATTTCACAAAGTCTGGATAAAAGCTAGGAGTGGATCCAATGCCCATCAGCTTGGATCTTTGTTAAAGTGGGGTTACATCATGTCAGATATTGATAGCTGTGTTGTTGAGTTAGAAGCCATGACCTCTATCTTGTGACCAACATTTCGAAGTTAAACTCTGGTCACGAAGTATCATGTAGTTCTTTTTTCGTTGAGTGAAGCACTAGCGCACATTTCAAAATAAGCAAAAACTTATTCACAACTCAGTTTATTACTGAACATGCAGTTTAAGAGTGACTGCCACAAAGAACTTTGTACTGGTGGTGCTGGTCAGTTAATACGTCTGTCCAACACTTTCGTCCAGAGTGAGATATCTAACTACTAGCCATATTACCATAAGATATGGTATGTATGTTAATGCCCCCCAGTGGCTGATTCCTACTGATGATACCTGGTAAACCATCATTATCAGGTCAAAATGTCCCCTTTGTCCAGTAATGAAGTTATTATAACTAAGGCTCAGGAACAAGACCACGCCCAGTTCAATCACCTGTGCCTACCTATATAGGCATGTCTAACCCCTTTCTCTCATTTGTCTCAGTTCCCATGACCCTCCCCCCCAAACCCTGGTCTTCTCCTCTGTCTTCCCTCTCATTATAGGAACCACAGGTGGATGATGAAGCTGAAACTTATTGGGACATGACCCCATCCTGAATCTTGCTCCCTCGGTTCCTCAGTGTTCCAGATGCATCACAACCCCCTTCATCCCTCTCCTTGACTCTCAATCATCTCACCATACACAACCCCCATCCAACCTTTCCCAAATCCTCTTGCAAACCAAATAAACTATTTTTATACTGTACAAATGGCGTGGTCTTTGTTAGTGAACAAGGTACATAAAAAAACCAACAACTATTGGCTGGATTTCTATCAAATATTCATAATATTCAAATATCAAAATCTTACAATGATTCAAAAAGTCTAAAGCACGTCTAAAGGCAAAAGTGTTTAAACCAGTTCTTAATGGCAGCATGAGAAGGCGGAGCAAAAAGCCTTTTGTCATTCAGTCAATGCCAGACACTCCAGTCATGCACAAAACCTATTACATCAAATTCAGACTTTCTACCATTTTCCCAGGAGTGTCCTCTCTCTGTGAGAAATATAAACAGGAAACATGTACACTCAAACACCAGCTTTGGTCCTGCCCAAAACTGAAACCTTGCCGGTCACTCATATTTGATTACTTGTCAAAAGCTTAAAAAAAAAGCATCATTCCAGACTCATTGCTGGCTATATTTGGCCTAATATCTGCCCCCTCCTCTGTAAATAACTATGAAATTAGTTATTTCTCTCTGTACTCTTTTGGCCAAACACCTGATTTTACAAAATTGGAAATCAGAAAAAAGCCACACACACACATGGCTCAAATATCTGGCAAATGTGCTTCACCTGGAAAGACTTCAGTATACATTCATGAACAAAGAGAATACCTTTTGTGAGACTTTGCAACCCCTTCTTGACATATGGGAGGCAACCTACAAGACCTCCACCCAGTGTCAGCTGCTGCTTTGTGGTCCTACCACTTATGCACTTTGGCATATTCTTACAAAAATGCTGTCTTCGTATCAACCAACTGATGATACTGGTGTTTCTGTGTAAGAGTATATTTTTGTGTTGCTGTTTAACAAATTTGAATGTTCACTGCCTGGACCTGTGGGTTCATCTTGTTTTAGTCTGCCAAAGAAGAAATGTTCATTTACATACATTTATAAAGTATACATGGACTTAAGTGTACTTCTCCCCCCTTTTTTATGTTGACTCATTCTAAAACAATGGAAGCTGTTAATATTTTCTTCTCTTTCTGTTTGTTTTGTATGCATTATAAGCATAAAAAGATTGAAAAAACAAAAACTTCTGTCATATCCTCCTCCTCCTCCTGGCTACCTCTCTTCATTATCTCTTAAGTGTCTTCTTGTTGCAAGGAATTGTACAAATGGAGATTCATAGTGTTGCACTTGGTTGCTCACATGAAAAGTGACAGAAGTAGTAGATTCTTGGCCAAGAACACTATCCATCAACATTTTTCAGAGAGAAATTGAGACATATTTCAATATTCCCTCCCTCTGTACTGAACACCCTGTCTGAAGAGAAACATATTTTCTGGCTAGCACAGATAGTCTTGGGTATTGTCCCCTTGTGTTCCTTCCACCAGATTAATGGGTCCTCTTTGCTGTTGGTGTTACACAAGAGCAGCTTTGGCTGCAGGTCTAAGGACACAGTGGTATGACTTGCTGTGATGGTGCCTCATTGCCCTTTGGTCTTTTGGCTCTTTTTTCATGGGTGGCCACTTATGGGAGGTCTCTGCTTTGAAATAGAGAAGACCATTAACAAATCTAATTTTAAGATTCTTGGTTGCAAATTAAGTATTTAAACAGTTTGAAACTAAAATTCAGTAAGTATAATGTACCATAATAGTTGGTGAAGTTGAGCTAGTCATCTCATGCTTTTCATCTCAAACTTGTATTATCCATTAGCTACAGAAACAACAATTAATTTTATTGCAAGACTGGCTTAATTCACTCCATAAACATTTATACACATTCCTATGGCTAAATATATAGAAATGCAGTTAATCAAACACACAGATACATCTGGTTCAAATGAAATAATTTGCTGAAAACTATAGAACTCACATAGCCAGATGTAGCCTGCCTTATCTAGCTATGGAGGCTGCTTTCAGCATGATTCACAATGATGTGAATTACGCTGCTCCTTCCGCAGGGTGCTTGATTTGCGTGCGTTAACTGTGGTGGCTGTGACAGGATGTCAAAGAGGGATGGGCAGGGGCTAGTGTGGTCTTGCAGAATTAGAACTCAAATGCAGTTGTTGGGCATTACAATATGCTTTTAATTGAGAATTGATGCCATGAGCCAAATTTAAAAACTAATATATAAGAAAAAAATGTCTTGCAAAAAGGGCACTTATCTAGTCAGAGGCCAAAAGGATAGGTGCTTGAGTGCCACCTGGGGTCTATCTGTGCACATGCCTCTATGGGAGATTGTCAGGTGGCTTTAGGTTGTTAGTGTGGTGGTGCTGCAGGGATTATCTGTTTGGCCTTACGACCTTCTCCATATTGTATTTCTTCATATTGTACCACGTTTCTGGTAGTTTGGGGATGCCATCCTGCAGAGCTGCAACTATGTGCTTTTGAGTCATCATCTTTGACTCTACCACACAACTGGATATGACACTTTTTCAGTATGAACACACTCCACACTGGGGTTGGGCCAATTTATACTCTCATCCTCAAAAGATATTTCTTTCATTGTATCTACCTCGTCCAGCTTTTTTCATACACATTGGATTTGTTTTTGAATTTGTGCATGGTTTGATGCAACTGAAGATGCTGATGGTAGAATCATAATCGTAGAAGCTGAAATTTATGTACATGAATGTCTCCTTGTAGAAACATCACATTTTTGTGAGCAGTAGCTGTGTGATAATGGTGTCATAATAAATGAGTTTTAACTGCCTCAAGAAAGAAATAACTCCAGTCAATTCCTCTAAAAACAGAGCTGACTCATAATATAAAACCCTATGTCCAATCAGTGACATGCTGATTCAAGCCAAACTGCTCTGCATTTTATTTGGCTGCATCAGTGAGTGGCAGGATGCTACTGTTAGTTGATAGGTACATTTTACATAACTTGTCCCATAATCAGAGATGTTGTTACTCCTGTGTTTAGCAACAGTCTCTCATTACAGTTGCTCAACTCAACTCATCATGGTTTGTCTCTATTTAATCAGGCAGATTGTTGGCCACCTAAACAGGCTGTCTGCATGCAACACATTTAGCTATTTATATCAGGCAGATAGTTGGCCACTGGAAGAGGTCCCTTCATACAACACACGTTTAAATCATGAATGTATTATAAGAGCTGGAGATGGCGCTGCCACTCAGCCTTGTAGCCAATTTTTCCCAGTGGCCACTCGTGCTATTGCAGTGATGACTGTAAAATGTTTGACAGGACACATCGAACTGCAAACAAGGTCAGTTATGACTCTTTCTATCATGAATTTTTTGATCCATTGAGGTTTTATATTAATTATTAGCACTTAGTACTTTACTAATTATTAGTAAAACTTTCCTTGAGCCGAGAAAAGAGATTTAAAAATCTGTGATGTCACAACAATGTGCGGGGTGAGCAGTTCTTATTGGAATGAATAGGCACCATTTTCAGCCTGGTAACCAGCTCTTATAATACATCCATGGGTCACCACTGAAGATTTCTGTTGAAGCTGCAGAATTGGGTACATCTCAAGACTCTTAATTGCATCCACATTTCCCTCACTTGCATCTTTTCCTTAGTCCCTGCCACTGAGGATAAATGGAGAGATGCAAGGAAACTAGGCGCAGTGAGAGGAAATGAGGAAATATGTTTTTAGAGAAATGAGGGGTGCTTTTCATTATTGTAATGTGTCTCCTCGCCTCCCTCACTTGTGTCTCTTCCTCATATCTTAGCTCCTTCCAACAAGGATGTGAGAGAGAGATGCGAGGATGGAGGAATTTAATTCACCAAATGGGACGTCCTCACTCACTTCAGCATCATTTTGAGGAGACGACAAGTTGTCATGACACACAGAACCTCAACTGTCAAATATGTAGAAGTCAGCTATCAGTATGTAGAAATTATTAAGTAAATGTTTAAACTCTAAAGTTTACACTTACAATTCATGTACATATAATTAACACATAATTAACATTATTAAGTAACAATGTTACTTGATAATTTCTATGATAGCTGGAAGGAAAACACTTGATAAATGCTCCAGTGTTTTATCATTTGATTATAGATCTATGACAACGGCTGGCTGTCACAGAATAAAACACAAATAGCCAATTTAATCTGTTGATTACTGAGAGAACAGAATGTACGAAAAGGAACATTAAAAACAGCTGTAGTCTGCAGAATATTTTTAAATAAAATATTTCTTATCTAGTTTGTGACAGTCTGACGTCCTTTTCAGCTCAGGATGATATTATAGAAGACACACTGAAACAGAAAAGAAGAAAAGTTAAAAGAGCATTTTTTGTGATTGATTCATGGTTCAGTAATTTTTATTTTATGAATATATATGGCCCGGACAAAATGGATGTGAGCCTGAAATGGCCTACGTGTAAAATAACAAATATGGCCCAAATATCCCAAAACAAATGTGGGCCATTTTTTGGCAAAGATGCGGTGCTCTCGGTGATATGTAAACTGGATGTGATCCTAAAGTCGCCCATGTGATACATAGTGAATATGGCCCAAATATCACAAAACAAATATTGGCCATCTTTGGCAAAGATCTGACACAGTTTACAATAGTTTATGTGGGTATAAACCAAAAGTGGCCCACATACGGTACAGCAAATATGCCTGGTTATCTTAAAACATACCTAGGCCAGTTCTGACAAATCTACGGCACAGTAAGCACTGGCTTGACTTGATGTGAACCTAAAGTCGCCGACATAGGATATGGCAAATATGGCCTAAATACTATACAAGAAATTTGGCCCATTTTTGGCAATTGTATGGCACAGTCAGCACTGGCTGTCATAGTGTGCGCCTAATGTTGCCCACATTTGAAATAGTAAATATGGCCCAAATATTGCTGAACATTATCGGGCCACTTTAGGTAAAGAGGTGGCACAATTGGCATTGGCTTATCTGAATGTGAGCCTGAAGTGGCCTGCATATGATGCAGCAAATGTGGCCTGTTTATCTTAAACATATCTGGGCCAGTTCTGGCAAATATACAACAGTGAGCACTGGCTTATCAGGGTGTGAGCCTAGTATGGCCCATGTTTGAAATGGTGAATATGGCCCAAATATGGTTGAACAGTACTAGGCCACTATAGGTAAAGATGTGGCACAATTAGTACTGGCTAATCTGGAAGTGAGACTGAGGTGGCCAACATATGATGCAGCCAATGTGGCCTGGTCATCTTAAAACACATCTGGGTCAGTTTTGGCCAAGATACGGCACACTCAGAACTGGCAAATCTGGATGTGACATGATATGATATATGATTTACCGTGGCTCTAAATTATAAAATTTTAGAGGTGAAGCTCAGTGTAGGTGTATACACACCGATAATGTTTACAACTGGTAAGGTAAGATTCTCTGGAAATGCTCCCAGAAGATTATTTTTCCACAGCAAAGTGTGCCCTGGCCTCCTCTCCTTATAAACATGGAATTTATTGTTCCATGTTAGTCCAGGGATCATTGTCCTAACAGTCCAGCCACAGAACCCACCTGTAGTCTATGAACTTTTATCCACTGCCTTGTTTGGTGCAATTAGGGTTGAACCCCACATGTACCCAATTGAACTGATTAACTGATAGCACCTTGTTGGGGGCTGGCAGCTGTCTTTCCAGTGACACACAAATGCTTTATCCACAGCTCCTGGAATTTGCAAACCATGTTGACTGTGGTGACTGCAAAAACATTGCTGCTAGGCCTGTTGCTAGCAAACAGGAGTGCATTGCCAAAATCCCACCATTCCATGCAGGATGTGGGCCATATGAACATTAGGAATGTGGGCCAGTTCTTGTTTATTTGGTTCGTTCTTGGTTGACATGCCATCATTCCATGCAGTATTTGGGCCACATGTGACTGGATGGAAATGACGATAAATGATGTAAAATATAAATGTGTTTAAAAAGTGTTTCTTGCTGACGCATGGACTCTACCTTACTTTAAGTTTATCCATAATAAAAGTTAATGGGGGAAATAACAGATCATGAAAAGAAGAATCTTTCTAATAAATGAAGAAAGTTGTTCATGGGTCTTTTGTTGATGAGACCTACAATTAAACCTGATTTTTAATTAGCTGGTGAATCAGAAATCAAATAAAAATTTTAATAAAATTTGGGAGTGGTATACTTGAGTTAAATCTGTTATCTGTTTCCACTCAGTAATGTTGTGATGTATCAGATCAGTCCAATCAGCTGCAGCATCCAATCAATAACTGATATCAAATAAGGGGGCATGTCAGCCAGTAAAAGACTGGCTGACATGTAGCAAAATCACGGTTTTGCTACCCCACTTTTTGTCTTTTCAAAAATAAACATATCATCATACAGTCCCCACAATCAGGTGATTATATTTAAGCAGCCTATATCAATTATCATTTTACTATTTTCAGCAACTGACAAAAACAAGTAATAAAAAATCGCACATTTTTGGACCCCCCTTTGAGTTGGTTCGGCCCAATCCCTCGCTAATTGATCGGAGTAGCCAGACAACACAGTGAGAGAGAAGCCTGTTTTATACAGAGAACCCGCATCATAGCTGTAAAGAGGATCCGCCTTAGAGCCACATTTGATTTCTTTACACTGAACCACACAAAGCTGGCATAAAGCTGCCTCTATGTGTGCTTTTACATAGCATGCCAGCATTCTGGATTCAGAGGTGTGACGAGATCAGACTGATCAGAGCTATAAACTCTGCCATGAGGAAATAAAAAGACGTTACTAGGATGTGAGGACATTTCTCTTTGTTTAATAACGTTAAAAGTTAGGTTAGACTTTTCTGTCAGCTTCCCGACTTGTTTTAAAAAAAGATGAGAGGAAAAGAGAAAGTTGATAGCGCCAGCGAGAGAGAGAGCAGCTGTTGAGTGTTGAGTGAGCTAGAGAGTGAATGAAGAGAGGGAGCACGAGTAGTGAGAAAGTCGGTGAATCAGATCAATAAAACGTTATTTTCTGATCGTTTCACAGCGGTTATGTTCTACAGCACAAACACCCCCACACACCTCCGCTCAACCCTGCAGCTGTAGGGGAGACCAGGGACAGTTGTAACATGGGATGGTTGTAACACCTTGAGCAAGCTACAGTGATTACACTCACTCTGTACATGCGCTGTTAGATTATCTTGTTTACAAAAAAGGAGCCACATTTGAAACTCCTAGGGAAAGTTACCAGCAAAAGTGTTTTTTGAGGTAAAAATTTAATTTTTCTATCAGATGTATTTTTTTGGATACTGTCCTGAGATTAAATGTCTAGGAATCCAAGTATTATACACAAGTATTATTAGAATCACTGTTCTGTAAGCTAAAAATAGAAATGGCTAACAAACTAGCAGTCAAGCTAGTTCACATGAGGTGAAAACATGGCTTGTGATACTGGGACAGTTGTAAAGTCTTGTTACTACCATCCCTGGACCAAGTTTCATTTATATTTTAAAAAGATAGATAGATAGATAGATAGATAGCATATTAAATGTAAAATGTCATAAAATTACATGCTAAGTTAATGATAATCAGTTGCTACTAGTCAGTGGAAACACGTGTTTGCTTACAGCATGCCAAATACCAGACAGAGGAAGACAGACAGGGGAGTCCCACTTCCTTTGCTGGAGAGGGCTTCAGATGGCATAAAACAGGGCAAATCAGTCAGGACAGTGGCCAAATCATACAGCATTTGCCATGTGACTCTGTACTGAATGTTGTCCTCAAACTAATCCATTTTGATTTCATGTTTAAACTTTTTTGAGGTTGTGTGTTCTACCCATTAAATAATTTTCTTGCATATAATTTGATGGCTTCCCCTCTTTTTTGTCATGTAGTGTGAAAAAGGTATTCATTATTAATACCTTTATTCATTAAAAAAAGAAATTAGTAGTCACAATGACATGAATGATAAATAATCTTTTTCATTTTGAGTATTTGACTGATTAATTATGTATATTTTTGACATGTTACAACCGTCCCTGGCATGTGTTACAACTGTCCCTGTACACTGGGACAGATGTAACAGTGGAGTGACTGTATTTGACCGACGCATTTCGGCTTGTGGCCTCCATCAGGGTCATCATAAAACACATTGCAAACACCATTTAAATAAAGTAAGTTGGGTATGAAAAAAGGTAAAAAAAAGTTTAAAAATGTATAAAAGACAACCAATCATATACAAATAGACACATATCAGCCAATGTGACATCTACAAAGATAGGTCGGATATATGGTCATGTGGTTTCAGGCCAATCGTAGTCCAAGATTAACAGAGGCAAGAGGAGACTTATTTCCCTTCCCTGTGCACCTTGGAAGTAGGTGAAGTTGTGCCAGAGACCCTCACTCTGCAAGCGCAAGTTTATTCTCAGGGGTGGTTTGGCAGTAAGGTCTAGTCCTCCACTGGCCCAAATGGCCAGTTTAAGTCTTAAAGAGCAAAAATCACCTTCTGAGTTGTGCATTAAAATAGTCCTTGATTTGAGATAATGTGGGTTAAAATGGTCTGCTTTTGAAGTTATGATTATTCATTCCTGTATAACATGATCAGCTACATCAGCTAGTGGTGCTATTGAGAATAGTTACCACTAGAGCCTTTGTGTAAGATAAACAGGTGAGATTGGAGTTAGCCAGTTGTTGTGAGTCCATATTATTTGTGCTTTGTTGCAATTGTTAGACTTTGAAAATGGCCTTGTGAGTATTGTCTGTATTTGTTAAGGCAGCAAAATTATTTGTATTTGTATTTGTATTCAAATAAAAGTCAAAAGAGGCTTAAAAATCCTGTTTTTGTTTGTATAACACTTTTAATTTAAAAAAAATGTAATTGTTACAATAAGTGTTCATGAATAAACTACTTTATGAAGGAGGTCCCCACACCGAGTCTCAAACTGGAGTCTCCCAGATCATAGACGACTGCACTGACTACTGAACTTCAACTTTACTCATTGCCTCATTGCAGACACCTATAACACAAAGACAGCACAGCATGTAACGTGTAGGGAAGAACTTCAAAGGCGATTATTGCTTTGCACTTTTCATTTATTGCCTATTTTTTACAACCTAACTTTGTGGAAAGGAGAAGGGGAACAACAGGTTATGAACAGTCCCTTGGGAGAACTTTGCGTGTGTCAGTAGCTCAGCTTTATCTCTGGGGAACACCCCCCACTCCGGGAGTGATGTCAAAATTAGGAAATGTGCGTCATGTAGCAGGTAGATGTGACTCCTCTCGTTGAGACCCGCTGATAGACATAACAGCAGAGCAGAGGAGAGAGACTGAGATAGCGATGAAATTGACCTGCACGCTGGTATTTGACATGGGTTTTTTTTCTTCCTGAAAACAAATAATTTTAAAAATATCTGTATGAAACAAATATTCGTGAAAAACCCACTACTTGTGCTTTGCCGAATATTGTATATGTATTCAGGCACACCCCTAATAACAACCCTCAGGTTTTACATCGTTTAACTATGTTTAATTGTCAAAATCATATTGTGATGTGTTGTAAGACTATTTCATTTATATAAAGTGTTTGTCTTTGTTTAACCTTGTTTAACCTTGAAGATGACCTAGTAGCCTTCTACCTACTGCCATTTTAGGCTACATAATGTTTTTATAAAAATATGAAATAGCCATTCTTCTGATAATCATTTCCTGTCCAGATCCACCCAATTATTATTATACTGTTCATGATGCATTCTTGGTTTTCATAGCACCATCAGTCTAACTAATCTAGACTAGTGCAGATGGCTGTTTCTTGACTTAATCCAAGACTTTAGGTGGTGTAGAAATGGAGGAAATTTGTTTTAAATTACAATTTTTTTTTTCTGGAGAACCAGACTTCTCTAACAATTATGTATCTTTCCAAGTTTGCTCCCCCATTATAAAACATAACCAGGTGCCCATGATCCCATTCATTTCTTCATCATGATGTAACAGAAACGAAAAAATGTTTTAAACGTTTTGTCACATAAATGTTTTGTCCCATGTAGAAGGAACCAAAGAATACATTTTGGTACATAAATGTGGTTCATACCATGGTCACAGAGAAACTAAATTCTGATTGAGGTCATTCTTTATTGTCAGAAACACTAAGCTTTTTGCATTCATTGTATATGCTCTGTCTGTTTTTGGTCTCTGCAGAATGCAGGGGATGTGGAGAGCACCCTGAATATTCTCAATATCCTGGATGAACTTCTGTCAGCAGGTAGGCTCAGATTGAACACTCCAGTGCATTTAATATGATAGTAGCATATATGTATTCAGGTATACACACAAAAACAATGTAAAAGAAGTCAAACCAAATAGGTCTTTGGCAACAGAGAGAAAAGGAGGGGAGCTGATCAATACAGAAAAGTGAGAAATGTTATCTGCTTAACTTGTGCACAAATGCAGGCATGAAGACTTGAACTGGCAGCCACACTGGTGGCAGTATGTTTCAAACTTTTCAAATCTCACACTTCAATGCACGGAAAGACTTCCTCGGGAAAATATTATTAAAAGTGATACATTAAACGCACAGTATATAATTTGTACTGCTAGGGGTCTCTCCATCAAAACAATACCAAAAGACCAAGTTTGATGACATTGTGAAGTAGTTCAGGACCATGGGCGTTGTTGTCATTGTTAAACAACCAGCTTCTCCCTGTAAGGATTCCTTCAGTGTTCATTGTTCAGGAGGTTTTTACTGGGAGCCAAATAATCTGCAGAGGTTTCCTCCTCTCCAAAAGAAACAGAACTGGTGATTAAAACCGGTAAAAAAAGTGACAAATATACATGGGGATTAAAACCGGTAAAAACGCTGAATAAAGCACTTTCACACATAAAATCAGTGTTTCTCTGATGCTGTTTGGTGAACACAGGATGTCCGGGAGGGGCTGTGAGCCGAGCTGCTGATTAACATTATGGGTTTCTCGGGGTTTGAAAATTGTTGGAAACATTTGGGAAAATGTAAGTACACAACTCAATAAAATACATTTTAAAAGACATTTTAATGCGGAATAATTACATATAGTTTTAAATCATAATGAACTGTATAAATTTAAATTGTTTAAACCTTGTTTACAAATGTTATATTCATCATATTTAAGTAATATAATTTATCTATAACTGCCACAAAACCTACAATTTTTATCAACAGTGTATGTTTATCAATCATATCTCCATTATTTGTAATATATAGTACACTTCAGTAAAAGTACTTGGATAGTGATGTGATTTGCATTATATTCCCCCTGTACTTCAGCATATTGGATTTGACATAAAACTGATGATGAGGTTGACGTATTGACTTTCAGTTTCAGAGGTGTTTGAGTTTGTTCACAGCCATATTGGGTGAACAGTGTAGACCTGTAAGCACTTCAACCTTATAGTCACTGTTTGATTTCAATCCAATATGTTTACAGATCCAGCACAACAAAAATGTGTTAATGTCCTAATACTTACCATTTTACACATACATTTATCAGATTCTTGAGCATTTTCATGCATTATTTGTCATCCTGACATTCTGTTTCAGCAGGAAATAAAACAAATATGGATGCTGTTTCATTGTGAAGTCCAGTAAACACTAGTCATATGTAAAAAAAGCGGTTGTGGCTCAGGAGGTAGAGCGGGTCATTCACTAATCGAAAGACTGGTGGTTCGATCCCCAGCTCCTCCAGTCTGCATGTCGAAGTGTCAAAGGCTGTGATGTGTGAGTGTGTGTGTGAACGATTAGAAACTGCTCCTGAAGAGCAGGTTGAAACCTTGCATGGCAGCCTCTGCCATCAGCGTATGAATGTGTGTGTGAATGGGTGAATGTGGCATGTAGTGTAAAAGCGCTTTGAGGGGTCAGAAGAAAGGCGCTATATAAATGCTGTGCATTTACCATTTACCAAATAGGTTGTTCAGATTTATAATAGCAATGCCAAAGCACTAGATGTCTTCACCAGTAAAAGAAACATCAGTATTCAATCAACCATGATTCTCTCCATGTTCAGGTACTGATCGTCGTATCCACTACATGATCAGTAAAGGTGGCAGCGAGGCCTTGCTGACTGCACTGGTCAACACAGGCCGCAGTTTCAGTCCCAACTACACCATCCTGCTGCCACTACTGCACCTACTGGCTAAAGTTGGACATAGAGGTGAGGACATATAAATAAATTAATAGTATAAATGTTATGTTGATGATAAAAAACCAGGGCAAGATGATGATATTCTCAACAAGAATCTGTTTAGATACATCAGAGGAATGTGTGGCAGCTTTACAGTAATTGCTGACAGACTGTAAAGAGGTAACAAAACCTTTAGTTTTGTTTAGCTTACTATTATATATATATATTAAATAATCCAATAATTGCATGTATTTACAACACAGTGTTGGTTTACACTGCAGATACTTGGGTTTGCAAGCCAAAAAGACAAATTTATCCAAACAAAATTAATCTTATGTATCGGCAGATGTCAAAAAATAGCAGAGAAGTCCATTCATTTTAAAAGCTGTAATAAGGATCTTCAGGTAGCTGGACCTGTGTGGGACTAAATATTCTACTACATGGTCCCTTAACAAACATTCTGTGTATTGTATGTCCCTGCAGCAGAGCCCCACCATGCAAAATTCCTGCCCGTGCAACATTTCACAAATAAACACAAAGGCTATACAGAAATATATATATATATATATATATATATATATATATATATATATATATATATATATATATATATATATATATATATATATATATATATAAATATATACAATGTGAGACCAAACCATTTGTCCCATTTATTCTTTTACTTATTTGCGTACTTTTTAATATGTTCCATATTGTTCAGCACAGTCCCCCATGTTACATACAGATGGGTGACAAATTAAAGGAAAAACCAAAATAAAGTGTTTTAGTAAGGTGGTGGGCCACCACGTGCAGCCAGAACAGCTTCAATGCACTGTGGCATTGATTCTACAAGTCTCTGAAACTTTACTGGGTGGATGAACACCATTCTTCCAAGAGATATTCACTGTGTCTGAAATTGCATACTATACACTACATACCCAATATGTGTACTATCATTCAACCTACTTTTGTGTGAATAAACAGTAGTATGTATCTTTTCAGATACACCGAGCTGTAATTATCACATCACTTCCTGAGAGCCTTCTTGCTAGTTGGAGTAACCGCATAACCGTGGTAGCCGGTGCCAATCATAAAGTCTGAAGTAATTTAAAAAATATATTACACCTAGCAAAGTGTAACCTTATGTAAATTGAAGCGTTATTGATGTTACGCCAGAGCTGCCTCGGTTGCTTTCCGCCATCGTCAGTTGTGTTGTTGTTGTTATCATCACTACTGCATTTCATTGTGAGATATTTATGCAAGTGTCCAGTGCTTGCATACTGTAATGTTTCCCCAGAAATAGTATGCACTTCAAATACTAAGGTTTCAGACATACTAAAAAATCTCACATACTATTTTAGCGTACTAAATAGCATGTTAGTATGGAATTTCAGATGCCGCCATTCTCTCATTTGGTGTTTTGATGATGGTGGTGGAGAGCGCTGTCTAACAGGTCGGCCCAAAATCTCCCATAGGTGTTCAACTGGGTTGAGAGCTGGTGACTGCAAAGGCCACAGCATATGATTCACATAATTTTCATACTCATCAAACCATTCAGTGACCCCTCGTGCCCTATGGATAGGGGCATTGTCATCCTGGAAGAGACCACTCCCATCAGGATAGAAATGTTTCATCATAGGATAAAGGTGATCACTCAGAACAACTTTGTATTAGTTTGCAGTTACCCTTCCCTCTCAGGGGACAAGTGGATCCAAACCATGCCAGCAAAATGCCCCCCACAGCATAACAGAGCCAACACATCTCCTCACTGTAGGGGTCAAGCATTCAGACCTGTTTTTCCTTTAATTTGTCACCTATCTGTATGTACATATGTGTAGTGATGTCACACTCAAAGCAGACTATTTGACACAATATCAACCTTTCAAAGTGAAAGCTGCAAGATGTTTCGACACCTTGCTTCACCATGCCAAAAATCACATTATCACCCCAAACGAGGCCTTGTTACATCACACTTCTATCAGAGAGGTGTCATGCTGGGTTTGGATATGGGGTGTGCTTCTCAATCTGCCACAGTATTTAAAAACAGAGCTGTAGACTCTGTTGAAAAGGGAGCCATTTTAATAGTAAAGACTGTATGGAACAAAATAACATTGTTATTGATTAGATTAGATTAGATTATTTATTTTGATTATATATATTATATTATATATATGATTATTTATATGTTAAAATAACAAAATAAAAGGCAACAAAACAAAACAAAACAAACCCCCCCCCAAAATAACACTGAACTTTCAGTAAGCCACACAAATAATAACCTATCAATATTCGAAAAGGGCATAGGATGAAGTAGAGAACTTTTCTAATCCTACCCATAGACTGTAAAAAATATGGACATAGTCACTGTGATGTCACCCATTCGTTTGAGAACTGCCGTTTTGAAGCCTCGAGTGTAGCAATTTGACCATTGCCATCATGGATATGGCAGTCGCCATGTTTGATTTTTGGAGCCAGAAGTGACCATATTTGGACGAGAGGGTGGAGCTGACCATAGCACTAGCTGCTAGCTTGGTAAGCATGGTGCATTTACTATCTATGGTTAACAGTGATCATGCTAATACTGATGCTTATTATTGCTAGCGAAAAACAGGCCTAAAACCATTAAAACAAAATGTACTCACTGGAAAAACTGATCATCCGACTCATTGATGGATCTTTTATTACAACCAAATGCTGAACGAGACTGTTTTTAAGGCAACCACAATGTTACGATTAACTTCAGTGAAGTGAAAACACGCTGTGAAATAGCAACAGCTACGCCCATACGCAGTGGTTACGTTATGTAAGCAATGTTGTTGCGTGGTAGTGACTTGTCAATCACAATGTAGCCATACCCTAAAGCATAACCTGCTTTATCATCAAATTTAAATTAAATGGGACCATAATTTACAAAATTAACATCATGCTGTATTGAAGAAGACTTGAAACTAGCGATTGAGACCATAAACTCATTAGGGAACAGTTTACAGAGGTAATAAATCAAGAGAGAAGTAGCGTCATTTTCTCATAGACTTCCATGCAATCAGACTTCTTTTTGCAGCCAGTAGAGTCGCCCCCTGCTGGCCATTAGAGTTAATGCAGGTTTTTTCGCACTTCCGCATTGGCTTCATTTTTCAGCCCTGGAGGTTGCTGCTTGGTCCAACCCCCTTTTTTAGGCCCAAAAAGGCAGAGGGCCTAAGGGTGAGGACCTTATTGTTTTTCATGTGTTTGTTTGTTTGTTTCTTTATTTATTATTACGCTACTTAAACCCTAAATTTGACCCCCTAAACATGCTCAAAAACTCACCAAATTTGGCACGCACATCAGGTCTGGTGAAAATTTGATAATATACAAAAATTAACCCCTAAAGTGCCAAAATATGCTCTCTAGTGCCACCTATGTAACTAAAATGGCCACCACGGCCCGTAGGGATGTCGTAGAGAGACCTACAAATCATATCCTGACACCCCTGACCTAAATCCAACAGGAAGTCCGCTATAAGCCTTTCAAAATAAGATGAACAAACACTATCTCCTCTGAGGGCGTTAATGGTATCAGCTTCAAACTTTGATAGATGACTTATTACACTGTGCTGAAAAAAAGCTGTTAAAAACTTTGTAATAATTTATTTAGTTTAATAAGTAATTTTATAAGCCCTCAAAGTTGCAGTGCCACATCACCCTTACAATGTAAAACAATGGGGAGGCATGAACTCTGTGTCAAACAGAGGCTTCTGACATCTAAACTATAAGTCTGACCACTTTCAAACCTCTATCAATTGATTCGCCACAAAATTTCCTACTAAAATATGATTTTGAATGTAAGATTACATGATCAGTGGTCACACAGCTGATTTGTCTTTAGTTGATTTTTTAATTTGGCCTTGAATGTATTGATAGAACTACAGTTCTTCATATAATCAGGTAGGGCATTCCACTGAGTGGTGGCTTTCACACAGAAAGCTGACTGCCCAAATGCAGTGCGATGAAATGGTATGGTACAATCTTGTATAGAGGATATTCTGGAGGATCTAATAGAACTTTCTGAGCGAGTGTACACAAAGTCACATAGTGGAGGAGGGGCCAAACCATTTAAAATTTTATAAACTAGGCACAAATTTGAGAATAATCTAAAATTGTCAAAGCTCAGTAAATTGTATTTCTCCAGTACCCTACAGTGATGGAAATGATTGGCTTTTTGTCCAGAGTTTTTAGAGTATGTTTGTATAAGGACTCAGGAGGTTTTATGGCTGTTTCTCCAGCCTGCCCCCAACATGTGATGCAATAAGACATATGGGAAAGAATCATAGCATGCATAAATATCTTGGCTGTGTCTAAAGAGAGACAGTTTCTAATATGTCTAAAATTTGCTAAGTTATACTTTATGGTTTTAACCATTTTTTGTAAACATGTTTCTTAAAGTCCAAATTTGGATCCAGTGTCACACCAAGATATTTAAAATCAGTAACTATGTCAACTTTGTTGAGAGAACATCAGCGTTAGGAGGTTGTACCATGGTTTTAGAGAAAAACATACCCTTTGTCTTGTTTACATTAAGCCAATGTGTGATCCTTTCCAATGCAATAGTTAGCTTTGCAGCAGCTAACTCAGCTGTTTTTGCATGTGTGTGCACAACAGTGTCATCTGCATACATTTGTAGCTCTGCATCATGACATTGTTCAGGGAGATCATTAATATATAGGCTAAATAATAGGGGACCTAACACTGACCCTTGTGGAACACCCATTGTGCACTTAATGTTACTGGACAGTGTGTCACCAACTTTAACACATTGTCTCCTACTAGATAAATATGAAGACATCCATGCCAGTGCTCTAGATGAGAAGTTAAATTTAGAGAGTTTCGATACTAAAACATCATGATTGACTGTGTCGGATGCTTTACGCAGATCTAAAAATACAGCACCAACTACTCATCCTTTGAAAAGTCTTGATTTAATTTGCTCTATTAAGTGCAAGGTAGCAGTTTTTGGTGGAATGATTTGCTCTAAAGCCAAACTGCATACAATGTAGACCAAAATTGCTTGTGTTAAGAAATGTTGTCAGTTGTTCAATGACAACTTTCTCAGCAACCTTTGAGAGTACTGGCAGTATACTTATTGGTGTGTAGTTACTGGCTTCAAGGCGGTCTCCATATTAAAAAATAGGCGTGACAATGGCACATTTCCAGTCATCAGGGAAGGAGCTGTGTTTAAAAGACAAGTTAATTAAATGAGCAATGGGGGGAGTTAAAATATCTTTGTGTGATTTGACAAACATGGTGACGAATTGGAAAGCATCTCTACTTTTGGAGCTTTTTAAGGAGCTGATGATTCTATTTACTTGTAATTCATTAGTTTCTACCAGCTCAAAAAACCTGGCGTGTAGCATCCATAGGAACAATATCCAGTTTCCTTTTCGTAAATTTTTTTCCCAACTCATTTGCAGACTCAAGAAAAAAATTATTAAAGACAGAAGCAACAATAAGATGATCTTCAACTAACTGTACTTTGAGTTTAAAATCTCCTAAAAATTTTGGGTCCCTCCTTGTGAGATTATCGATGTTTTTCCAGATCAATTTACTGTTGCCTTTTGCCTCATTCAAAATATTGAGATAAAAACAAGATTTAGCTTCTCTTAGCTCTTGGATAACTTCGTTCCTTCGTTATAAAGCAGAATTTCAGTGTCTCTTCTAGTTTTAATTGCCTTCTTGGTACTTACTTAATGTCTTACATGTTTTAATTTCTTCACTACAGTTGTTCCATAGATTGGCTCCCTTTGTTGTGATACAATGTCCTCACTAATTGTTTTTTGAACATACATGAAGTCATATTAACTTTCCCACCAACAACCTTTGGATACTGTTTGGTAACTGCTAATTTTTTACTCTGTACATGATTTGAATAGTTTTGGAATCAAACAGGTCCTTAAATTTTAGTGCATTTAATTTGATGAAGAGTGGGTTTGTTGGTTATCTGTAAGTGGTTTTATTTACGATTCTTATGGCTCTTTTTGGGAGGATAAAAATTGGATCTGTGTTTGTCTTGTATGTGTTCCCCCACACTTCTACACAGTAGGGGTAGGAGTATGAAGGAACAGTACAAGGTGTATAATGATGGTTGATTTAGAAGATCTTTGACTTTATATAATATTGCAGTTGACTTTGATCTTTTTGCTTTATTATAATTTATGTGTGGCTTCCAACATAATTTAATGTCTATTATTACTCCAAGAAATTTGATTTCAGACACTCTTTCGATTTGTACATCATTTATCATGAGTGTCTTGCATGAGGTAGCTTAACGATTCCCAAATACAATAATGAAATGAATAACAGCACTTATATTCAGACTAACTGTTTCATCGCAGTCTCAGATTTAATCTATCCATACAAGTGCAATACCAGTAGTTGCCCAGCAGATGTCGCCATTTTGACTGTATCAAATGCTTCAAAACAGCAAACCATTTTCAATTGTTTCACATTGATTGAATGCTTCAGAAAGCTTAATCAGAATATAAGTGGTCTTGTTGATTTCATTATTGTTATTTTGTTAAACAATGTCAATTAAAGCGGATCACTTTTAAACAGTCTACAGCTCTGTTTTTAAATATGGTGGCAGATTGAGAAGCACTGCCCGTAATGTTTGGGGTTGTCATGCAAGGGGTCGAAACATCTTGCCATGATACTTTTGCTTTGATAGGTCAGTACTGTGTTCAGTAGTCAAGTGTAACATCAATATTATTTAGTCATTTATCTTTTCGTTTTTTGGAGTAACTGGGTAAGTGACATGAACACTGTTGAGGTCCTAAACTGAATTGTGAAAAAAATCTGATTTGAATTGTTCACACTTTTGTGAAAAAATCAGTTCCGGGTTTTAACACTGATCTTGACAAAACAAAACAAACTAAAGATGCTAGAAAAGCAACACAGTAAATAAAATACGCACAACAGGAACATCAGATAGGTTGGACCACTGTGTTTAACTATATATCTTCAAACGTTACAGTTACGGCTGAAAATGACAACAGAAATAAACAAGTTTGCTGGGTTCACATATCTCCGCAACTAAAATCAACTGCCAGCTATCTACCTGGAAGTGACTGTTGTTGTTAGCGTGACGTCAGGGTCTATAGTTCTAATCAATGGCGTAATATTTATGGTGATGAAGCATTTTTCATTTGAGCACAGCTAGGTGTGCTGTCATGCTGATTTGATCATGTTCTAAATGTCTAGTTCACCAATCAGATCACTTGATCGGAACAACCTGTTGGATAATGGGACCTAAAAGGGCTCTAACATGCTGAAAGTTAGTATTGTTTGTGCACAGTGTGTTATAGACTTAATATGGGATCTGTGGTTGAATTTCCAAAATTGGATAAAAATGCACACCTTTGCCGAAAATCATGACTACAGCATAATCACAGTGAAAATGATGAACAAATAAAACATTAAAGGCCCTATTAGGTCCCTAGTGAGACACAAGGGTTAAGTTCCCAAATAGCTGTTTAGATAGAGCAAATCACTCATTTGCTTTCAGTTAAATACACAGTATATTGCAGAAGGGATGTCAGCAAAAAAATCACAATAATTATTAAATTCACCAGTCAAAAAATGCCAAAATTATTACAAGAATTATGCAAATTAAGCTCCTGAAATCTGCACACTATTCATCTTGATCTTACTTTGTCAGTACATTTATAAGTGTGTGTGTATGTTTGTGTTTCTGCAGACCGTCGTATAGGTATGAAGGCAGAGGAGGCTGGAGCTGTGCTGCTGACTCTGAATCTTCTAAGACACAACGTCAGTCATGCCAGGCGGGCTGCAGCCTGCCTCTGGGTCATCCAAGTCTTCTCCACATCAGGTACCAACACACACATACACTTAATACATACACTCCTATTTACAAATGTCATGAACAGAAAATCAAAAAAAAAAATTGTGAAAAAAAATCAATGTTTTTATTGATTTCAATGTATTTTAGGGCAATGAAAAGCTTTACATAACTCTAAACAGTTGGTGATGAAAATTAAAACCAATGTTTCTACCTCTTATCATCTGTCGTTGTCCTAGTTGCTTATATGATACAGATACAGAGAAGGCTGCGTTCAAAGTAGCTGGGAAAATATCTGATACATCACTGGCTTACCATTGTGTGCAGTATGAGTAGTATTCACCCACTAGATGTCAGTGATGTTACAATAATCCAAAAGGCAAATTGGATGTACAGCATCAACCTCCTGATGTGTCTACATTCATCTGACTCTAGTTACTAACCAAATGCACATATGCTGTCCATACTGTACACCTTAACATTTGCATTCTCTATTCTCTAACTGTCCACTTCTCCTCTCTATATACATATTTAACTCTCTCCACTGTCCATCATTGTACATACTGGAAGATATGGCATCACTTGTTTACTTTACTGCACTCATTCAATTCAATTCAATTCAATTCAATTCAATTCAATTCAATTCAATTCAATTCAGTTCAATTCAATTCAATTTATATAGCGCCAAATCACAACAAAAGTCATCTCAGGGCACTTTTCACATGGAGCAGGTCTAGACCATACTCTTTAAAAGAGTACTCACCTGTAATTAATACTATATTTTTGCACTTCTGCTTAGATGCTAACTGTATTTCATTGGCTTTGAGCCCATACTCTACAGAATGACAGTTCACAGTATTGTGATTTTAAATCAGTGTTAAATACGGGGTTACCAGGGGAAGCCCTGAAGTGTTAACAACAAAACACAGTAAACAAACTGGCATGTGGGTGTTCAGCCTGGCATAGTATGCCTTAATTTACAAAGAAACACACATATATTAAAAAGGATTTCAGATACATAAAAAGACATGAAATCTGAAAAATGCAAGCATAGGTTATATTACACACTTAGTTTATTCATCAACCATTTATTTTAATTTTTGCTTAATGATGCTGTTTTGACAAAAATGCCTTTCATTATTGATTATTTGACAATCACGTCTTGTCCACTCTGTAAGGCAAGAGCCTGGAAGACGTTCAGATCAGGCAGTTGGTCCCTTACTTGACTGTCGCGCACATGATTATTTTATGGATTGGATATTAACTATCTGTTTTACACTTTTTTAAATGTATTATGAGCTTTATGAGTGAATGGTTTTGCTACTTTTGTCTTTTTCTGTTTTTGCTTAATTGAGCTCACTAAGAAAAATTCCAAGCAGTCATGTTGATATGGCGATAAAGTATTGAATAAAAAATCCCAAACCCACAATCATAGGTAACATGTTTTGGTGTCGTCAAGGTAACTGACATTAGTGCTGTCCTATTAATATTTAAACCATTTCAAGCCCTTGCAGCCTATCACATTCAATCACTTACCAGATGACCTCAGTTAAGTCCACGAGGGTTGAGGGTTTACGGCTTAGGGCTTAGGGGGAACATTGGGATTGGGTCTAATATGTTTTGCACTGTGGACCAACATCACACTTTGGTGTGAGACTGGGCTAGTGGATGGCTAGATAGATAGACAGCAAAAAGTGGACTTAACTATGAGTGTCACGTTTCCAACTGCGAGTCGGGACAGTTTTTTAACAATGGTAACTATGATTGTTGTGGTGTTTACTGTTGCCATAATGACGAAGGTTGCCTAACTTTAAGGAAGTAGTAAGTTTAACCTTCATCACATTTCAAATGATCATTTTAACCAAAACCATGATCTTTCCCTAACTCTAACCAAGTGCTTTTTGTGCCTAAACCTAACCAGACCTTAAGCACAGCACTGTCACACCATAAAACATAATTATTTTTTAACAGTGATTTGTAATGGTATGAATGATAGAGGCAGCATATTAGTAAACATTCCTATGGCTCATTCTAAAGTGCATTGTACAATCGACCTATGTGGTCGTTTAATTATGAGGATGTGTTGCCTGTTCATACTGGCTATTAAAAGATCCCCTTCAAATGTGCTTTCTATATAAGTGATGTGGGCCAAAATCCACAGTGTGTCCACAGGGTCATTTAGTGCAAAATGCATTTAAAAGTTGATGTGAAGCTTATATGAGGCTTCAGCAGTTAGTCTTATCATGTGGATATCTGACACATTTACAGTCCTTTTAGCATCAAATTCCTTCGCTCCCTCCCTTGTGTTGCCTAGGACAGTATTTCCCCATTGAGCTGCGGTGAAAGTACAGTAACAAAAGACTAACGTTGAAAGATATCAACTTGATTCAATTCCCTTGAATGAGAAAGTGTGTCCAAACTTTTGACTGGTACTGTATATTCCTTATCACATGATTACCATGCCAGAGGAAATCCTGTAGCTTGTCTAAATGTTACTAATGAAATTAAAGGTTGCTGGGAGTCCAGTGTGCGGGTGCTCTTTGTATTGTAATTTTATGGAAAAAATGTATTACAAAGGAAGGTGGTAGTTGGAAAAAACTAATGTGGAAGAACCTCTGTTGTATACAAACCTCAACAACCACAGACCACAAACTACAACACAGATATGTATAAAGATCCTCTGTATTAGTTCAGATTGATATGATTAATTGATATATTACAGCCATCAACATCAACTATCAACAACTACATGCTAGGATTACTAGGATTTTGAAAACATAAGTGGTAATCTGACCACTGACACAACTGAAACATCCATCTTGACAGTAATGATGATATTGTGGCTTGTTTTGCAGAACTGGACCTCTATATATATTGTGAGACAGGAGCACTTTGATGGTTATGTAGCACAGAGTTTACTCCATATAAAGCTAGATAATGGTATATCATTATTGTTAGACTTTATGTTTAAAATTTAAAAAAGGGAAAATATCAGAATTTAGTCTTTATTATGGCATTTAGTGTGGCTGAAGTGGCCAGAACGAAGAGCAGAGGCAAACCCTTTAAGATGAAGTCAGTGTAATTTTAATCTGTCAAATATGAGTCAATTTAAGTGTTTATTTCCACTAACAATGTGTCCAGGGTTACACATGAAGTGGTGAGAGCGATAGAGGCCTGTGTGTGAAATCTGGGCCCAACTGCAGGCACTTTAATGGTTGATGTTTTTATGAGTCCATAAAAGCGGTTCTTCCTGTCCACATAAATAAAGAGGGCACCTCTCCATTCAAACCACACACCAGCTTTATGCCAAACTGATGTTTGAATTTCAGCAGGAAATGACTGCTGAGGCAGGGTGAATAATATTCTTTATCCAAAACTAATCTCAAACCACCTTGTGATTATGTAACAGTAATAAAAAAATAATAACTTTCAGTTAAGTAGCAGAAAATGGTTTGCCAAGTGAAAATAAAACCAGAAAACAACAGCATTCGGATAAAACAGCAAAAACAGAACACAACACTGTAATAAATTGCTGTAAAAATACAGCCATTGTTATTTCTAAATATGGTAAAACACTATAAATATGATGCTTTTTGGAGCCAAAATCAAGAACAGACATTAACAGTTGGCCACTGTAAGATTTGACAGTGTGTGCAGCGTGTGTGTGCAGCGCAGCAGAGACAAACAGCAGTCTGTTGACAACAACTAAACTCATTATGTTACTGTAAGTGCAATAAAAGCTTTGCGAGTAAAAAACCGAGAAGAGTAATTTATCACTGTAATCTGTGCAAAAGATGGACAGACTCCAAATGATGAAAAATATTTCTGTGATTTGCGTCACAACAATATATAACGATACATATATATATATATATATATATATATATATATATATATATGAAATGATAGACACCTGGCAGGCACAAGAGAGCATTTTCAGGTTGTGTTCTTCAGCAGTTGGAAGTTTGAATTACTGGTATGTAGGGCCCGAGCATGAAAGTGCCAGGGGCCCAACTGTCTCTGGCACTGAAATTGCGAGGAACCTATTGTTTTTGAAGGGATTATTATTATTATTATTATTATTATTATTATTATTATTATTATTATTATTATTATTATTATTATTATTATTTCCCCACACCATTGCATTTTTGAGGGGCTTAGGGTGCTCAAAAACTCACATAAATTGGCACACAAAATTTCTGTAGTGATTGGGCTTGGTTGTGGCCAGCATGCTCCATAGTGCCCCCAAATGCAGGGGCATTTTGGAACAAAGTTTCTTTGATGTTCATGAAATTCAGTGCTTTCATCATTCCCGAAAGAGTACATATTTTTTCAATTTTTTTTCGCCCAACAGGAAGTCAGCCATTTTGGATTTTGTGCATCATTTTTCATTTTACAAAGACATGTTTGAATCCTTTGGATGCATGAAAACTCATGAAACTTTGCATCTATGTTCAAACTTGTAAATATTTCAGTTAGTATCACAATTGGGTTTGGGTGGTGTTTTTCAGCTCTAGCTTTTCGGTATCAGTGTCCCCTAATTAGCATTTCTGAGGTGCTAGGGGTGCTCGAAAACTCACAAAACTTTGCACATGCATCAGAAGTGGCAATATCTGATATAGGTCTTGAGGATGGGTGTGGCAAAATGGCTCAAGGGCACCTCCTAAAAAATTTCAAGTCATAGCCCCCACTATTAAATTTGATGTAGATTTACAAAATTTGGTTGGCAGATGTGCCATCTCCAGACTTAAAAAAAAGCCTCTTGGAGCCATACCCAAAATCCAACAGGAAGTCAGCCATTTTGAAAAAAACTGTGCATTTTTTTTTCCGCAAAGTGAAGCCATTGACAGACCTTGTATTTTAATAAACTCCTCCTAGAGATTTAACCCGAGTGACTTCAAATTCGGCAGGTTACATCTAAAGATCTTTGTAATGCGGAGTCATCGCCAGTGCCACATACTGCAGGAAATAATATTTTACCCATTCATACAGTGTCTGATAATCTTGACAATTCAGAGTCAACAGACCTCCAATAGTGATACCACAGCTGCTGCTCCCTGGGAGGGCTCGCTCATCACTGCTTGCAGCTTTAATTAAACATTATTTTCACTGCTGCTTGTAAGTCTAGTTTAAAGATTATTATAGCTTAGACTGGCCTGGTCTATACCTACACCTTGTTTATCCCACTTGCATTTCATAATTTATAATAGCCTACTATCTGAATTTTTCTTCACTTGCAGTGGTGACAGCAGGGGCTTAACTGGCGGAATAATTAATATAATCAATAAAAAACCCCCCGTCCTTTGTGAGGAGTGTATGTGGCTGACAAGAAGTATCGCCAACCAGACCCCACCATGCCCGTCAGAAAGAAAACCTCACATATTATTTATTTATTTTTCACAATTGAGGGCACGCCTCTTAACCTTTTACTGTCTAAACTAAATATAAATAAAATTTATAATGAAATGATATGACACATACACATTTTGCACATGTATACTTGAATATACTTGGCAGATTTGAAAGCTTTTGAATAAATGTTCAGTTCCATAAAGCTGTCACTTGTCTCATCCTCTTTTGTGATAGATGTTAAGGGTTATGTGTTTTTGAATGTAAAACTGAGCTGATCTCATCACTGGACCATCAATACTGAAGACGCATTGTTAATTACAGTATATGTCTGCAATTTATAGCTGTTTTTATTAATCTGAATAAGAAGAAAACTTTTCAGTGGTTCACTGTAGCATTTACAGTAACAAACTGTTAATGTAGATTACAATAGCAACACTGTAAAAAAAGTATTGCTTGCAGGCCTTGCTAAAGTATCAAACTGTAAACCTCACATTCTACAGCAGAACAATGTACAGATACACTGATACTGTAAAAACAAACAAACAAACAAACAAAACAGTAAAATACTGGTAACCACAGCTGCCAGTAGTTTACTGTAACTTTACAGGGAAATTTGTTACAGCAACAGTAAAAATAAAGAACAGATTCACAAAGAGGAACAAAATAGTAATTTAATACAAACAAATGAAGACAAGGCTGAGTATCAAATTGTATGATTAAATGCAGTGGGAAACTATGAGTCAGGCTGCATTCAACTGAACAGCCCTGCATTAAAACAATGCAAGGGGCTATGTTGGTGTGGGCGTGTTTTTGAAGGTGAGACAATGAAATACGATCCAGGAAATCCAGTTGGAGCTACAGAAGTGTTTAATACGTTTAAAGCCACAAGCACATAAGTTGAAGCCTGACAAGATGGATTCTCTCATGATCTTGTGATCTAAAGAATCAAGCTGCCTTGCTAGGTAAGAGAGAAACAGGCAGGCTTCTTATAAAACACCACTAAATTGCTAAACTCTCCCCCCATCTGACAGAGAAACTTCCATCCTAACACAATACTAAGTACTTAGCTAAAGTAGCTAAAGTTTTGTCTGTCCTTAGCAGAACACTTGTTTCAAGTAATTCATCAACGATTAGCTCGTCATTCCTCTGTGTTAGAATTAATATTTTCTGTATCTTGTGTTCTCTTACAGTTTCTACAGCTAACCTTATTGGGGAAAACCAGGGGCTGGATGTCATCTACCGCCTCATCCCTCATTATACTACCAAGCATCTGCACACTATCAAGTATGTACCCAGGATCCCTGCATTCTGCACTAACCATTTACATTTCTCATGATGACACAACCCAGTCTCATGGCAATTTGTGAAATAGTCACAAAATTTAATCTACTGATTCATGTCCCAGACACGAATTTTTGTTTTTTTGCGTGCTACTCAGCACAACTTTCAAACTAATATATTTCAATAGGAAGTACCTTTCATGCCTGCACCATGTTTTTACTGGAGTAGGGAGCACAGGAGATGCATAGTTTTTTTCTCAGTTGTTATTAATTTTTAAACTATCACCGCTATATTACTCAACATTTAATCGCAGGATTTTATCCTTGTTTTTATTTCTTTATCAGTCCTGTGCCAGGAAGTATTTCCCTCACTGCCAATTTGAATGATATTCTCAACATTTCTCTATACAAAAACATGAAAGTGTCCTTGGTTAACTTGGCAATACAATGGCTTAGTGTTATGGCCATCGGTTGTAATTATTTCATAGTTTCTGTCTAATTTCTATTGAGCGGACCCCTAAATTGAAGTGAGTTGTTGCTGCCTAATTTCCAAGCAATTTGCTTATTATCACCTAATTACCATGAAATGGTTGAGGTAAATGCTGAGGTAATTTTGTGGTAATTTCAACAAAATTTCAAATAACTTACTTGCTTATTATGTCTACTTACCATGAAAGTTGAGACAAATTTTGAGGTAATTTCAGAGTAATTTCAAAGAAATTACTTGCTAATTATCACCTAATTACCATGAAATTTGAGGTAAATTTTGGGGTAATTTCAAAGAAATTTCAAAAAAGTTGCTAATTACCACCTAATTACCATGAAATTTGTGGACCCGTAAAATGAAGTGTTACCGCACTTTCTCCATGAACATTTTTGACAATGTGATGTCTCACTCCACTGCGACGAGAGTGAGCCAGAGCTCGAGATAGAGCTCTGCAGCGAAGATCTGGCAGTGTGTTGAAGCATCCTGGAAAGAAGCCGCTGAAAACAAAGGCATCAGTGGTGGGACTGGTATCCTTTCTGAGAGGGCCACACAGAGACAGGCTGTCCTGATGTGGCCCCCTGGAAGAGGCCCTCGCAGCCCTCCTTCTTTCCAACTTGGCTGGGTGGGCAGCGGTGAGATTGCCACAGCCTCCACTGGTGCAGGACAGAGACACGCTGGAATATTTTGAAAAAAATGTTCCGGCTGGGCGGCCGGCACATGCTGCAGCAAGGAGTGCAGACAAACCTCAACTGAAACGGCAGCGTTACTTTCTCATTAAAGAGTAAAGCCGCAGGCCCACTCACTCACCGTGGAGAGGAGACACTCAGCCTGCTCCACTCCTCTATTTCTGTGAGAAATCTGGAGAGTGACGGATGCACTGACACAAACACTGAAGCTGTGTTGAGACAGCAGACGGTGATGTGTTCACAGACCCCTCTGTCAGCTTGGCCCTTTTGATGCTGGCCCCCCATGGGCCAAACTTCCATTTATGGAAGGTTAGATGGCGGAGAGGGCCAAAGTGGAATATCATGGCTTCCTGGCTGCTGCCCCCCAGCTGACCACCCATCCTCTGAGGCAGATTTACAAGGAATGGCGTCACAGCTGCGTGTTATCGGAGTGGATGGACAAGACACTGAGACTGGGTTATTCTCTCCAGTTCTGCTGTGTTCCTCCTCTTCCTCCCAAGAGGAAATAGATTTACTCTCCGAAGAGATCCAGGACCTGTTATCGAAACAGGCTGTCTCGGTCGTTCCCATTCACAACAGACAGAAGGGGTTTTACTCTGCATACTTCCTGATTCCCAAGAAGATGGGAGGTTTCAGACCCATTTTGAATCTCCACATTCTGATCCAATGCATCGCCAGAAAGTTCCACATACTGACCATCAGGAGATTGCTGGAACTGATTCAACCAGGTGACTGATTCACCACCATCGACTTGAAAGATGCATATTTTCATATTGAGGTAGTGCCAAAACACAGGAAGCTCCTGGATTTTGCCTTCCAGGGGATAGCCTACAAGTACAACAGGTTACTGTTCATCTTCTTCCTGGCTCCTCACACATTCAGCAAGTGTGTGGACATGGCGCTGCAACCATGGTATGTGGGTCTTCTTCTACTTAGATGACCTCATTGTCATGGCCAGGTCCAAAGAATGGGCCATTTTCCACACTGCTAGATCGGTGCTACACCTAACTCAGTCAGGCTTTGCCATCAACTGGAAGAAGAGCACCCTCCAGGCACGCCAGCACACAGATGCTCGATATGGCCAGGTTGTGGGCTTGCTGCTTTGTGGTGACCACAGTGGTGCTACTCTCAGACCAAACCCCTCCTTTGTTCCTAATAAAGTAAGGAGCTTGTTTAGGTCGAGAATTATTCAGATAGAGGCGTTTTGTCCTCTGCCCCATGGGAACACTAGGGAGGCTAAACTGCACCTTTTGTGCCCAGTATGTGTGTTGGCATGGCCCCCTTTTGGCACACTGAATAGCTGTTCCTGTGCTATGGAGAGGGAGTGGCTGGTAAAGCCCTATCCAAGAAGTGCCTAGCTAGTTGGCTTTGTGAGTGCGTCTCCCACGCCTACAGGCAGGCGAGTAAGGACCCCCCCATTGTGGTCTGAGCGCATTCCATGCATGGTGTGGCAACATCTACAGCCTGGTTCAGTGGGGTGAGTGTCGAGGACATCTGCACAGTGTTATCTTGGTCTACACCTTGTCCATTGATAAGGTTCTATCTCTTGGACATGACAGGCTTCTTTCCAAGCT
Source organism: Thunnus albacares (assembly GCF_914725855.1). NCBI lineage: Eukaryota > Metazoa > Chordata > Actinopteri > Scombriformes > Scombridae > Thunnus > Thunnus albacares. Next base: position 1,029,278 of record NC_058112.1, read on the forward strand.
CTGTGCTCACAGGTGTGACTCAGGACTTGTGAAAAGGGTGGTGTTTGTGTCAGCTGTGGTTCACCTGACCTCCTCTGGGCAATTTTACACATTGTCCCATAATCCAAGATGACTCGTGAAATGGTGAGTGAAAGGTGTTTGGTATATGTCCTATGACCTATGAGGTTAGGTCATTTTTTTTCATCCAGTTCTGGTCCATGTTAACTGGACTGGGTTAGGCCCCCTACTGCTCCGCTAAGCGGCTTGGATTATAAAGTAGTAGGTGGGTCGCAGCGACTAACCTGTGGCTAGCCGGGCTCAGTGAGGCAGTCTGATGATATGACACGGCAGAGCGTACATTCATCGGGCTCCGCCTACTGTACGCATAGAGTACAGTAGAGGGTGGAGCCTATGTGAGATAGAGTGAAGGTCACAATATTGTAACCCTGGTTCTATAAGCACAGATGGAGCCCTCTACCAATGGATCCTGCCGCTCCCATGCTGTCAGCTGAAGTGGTTTTGGATGGTGAAATGGCAGTGAGACGCTATTTATATAGGGTGCGGAATGCATGTAATCGGTAGGTGCGTCCTGATTGGCCAGCTATGTACGTACAAATTTCAGTAGGCGATTGCGTGCATATGATTGGAGAGGAGTATTACCCATAGAGTCCAGTAGAGGGCTGCAACTGCTTATAGAAATAGAGTTACAATATCGTAACCTTCGATTTCTTTGTATTAAGGGGTCGCAAACAAAAAAGGGTTGGGAGCCACTGCCCCGGAGGAAGATATTGGTCATACTCAGAGGATGAGTCTTTATGTTTTTGGTGATGGCTGATATCTCCTGATCATCAGTCAAAATTGGATTTCTGTAAAAGAATTGACTTTTGACCTTTTTTGCCTTTATTTAAAGCTGACAATAGAGAAGTGACAAGAAATGGGGGGAGAGAGTGGGAATGACATGCAACAAAGGTCTTCAGCTGGAATCAAATCAGGGACATTGCGCTCATGGTAAGCATCTTAATGATGATGCCCACTTTGATGACATAAATATTGAAGTGAATGTTTCTGGCACATTCATTCTCTCATGTTGATAAAGCCTTTTGAATTTATTGATTCTGTGTCCTTTCACCTAATGCCACCCTCAGGACAAACGTGGCATTTCAGTCCCACGGCTGGTAATCCTCAGAGAATAACAAAATTGTCAATTACTTGAGCGTTGAAGTTCATGCTTTAAAGGACCAGTGTTGAGAATTTAGTGGCACGGACATGGCAGAAATGGAATATAATATTCATAAGTATGTTTTAATCAGTGTATAATCCCATGAAACTAGAATTGTTGTGTTTTGGTCACTTTAGGATGAGCCCTTTATATCTACATAGGGAGCTAAATCCTCTTCCACAGAGCCCGCCGTGTTGCATTGCCATGTCTCTACAGTAGCCCTGAACAAACCAACAAACAAATCAAACACTGGCTCTAGAGAGGGCCTTTTGTGTTTTTTGCGAGTTTCACAGCCACTGTAGGTTCTCCTATGCACTTGGAAGGGAAGGAGGAAGGGAAGGGGGTATTCATTTGGTTGCAATCTGCAACCTCACTGCCAGATGCCACTAAATTCTACACACTGGACCTTTAACTTGGAAACAGTAGTTTAAGATTTAATTTAAAGTCTGCTTACAAGTTTTTTCCCTTAGAACTTTCAAGCACCTCTCACAGTCTTCCTCAGTAGACCCAGTGGGACATGCCAAGAGCATCAGCAGTATCAGCTGCTCAAAAAAAGACAAAAACAGTTTGTGATTGGACTTTGAGTTGAATTTGTAAGTATTTTGTTTGTTCTACCCAACATTTCTGTATCCAACAGGACAATGTCTGTGAGATTGCACTATCTCCACACACAAACTGTATGGCAGCATTACAATTTACAGAGAAACATCATCATTATATCAACATATTCTTGGCACATCATCGTATTTCTCCTGAACTAAAGAGTGATCTTGAGCTGTTACGTAAGCCATAATCCTTCTCCTTGTGGATTGAATATGATCTTCCCATCTGTCTCTGTCAGAACTGATGGCATTTGGCTCAAATAGCCAACATCCTTCAGTATACCCAGTGGAGCATGCCAAATGCACCAGGAGTACCGACCCCTCTGCCTGGCTCAATGCCAGGCATACCAGTCCCTGATCAGCCACTAGTGAACATGAAACTCCCCGGTGGTGACATCACAAATTTATAGCCCTGGGGTGAGATTTCTATATCTTTTACATGCAGAAGCCAGCTGTTAATTGTTCTAACACAATTAGAAGACTCTGGGATTTGCGATTTCAAAGCCAGCTGCTACTTTGGATAATTTGTAAGAATTGGCAGCTGTGAATTCCTGTGATGTAATGAGAGCAACGAGGCAGGAGATATGCTATTTCCCTTAAGTGTGAGAGGCAGTTAGACATGTCTGTCACACTGATTTATCCAATTATAGCTGTAATATGGCGGCTGTTAGATATCCCGGTTGGCTGCCGTCCACACTTTCAAAGTAGCAAAGTCAGTCAGACTGTCCAAAGCTGTACAACTAAATCTATCCATCTATTCTCAACTGTCAGCAGCAGTTAATCCTTCACTTCAGTCTGTTTGACTCTCTTCAGATTGTACCAGGTGTGAGCATTACTGTACCTCACCTGTAGCAGAGGAGATAGTTTGACATACCTGACATTTTTTTTATAGATGAATACATTGTAATTCAAGGATGTGCAAATGCATAATTGTGGTAAGCTATGAATCAAATCCTGAACAATTTAGTTCTAGTTTATATTATTCATATTATTTTCTCCAAAAAAAAACTATTTCCATGTTAATCAGGACAAGTAGAAGACAGCAGTTAGTCAACTCTCTGAGGGGAAATAGACACTGAAACACAGTCCGTCAGTCATGTGGCTGCCTGCCAGCCGCAGTCCAACACCATGTTCAAACATTACTGCATCAAGCAGTAAATCAATTCTTTTATAGCATGTATCTTCACATCTGTCAAATGCTTGGCACCTCTAAAATGAAATGCTGGCTTATTTACCTCAAAAGCAGCGTAGCAGCTTACTAAATACAGCTATCAGACTGTAATTCTGTATGTCCAGATAATAATTCCCACAAGGTTAGCCTGGGTAATGGTTGCTCTTCTTTGAACTGTCTTTATTTTGAGCCATGGATTCATTAATTATATACTGAATTCATTTAACTGATGTGCTATTTTCAGATTAATACACTATATAAAATCCATATCTTGTAAAACATTATGAAAACATTATGTTCTCTTTGGGCATGGTGCACTGTGGGATTTGGAGGATTTGGAAGACTCATGGCAAATTAGAATTTTTATTCTTATTCCATTCCTGTTTCTTTCATTTTAGTTCAATTTCAAATGAGATTAACATATTTTGCATTTAACATTAAAACTGTGTGTTGTCCCTTTGAACGTTTGAAAATGACACAGATACTTTTTAAGAGAGTAGTATTTCCCATCCTCAGTAAACTTAGCATGGACTCTAGTGGCTGCTAATGGCCTCAGGGGACCTGACCTCTTGTCACCCTTTGTAACCCCTGTTAGTGAAACCCTGGTTTACTCACTGTTAGTATTAATACACTGGACAGTGTTACATTCTTTATCTCAGTGTGCATGCACGCAAACCACACACAAACACACACACACACACACATACACACACACACACACATACACACAGGTCAGATACAGACGTAGAAGCCCTCCACTAAGCAAACCTGACTGAGTCTTAATTAAAAATCACTTAGTTGTGGATCACTAGGGAGCTGCTTGATGAACTGATTCACTGCCAGACAGCAGTACCAACAGTAACATCAATGGAGCTACTTTTCCCAAAGCACCACCACACAGATCATGTAAGGTTAGCCTTATGAGTTGTTTAGACTTCAGTCCACATCTCCACCCATGTGAAGATGGATAGAGATGTGTAATCAAGTCACATGTTGTGGATGTCACTGAGGAAATGCACGTAACAGAATGACCCATAAGATCGTAATATGCCGCTTTCCAAAACTGGTACAAATAACTGTTAAAAAATAATGATGTTTTACAATGTGACAATGCTGTGGTTAAGGTCTGGTTATGTTTATGCACAAAAACCACTTGGTTAGGGTTAGGGAAAGATCATGGTTTGAGTTAAAATGATAACTTGAGATGTGGTTTATACTTCCTTAAAGTTATGCACTTTCATCGTCATGGCAACAGCAAACACCACAACGTTACGGTTGTTAAAAAAATGTCCCAGCCAGTGGTCTCCTGCAGCAAACTCCATTTTTTGACATCTAACTCTCTAAAGCCAAAATCATCTCATCAAGTCACCTTATACTGACATCATCTGAACTGCGTCACTTCCCAGGCCATAATTACTACAGCCACTAGATTGCGTAAATATAATTATAGGTCATTTTTGCCGGCCTGAATTTCAGACATATATTGTCGTTTTTCTTGTGAGGACTGGCTGTTGGATCAGGTATGGGGGAATTTATTGTACTTAGTTAAATGTTTGGTTTAGTATTTGCGTTGTTTGGCGCAGCATTATGGCTTACATCACTTTTTTTAGTCATTCAACACATCTCTGAGTCTGCCCATTATCACCTTCCTTGACACTCTGGCTATGCTTCTTCTCAGTGAGCCCAGGTTTTCTATGTGGTAATCTGATTAAATGCAGATTAATTTAGGAATATGCACCATATAAACATAGAATCAGTTGTTGTAATGAAGGTCTCAAAACTAGATTTTGACACAGGGCCTTAAGCAGCATCCATGTCAAAGTGCTCATCATGTCAGCTGACATTGTTATTTTTACTAGTGCATATTCATGTAATCACAATTAAAATATATATTAGCAGAAACCGATTTCCCCACAGTGAGCCATCTGGGCTCCTCAGTCTGTGGGACCTACTTGGTCGGTAATCCAACGTCAGCCTTCATTTAAAAACGTTCATATCTTGCCTGAAAGGTAATTCGGGTACCATGAAGGTGTGATGGCAAACAAAGGAGTCATTCATTAAGTAGAGTTTATAAAGCACATCAGTAATTTCATGAAGTATCAGTTTCTAAACACTGATGAATAATGTTTGATACTTAAAACTTGAAGAAGGGTTTGACTTTTCTTTAATTTTCAGATTATGTACATTGTATTATGTCCAAAAATATACTGTTCATAAAACTGGATGCCTCAAAGCTGTATAACTCTTACACAGGAGCCACAGAAAATACATACATTTGTCTGACTATACGATGAATTCAATTTAGTTGTCATACCAAAACTACTAAAACCACACTCAGTTGCGTGCATCTTCACACTTGTGTCTAATGTACAGTTTGTGTTTGCATATTAAAGTGATGTGTACATTAAAGTGATTGAAAGACTAACCTCTCTTTCTGTTTGTTTTCCAGGGCATCCATTAATGCCTTTGCTGCTCTGCTGTGCACAAGTAAGTTTTTCATGAGCCTCATCATTCACCAGCTGATGGTTTCCATCATACTGGATATACACCATTATCATCACAACCAAACAACAGCACTCAAACCCTATCTCCATGCAATGCTTGCATTTCAGAGACTATTTTCTTGTTTAATGATGTATTTCTTTTATTCCATGGATACGTGGTCATTTGGTGATTGTGTGGCATCTCATTGAGAAACAGTACAGTACGCAGTGCATTGAGGCTTGAATAGGAGAAGCACTCCTTTATGTAAAAGTAAATATGTTTTGGTTCCAAAGGCAGGAGGTAAGTTGTCTTTATAATAGCTGACGTAAACTGCTTAGTCCAGTTAAAGGAAATAAGAATAGCTTTAACAGGAGCAGCTTACAGGTTTTAGAAAGTAGCAATAAAAAGCTACTACTGCTGATGAATTCTTGCACTGCTGCTGGCCCTGGATTTGTCATTTTCATTCCCTCTGGACTTGGAATGACCTACATAAAAGAGATGGCATCCACCCGAACTCTGATTAATTATCACACTACCATGTCTCCAGTGCTTACTTCCATGTTAACAGCTGCATTACTTACTTATCTCCCATATTATCTCTATTAGATGAACTAACAGACAGTCTGGCTGTTATGCCAAACTTATGTCATACAGAGACCGCATAGACAGAAGAAACATAATATGTGTTGACCCCTTCTCATTTCAGTCCCCTCAGTTTCTCTGAAAATTGCTTTTTCTAAATTTATTACTGAACACAAACTAGATATAATGGGATTGTGTGAAACTGCCTAAACCTGGTGATTATTTACCCCTAAATGAAACCTCCCCTCCTAATTATGCAAGCTCCCATATTGCTTGAGTAAATAGGAAGGGTGGAGGGGTAGCAGTAATCCACAATTCCTCCTTAAAGCATTCGGCTGGTGAGTCTCTATATTTTTCTCATTTTCAACAAATCTCATGAGCAGAGCCAAACCAACAATGAACTTATCCTACTTACAAGTGTTGTGTGTGTATCCAAAGTCTGATGTGTTATTCCGCTGTGCTGTAGACCTCCGTTGTTGTCCAAAAACTACTAAAAACAATCAAAGAGCCATACCGCTTTGAGTTAGAATCTCCATTTTATCATACAGAGAAGCAAATTCTGCATTCTTTCAACCGCAAAGGAAGAAAAACATTTTGAAAATGTTGTTGTAATATTATGTTTGTTTATATTTCTACATGAGTAAAGAGAGAACATGTTCACCTTCATTGATAGTAGCTTAACAATAATCCAAAAAAGAAAAAAATGAGTGAATGAAATCAATATTTCTTTTAGAAAAGAGAAAGACAGCAGCAGAGTGGTGAGGTGACTTTATTGTTGTACTGATAGAATTACAGATGTGGAAATGGACATTATACCAAATATATTATTTCATGTACTTTTGCTGGCGACACTGTACTTTGTTTTATTTGTTTTATTTGCTTATTTTGTTTTTATGATCTGCTTTTTTTGAAGTTGGGTGAAGCACTTAGAAAAGTGCTCTATAAATAAAGATTATTATTGAGACAACAGGTAAACATGGAGGAAGTGCTAACCTTGTTTTAACAGGGGAAATTAGAAATAAGCCTATTTCAGATAAAGGCCTGGTTCCCTCTGCTGTTGAAATAAATAAAAGCTATAGCCACTATTTGAGTATTTATGGTATGTCAAATGTTTTGAGAGCTGATCTCAAACTGGATATCAAAAACTAAGCGACTTACTCAAATGACTTTGGTCTCAGTGAAGAAGAAGAAGAATGTGCAAACCTGGAAATGTTTACAGAGAGAGTTTCAGTGATATTCAGGTGATCTGATGATTCAGGGTACAGCACAGAGACTAAAGTGTACTGTGTGGAAGCATTTCAGGATGTTCAGCACAATCTTATAAAACACAGGTTTGAATGCACTATCTGTCTCACTGTAATAACACCTTTACTTGTCTGTCTGTGCCCTGTGAGACAGGATTCTCCACAGCAGAACGTCTGAGCTAAAACATTCTAAATGCCACAGCAAATTGTTTCCCTGTGTAACATTTCCAAATAACACTGTCCCTCAGGTAGCTCCAGACATACATTATAAATAACCTGCTCTTTTCTCATGCATTTTTGCTTTATACACATGGGATGTAAATATAAAGGATGAAATTACAGTATAACCATACAGATGACATAAACCCACTAAAACAGTGTATGATAGTTTACATATTCATTTATGTATAAATTCAGGTCTGTTTATTTCAGAATATTCTTCATGACTATTAAATACAGTAAATGAAAGTCATGATGAATGATTGTAATTTACACTCATTTAACCATCATCAAAAGATCAATATGACTCAAAATCACTGTTAACTTTCACTGTCATCATCCTGCCATTGACAATTTCAACTCACCTCAACTTTATTTATATAGCACTTTACACACAACACAGTTGATCCAAAGTGCTTTACAGCACATAGAGGGAAACAAAACTAAAAGACAGAAGAGAAAAACACAATGAAGGCAAAGAGAAAAGTAAGAATAAAAACAAACTGAAGGAAATCACAATAATAATAAAGGCACATGGTCAAACAAGGCACACAGACATACAAAGACTTCAGGAACAGTTGAAGGCTAACGTGCAGAAGTGAGTTTTAAGTTGTCTCTTGAAAATCTCAATAGCAGGGGAGAATCACAGCTGGAGGGAGAGAGTTCATAATTTTGGGGTGGATATAGAGAAAGCCCTGTCCCCATGACACTTAATTCTGAATCCGTGGACGGACAGGAGTCTTTGGCACTAAAAATCAGTCAAAACAACAACAACTGGAGATATTTGGAGCTCTTTGTTGAGCGGGTCAGTCAGAAATAATGCAAGGAAGAATAGTACAAGCAGACACAGCCACAGTGATGATGATGTTTGATGAAGAGCTGCAGGCGACCAGCACACCTCCAACAGGTAAACTAGTTATTTTACTTTGCCCTGCTGTGTAATGGAAAAACACTCACAGCGTGTCAGCTCCACTCCAGTCAAGGCTCGGCATGACTACTCCTAAAAACAATGAAAAAATGCCATAATATTTGTGGAGTGGAGCAGTGAACTTGCATGCTCGGGCTGAAAGTTGAAAAAATGTTGGAGTGTTCAGAGCAGTGCGAAGCTGGTGCTTTTTGTTCACAGGAATTAATTCTATATACATTTACCTCACTATTTGTCGACCACTTTTAACTTGAACATCTGACATTTTAACATGATATATATGACTGAAAATAGAGAAAAGCATAATAAGTCCCCTTTAAGATAATTCCTACATGTTAATGACACTCTCATCAGCTGAACTTTTCATGACTGAATTTAGAACGCTGAAACATGCATACACTTAGTGTGCTCCAAGAATCGATTTTCTTGTCAACCGTTCATCCGGTCGACTTCACTCTTGGCAGGTGTATTGCTGAGGACCCAAGGAAGTGCAGTGTTGAGCGTGAAGTTGTTTGGATGAGTGGTTCTCAAGAAAGTTGCAAGCAGCAATACTGGAGGCTAAGCAATCAGCCTGTTCCAAACAGGTACTTTTAGAATGGGCACTGCACTGGTCTTCTAAAGGCTACATTTTGTCTGGTAATGTGACGCAGAGCAGAACTTGTGTGTTGCAATGTGTAGATCTGTCCTGCAGGGCTCACTGTTCAGTGTTTCCCCTATAATTGTATAGGCCTGGTGGGCCGCCAGGCCAACAAGAACCCTCGCCAGGCCAAAAAAACTTTAATTTTAATTTTAAAATGTCAAAAATAGTGCCAAATATCTATTCATTCAGAAATCAATAGGAGCCTCTGTGCAGCGCTGTCCCAAAACATTAGTCAGCCCCTGTGTGGAAACCGTTGGTGGTGTGCTCTGTTAAGGAATAGAACAGCGTGTAATGTGTGTGTTTAGGAAGTGTGTGGTTGAGCGAGAGAGTGAGCGGCAGGAAAGTTATGGTGAATATGAGCAGAGCAGAGGAAAAGGTTAGCAGTAAGTTGTCAGTCTGGCAGTAAATGTACAGCATAGGCTGTCAGTAAATAAATGCTGCAGCTTCTCAAGACAAAGGAAAGTCTCGTCTGTTATTTCCCCAACTGCTGGAAATGTGAAGGGGATGGAATCTGTTTTTCTTTCTCACACACGCATATTCTCATTGAGTGTGAGACATTCTGAATTGAGAGAGATTTCTGTAGTATTGCAATAGCTCCCATATACATAAACACACAAACATACATACATACATACATCACATTTGTTATTCTGTTTTGGTTTCATGTACAGTATATATCACACATACACCTCCCTCTACCATCTCTCTCTCTTTGCCCTCTTCAGGATCTTTAAACATCCTTTTTCCTCCAGTCTGGTGAAGCAGTAATTTATTCTCTTTGATTCTCAGCTGCGGACAGACAGTGAAGTATGTGTCTCGGGGCCTGTGGTGCTGTGAAGAGCTCTTGGTTGTTAGCTGTGGTTGTTATCTTGTTAAGTGACAGTGGTCACCGATGTGTGCTGCTCAAAATCTGAGCAAAAAAAAAAGTGTGATTTCAAGGTTTGGGTTGAAATGGGTTGTTTCATAGGTAAGATTAATAACCTGAAGTCTGTTACTGACCCCTAGAGGCTCCAGTCTTCATTACACTACACAGTGTAAAGGTGTTTGACTAAATGAGAGGCAATTTTTCAAATCCAACATCTTTGAAGGTATACTATGCAGGATTTGTCGGTTGGTGCTTGTAAACACAACATGCAAAGTTGGCCCTTTCTCCCTGGCTCAGAGACAGAGAGAGTGGTGGTCAAGCAAGCTAGAGAGTGAATGAAGAGAGGGAGTGGTGTTAGAGAGAACAAAGCCATGAATCAGATAAATAAAACACCATTTTCTGATTGTTTTACAGTGGTTACGTTCTAAAGCACAAATAATTCATCCTGTCGGCTGTGGCCTCTCTGCTCTGCGTGTGTGTAGCTCAGCCCCGCCCTCGGTCAAGCAGACACACAGACCTGCAGCTCTTTATACATCCATGACACAGAGACAGAGAGCAGAGAGATGGAGACAGCAATGTAACCCAGTCGCCATGCTACGCATCCTGACCTCACATCCAGGATGCGGGTATAGCCCCAGCTGTTATTGGCTGGGGGCTACACACCCACTGCCCAAAGGCTGAGGCCCAGAAATGTCCCAGACACAGCAAAATAATAAGAAAATACACGCAGAGGGCAGAGTCTCTGCTATTGACCAACAAAAACCTGGTCTGAAGTCAGTGGCGCAGTGTTTCACTGTTATTTTAAGGGTGCATTATCAAGACAGTAATGTGCGCCTACACAGGCTGGTGCACAACGTGCATGCACTCTGCTTTTTACACACACATGGATGTGCAGCAGTGCACAAACCTGCAAAAGATGACAAATAAAAGGATTACAGTGTGAAAGATTATTTTTGTATACATCAACATATTTTAAAAAATACATGTCATAATGTTTAGTCATAATATTTATCAGGAATTAACTAATCGCAGTAATGATCTTTGACGAAATCGTGGCAACACAGGTAGGTATTTAAACAGATGGACAACAACGGATCAGACACAAATCGACTTTCCTGCTACATTAATACATGATGACATGAGGAACATATGATTAAACTAAAGAATGAAATAAATGAGGTGAAAACAATGATTAAACTAACAAAGGAAATAAATCTGCACAGCTTCTAGCTGCTGCCAGCAACAGGATCAGAATCTTGGAGAGCTGATCAAGTCCTGGTAACTGTGTTGATGATTCTTCACATGATTAAAATTAATGATTTAATGTTTGAACAATATTTAACAAATATTCTTTAACATTTTTGAGAGTACAGTGATCAGGTTTCCATACTTTCAGAAATTAAAACCCTGCTGATTTTACCTGTTACTCCACGACTGAACAAAACGATTTTAAAGAAATCAAAGCCTTTAAACCTTTTCAAAAAACCAATGAAAATACATTTGCAACAAATGACTGAACAGGATCTTAAACTGGTGGTCTGGGGCTACGGGATCGTGCGCTTTCACTTTGCCCACGAGCAGATCTGTTTCCTCTGCCGAGAAGCGTTCCTTCTTACTACTTGGCAAATGCGCCCTCATAAAAGCAACCCGCCAAGGTGCAAGCGCACTTGGCTTTTAAAGGGAATGGGAGATGATTGTCTGATTGGTTTATTGCATGTTACGCCCAAAACACACCCATGATTAATTAGGAGACTATGGACAACCCCTTTGAACCATGCGCCTGGCGCATCGACCATTTTTCCGCCGTTAAAATGGCAAAAGTGGCTTTGGACACACCTTAAATGCACTTGCGCCATGTGCTTCAGATGGTGTGCTTTAGATCGTTAAAATAGGGCCCTAGGAGTTTTTGATCTTGTTCATGTCACATCCAGGATGTGATTTCATTGCATTCTGGACAGTATAGTTATACATCTTTTCAAAGCAACATTTGACATATCATTACAGGAAAACCACAGGTGGAACTAGAAACACTGATATCTTGGTTCCATTTAGGTATCCACTCCTGTATCATTTATGTCCACCTGGGCTTCTCTTGCTATATCAAATCAAAAGGTCTGCTTAGTTCATATATGAAAGGGTTATTGTAGGTTATATGAACACTTACAAGTTGTTTCTTTGAAAGGACAACTTCTCCCATGATTGTATTGAAGCACAAGGACCTGAAAGTGTAACTTTGCAGATACTGTATATTCTTACTGTCAACAAATCCCATTAAAAGAATCAAACCAATAATGTGTTAGTCCGTCTCTCAATACCTTCTGACACTCAGCCCCAAGCCCATTGGTTCTTATTGAATATATAAAGCTTTAAAAAAGACTCACAAATATATATTCATCATTTATTTTTTAGGCTCAGTAATTTCCTAAAACAACTTGTCAATGTAGTTTTTCACAAACATGACTCAAACAGGAGAAAATATTGCAGTTGTTGCGCTATTTTCAGCAGTGGATTAATACACACATTTGATGCTTTAGTGAGTATTTCTGGCAGTAGGACAGTGTGTATGGAATTGAGAGAAAATAATCTACGGTGTGTGTGTTCATGGTGATGAAGGAACATGTCACCCAGTGCAACAGTGTGGCTTATTGATGTGTTTTAATAGTTTTTGGACAACAACAGAGCTCTACGGCACAGAGGAATAAGATATATCAGGCTTTGATACACACACACTGCTTGTTAGATCAGTTCATTGTTGGTTTGGCTCTGTACATGAGATTTGTTTAGAGTTAGAAACTATGGAAAATAACCAAACGTATGCTTTAAACACAGCCATTTATTTATTCTTTCCAGTCAGAGTCCTTGATGCATGTGCACACACTGTATGCACCTGAACTGCAACCTCTTTTCTATTAATATAAGTGAATAGACATGAGTTCTTCTGTAATGGATCCAAGGCAGCAGCAGGGCTTCCTCAGAGAGGATGCATTGTCCTCACTGTTTGTAACCTTCTGGAGCTGCAGATAAACTCAGATCAACTCAGAAAATAGTCAGCAAACAGTTATGCTTCCTTTTTCTCTCTGACTGTCTAAACTCGTCCTCTATTCTTGTTGTGTACAGACTTACCAGACTCATGGACACATTTTGTGTGGTGACAGAGAGTCACTTCTACAGAGGCAGCGAGAGATTTGGAGGGCTCTGAGCTTTTTCATGATTTATGCAATATTGTGCTGCGCTTATGTCAAAGTGCCAATTTGCACAGAACATCAAGAGGACTGCATTCCTCATAAACTGGAACATCGAAATGAGCCTGCTCTCAGTGTTTCACTTTGATCTATAATGCAATGTTTGGAGTGAACATAAAGGCACCAATTACCCTAATATCAAGTCATATTTGTAGATATGAAATATTTTTCTTCCTGATGACCAGTATTTTGAATGCAATTTCCCTCCTGATTCTGAACTGTTCTGGGACAGGCTAATCTAACAACACTTACATATTCTGTGTTTGCCATCTAACCTACTAAACTGCAGTGTTTGTCTCTGTAGAAATATAGCTAAACATTCCAAATACTCTAAATCAAAACCAGCTTTTAACACATTTTTGAATATTTACACTTGTCTTTATATTTACACTGCCTCATTTTGTAGTAATCCAATTGATTCAGATTTATTTACACATAATCACTAATTCCTTGATCATTTCAATTCAGCTATACTTTTTGAGCTTATCCTTATGTACAAAATTAGCCAAGCACTTATTAGAAAAAATATCTGCTGGTGGTTTTAGGACTCACAGATAAGAGTTCCTCTGTTTCAACTTTAAGACAATGATAGTACAACTATTATTTGAAGGCACTAACACTGTTGGGTGGGGGGTCTTAAACAGTCAGGTGCCCCCACACTGAAACATGTTTTTCTTGCTGTAATCATTCCTCCTGTTCATACTGACCATTAGAAGATCCCTTCATAATGCACTTACAATGTAAGTGATGGGAGACAAAATCCACAGTCCTCCTTCTGTGCAAAAATGTATTTAAAAGTTTATCTGAAGCTAAAATGATGCTTCAGTCATCCAAATGACTCAAATCAAGTAACAGTTTTTAGTGCCAAAGTCCCTCTTTTTGTTACTATACTTCCACCACAGCTCCACAGAGAAACACTGTCCGAGGAAACACAAAGAGGGGATTTGATGCTAAAAAGACTGTAAATGTGACCGATATCCAGACTAACTCAGACTGTGGAAGTCTCATATAATCTTCAGATCAACTTTTAAATGCATTTTTGCACTAAATGACTGTGTGGACACACTGTGGATTTTGTCCCCCATCACTTACACTGAAAGCACATTTGAAGGGGATCTTTTAATAGCCAGTATGAACAAGAGGAATGATTACAGTGAGGAAAACCTCTTTCACTGTTCATATGGGCACTGGGCTATTATATTAAGACATACCTGAGAAATTCCTTATTATTACTGTACTGTACTGTACTGTAAAACAGTAGTCCTCGCCTGAGGGTGAGGACCCTATTGTTTTTCATGTCTGTTTGTTTCTTTCTTTAGTATTACAGACTTCACACCTAAATTTGACCCCCTAAACATGCTCAAAAACTCACTAAATTTGGCACACACATCAGGTCTGGTGAAAAATTTGTTAAAATGTAAAAATCAACCCCCAAAGTGCCAAAATGTGCTCTCTAGTGCCACCTATGTAACTAAAATGGCCACCACAGCCTGTAGGAATGTCGTAGAGAGATCAAACTAGAACTCAATTATTCATCTCATCAAGAACTACAAATCAAACACTGACACCTCTGACCTAAATCCAACAGGAAGTCTGCAATTTGACTTTCAAAATAAGACTTTGCCCCAATTTTGGTCCCTGAACAAACTTCTATCAGCTTCAAACTTTAAGAGATGATTTATGACACCATGCTTAAAAAAAGTTGTCAAAAACTTGTGTAATAACTCAAATGGTTTGGATTTTATAAGCTGTCAAAGTTGCAGTGCCACATCACCCTTACAATGTAAAACAATGGGGAGGCATGAACTTCGTGTCAAACAAAGGCTTCTGACATCTAAACTATAAGTCTGACCACTTTCAAACCTGTATCAATGGATTCACCACGAAATTTCCTACTAAAATATGATTTTGAATGTAAGATTTGGCCAAAGTCATGGGATTTATGTGGAGATTTCACAAGAAGCGTACTCTAAAATCCTCCTCTCCAACTGCTTCTGGTGATGTCACTCCCTCAGTGCTGTGAAACATTCCGCAATTCACACTCATTATAAAAGATAGAAAAAACATAAAAATTCAAGATTTGTAGGTCAAAGTATGTAGGTCAAATATATGAGTATTTTTCTATGTCCAGCTGCAGTTACTTATTGTGTCTACACACCTGACAGTACACGTCAATCAAACTTTTCAAAATAAAAGCACACCACATTTGAAAGAAACAGCCCTTATTTTTAAAAAGCAAAATGATCTGATTCCAATGGGCCAGAGTGCAAGGTCCCGACCAACGCTGCTTGCAGCTTTAATTTTTATTATTATTCTTAGACCTTACTGATTTATAGCTTAGCTATTAATAAATGTCTTCATTTATTCTAAAAGTGTTTGGTTGTTTCTTTGAGCTGCAGTATACAGAGGTCACTGTTTGGGACAAAAACTTATGATCATGAGAGTGATTCATTGATTAAATTGAACAAGGGTTAGTGCTCCCTCCTGGCACTAACAAATCCTAACCAAAAAGGAAGTGGTACCCTCAGTAACGAGGTAATTCATTAATAAAGTATTAATACTCCTATACTGTACTTAAGATATCACAAACAAAGTTGAGTTTGAGTATGAATTAAAACTTATGTGACAAATATCTTGACTATTTACATTGCTGGACATTGTGTGGATTTGCTCAGTCCACATTCTGTCCAGTCAGCAGCTATTCAAGTTGATGTCAACAGGAAAGAGATCACAGAGTGAAACATGCTGATGCCTTCTATCCCTCTCCTATGTTTGTCTCTGTCTGTTCCTCACAGGGGCTAACGTTTGCTTAGTGGTATCTAAGGGTTACATCTCAGGCCTGTTGCGGCTTTACGAAGACTGGCACAGCAAGGATACTGAACATGTTGCTGTAGCAATTCGCCATGCGCTGCTGCGCTGCCTCCATAAGGCTACCCACTGTGCTGCAGCCAGACACGCTTTGGTGTCCCATGGAGGCATCAGACTGCTGCATCAGACTACACAGGTAACGTTCAGAAGGTGTTGTCCTCTTTCTGTTTCATTCTCTTTTTTTGTTGGATAGAAGACTGTGCTTACATTTTTTCATTTTTTTTGCCCAACAGGAAGTCAGCCATTTTGGATTTTGTGCATCAATTTTCATTTTATACTCAATTTTTATTTTATAATACATGTTTAAGGCCTTTAGGATGCATGAAAACTCATGAAACTTTGTACCTATGCTCAAATTAGTAAGTATTGTGATTAGTGTCACAACTGGACTCAGGTGTGGCACATCGTCTTTGTCCCAGTCTTTGTCCCAGTCCTTCTAGAACATCTGAACACACAGCAAAGTTTCTTCTCTACATCATTTGCAGCAATTACAAATCATTTCCAACAGGAAAACAGCCTGTCTCTTCCTACAGCTACTGTAATGTTTTGACTTACTCATTCAACAACACCACAGAGTGTACTTAAAATGGCCAACAAATCAAGAGATTCACACCATTGTAGTATGTTTTGTAATTATTTCTTGAAATAAAAGGAAATATTAAATTACAGTAACTTAATGACTAAAGGTGCTGGCGACAGCACACAGGTGGCTTCAGTCAGCAGCAGGACATCCATGAAAACCTTTTTCTAATTAAATTATGAAAATATTCTTCCCTGCAATGATTTAGATGTCACACTCAATGAAACACTTTTCACTTTGTGCCATGTGACCCTGAAATTGAATTATACATGGCCACAGAATACACGCATTTCTCATCAGTTCCATGTTCCTTAAGCGTCACTCTATGTTACGAGTTAAGTCACTCCTCATTATAACCTATAACCATTGGTTAAAATGACCTCAAACAGTTTTTTATAAATAAATGATGATTTAAGGCTCCTGGTTCAGTTTCTTTACACCAAGAAAATTCCAAGCGAACCAAAATGCATCACTACAGGCCAGGTGAGAACATTCACACCTCTTATTGATTAGTTGTGTCTGGGGTGGGAGTGAGAACATTAACACCAAAGAAATGAACATCAGTGCTGGGACCTTGTTGATTGTAGTTGTGTCCATAGTGGCGTTATTGTATTGTTCATTTCAGAGAATCCTCTCTCACAGTCAACACTGCTGACAGACAAGAGAAAACACAGACAAGCAAAATAAACGTTACTTAACTGAAAACAACTTACACAAAATAAAATTGCACTATGAAATAAGTGCATATTTACTTGACAAGCAGCATCAGGTCCATTGATCCAGATCTCCTGATGATGTCACAGAGTTATAGACGTATCCATTCACTGTGATCACAGAGAACCTCTCAGTTCAGATCAGGCTGGGTCTCTGGTGACTGTAAAGAAAACATGCGCAACCCAGTTAGACTGTTAGCACTGATCAGTACAGATCAGCTGTGGAAAAAGCATGATACTGAACTGAAACTAAGTACTCACCCAGTGTGCTATCCTCATCCTGCAGCCATCAGACCTGAGTGAAGGCCACTGCTGAGGGTCAGAGGTGATGATGAGAAGGCTGAGCAGGTATCTGCTGTTTCTGTAGCTCCAGATGCAGCCACTTCATCCTGCTGTCTGTGACTCTGGTTTTACCAGGAAAACATATAATCACAGATACAAAATACATTAATGCATTCAATTCAGTCAATCAGTCAGTCAGCAGTCAGTCACTCGTGCTCGTAGCCGGAAAACCCAGAGTTGACTGAGTTAGTTGATAGCCAGCTTTGTAGTGCTGGTTATCTGGATGGCTAATGTCAGGCTCAGTAAAGCCAGCTAACAAGAAGATATCCTGGGTATGTTGAACTTCCTTCATAGTACAGGCCTCTGGAATCAACAAGCAGAAGTACGGACATCGCCACTCTGCCATTGCAGCCCACATTGTGGTTGGAGGGGGAATTAGGCTCATGTCGCCTCCCCGGTTTACAGGCAGCAGCTGGACCCATCTTCGCTAAAATGAACTTGCTTGACATTATTATGTATGAAACTGCCAATCTGGTCCACTTTAACCACTGAATAATGAAGTTAGATAATGAAGTTAGAACTTGTAACACAAACACAAAAAAGGCTGAATGCTTAAAAAAACACTTATAAACTCTTTGTCTCCATTTTTGAAATTGACAGTTATATTCCTGAAGATGCAGTTTGCTTTACCTGTTTATACAAGACACTACAGTCCATGAATGAGCTGCACAGTAACTGTGTTGTCTCCCTACAGATGATTCTGTTAACTGACTGAAGTTTGTCATGTTGTTAACATGTTATTTATCTTTGTATCCACAGACATGTTTGTTGAGTAAAAGTCTGGAGTGTCTGGTGGAGCCCTCTGTCCAGCTGATGAGGAAGTGTCTTCCTAAAACCCCTCTACTGCTGACATCAGATCAGTCTGCATACTCCTTCCCCCTGCCAGGAAGACCTCATGCTTTCCCTGATATTGACATACCATTAGGTATAGTTTCAGTATTCACCTTCTTTCAGTCAATATTTAGTCTAAGCACCACTGGCAGCTGTTAGCGCAGAATCTGTGGTTTTAACAGCTGTTAGTCCAAAACACCCATACTCTCCCAACAATCGAACAAAATTACATATTATTAACATTGTTTGGTGGTGTATTCCTAATGCACTGTTAATTGTATTTGGATGCAGTGTAGCAGTTGCCTGTAGAAAGCATGTTCAGATTCTTCCCGCTAATTTGAAATCACCTTTGATTTATTTATTGTACTTTTGCTGCGAAATAGATACTTGTGTGCAGATATTAACACTGGATGGATATGACGTATATTTGGATGTGGAGTTCCTCCAAACCACAGCTGCAGTTCTGCAGATCCACTTTACTGAAGCTTGTCAGTGGGCTACTCAGCACCAATCACACCAACTGACATGTCCACCTGTGTTTTGTCTGTTTATTAAGATGAGTGCAATGAGGAGAGTGATGATGAGGACGTTGAAGATAACCAAGAGGCAGACAGCAAAGACTATGTAAGTGTGCACATGTGGTTCTGTGTTTATGGGTTTGTATTTCTATATTTTTAGTCCTCTGGACTAGTCCTTTATTATAAGGACCAGTGTTGGCAGTCAGTAGGTAAAAGTAATTAATAGCATCCCTCATCACATGTGTTTTGCATCACAAAGAAGAAAGGTTTTTAATAACATAATTATTGAAATTAGATTTCTAACAGATGTGAACACTATTGCCTTAAAGCACCAGTGTGTAGGATTTAAGGGGACCTATTGGCAGAAATGGAATATAATGTTCATAATTATGTTTTCATTAGTGTATAATCACCTGAAACTAAGAATCATTGTGTTTTTGTTACCTTAGAATGAGCTCTTTATATCTACAGAGGGAGTGGGTCCCCTTCACGAAGCCTGCCACATTGCACCATCATGTTTCTACAGTAGCCCAGAATGGACAAACCAAACACTGGCTCTATAGAGGGCCTTTCACGTTTTTTTGCAAGTTTCATGGCCACTTGAAAGTATTCAGTATTCAGTTGGTTGCAACCTCACTGCTAGATGCCACTAAATCCTCCACACTGCTCTTTTAAAGATCAGTGTGTTGAGAGTGTGTTTTTCATAATTTATCCACAAATTATTTTCTGTTACCCCAAAAATATCTAGGTTCTTTTTACAAAAGTCGATCTTTTGGAACAGATTTTCACCAGGATTATGTCTTCATACACTGCTTCATATTTATTGTTGAAAGAAGACACCTCACTGATGCTAACAGTAATAAAATCCTCTTTTGATGAAGACAGCTTACAGTTTGTTTCAGCTGACAGAGAGTGATGAGAGGAATGCGGAGTAATTCAACTCAGTTGCTGATTATATACCAAAATAAATCCAAATCATCTTTTGTTGTTGTGAAAAAATGAAATCATAAATAATGACTCCTAAATATGTTGGTAGAGCCCACTGACTCTGTAGGCCACACAGATTACCTTTAGGTTGCAAAATAGAGAAAAAAAAATTGAACCCTTCTTTTGATTGACAACCTACACTACAGATATAACATTTAATAACAGCAACTGCACGTATATGCTTTCATTTGCAGTGGGCTATATGCTATTCCAGTAAGCTTTTTTTTCATATTTTAGCTGTCATTTACTGCAGGAGGAAGAATCCTACCTCTATCAGTTTAAAAACACTCCACCATCTTAAGTTCAGAGCCTGAGCTATGGGTTTGAGTTACAATGATAAATATATTCAGGTCAAAGATAGGCATGTAAGTACAGCACAAATCCCTTAAAGGACACCACCAGGATATTTTTGTGTTCTTGTGCCTTTCATTTATCTCAATTTGTATGTGCTGTCTCTAAATGGTCCAACATGGGCCTTCTGCCTGAGGTGCAGATGCCTCACAAGCAATAATACATGGCACCATAAATGCCACCTTTGAGGATGGATAATTTTTAGGAAATTATGTATTTCATCTAATTGCAATGCCAACACAAATCATGAATTTAAGTTTGTTGATTCATATTAGGAATCGATGTCAATGACAACTTTAGACTATAGTGTGAAGAGACTAAATAAGGATAAGCAGTAATAATACACATATACACATGCAGCAGAAATCATGACTGAGCTTTGTACAAGTCACCTGATCTCAGCAGGTCCACATGCAAATCCCAGTGATCCTTGATATTGTCACTTCTCCTTAATCACTACTGACAAACAACCTGCTGTTCCTTTAGTACAGTCAAGTTCACAGTAAGTTTACCGGCTACCACACAGGTTCAGGTGAGGGGAATACTCCTGATGTAAATGCCACTTTGACACTGCAAAGCTCTGCCTACGTTAGTGATCAATGTCTACTGATGACTCAGGTGTAAATACCAAAACTCACTTCATGGAATGTTCTATGATTTGGAACAAAAACTCTCCACTTACATTAGAACTAAGAAAAACATAGTATAGACATTATTCAATACCATGCCAAGGATGACTCACTAAAAATGCCTATCCACAAAGTATTAGGTATGTATTAGTAGAGTGACACTGTCCTCCGGCACACTGGATTTGAAATGAAACAATAACAATGCTTATGCTTAGTCACAGCCTCTACTCCTGATCAGAGACTTGTCTCACAGGCTGTTATTCACAGACCCCTTCCTTAAGCTCAAGCAGCAAGATGAGGTCAGTGGGGATCTGTTCTCCCAGGAGTTACATAAAATATTTCAATTCACATCAATTCACTTTAATGACACAGATATGCTGTGTAACAGCAAAGTCATTACTCAAACACAGAGACACAATTCATGTTTTAATATCCAACAACATAACAGAAATACACACAGCATGACTGTCACAGTTATGGTCCAAATCACTCAGGGGCAATGGATGATTGAAAATCTGAGTATTACAGAAGAGAAAAACTAATTTTGAAAAGGTTTATCTTTGTAGGCAGTGATTTATATACCTCCCAGAGTGTTAGGACTGAATAAAAAAAAAAATCCTTCATTTCTTTGAACATCCAAAGAACCCAACCAGTCAAAGCAGATGATGGCCCACCAAGAGCCGGGTTCTGCTGAGGAGTTGAGGTTTCTTCCCATTAAAGAGGAGTTTTTCCTTACCACTGTTGGCAAGTGCTTGCTCATGGGGGAATCATTGGGTCTCTGTAAATTAAAGAGTATGGTCTAGACCTGCTCTATGTGAAAAGGCCCTGAGATGTTGTGATTTGGCGCTATATAAATAAAACTGAATTGAAATTGAATTGAATTAACTTGATAGAAAAGAAATGTCCATTGTTCAGTTAGTAATGAAACAAAATCTCAACTAACCCTAACCAACATTATGTTGCCTAAATGTTTACCCAAAAGAACAAATATGTAGTTATTACAAAATTGTAATATTATTGGAGTTTAAGCTATTAATAGCTATCATTCCAACCAACAAAAGAGCATTTCTGTGTTCAGACAGGGGCGAAAACAAAATTACAGAGGACAATCAAATGCTTTAATGAGAAGAGAGTGGGAGACTATCAGAGGAGAGGAATGCAGATCATATTTTGGAAGTGATGGGAGCAGGGCAAACATGGTAGAGGTAGAGAGGTAGAGAATGATGAAAAACAGGACAGGATAGAGGTGGCTAATGAAAGAGAAAATAGAGTGTAGGCGGTCCCAGTATGGAGAGAGGGTCTTGGGAGAAATGGAGTGAGATGAGCTGTGGGGGCAGTGGATGAAAGAAGAGGTATGGCAGATGAAAAAACCAAGTAAAAAGAGGAGGATTTAAAATGAGAAACCAGAATATGAGGAGGCTAGGGAGAGAGTGACAGACACTACAAAAGCTGAGGTGGGAGAGATAAGAAGAGGAAAAATGGAAACTGGAATGATGGGAGAAGTGGAGCAGAGAGTAAGGCACATGAGAGACAGATGGAAAGCAATGGATGGAAATCTTACATGGAAATGGAAGGGAGGGAAATTTTTAGAGAGAGAGAGAGAGCAGTTGAACTCTACTGTATTTGTTGGTCTGAATTCAGTCAAAACAATGTTTAACATATCTTTCAGCATATTAAAACCAGGCCCAGTCAGTGGTTATGGTAATCACTGATCATTATTTGTGAGGTTGTACCTTCCACAAATCAGTAGCTCACTTAGTAAAGCATCTTTATAAGCCAGTACTACTCGCCTGAAATGTTGCTAGGTCTTGAGGTGGGAAATTGGCAGTACAGATTTCCCTGAATATCGATGCCTGCTCCCATTCACACATGACCCCATGCAGGAAATGTTCCTGAACATTTCAGGGATAGACTGCATGTGTGAAAGGGGATTAGATTACCAGGTCCTAAGTAGACCTTCAGAGTGACTTTTACAAAAACATGGTGCCAACATGTAACATTTCCAGATTATTTATGGAGTAAAATGCATTTGTGAAAGCATCTTTGTTTTTCTTTCTTTTGATCAGGCAGACACTACTCAGTGGAGGACAGACGTAATTTGGAGAGAATAATTTGTTTATAGCACACAGTGATTCAGTCACTGACTAATGCTGCATTCCCAGTGTGGCAGTAAGTGGCAGACAGGAAAAGACAGATGTTCTTTGTTTTCAACAGGGGACTGACAATAGCTATTCCAGCAATAGTGCTAAGTGCCACCCACGACACCCACAGATAAAGCTTGTCAGAAAAAAGTTCCATTAATGTTCCAACATCTTGGTGAATCAGTAACATATAAACTATTTGTCCAAATGCTTTCATTGTCTCAGCTCCCAACAAAAATCAAATAGCAGCTTTTCTATTTTGGTCTCTGACAGATCAGAGATTTGGGTTTGGCTTGATATTTTTATTTTTCTCTTACCGGTCTTTTCATAGTAGGGATTATAGCCAGCAGTTTTCTCTATGAATATACAGAATCTATGAATATACAAGTATTTTTAGTTTCTAAAGTTTTCATGCTGGACACAAGATGTTTCCCACTTCACTGTGAAGTCCATTTTCAGTGTATGTCCACTGGAGACTTCAAGTTTCTATATTGCACAAGTTGCATACTGGGCCATGATTGGTTCCAAATTAGTTGTGATGTCACTAATCATGCTCGTAGGTACACGTCTTAAACCCAGATTTAAAGAGTAACTTCACACCCCCTTAAATCTTGTCTTTGCTGAGCTCCAGTGGTTTGACTTCTCACCTTGCTGCTGTGATGTACAGGTGTACTCCAGGACACTACTTACCACACCCAACCACACCCATCTATTGCTTTGGTCAGAGGTGAAACAGGTTTGAAACTTTCAAGCTGCGAGGGCAGAGACACACTGCTTTTAAGCTTGCTGTTAAATTTCTCCTTAAAGTGAGCACAGAACAACTTCCCTTCTTCAGCAGATGAATTCACAGAGAGGAGAACAACATCATAGTGAAGGAACAAGAAGAAAAACACATTTTTGAGTGGAGGGGGACTTTAAGGAACTATAGTGCTCTTATGAGACATGATGATCAAAGCTAATAACGAGTACACTCTTATCCACTTGGGTATTAGACATATTGATACACACACCCCAGACTCATGAGTCGAGTCGACCTGTGAAGACCTCTCCATGGTGCACCTGTTTGATAAATACGCACCCTTGTATTTGGGACAGAATGCCTCACATCTGTGGCTGGAAAAAAACATAAAAGCTAAAAAAGTAAATCTAATCCCAAGGGCCCTAATTATATGCTGGTGTAGGACGCAAAGTGTAGTGGTGAACTGGCATTATTTCCTCAACTGCACCAGGATCATGTGTGTCACAAAATGAAGATTAAACAAACAACTATTTCCTTACCAAACTGTCAGCAGTTATTTTTGCATGTAAAACAGTCAAATAAAATATAACATGCAAAATACTAGACCACATTTTAAATTCTACTGTCATTTTACATATGGCACTAAAGAGGTATTTAACTTCAGTTGGTTATTGTATGGTTCATTGTGATGATAAGTAAAATCACAAGCTATTACACACAGAAAACATGGTGATTACTGGATCATCAATGTCTCCAAAAAAATTAATTCAAGACTCATCCACTGCTCTTGGTGACATATTTGAGCTGCTGTATTCATATTTGAAACTGTTAAAGGACCAGTGTGTAGGATTTAGTGGCATCTAGCAGTGAGGTTGCAGACTGCAACCAACTGGATACCCATCCCCTCACCCTCCCCTTCCAAACATGTAGGAGAACCTACGACGGCTGTGAAACTCACGAAAAATGCTCTCTCAGAGCCAGTGTTTGGTTTGTTCATTCTGGGCTACTGTAGAAACATGGTGGTGCAGCACGGCAGGCACTACTGGAAGAGGACCCGCTCCCTATGTAGATATGAAGGACTCATTCTTAGGTAACGAAAACACAATTCTTCTTTATATATTATATATACATTATTCTCTAATAACTAATTAAACTAATTAAAACATACTTATGAATATTATATTCTATTTCTGCCAACTCTGTCCTGCTAGATGCCACTAAATTCTAAACACTGCACCTTTCACATCCCAGCCAATAATAAGCTTCCTCTGAGGTAAACTCCACAGGACTCTCAAACTGTCAGTGTGTCATGATGAGGTAAGCCCTGTGTTTAGCGAATGTGACATGATTGTCACAGCCTCCAACATGCCCACATTTAATGTATGATAATGTATTCTTTCTGATCCCACCCCATATGTAAGTGTGCCACATGTATGCCCGGCGCACCTGGCCACAAAAATAGCAAAAGTGTGCTGGGCACACCCCTGGCGTGCTGTGCAGGGTGCACTTGACTGCAATCTGCGCCGTGCTGCTGGGTTCACAAATATAGGGCCCCAAGTATTTGCTAGTAAAGAAGAGTTAGTAAATCTAAGTATTCTACCTACTGCATAAGCTACACAGCACATAATTAAATTATGACAAAGCAGGTGACACCTTGTCTGTACAGCCACTTAAAAGGTCACTAAAGCCATCCTGCTTCGAATTCTTCTTGTCACATGGTTTGAAAGTGAGTGCAGACAAATAAGAGCAAATTAAAACACTCACTAAAACCGTGGTTAAACTTGGGGGTGGGTGAAGGGCCACTGCAGGAGGTGCACATGAGCTGGGGGTCAAGTGTTGAGCACATCTTCAATGGATCTAATTTATGAAGGAATAATAAAAGTGCTCTGATGCTTCAAGCCTATCAAGAGAGAGATGTATTGTGACAGCAAATCAACATGTGATGTACACGATGGACAGAGCTCAGACAGTAAAGAAACAACAGCTGATAGTTATTGATCAAACAAGTCAGACAAAATAAAAAGATGTCTCTTGCTCTTGAGATCACTGTCAATATAGCAGGAGAGCTTTGTGTCTAATGTGAGTAAAACTGGGCAAAATGGAACTTGCACAGAATCTCATGAAGAACTTGCAATTTACTTCATATTCTAGAAAATATTCTTCCAATACTGTTCAACTTTGCTGGCTGTGTTAGTTTATGTTTTATTAAATTAAATTAGTTTACACCAGCGAGCATTCATTTTGTTTTGGCTTCCAAAGGGGGGTGTGACAGAAAATACCTGAGGATCCCTGATCTAGAAGATGTTTCAGTCACAGTCATGTTCCATTTGCTGAACATAATTTATACTTTCACACTGGGAAAGCAGCCTCGCTAGAAGAGGAAGTCATTACACAGGGTAACTCAGTGTTTTTACACTTGTTTGTTTAAAATGAGATGGAGACAGCTTGATTGAGCCTGAAAACAAGACTAAGTCATTCCCTAAACTCGCTATTATTTACAGTGAGATAAATGTAGTGAGGTGATTAGAAGGTGAAAAGAATGATGGGTGAGAAGAAAAGAGGAGGACATGGAAAAAGAAATGAGAGGGGGATGATGAGATAGATTTAGTAAAAGGGAGTACACTGAAAAGAGTGAGTGATTGAGGAGAGTGGAGCAAGAAAGAGAAATGATAAATTCCAACTCAAATCACCCAGTTTAAAGAAACATTCAGTAAACTCTACCTAGCCTGGTTCCCTGGTTCCCCTGACTGGCCTACAATCATCACACTTTTTATAGGAGTGTGTTTGTGTTTCTCTGTCCAGGATGATGACTTGGAGAGTGACCTAAACAAAATTCGTCTTCGTCCTGATCCAGACAGACCTAAAGAGCTGCTGCCACCATACAGCTGCCTCTGTCCTGAACTCTCACATGACTTCAAGGTACAGTACTTACATGTCTGTGTGTGTGTGTGTTTGGATATTCACTGTGTCATTTTCTGCATGGGCTCATTGAACCTAATTCAACCTCTGTCAGATTCATCATGATCTTTCTCCTCCGTCATTGAAAAATACAGAATTTTCAATATGTAAATATTTCAATATTCAATATTTCAAGACTTCAACTGCTGAACACAAGATGTCTCCTACTTCAGTGTTAAGTCCACTCCCAGTGTATGTGCACTGGAGGCTTCAAGTTTTAACATCACACTTGTGTAAGTTGCATACTGGACCATGATTGGCTCTAAACTAGTTGTGATGTCACAAATGTTGCACTTAGGTGCACACCTTGAACCCTTCTTCTTCTTGAATGTGAAAACAACAAAGTGCATTTACATCATTCTGCACAGAGAAGCTCAAACATTCAACTGAAGGAACAAGAAGAAAAACACATTTTTGAGTGGAGGGAGACTTTAAGAGAAAAAAATCATTTGTGAATGAGACCTTTTTTCTTTGTACTCAACATAAAGAGCCCTATTATGGCGTTTGCGCGGGGTGTGGACCATGATGTCGAAAGCTCAGTGCACTTATGTTACAAAGTATTGTGGTCACTTTCCACTATTTTTTTTCTGGTTTTGGTATTAATGTCAGCGAGACAGAGTAAAGATTAACGGGTGATTCTTACCAGCATCTGTCATCCACAATACCTAGCATCCTATACTGAAGGCCTTTCTTTACCCTGGTGACTCTGTAAAGCCATCTGAAGGCGGCAGGTATCTGTTCCACCTGCTGTCTCTATTGGAATGATGTTGCATATTCTCAAGGCAATGTCAAATAACCACAGAAACCCCCATGCTTATGTGCCCATCAAACTTATCAATTATGATGAATTATTGATGATTAGAGGTAGAAATGACTAATTATAGACAGAGACGAGTGAGAATCTTGTCCTTCTGACAAACCTCTGGACAAATGTAGACATTCTGATGGGCCCCTGCTGTAACACAGAGCTGCCAACGTTTTGACGGTGAGACGTTCTCACACCACACTAGTGCAGGTGGCTGTTTCTTGATTTAATCCAAGAGGTTAAGTGGTGTAGAAATGCAGGAAATTTGTTTGAAATTACATTTTTTTTTCTGGGGGAGGACACCCAGACCGCCTGCCAATTATGTATCTGTCCAAATTTGCTCCACCATTTTTAAACATAACCAGGTGCCCATATTTGCACATGTTGTCTTTTTTTGTGTGTGTGTAGGCGGTGGGGGTTGCTCACGGATTTCAATCACTGACCTTACGGATTTCAGTCATGTTAACTTGACAGGTACACAATAGTCATTTTTCTAATGACTTTGTTGGGTATTACTCAGGATCTGTCAGTGTAAAGTTGTAGAGCTTGCCTAAGTAGAACAAGGTTAGTAAAGTTATTGCAGCATTGCAGCACTAAACAAGGCCAGAGAGAGGTCAAGTGTTCATGTTGCCATGACGATGTTTCAAGTGATCATGTTAACCCAAGCCACAATCTTTCCCTTAAGCTTTCCGTGTTTTTGGTGCCTAAACCTAACCAGACCACACCAGTTGCTCTGAGCATGTAGTATGGCCACAGATGGGTCTGCATTGGATTTAGTTGAAAGCCTGGTGCGTTGCTACACAGACACCAAAGGGTGCCTTGTGCACCTGCATGAGAGGGGCCAGAGGGGCATGACAAAACGTTGGTATTTGACAACCTGGGATGAGAACGTGTTCACACATTCAGCAGACATATAATATATACATAATTGTGCACTTAGACATATCTGCATATATAAAGCACAGCTGTGCCTCATACATCCTCACAGAGTTGCTACACTCTGTAGACTGTTGCTACATTTCACATAACCAATTGATTCATTGTTAAAGTATTGAGTAGAGCTCTCACATTATATCAGTAAAAATGACTAAATGAATAGTGAGTGCGTGTGAAAAATTCAGTGGCTCCTAAATAAAAAGCACACACAACAATGCAACAAATACCAAAACAGATACAAAAGGGAAAACACATGCAACTAGAAAAATGTTACAAAACGAATTGCTTTGCACCTGATGTGCTTGGGCCGGTAGGAGAATGCCAGCTAGCAGCTAGCAGCTAGCAGCTAGCAGCTAGCGTTAGGGTCATCTTCACACTGTCGTTCAAATATGGTCACTTCTGGCTCCAAAAATCTAAGATTGCGACGGTCAAAATGCAAACTCAAGTCTTCAGAACGGGAGTCCAAAAACCAACGGGTGGTATCAGGGTGGCTATGTCCATTATTTATTCCAGTCTATGATGTAGATGAGATAGTAAACAGCCTACCTGCCAGTTCAACATACCTCACACGACAGAGAAACAGCTCAAAGATGTCATTGTTGTGCAGAGGTCACCTCAATTAGCTTAAGAGGTTGGCCTGACCATAGCCAACTCACTGGGCCAGTGAAAGCCTACTAGCCAGAAAGACCTGTACTCACTGTGCATGATGGATTTCTGCTCAGAGGCTCTTGGCTAATCATTCCTACAGCTATGTGCTGTCCTAGATGCATTACATGAGGGACATCAAGGGATGACAAGTTGCAGAGCATAAGCCAGGGAAAAAGTATGGTGGCCTGGCCTGGGTAGCCAATTAAATGAACTAGTGAGAAACTGCAAAACATGCATCAAAGAGTGTACTAATCCTGTGGAGTCACTAATATCTAGTGAGCTTTCAGAGAGATTGTGGCAGAACAACAGCAACTACCTACAAATAGTGGACTACTACTCTAGATTTGTGGAGATTGCAAAACTAACTCTGACAAGACGATGTGATAGTGCATCGCCAATCCATCTTCTCACGGCATCCCCAAACTTTTCTACAGTGATAATGGACCACAGTTTTCAAATCAACTTTGCATTGTGGACTTTGCAGCAGCTTATGGGTTCAAAAACATCACCAGTAGCCCCAGGTTTGCTCAAAGCATTGGAGAGGCACAGCGCCACATCCAGACTGTGAAACAGCTGTTAAAGAAAGCTCAGAATCCATACTTTGCTGTGTTAGCCTATAGAGCTACACCATTGTCTAATGGCTGCTCAACTTCTTATGGGACGGAGACTACGAACGCCAATACCCTAGCATCCCTTGCTGCTCACACCAGACCTTTCTGACAGAGCCGTTGTTGCCATTCAAGAAAGGGAGAGGTGGTTAAAGGACACCAGGACAGCCAGTGTGGGTCACAGATGCTAAGACTCCAGGCACAGTGGTGTCAACTCACTCCACACCTTGTTTATATTTTGTGGACAGTCCAAAAGTTTCCATCAGGCGAAACAGATGCCAACCATTGTCAGAGACTACATCTCATACAGAGACACCCTGCACACCAGCTCAGCAAGACGAGATGCCATTGCTTACTCCAGATTTTCACGAGTCTCCAACACTACAGACTTCAAAAAGCTTTTCACATGTCCCCATCAGGACTAGGTTTGGCAGAGTTTTAATTACGTCTAAAAGACTGGACTTGTGTGTAGGGGAACTATAGTAGAATTAAAAAAAAAAGAATCTATCTGTGTTCTATCTGTGAGGTTAAGTAATGTTGAAGATGAAATGTCTAGGAATGCTTTATGTTGAGTTTAACATGTTTTTTGAGACAGATCATTGGTGCAAGACCTCCGTCTACAGACAGATTTCCGTCAAAAGTGAATTATTTGTTCAGTCGAAGTCTGTTTATTTTTACTGCTAATGCAAAAAAGATTTTACTCTGCAACGGCATTTCCATTTTTCACTTTGTATATGATTAAACAGCAAGGGAAAGAGATGCTGTTGTTCCAGACATTAATGCTTGTTCCAGCTCCCCACAGTTGTATATGCATTGATTTATATGTCTGTTTTCTCCAAAATAATCAAAGGTATGGCAAGTTTATTTAATGTGCACTTACTTCCCTGTAGGGATGGATACTGAAACTCAGTATTAAACGGACCCCAGGGCTGAATTATTAAAGACTGTAGTATTGATAAGCTCCAACTTTACCAGTTCTTTTATCAGTACTTTGTAATGTGTTTTTGTAATTTATTAACACATTGCAGTCTCTCCTCTGCTCTCTGTGTTGGAGCTGAGCTCCTCCATACACACACACACACACACACACGGAGCAACGCCTGTTACTGAAAGTGCAATAAAACCTTTGCAAGTAAAAAGCCAATACTTTATCAATACACCTGTTCAACAAGCATAAACATGTACAAAAGTACAAAAAATAATTCAATCTGCTCTGGCTGCAGTCTCTCATCCATCACCGCTATGTTTTACACAACAGCGCGCTAGCTCGGCTAATAGCGAATTCTTATGAACAAGCTAAAACAAAAGCTGTCTAACTGTTTATCTTAGTTTGTCTTAAAATTTGGCAGATTCTTGTAAACTGACCTAGTGGCTGAGACAGACCAGCCCCTCCTCTGTCTGCCAGGATCAATGATCAATGTTCTTCATTCTCTCTAAACTTTACTCAGTATTTTGATGTCAGAAATATTATTTATGTTATTGACATTTTAATTATTTACATTATTGAGTGTATATAGTGACTTTGCTGTTGTAAACATTACTGTTGGTGCGCTAGAAACATTTAGTTATATTTAAAATATAAATAAATTCTTTTTTAAAATGATATATTTTTTAAAAAGCAATTATTTATTAATCAAATTGAACTGATAAGAGTAGTGATAGTGATTGTAGTGTGCAGTCGGAATAAGAGTCAGTGTGCATAGCAACAATCAATATAACATATGTTAATATGAAAGTGACAAGTTTTTTCTTTAACAGACTGATGTAGATTCTGGTTGTCTTTAAAGTTGATGAAGATAACAAGTACAGATAGCTGAATTATTTTTATTCTAAAATATAGTTGAATAGTTAAAATAAGTAGGCCTACAACTTTTTTGTTCAGTATGAGAGAAATAAGACTCAGTAAGTTCAGTAAGGAGAGAAATAGCATACTTTTTGAAGGTAAAATGGTTTATTTTATACCTTTCATGCACAAACTATTGCCTTTGCCAGGGATAAAAATCATGACCAGAATGCATCAAATTGCACCATTTAAAATTTTTTTGCAGTGGAACATGCCACCGGACCCCCCTAGGTGACTTCACACCTCAGCACTTGTCGCTGTTCAGCTTCACCGCACAACCTGGACACCAGTAGACAAAAATTCAGTCAAAAACATTTTTTGCATCTGCATGAGAAATGAATATTTATGTCAATTGCATGTTGTCAAAGAAAGGGAGATGTGGTGGTGTCTGATTTAATGCAGTGTGATCTTATGTTGAAAGGTTGCTGTCGTTTAGACACAGGAAGTTGTTTTAGCAGACTTGTTGCAGTGAATCCTTAACACACAACATGACAACAGCATCTTTATACTTGCTGCTGCTTATTCAAATTGATCCCATCACTCCCTCTAGCAGTCCAGAACACGCCCAGTAGACGCCTTGTAGTATTTTTCTTGATGTATGTGTTTTCCCTTTTTGTATGTGTTTTGGTTTTTGTAGCATTTCTTTATTTGGATTGTGTTTCCCTTAATGTTTGCTCTTTCGCCCTTGTATCTGCTTTGTTAGGGGCCACCATAGAGAAAGGTGTAAGTATTTGATACCTCATTAAGACGGCTGCATGAAGTAACAGCTCTGCTTATGTTGCAGTTTATCACAGTTTACCAAGAGTTATTATGGAGTAAGTCATTCATTTCATTTGTCTTTTTGGTGAGTTTCAGAATCGTTGTTCATTGAATAGGGCTTAAAGAAAATATGGCTTCAGGTGTGTCTGCATGACTGACACATGACTAAGCCTAATGTGAGCTGTAGTTGCAACATGATTGCTGCATCCCAGTCTCACCCAGGCTTTGTACCCATTTTTCATAATTTGTATTTTCTGGTTCCAATAACTGACAAAGACAGTGGTATGTGGTTAATCAAAGATTCAGGAATGTGTAGGCGACATCACAGGTGGCCATGTTTTTCTACAGTGAATGCATTTTATTGGTGTGAATAAATACATGAATAAACACACTGAAGGTGTACTGTAGACATATTGTGACAGGCCTGTCTTGATTTCTCCAAATATCAGCCCTGAATATGAGAAAAAAAATCATGTGTGTTACAGAGAAAGGAAGGAGAGGAGGTTGGGTCTGAGAAATAGAGACAGAAATAGACTTTGTCAGAGATAGATGGGAGATAATGAATGAGTATCTCAGTTCATGATAATGTTTCATGTCATAAAACACAGGATACCATCTGACTTGACTCATGATAAATATGCGAATATTTGACTAATAGGTAGCATGTTCATGCTAATATGTTAGAATATATTATGAGGATTAAAGCAGCTCAGATGAAAGGTTTTTATCTTGAGATGTTCTCTGTTATACAGTGACTGAATATTATAGCAGGAGGCATGTTCCCTTAATCAAACACACCATGTGATCTTCTCCCACAGAGAAGACTTGTTAGTTTATATCTTAATGCATGATGAAAATTAAACCTATCAGTGTTTTGCAGAAACCTAAATTTGCTGCAGTTCATTTAGCTGACAACTGATATTGTTTCTGTCATGAGTGAAACATGTTTGTGCCCCTGGCTGGAAACCAAAGCACAGATAATGAATTGTGCTGTAAAATAACAGAGGCTGCAATAAAGCCAAAAACATACCTCTCAGGAGACACATTTTCTGATAATAGGACAACATGATCCCTGCAGGAGATGGCAAGGTAAATAAAAAGCAGTAAATAATAATGCAGCATACACAATAGTTTAGTTTTGACGTTGCATTCATATCCTAAACCTTTCTTTTTTTCCCATCAGGTTTGTTCATGCAAATGTTTCAAGTCAGATTCAGCAAACCACTCTTTACTGCACAAACTTGCTGTAATAATGAAATGTAGGTATTAAAGTTTTTTTTTTATTAAGGTTATTTATTTATTTATTATTTTATTTAAGTTATTTTTTTCATCAGAAGAAGAATGGACTCAGCTGAGACCATGCCACTGTCTCCTCCACACCCCTGATACAGTCCTGAAACATCTGCAGTACCTGCAGAATGTGTACATTAAAATATATGGCATAATTCTCCAATGCCAATAAAAAACTATAAAGCAATATAATATTGTCCTCCTCTGTCCTCTAAGAGTTTGTCTTTGAAAGACACTGCCAGTGTGCACTACTCTGTGTTATTAGTTTGAAGACAGAAGCTTTCCCTTTTAAAAAGTGCTGCATGTTTTCACTTCCCTCAGAGTGTTTTCTGATTAAGTTAGGATTTTTTTCAAACAGGAAAATGTAAAACTTAAACAAACTCTTTATTCCACAATGGTAAAAGCCTATAAACACAGGACTCTAAGACAACACCTTTAGACAGGTTCGCAGCTCATTGAAGGAAAAATGTTTCTTTTTTTCCCACCTGGGTCTTATTTTTGAAGCTTTGGCCATCGTTCCTGTCAGTTTTGATAACATTTTACTCTCCAAGTTAGTTGCTGAGATTTGTGAATCTGCCGTCACAACAACAGTCCAACAGAGAACAGATGATCACGCAGGCTGTAGACAAGCCCACTGTGTTGCCTTGTTATCTTTAGAGAGTGAAAGTCAGATATCAGCTACATAGACTGTATATAAACAGTCATTAAAGCTGCTACTCTTGTTTTAGTTATATTATCTTTGTGCACTAGTAGAGTCATATTTTAATTTCCATTAAAAGACACATGCACTAATTTAGAAATGTCTCTATTTATTGTAGCACATGCTGCTCTATGGGCAGAGCAT
Organism: Thunnus albacares; assembly: GCF_914725855.1. Lineage (NCBI taxonomy): Eukaryota > Metazoa > Chordata > Actinopteri > Scombriformes > Scombridae > Thunnus > Thunnus albacares. The sequence continues at coordinate 1,063,840 of NC_058112.1, forward strand.
GTGCAGTATGCTTTGGTGGTGACGCTCAAAACAATCTATCCATCGTTTTACAGCCGCAACAGAGTAGGCTATGGCAGAGCCTGTGACATAGACAGATGTTGACAGTGTTTTTGTAATTACTTTCACTGCCAGAAGGGGGAGACAGAAGTCCCACACTCCAGCTTTAATTCTGGTTTATTTTACAGCTACTTTTTAACCACAGTTTTTATAGAACACATGACAGTGAACCAAACACTACACCAGAATTGCCAGTGAATTAGCTTTTATTATTTAGATACAATCCATAAACACTTTCTATGTGTAGTTCTCTAATTCTTTCCCGGCAAAAATCTCACTAAGACAAGAAAAAATAAATATATAAGAATGATTAATTTCTTATAACTTATCCAACAAATACATGCCGTTTAGTATTTTGTGTTCTGTGTGTGGAGCTGATGTCTGTAGGGATGAAGGTTGGTTTACGTGTTGCCTCTTATGACATGATGAAACATCTGTTATTATTATTCAAATATTTGTCCAAAATCGACTAAATGAAGCGTGAAGTGTGAAACTGGTTTTTTGGCATACGTTGAAGACATTTTGGCCTTTGAGCAAATCATGTGACTGTAAGGTAATGTCTTTGTCTCCCAGGAACTGAATTTGAGTTCAGAGCCAGAGGACAGTTCGACATCATCATCATCCTCATCAGATGAGGACACTGTGCTGCTCAGCAGTTTGCCTCCTCACTCATCCAGGAGGGACAGGAGGAAGAGTACTGCGAGGAGTGAGTCGTCCAATTCTTCTTCTGAGTCTCACTCAGAGACAGAAACGTCCACAGAGAGACACACACCAGGTCAGAGCCAGGTCAAACCAAACCATGTCAAATGTATTTATGTAATGCACATAACATCCATACTATAATAAGCAATAAGACTTGCTAATGACTAACGCTGAGACAAAAACAACATGATAACTTACTGTAGTACAAAAAAGCATAAGAAAGTGAAGCAATCAATCCAACAAACATACATCTCTTAATCACAAATAAAGGTGAGTTGAATAGTTTTGTCCATCAGAATCACCCCTTTAAAGAGCAAAACAAGGTCTGCATTCAGCTACTCCATTTGTAAAAAGATACAATCTTAACATTTTATTAAATGTGTTTTAATACTTTCTGCAGTCAAAAAACCTGTTGATGAATTACATGGTACCATTGCTCCATAATTCACTGTTGTGTATTTAAAGGGGACCTATTACGCTAATTTTCAGCTCTATATTTTTATTTTTGGACTCCACTAGAGTAGCTCTGCATGATTCACGGTTCAAAAAACGCCTGATTTATCTTAAACTGGCCCTTTATGCAGCCCCTCAGTTCAGCCTCTAATGCTAACAGGCAGTTTTAGCTCCTGTCTCCTTAAGGCCAGCCTTCTGATGGACCCACTCTGTTCCAATTGGCCAGCTTTCAAGAAGCCTGCTGAGGGGCAGCTGTATCAGAGTCATGTTATGTTACCGCCGATGCAAACTCAACATTTCCTGCTTTACTGCTTCAAATTAAAAGCTTGACTAAATAATGACTAAATAACAGGAAACTTTTATTGTGAAGAATTTACAGGAAATTAAAAACGTTCTTCACTGAATTAATGGAGCTTTGTTAGCGGCGCTAAAAACGAGTGGAAACAATGAGGCATGTAGATATTTGTAGCTCTTTGTTCAGTTAGAAATAATGCAGGGAGGAGTAGTACAAGCAGAGACAGCCACAGTGATGATGATGTTTGATGAAGAGCTGTAGATGACTAGCACACCTCCAACAGGTAAACAACTAATTTTACTTTGTCCTGCTGGGTAATGGAGTCATGGCTCGGCGTGACTACCCCCGATACAATGGAAAAATGCCATAATGTTAGTGGAGCAGTGAACAGATGACCATATAAAGAAATCCGTCACAAGCTGATGTCAGCTCAGGCTGAGAGTAGAAAAAAACACTGGAAACGGAGTGTTCAGAGCAGTCTGAAGCCAGTGCTTTTTGCTCACAGGGACTTCTTATACGTTTTTTCCATGTTTAATATGAACATCTGATATTGTAATATTATATATATAATTGAAGACAAGGAAAAGCATGATAGGTCCCCTTTAAATCTGCATTAATAGATTTTTTCTTACAGTTGTTTACACTTAACCAAGACAAACAATTGGAATTTTAATCCTGACAGTCTAAGAACAAATAACATCTGTATTAAAATTATATACATATATTTTTTTATGCATGCAAAATATATTCATACAGAAATGGAATATTAATTCAGTGTATTCTCACAGTTGGGAATGCATCCCATACATTCACACAAATGTAAATCTTTTCAGATACTAAAACGTTACTTTTAGTGGTGACAGTTACAACACACAACACATTTTAATACAAAATACTGAACCATAAATTGTGAATTTGCTGTGGTAACAGAATAATGATGACCCCTCTCTGAAAAATGATTATTAATGAGTGATGGACATTGCTGATTGGACGTTGGTCACACTCTCTGCAGCAACCTATCTCATCCTAACAAACCATTAAATCATAAATTTACACTACTACTCATTATAGCAAACTCTGCAGCCTGCTGCTTACCATAACTAACATACGTGTAATAATATTCATGCATATTTTCCAGACCAGTCCTAATTTCATTTAACTTGAAAGCATGTATATACTGTAAATTGTTTTATGTGGAAGATTTGGAAATGCTTTCACTTTTCACTAATTCCACCTACATGTCAACTTATACAGACGAACCTCTACATATTGAAAAAAAAAATCCATGACCATTAGTTTCATCATCCATCTTCCATTGCTGCACAGGTCTTCCCTGATTTAAGAACCACATCATGGTCATTTTCTTCCTTTTCCGCCTATTATCTTTTGTCTTCCAGATGCTGTCCCGTTAGAAGCCAGAGACTTCCACAGTCACAGCAGCATCCTCAGCACCAGTCCTGGGTTTAGGAGCAAGGTTAGAGAGGCAAGGTAGGCTGAAAGTCACTAGTTTCTCTGCATGTGTTTCTAGTGATAATGACAGGAAATGTAATCTGACTGCACAAAAGAAATGATGTGAAAGAATTCATCAATAAAAGTGACCTCAGTCATTTCCTAGCTTCAAGAAGAGGTTATTTTATAATTTATCTTTACTTAATGAAATACCAAGGGAACATAAAATATAAAGTATATAAAGTTGGTTGACTAAATTAGTCTTGACTTAAGTGTAAAACCTCAACACCTATGATGGGCTATGATGAACATATCTAGCTGACTGATATTTTGCCACTGACCTCTTCACTTTCATTGACCATAACACTCCATTTATTATTTCAAATGTATTGTTTTAGCATATATACGTTTATTTGAAATTAATTTGAAACAGAGGATTACATGCTGAATAACTGAGTCAACACAACTGAGGACAACATTATTAGGCACATAACTTGAAAAACATTATGTTATGTTGTCCTTGCAGTACGCTGTTTTATTAACTATTGTATAGTTTATAATGAAACATCTGTGTTGATAACATATTTTGACAGTCGGACACAAATCTCACACACACAAGAGTTACACAACATGGCAAATATATGGATAAAGAAAAGTGGAGCACTGTGTTTCAGTCTTTAAGTCCAAGTCTGCAGAGGTGAGCCCTGTGAGGAAACCTCTTGTGTGGTGTGTCCTTCATCCTGGAGTCACCTGGCAGTCAGTGGGTTATAGTGCTGCAGTGGTGGAATAAGTGATCATATCCTCTACTTAAGTAAAAGTATCAATACCACAATGTAAAAAATACTTCATTACAAGTAAAAGTCCTGCATGAAAATCCTACTCAGTACCTACCACAGTATTAGCAGCTAAATTTACTTAAAGTATTGAAGTTAAGTACTTGTTTTGCAGAAAATGGGACTGTGACTGATATATTAAATAAATTTAACACAGTACATTATTGATACAGATAAGCTGATGCATAAGCAGCATTTCATTGCTGTAGCTGATCGATGTGGAGCTAGTTTGAACTGCTTTGTAAGGGTCACAAGATAAATCTGAGGTCTTGAGATGATAGATTGGTAGGAAAGAAGAAAAAAACTGTTCTGCTGTTCTGCTACATAAATTTAAATCAATTTTCAAAACTTTTCTTTAATCTTTACATTTTTGTGAAATATTGGAGAATTTTTTCTCTTTCAAGGGGAAATTTAGAGGGGAAACGTCTCTTTGGTGGAACTGCAGACAACTCATAGACGTCTGAAACGTGACAAGGAGACACAAATACACTGATTTTTTGAAAGGGGCCACAAGTCATAAAAAGTGGGAACCACTGCTTAACAATGCAGTATTTATAAACTCATCGTTATGTTATTTCATATAAAATTTTAGTCTGAAAAGTAACTAAAGCTGTCAAATAAATGTAGTGGAGTAGAAAGTACAATATTTCTGTCTGAAATGTGGTGGAGTAGAGGTATAAAGTTGATAGAAATACTAAAAATAAAAAATTGTACTTAAATATAATACTTGAGTAGATGTTACTTTCCACTATTGTAGTGCTGTTATATGTTTATCTCACACAACAAACACAGCTGCTTGTCTTCATCCTTCCATATTCTGTGCAGTAATGTCACACTATACTTCAGCATGACCTCTGCTTGTTTTCTGATGTTAGGAGTCTGACCCCTCCTCATACAGCATATCACTGGATCAATATAACATAGCCCGTCCTCTGTTTCAACACCTTCAACAGTTTCACCTTTCTTTCTATGCTTGATGTTTTCCTTTCATTCTTGATCTCAGTAGTCTGTGCCTTTATTGGATTTTGCTCCTAGGGGAGAAGCCAGCCCAGGTCAGACAGAGGAAGAGCAGGATGATGATGAGGAGGCAGCAGAAGAATCCCACTGTCATACCATGATAGACAGGTTACTGGAGAGACATGGAGCCTGTGTCCCCCACCACGAACCCAAGATGTATCATGCTGCAGCCACTAAAACCAAATCTATTCCAGGGTTCAGCATCCTGGCTTTCCCTGATTTCTGGGGTCACCTCCCACCACCAGGACATGAATCCATGGCTCCACGCAGACCCAACATACAGAGGTACTCCATGCTCATTACAACATCTTACAATGTACCTGATGGCTGTGTAGGACTAATGTAGTTCATATCACATGAACATTTAGATGGGTTTAAGAAAGGTCAATTGAACAGCTCTTTCATGTTAGAGGACATGGGAAGAGGCTTCTACTGCCAGGTAGCTCTGTAAGAAACCTCAGACTCTGAGCTCCCTGAAATCTTTACACTACATGTAATCTTAAAAACGTGCAGCAGTATCATGAAATAGGCTAGTGGCATCACAAAGCTCACAACTAATCTAAGAAGAAGATCTAAGAATCTATTGTATCACTACCAACAGTACTGTATGTTTATATGTAATTTGTTGTCTCTGTTCTGACTCAATATTAAATTGCAGCTGAATCAATATTCATATTGTTTAAAATGTATCTGCGTTGTTTTTGTGGACCAAGTCTCTGGAAACAGATCTTCTGGCACACTCAGAAAAAAAGAACAGCATTTTTTATCTGGCCTTTCTGAAGGATAGATTTATGAAACTCTGTATGATAAAATACTTAGTTAAATGGTTAGCGATCTTATTTCTTATAAATTAAGTACTTATGCAACTTAATTGCATTAATATATGTTTGGGGGAACTTAATGCTGGATTATGTTTTATTTAGAATTTTGAATTTTCTTTTCAAAAATATGTGCAAAATGTTCCTGCCAACATTTTTCAATACCCAATATGTGCTTGGTACCTGACACTGGCTTTAAGTTAACAACTAAAACCATTTACTGGAGTTAAAATCAGGCAAAATAATGGCAACTGCTGGTGGGGTGGTACTGAACACTGTCAGTGAACATAACATAATGCAAAATATCTTATATGATTTGTAGGTGACTGGATGTAAAAGAGGGTGGCTGCTATAATTTAGATGTTTTTATTTTCACACATGTAACAGCATAAAAACCAGATTGACAGGAGTGGTCAGGAAGCTGAGGGACCTCCATTTAAGAAAAGAAAAAGGAAAAAAAAGAGCCTAACAAATACAACATGGTTTAGCAAAATAGACAGAAAATTAAAGTCCAAATCAACAATCTGTGCCATGTACAGTCAGTGGTCTGTGGATGGTGACCTGTGGCTGGAAAAAGGTGTTTGCTGGCATAAATGTGCACAGTAGGTAGATACTGTGTCATGGTCAAGTAGAGTGTATTTGATTGGACACAAGGGAATACTTTTTTTTACTCAGAGAAGAAGCATTTGATGTTATTCTTGGCATGCACTGGTTTGGTTTTTGGGTGACTTACTGTGCCCCTCCGTGGGGGGAGAAGCCCAGCAAGGATGTTGTCACTGGCAAACCAGCAGCAATCCACTGAGCCTGCATCTACACAGAGCCGAGGATCAGTCTCCCTGTCATCCTCACATCTGATCTCTCCCTCCACACACTCTTTTCTTCTTTTACTCTCCTGCTCTTCTATTATCCAACCACCTTCATTTTTTCTATTTTCTTCCCACTCATTACTGTCTTCCCACAGACCTGCAGTCTTTCTCAGTCTCCCTGTCACATTCCATTATTTCCTCATCTATTCTTTTATTACACCATTTTCCCCATCTTCAGCAGATGTGACAGCCATGATAGCCTTATTCTGTAGCTGTGTCTTCTTGAAATTGGTCTCTGTGAGTTTATTTCTTTCTTTATTTCTACTCTAATTTTTTCTGTCTTCGCTCTTTTTTATTCACATTCCTTCTTTTACCCCGCTTGTCTTTCTTGAGTGTGTTATATGTCTTTTTGTAATCATACATGGCAGCACTGAGAGCTGTACAGCTTTCTGACAGTAATGAGATCACATAAACTTTAGATGAAATAGGTGATTAAACACTAGATTGCTCTGATACATGTTTAAATGGTATATTCATTTGAACTTACATGTTTACAACAGGTAATAATCACACCTGATGCATGTAAGAGGAAATGTGCTTTGTGTGTAAGTCAAACTGAATGGAATGATGATGACAGAGAGAAGAGGAGACAGGCTGAGCTGTGAGCAGAGAGAAATGTTTGTTTAAACCAGTGTCTAAAACTCTCCACACTGTTCTTTGCATTTCAATGAGGCCCTCTCCATTTCTATGCTGATTGCTGCTGATAGTGAGTACCACTGTTTTTTTTCTGGCACCAGAGTCAACTTCAACTTGTGCATTTCAGTCCCTAAGTACCAGCAGGTTGTTGTAAACAAGAAAAGATTATACATCAACATTGCATCATCATCACATTACACCATAACCTGAATTCATTAGAAATTGCACAGATTTTATCATTTTGCTCAGATTTCACCCAAGTGCCCATGTAAACATGATAGTTTAGATGTTGTTCTTGAGGCTTTCCACCCTGTCAAGAATAGATTTCCCCGGTGAGAGGATAATATTCGTCAGAGTGGAACTATAGCAGATGCTTGTACTATTAGTTCGGGAGCACGTCCAGTGGCTGTTTATGGTGAATAAACATGCAGACAACAAAAACAGTCAAATTCAAGATGAAGCTCCTCTTGGCATTTCATCTTAAAGCACTTCAACAATGATGATGTCCCAACCATAGTAAACAGATGTCAGTATGTCCATCACTTTCCAGAGCAAGGTCATCCTGACAGCCGTTGGCCACATTCTTTCTAATTTGCTTGGATATTTATTCTCACTAGAAACTGATTTCTATGACCTCCTGACCTTTCTTTGCTGTAGCACTACTGCTACATCATATTTTCTACTTGACAAAGATTTTGAAATGAATAAATAGATTTCCATGAGTATTCATGGTCCCCAAGGGATGAATGTGCACCAGGCCTATATTTCCCCATAGACACAAGGTATATCAGAATATAATAGGCTGAATGTCATGAAATTCTTTCCATTTTGGACATTTGTCATTTCAGCAACATTCATCATGCAACTTACTATAGATAAAGTGCAATAGGTAAAGAAACATGTGGCTGCCTTGGCTAATATGTGTCAAACTAGGCTGATACTACAGCTACACTTTCATTGCTAGTAGGACATAGTTAGAAGTTTGACTTAGAATATGCTGTTACTGCCTTACTTTCTGTGAGTTTTACCTTCTGTCTGTGTAAGAAACATGGCAGAAAAATAACAACGAGGCTATACATTTCTGTTTGCATTAATTTGATAATGTCAGATTTTGCTGATGAGATGGCAAAACAAACATGCTTCTCTTGCACTGTACAAACATGTCTTTAGGAGAAGCTTATGGCCATGGTATTTCAAATCGAGGATATTATGAGGAATAATTGAAAACAGAAAGCTTGAATAAACTCAGACAGGAGGAAATAGTGCATTTGTTGGGGACTATTTTCAGCCGTGGATTAATCCACATTTGGTGCTCTAGTAAGTATTTCTGGCAGGGGAATGTTGTGGGAGTCAGGTGACTGGGACTGGTGGGAAAACATGATTGTTGGTAGAAGGATGCAGAAGAGCAAGGCACCTGGGGGAAGTGAGAAATGCTGAGAATGTGTTGTCCTGACAGAATGTCAGAGCAAATTACCACCATTATCATTATGAACATTTACTGAACTTTCATTTACTTTGTTTATTTTCGTTTTTATTTCACCCTCTGAAATGTGTGTGGTTATGTGTATGCATGTGTATTTTAAATCTGCATCTATGTGGTGACAAATATATGTGTGTATGTAGACAAATGTGTGTGTGTATTTGTGTGTGTGCGGTACGTACGGCACTTTTCAACGTCGCTTGTCTGAGACATTTTCTCAGCACTTTCAAGAGGCCAACAGACGCTGACATTTAAAAATGTTAAAGATGCAATTTCCCTCTGAACTTAATCTTATTATGTTGCCAGTATATTGGTGCTCCTCTAAAAAGAGAACATTTTTTGAGTCGGCAGTCCCTTAACAGAACTAATGTTAATGCCATTTTTGTTAGGGCTGTTTTGTGAGTAAATTGTCTCGGGTGTAGAATAAGATTAGGCCTAATGCAAGGGACCTTTTAAGCTCTGTCTCATTTCAAACCCAAATGTTCTCATCCAGTTGACTCTGCCTCTGTCTGCTCTGGGACTACTTTGGTTTTGTAAAATACTTTTCCAAAGTACTTACAGAACAGGCTGCTAATCATGGAGCTAAGCAGTCTTTTGTTCAAAAAGATGGTAACATCACATTTAAACTGGTCAGATTGATGTTAATGCTGTATTTGTTAATAAGTTGTGCTATGGAAATGCAGAGGGTAAACACTGAATCCCAGAGGACAGAAAGTGGCTACTACACTGCTCTTTGAGGGCTGATATTGTTAAGCAGTTGTCAGTTTATGAAATCAAATGAATAGCTTAATCATGCCTTTGAGTTTTGTCAACATCATGTTCATGAGGCTAGTGGTTAATTAAATGTATTTTCTTTTCATCAATTAAAGGACAATTCATATTTCAGACCTGCATATTACAACCTACTGATTTGTTCTTGTTTAGAAGACTGCCATAACAAGAAAAATGATAGCATTTGTCATATTTTCAAATGTCTTAAATGACCTGTGTAAGTTTACTTGACAAGTACAGTACTTTAGTTGTCTTGTGAATTACAGCTGATTACAGTGTGTCAGAAGCAAAGGCAGAAGTACTGTCATGTTGTTGTGAGAACTATGAACTCTCTCAGAGAGGTGATGGGGTGGATGGAAGGATCAGTAAAACATGTGACTTTGACATGGCAGACTGCTGTTCATTTCCCATTTCCTTCTATCACTAAATATTCGTTTCTTGTTGCAGTATTTGTCCTAACCATAAGAGAATAGTTATATGGCTTATTTTTGAAGCAGTCACACAGTATGCACTTTGGAAGGCACAAACTATTTGGGAGGTCTTGTTGTTGTTGTTGTTCAGATTTTTGGTGCAGTTTTGCACTATCCAAGCAGCCAACCATTAACATTCCTTTCATTATGTTACTTGGGGTGCCTTGGTGGTTATTAAGGGTTTTACATCCCTGGTTTGATTCTGGCTGCAGACATTTATTGCATGTTAACCCCTTCCTCTCTCCAAATTTCCTGTCATCTCTCTGCCAATATCAAAAAGGAAACCATGTACATGCGTACACAGACTTAAATGAAAGTACACAAAGTATTATCAGAAAAATGTACTTTACATAACAAAAGTAAAAGTACTCATTATGCGGCAGACTGGTCTCTGTCAGTGTTATTATATATTGAATTAATATTACTGATGTATGAACATGTAAACATCATTTTAATGTTGAATGGAGGTGAGTAACTAATTGTTTAATTTTACTGTGTAACAATGTTTTCATTTTATATGCTCATTACAGGTTTTTAAAATCATCTGCAAAGTTATTATAGCTGTCAAATAAATGTAGTGGAATACAAAGTACAATATTTTCAGTGTAGTGGTGCATTATCAGTAATAATAATGCAACTTATAATAACACTGACACAGACCAGATTGCTAAAAATTTGTGTTTTTATCTCTTGTTATGTATGTTTTTATGTACAAGTACACTTGTGTAGGAAAATTAGGCATTAATAAAACATAAAACCTCATATAAGCAGGGTACCACCTCCTATAAAGAACCTTTAATGTCCGGAGGAAACATGAAAGCTTCAATTTAATTCTCAATTTGATCAATGAATCAGTCTCCTAACCTTAAGTTCTTTTCAAAGTACTGACCTCTGTTTTGCTGTGCTAAAAAAAGTCACAACTTCGTAATTAATTAATATCTAAACGTCTTGAGGATACATGATAACGAAGATAATAAATAAAAAGAATAATAGGGCTTTTAAATGATCATAAAATATAAAATAATAAAGGAAATTGCTTAGAAATAGTGTCTCAAAGTGTGTGACTCGAGGCTAACGTAAGAGCTAACACAACTTCTCTAAAGAAATTATCTTTTTAATTTTAATGTTAGTCGACATCAACTCTTGATCGCAAAGCCATGTTATGACCTGCTGTTGACAAGTTTGTCATAGTTGATGTTGTCTCAGCAGGTCTGGCATTGTTTGGGTTGAGCCATTGTTAGCAGTGGTGTATAGTCACCAACGAGGTTTAGTAGTTGCACAGCCCATATTGAGCTGTGGGCTGTGGGCAAGTCTTTGTGGAGGCAGCAGTGTTGAACCACTGGTGAAGAGGGGTTAAGCCTTGTTCCAGGCTGCCATCAAAGAGTCTCTGTCGGCTATACTGCCAGTTTGGGCTGTGCTGCTTTCAGCAAGCGGGCCGAGATCCAGTTTAAATATCTCTGTCTTCTTCAAAGCAACGTATCAGTTGAGTTTAGGATTCAGGCTTTTGCTGGCTTCTTGTAATATTAGTTTAATGCTGAATAAAGTTTAATCTGACTACACTCAAATCTTTATTCTGTAAGTAACTAACTCCATATGAGTTGACGTGACTTCAAAAGCAAATACTATTTGTGGGAACACGAGACTTAATGTTACAAATAAACAAAAACAAACTGAACTTGTTTTGGTAAAAGATTAACATATGCTCATACTTTGTCGAAAAACAAAAAATTCTTAATAGGAAAGAAATAAGTGTTAATAGGAATTGTGTCTTGAGTTTCTGTGCTCATGAGTGCTCATGAGTTTCTGGAGATCAGCTCAAAGGGAAATCCCTCTCAGGTTGTCTTTATAAGTTTGGATAAAACGGATACAGTTTTAGGTGCATTTTAAACTTTTTTGCGACAAATTTCTGATGAATATTCAATGTCTTTGCTCTGGGGTACTTTTACGGTGTGGCTGCCTTTGATTTGAGATGGTAAATTCTTTTTCTACAATGGGGAATTAAATTACTAAATTTAACAGTAACAGAAAAACAGTTCAGCATTATACAATCATTTCATAAGTTAATCCTTCTAGCGATATACCAAACATTAACATTCTAGTAGTGATACACAAGTTTAATCTTTAATCTTAACTCTTAACACTTGAAATTCAATATGAACTCCTAACCTTTCAATAGAGGGCAATATTGATAATAAAATCAAAAATTAATATCTCCCCAATATATTATAGCATAGTTATCAAAGTTAAACAATTCTTTATCATTTTTATAACAAACAACATTACAGGATTTACATAATGATCAGTTACATAATATGATTATATATCTATTATATATGTATTATATATTATTAAATATAATATAAATTACAATAACAACAACAATAATAATAGAGATGACTAGTAACAATAATAGCAATAATAGCTGGAGAAGATGTCAAGGCAGGACCACGCTATCATCACTCAGGCTCTGGAGTTTCCTGTGAGACGAGAAAGCACAAAAACTCCAGGGAAGAAGTCAAGTTAGAAACATGCATTAATTGTACATGAATGCATACAGATGGAGAGGAGGAGGAGAAGAGAGGAGCTCAGTGCATCACGTGAAGTCCCTTGGCATTCTAGGCCTATGGTAGCATAACTAAGGGCAAGGCGAGCCTGGCTGGCCCTAACTATAAGCTTTATCAAAAGAGGAAAGTTTAAAGCCTACTCTTAAACGTAGAGAGGGTGTCTGCCCCCCAGGGAGAATCTGGAAGATGGTTACACAGGAGAGGAGCCTGATAGTTGAAGGCTCTGCCTCCCATTGTACTTTTGGAGACTCTAGGAACCACAAGTAAGCCTGCACTCTGGGAGCACAGTGTTCTAGTGGGGTAATAGCGTACTACAAGCTCTTTAAGATATGATGGTGCCTGACCATTAAGGGCTTTGTAGGTGAGAAGGATTTTAAATTCTCTCCTTTTTGTAGTTTTTGTCAGTACATGTTCAGCTGCATTCTGGACCAGCTGGAGAGTCTTTAGAGACTTGTTAGTGCAGCCTGATAATAAGGAATTGCAATTATCCAGCCTAGAAATAACAAATGCATATATTAGTTTTTCTGCATCTTCTTGAGACCTGATTTTTGCAATATTACATAAGTGAAGAAATGTGGGAGTTGAAGGACATATCCTGACCAAAGATAACTCCCAGATTCCTTATGGTGGTGCTGGAGGCCAGGGCAATGCTATCTGGAGTAGCTATTAGGGATGCAAAGGATCACTAAACTCACGGTTCGGATCGTATCACGGATTTGAGTCATGGATTGGATCATTACTTTTGCTCATGGTCTTAAAAGAAAACAACAAGATGTCCAATGTTTAATTAAAATCTTAAAATATATAAAATATTCAAACCTCAATTGTTAAATTAAATTGCATTGGGAGGCATGATACCTTCCTCCCTTAAGCATAGTAGTGAATGAAACTTCATCAAAACTTGATGATAACTTACAAATATGAACACACGTCTTGTCCTACAGCTTAGCTTATTGAATGAGCCACCAAACAAACATTCACCGGGGAAAGGTACACCACTAATGTCAGTTAGCAGCTAGATAGCTAATTAACTGCTCATCTGCAGCACATTAAAAAGCGTGTGAACATATCTGCAGATGTCACTACAGACCTGTTAGATGCTGGGTTGGTCATTGCATTTCAAAATCCCTTTTAGTGATATGCTGTCTGTCCATGACTTGTACTTACAGCAGTTTGTTTACTTGGTCTCCAATGATACATTAAATTTGACAGTTAATCCGCAGTTCACATGCGTGCCGAACCGTGGGGGGGCGATCTGTGTGGATCATAGATCAACTACATTCTGTTACACCACTGGTAGCTATATCATTAGATAATGTGTTTCTAAGGTGTTTTGGGCCAAGCACAATAACTTGTTTTGTCTGAGTTTAGTAGCAGACAATTGCAGGTCATCCAGGTCTTTATATCCTTAAGGCATGCTTGGAGTTTCTTTAGCTGATTGGTTTCATCTGGCTTCATTGATAAATATAATTGGGTATCATCTGCATAGCGATGAAAATTTATGGAGTGTTTCTGAATAATATAACCTAAAGGACGCATATATAAGGTGAATACTATTGGTCCAAGCATAGAACCTTGTGGGATTCCATGTCTAACTTTTGCTTGCATGGAGTTTTCATCGTTAATGTGTACAAATTGAAATCGATCCGATAAATAGGACTAAACCAGCTTAATACAGTTCCTTTAATGCCAATTAAATGTTCCAGTTGCTGTGATAGGATGTGATGGTCAATGGTGTCAAATGCGGCACTAAGATCTAACAATACAAGTACAGGGAGAAATCCTTTGTCCAGTGCAATTAGGAGATCATTTTTAACTTTCACCAGTTCTGTCTCTATGCTATGATGCACTCTAAATCCTGATTGAAAATCCTCAAATAAACAGCTGTTATGTAGAAAGTCACACAACTGATTAGTGACTTCTTTCTCAAGGATCTTAGAGAGAAAGGGAAGATTGAATATAGGTATATAGTTGGCTAAAATGCCTGAATCAAGAGTAGACTTCTTAAGAAAAGAGGTTTAATAACAGCTACTTTAAAGGAATGTGGTACATAGCCCGTTACTAAAGACAGATGGATCATATCTAGTAAAGAAGTTCTAACTAAGGGTAAGACTTCCTTAAGTAGCCTAGTTGGGATGGGGTCTAAGAGACAGGTTGATGGTTTAGATGAAGAAATCATTGAAGTTAGTACAGGAAGGTCAATTGGAGAAAAACAGTCTAAATATATATCAGGTTTTACAGCTGTTTCTAAGGTTCCTGTGTTTGGGGATAAATCAATGCCTGTTGAGGGCAGGAGGTGATGACCCCAAAGGTCATTTGTGTTTTTATTTTAGTTCAGGCCATAATTTAGTTGCTGGTCACCAGTTTCCTTTCAGAAGATCTCTTCAATCTCCATTTTGTCACAGTGTTTAACTTTGGTCAGCGTCATGTTGTCACACCCCACTTGGCAAAGAGGTCAGTTCGGAGGTCAAGCCATGTCTCTGTAGAATACACTCACTTCCTCAATTTGATCTGAGGTTGTTTATCCCATGAAATTAAAGACAAGGCCCGAATGTGTCCTATACTTTTATTAGAGTAACATGTTGAATGCTTGTAATGTTTTTGGCCCTTTGTTTCACAGTGGTGATGTTCAGTCTTATTTGTGGCTCTGCTGAAGAGCAGTTTAAGTGCTTAGGCCTACCTACCTTCATTCTTTCATGCTTTCTTTTTTCTTATTGAAACTTCTGCACCTCCCTGTACTCCTACAAAACCTCACTCTGCCCTCTCCAGCTGGTTTAAATGTAACAACAAGGTATTTAAAAAAGGTTTTAAGGTTAATTCTTTATCTTAATACTTTATCAATGTATATGACTGTCTTTATTAGGAAGAAAGTGTTTGAAGATGTCCAGCGTTTCCTAAATACTGATGACATCATCAACCAGGTAGTCTTTGACCTGGAAGACAGCAGGTAGGTAAACAACACATGGATACACAAACATAACATTTATTAAGCTATTTTACAAGATGGAGTTTACATTTATGTTAAATTTTTATTCAGATTGAATAGCATGTGAAAATTGTATTTCAATGTGTGGTTATAATATGCCACCTCTCTATCTCTTTGTCTGTTTGTTTGTTAGTCCACAGGATCCATCTGATAGGCCAGATTCCCTTAGGTTTTTCTCTAAGTTTGAAAGCGGGAACCTGAGGAAGGCTATTCAGGTCCGCAGGTATGGACACACACAGAAATACACACACACACACACACACACACACACACACACACACACACACACACACACACACACACACACACACGACGTTGAGGAGAATCTCATGTAATATTATTACTTCAAAAATAATATTTTGTGTTGTAAACACTCATGGATTAAATTAAATGAAACTTTTGAAGTATGCAGTAATAGTCAGCTTTTCTGTTTTCAAAGAAACTGGGATACAGTCATTATAGATTATGGGATAGTGCCTACACATGTGTATGAGGCTGGATGTTTCAAGAGTACAATAATAAAGGAAAACACAAACTACTGACATTACTGTGATTAAAATCATTGTTTGTTACATTATATCCTAACTGAGAAAATAAATTCTCTTTTCTTCTGTAGATATGAATATGACCTCATATTGAATGCGGATGCTAACTGTTCCCAGCACACCCAGTGGTTTTACTTTGAAGTCAGTAACATGGTGGCTGACGTCCCCTACCGTTTTAATGTCATCAACTGTGAGAAGAGCAACAGCCAGTTCAACTATGGTGAGAGCGGTTGTGTATGTGTGTGTGCGTGGTTTTTTTTAAAGTAAACAACATTAATGACAGCTGTTGCAAATTTTGTATACCTCATTCAAAGTCATTTTTTTATCATTTAAACAATGCAATTAATACATTATATGGGATTCAATGATGTCGGCAGATATTTGTTTTTCACATTTATATGAAACATATTAAGATAAGCCCAGACTATACACACCCAGGGCTTGAGTTTGCCCTGTAGTAACATGTTAAAACTAAATTTAAACATATTCTAATATTCACCTACTAGAACTATATCATTGGTGCAATCCAATTATACATACATACCAGTTCAAAGCATGTAAACAGAAAAGGAAAAACCCACAACTTTGGTTCCAGGGTCTGTGTTATGTCAAGAACCTTTGCTGTCTCTAACTGTATCTAGCTGGTACTGGTCACATCCAGCTCCAACTCTTTCCCCACCAGAGAGATTTCACTTCATGTACCCAAAAACAGTTTCCCTAGCCAGGGGTCAGTGCATCAGTGTAGTTGCAAGGGTCCTTATGTTGTGAATTTTGTGTGTCTTTGTGAGTTTAGAGTGTATGTACCCACATGCATGCCAACTACACAAGTATTAGAAAGGTAAAAATTTTTCCCCCTGCGAAGATACATTGTCCTGTTAAAGCTGATTAATATGGGTTGTTGGATGTTGTGTAAACTGAATTTACAGCACTGTATTTGTGTGCACCTTAAGGGTATCATGAGAATGTAGATATCAGTCATTAGAAGGATAAACTGGGAGTCGGTATAGTAACATGAGCAAAAACCATAAGTTGTCCCTGTAAGCCATGGATAGAGGCAGGAATGACGGGACACTTTGCAAGGAGTAATAAGCTAGTTGTGCCAAATATCATTAGCTAAACATACCAGAAAACAATATACAGCTCTTTTGTCAGAGAAAGCAGCTGGAATCAATTCATGGTATTGGTTGCCAGGTAAATAAGTGATTGAATAGGGTTTGTCATGTAGATAATACACACAAAACCAGTCCACTTAAAGGTATACTATGCAGGATTTATCCCTTGGTGTTTGTAAACACACAGCATTCAAAGTTGGCCCTTCCTCCCTGGCTCAGAGAGAGAGAGAGAGAGAAAAAGAGAGAGAGAGAGCAGCGGTGGTCGGGCGAGCTAGAGAGTGAATCAAGTGAGAGTGAGTTAATAAGATTGTGAATCAGAGAAATAAAAGGTTATTTTCTGAGTCTTTCACAGCAGTTATGTTCTAAAGCACAAATAAACATGCTCACACCTCTGCTCACCTCTGCACAACCCGACGGGAAGGTGCCACTTGCCGGATTTTGTGTGAATGCATAGCTTCTTCCTGTCCACTATGGCCTCTCTGCTCTGCATGTGTGTAGCTCAGCCCTGCCCTCGGTCAAGCAGACACAGACATACAGCTCTTTATACATCCATGACACTGGAACAGAGAGCAGAGCAGAGCAGAGGAGAGAGACAGAGACAGCGATGTACCCTAGTCGCCTAGTCCCAACCTCACACCCTGCGTGATGTTATTGGCTGGGGGCTTCACACCTGCTGCCTAAAGACTGACGCCCAGAGATATCCCAAACACAGCAAAATAATAACACAATAAGAAAATACAGGCAGGGGGCAGGGTCTTAGCAGATACATACACTGCCACACACTTCTGGCGGGTCATAAGTGATGATTGAATGGGATTACTTTTGAATGAGTCTATACATTATTTTTTTTAGGAAAATCCTGCATAGTATACCTTTAAGCCTACATCAAACTATGTTTAAAATCTATTTGACAAAGCAGTATGAATCTCACAGGTGCATTTTGTATTATCATGCTTTAAAAGTCATGTAAAAGTCAGTAATGAAAGAAATACAGCCTTTTTTTGTAAAAAATGCAATCATGCCTCTGATGATGATATGTAATCATGGGACAGGAAGCCGATAAGATATCATCACTGCCATTTTCTCAAGAAACTAAATATGTTATGCTTTATTAATTTTACTAATACTAAACTCTTCCACAAATGCCTGTATAAGCAGGCTCTTTAAACGCTACATGGTTTGAGCCTCTCAGGGTTTCTGGCTCAGTAGCTTGGGGTATGTCTGTGGGGAACTCTGACGTAAATCTCTCTTAGGACAGATGTCTTTTTCTGTCAGGTGGATCCATATGTGAAACTACGGAATCCTTTAAAACTCAAGTTGAATCAGTTTTTAGTGATCTGACATGCAGTCATGTATGATTTTGAGCTTGTCATTGACTTTTATGGCCATGTTATTGTATTATTGTTTGT
Source organism: Thunnus albacares (assembly GCF_914725855.1). Classification (NCBI taxonomy): domain Eukaryota; kingdom Metazoa; phylum Chordata; class Actinopteri; order Scombriformes; family Scombridae; genus Thunnus; species Thunnus albacares. The sequence continues at coordinate 1,082,303 of NC_058112.1, forward strand.
TTTGTTTTGTGTGTATTTTTGTTGAGTTTTGTATATTTGTATAAAAGCCCATCTAGGGACAGGCATTGCAAACTAGCTTACAAATACTGTGTTATGTGGCATTAGTCCTTGCTATACACTTCTCCTTTTAGAAATAAATAATGAATAAATTCCTGATCAGACCAGAGAGAACACACACTGCTGCAGGTAAAACTACAGACCTAACAAAGACACCACGTCTGTTCCATGTGGCTGACTGTGTGTGTGTGTGTGTATGTGTATGTGCAGGAATGCAGCCGGTGCTGTACTCAGTAAGGGAAGCTCTGGAAGGTAGACCACACTGGGTCAGGACCGGAGCTGAAATTTGTTATTTCAGGTATGAAAGAAGCGCAATAATATTGATTCATCTACAGATACACTAAAACCTCAAGGAAAGAGAGCTCAATGACAAAGAGCTTTCAGAGTCTGAATGACAATATAAGTGCAATGCAAAAATGATGCACCTTTTATCAGCACATAACATAACTTATAGTCTGTTATTGCTTCTATTTTCTCCTCCAGAAACCATTTTTGTCCAGCTCGTGGCAGACGGAGAACAACCTTTTATACTCTGACCTTTACCATCACTTTCAAACACAATGAGGACGTCTGCTACCTGGCTTACCATTATCCCTACACATACTCTGCTCTGAAGGTACTGATACATTCATCTGTCTGACTGAATTTGCAAATACCTCCAGTTTTTACACTTAACACATTCTTTTCTCTTGCCTGCCTAATGAAGCATTCAAATTACACAAACCTCCTAGTTTCTATACATTAACTTGTAAATTATATAAACAACAAATGTGCAGTGGGGGAATAAAAGACATTCTTGGCCCCTGTTTTTCTTCTGTGTCCCTCTGAAATGTACATGTGTAGCCTTTTGAATATTAATGTTGTCATTCAGCACACAAATAGTTTGGTGGTATTTCTGGTGAAGGTAGTTTGTCCAGCTGCTGCTCTGCAGGCCCTGCTGCAACTAATTCAAACTAACAATATGCAGACTGTAAACTCCAATAATACCTGTCATAGAACTGGAGTGAAGTTCACATCCTTACTATGCACCAGGCTAGTTTTTAAATGGCATGCATCTATAACATGGTACTAAAATGTCACTTGTGTGTCTGTAGATTCTATAGAATCATGGACCTGATTTGGGTCTGAGAAGATGTGGCCTGTATCACAAAGCGAGCTCCAAACACAGTTTCCTTTCCTTTTTTCTTTTTTTTTTTTTGGCTGTCACCTGATGAGATCTTAAGCTGAAGGGATAAATAACAATGTAAAAGCATCAACACTGAATCAATCTCTGTCAGTATTCCTGTAAGAAATGAAAGAAGCTCACTTAACTACAGTTAAAAGGCAAACACAATTGTTATTCATTATGCTATAATCCGATTAAGCTCTGCTTTAATCCACACTGGGAACATGATTATGTAAAAATGTTTCTTTTGTGTGCACCATAATAGAGAGCAATGTGATTTTTCTGATCTATAAAATATTTATTGCTCTTTATTACTTGTCACTTTATTGAAACTCTCATTCCCATATAAGAATAAGAATAAGAATAAGAATAAGAATAAGAATAAGAATAAGAATAAGAATAAGAATAAGAATAAGAATGATAATAATCCATTTAATTTGTACCACACTTTTCATTCGTGGTGAATCTCAAAGTGCTACAACATTGAAAACATACAAGACACAACAGAAAATAGAAAATAATAAGAGTTAAGGTGAATAATATAATACATATGTATATGTACATATGTATATGTAAAATATATGAATGATAACTCAGTTTTTCCATTGATCTGATTGGTCATTAATTGGGCTGTTGGCAATATTGATCTGATCCTCTAGAGCAGGTTAGTCATGCAGCAGGTTACCATGGTGATCTACCAGCTCCATGATACCAGAAAACCTAACTTAAGTCCAAAGATAACTGGCTCACACACTAATCTCACTTTGTTATATAGGCCCTAGATGTTAGCCTGAGCCTTCTTTTCATCTTCATTCTGCAGGTTAAAGTTAATGGATTGCTGTCCCTGTCCACATAGATGTAGCTTACTTCAAAAATTGCTCTTTAATTATTTAAATAATTTGTATGCACATATCTCCTCCTGCCAAGTTTCAGACAAACATGCAGGTATGGAAATGTAATCAGGAAATCAGTGTACTGGTCATGGGACATTAATTATAATACTGATTTCCTGTAGCCAATATGGTCATTTTGATTTGATTTTGTAGTTTTGCTGCCACATAACAGTAAACATTAAGAGGTGACCACAAAGCCAACAAGTCACTCCTGCATGGGACCAGATGAACCAGATGAATGAAAATGTGTATATTAAAGAATAAATGTTGTCTGCCTTCCACTGCAACAGTGATCAGAGAAAATCTTTTCTGGATAATTCATGTAAAAAAAGATTATTGTTTATGTAGGATGAAAAAGTGCACTGAATACACCATATGGATCAGAGACCAAAGACCGAAGACAGAAATATAATAATGTCTAGGAGGTTAAAGTGATGACTCGCAGGTTCAATTCATGGTTGTTTTCATCCACATTAGATGAACAGTGTAGGAATAATTTTTCATGCATAGCACTCCAATCCTAGGAGACAGGAGTTGTCTGGACATCAGCAGACTGTAGGTGTGATCCCTGCTGATGCTGCCGGCTCTGTATTACAGATGCCATTTTCACCTCTCACTTGTTTCAGACTTTTGTTGCCTTCATTCTGACCTTCAGAATAACTGAACATTCTGTTTGAAATATTAATATGTAAAGGATAATTGCTCTGCTGCATTGTCCTAAAACTGGGGGACTGTATAGTATCTCAGCTGCCCCCCACCAAAGATACTTCAGAGTCAGCAAGCTTAATAAATTATTATTAAATATTTGAACATATGAAATAGTTTTTACTTTTTAAGCATTTTGATATTACTACAGATGAAGTTCTACTGGAAGAAATGAACTGCATAAATGAATCTATCATAGTATACTGTTTCTCCAAGCCTGCAATACACACTAGTTCAACACTAGTTCCTCCTGATCTGCCTCCATCCAATACAAGTAAATGGATGTAAAATGTATGCAGATGACAGCGTCCTAAAACCAATTAAACAATGGGATTCATGAGTGAATGGCTGAGTGGCCAATCAAAAGCCCAGAAGAGGGAGTCTGTAACATATTGTATTTCTCATGCTGTCAACATGTTGATTGAGACATTTAGCCTCTTTATTTCTCAGTGGAGGAAATACTGTATTACATCAGGTCTAATATTTGTGTTACCAGACGAGGGGGACACATTGCAGTAGTCTGAGTTCTGACTTTACTCAACTTCTTTCTGAACATCTAGGCCCATAGGACACAAAAGCTACATGTAGTCATTAGCACAGTATTAGCCATGCTAGCTTCACTGGTGCAGTGCAGCAGATGGCGACATGACACGACAAAAAAGGAGTAGTCAATAGCAAAATGGCACATAGGGCCCTAATTTAACAATCTAAAGTGCACGGTCTAAGGCACATGGCACAAGTGCATTTAGGGTGTGTCTAAATCCACTTTTGCTAGTTTAACGGCGGAAAAAGTGGTCGAAGCGCCAGGCGCATGGTTCAAAGGGGTTGTCCATAGTCTCCTTATTAATCATGGGTGTGTTTTTGGGCGTAACGTGAAATAAACCAATGTCATCTCCCTTTAAAAGCCAGGTACGCTTGTAGCTTGGCGGATTGCTATTATAATGGCGCATTTGCCAAGTAGTAAGTAGGAATCTCATTTATTTCCTCATGTGTTCCTCAGGTCCTCATGTATTAATGTAGCAGGAAAGTCAATCTGTGTCTGATCCGTTTTTGTCCATCTGTTTAAATACCTACGTATATTGCCATGATTTGGTCAAATAATTAGACAATTCTATCTGTCATTACTGCGATTAGTTCATTCTGATAAATATTATGACTAAGCATCATGACATATTTTTTAAATTATGTTGATGTACACAATAATAATTGTTCACATTGTAATCCTTTTATTTGTCATCTTTTAAATGTCTGCTGTGCGTCCTGTGTGTGTAACAAGCAGAGTGTATGTTGTGCACCCGCCTGTGTAGCCGCATATTACTGTCTTGATAATGCGCTCTTAAAATAACAGTGAAACACTGTGCCACTGACTTCAGACCAGGTTTTTGTTGGTCAATAGCGCAATCACTCTCTGCTGCCTCAAGATAGCAATGCGCCAACAATGCGCCTGACCACACCTCATAAGACTAACTCGCCCATGGGCACTCAGACAGGCACAAATGCATGTGCTATTTAAACAACGTGGGCGCTGGACGAGAAAATGACAACTGTGTTGATCTTAAACTAGCAAACCGCTTTGCGCCAGGTATAAAATAGGGTCCAAAGGCTTCACTGTAGGCTGTTGGCACTTTTATACGGACTATTTGCATCAGTGCAACTATCACAGAAGCAGGAGGCCTTTAAGTATTAAGCAGAAAAGCAGAATATGATAACCAAGACTTTTTGTTGTTGTTGTTTTCCAGAGAATCCTTCTTATTGGTGAGAAATAAGACAGTTAAGTAGCCAAGCTTAACTGTTGGATGAAGTGTATTTACTTTTCTGAATAAATAAATTAATTAAATTGTTGAGAAAACAGTTTCCTTTAGTGCACCAAGCAAGACAGCAATGCAAGTGTGAAAGCAGAAACCCTCAGTGCCTGTAGCCCCACACTGGTAAATAATCACCAGCCACTGCTGCACTGTTCCAAACTGTCCATTACAGATGTGACTATCCCCAAACACATGAAATTCAGCTCTCAGTCATCATAGTTTCATTTTAAATCAGATGTCTCTGGGAACAGAGACTAAACTAAAGAAAACATGGTGGATGTTACATCTTGATAATTGAGCTTTAAAGCATCTATGCATATATACATCAGAACCTACACATGTACTCATATACACTCTTGTATACATATTGTGTCTGTCAGGCTCATCTGAATGTGCTGCAGAAATCAGTGGATCCTGCCAAGGTGTTTTTCCGGCAGCAGATTCTTTGTTGCTCTTTGGCTGGAAACTCGTGTCCAGTGGTCACCATCACTGCCTGTCCTGCCAGCAGGGGCTGGAAAGATCTGCACCAGCTGCGTGAGTACCAGTGTTACTTATGACAACTGATACTGATTCAGTTTCAGTCTTTTGTAAAAAATGTATTAGTTTTTCAGTATTTAGTCTGGCTGTCATCTGTGACATTTTATTCTCATTTTCATTTCTCACCATTGCCATCTTTGTTGTGTACATTTACCATGGTTATAAGAAGTGTTGTCCGTGTGATTGCGCTCTGCAGTAACACAGCAGACTGACTCTCCTCTGTGTTTGAACAGAACATTCCTTAGCATTAGCATTAGCACAGCTACCTGTGCCCTCCACTGCAGAGCAGCTGATCATTCACTAACCTGTTCACTAAAATCCTGTTACTGTCTGGGTTCAGCTTCAGAGGAGAAGCTTAAACGTGGGATAATGTAGTGATATTTTTTTAGAGAACATGTAGAGGAAGATTTAGATGGTTGACTGCCAATATTAATTCTAGAACTGACCATTCCTTCTGATAGCAACAGGAGAGATAGCCAACTGAAAGTAAGATTAACTTGATAATGTTACATTAGCTTAGCTTTTTATGAATGTGGCCATGTTGCCAGTTTGTGAGCTGTTTCGTTGTTGCTTCTTGTCTAATTCTCATAAGATAAAAATAAATCCCATAAATCTGTTTCTTCCAAGAAGTTCTAATGTCAGATATAATTACTGATAAAGGCAGAACGTTACTGAATGCAAGATGCTTCTTATTACAGTTTTTTACAATTGATTACATGCATGGTTCAATACATCTTCAAAACTCTCAACTTTACCAACACACTGCTGGGAATAGCAGTTCATTTTACACACAACAGCAAATCCTTCCAGCAGACTCAAATACAACAACTCACTGTCATTCAGAACACACTGAGATTAAAGAAAAAAACACTAACAATTGAAGTTGTAAATGACTTTGTGATCTCTATTTTTTTAATATTCTATTGTGTATATGTTGTTTTTTCCTGGTTGTTAGTGTCAGAAATGTGAATACTGTGTGAGTACAGTCAGATGTGTAGCTCTCTATAGAACGTACTACAGTGTATCTACAGGAACGAGTCATAGAAATGCAGCAGGAAAGCTTTCAGTGGGCTTTATTTCTAACACCAACGTCTTGTTTTTTGCTTTGAGTTTGGAAGTGAGGATGTAAACGTGTAAAATTTGCTGCAGATCCACAGGGCCCTATCTTACACCGGTGCAAAGCGGCGCCAAGCGCCAAACTAGCACAGTCTTTGCTAGTTTAAGACAGACGCAGTTGTCATTTTCCCATCCAGCACCCACATTGTGTAAATAGCAAATGCACTTGCTTCCTTCTGAGCGCCCATGAGCATGTTGGTCTTAAAATGAGATGTGGTTAGGCACATTGTTGGTGCATTGCTATCTTGAGGCAGTGGAAAGCAATTGCACGATTGACCAACAAAAACCTGGTCTGAAGTCACTGGCACAGTGTTTCACTGTTATTTTAAGGGTGCATTATCAAGACAGTAATATGCAGCTACATAGGCGGGTGCACAACACGTGTACACTCTGCTTTTTACACATACAGGACGTGCGGCAGCGCACAGACATGCAAAAGATGACAAATAAAAGGATTACAGTGTGAACGATTATTATTGTGTACATCAACATATTTTTAAAAATACATGGCGGCTGTGGCTCAGGAGGTAGAGCAGGTCGTCCACTAATCAGAAGATCAGCGGTTCGATTCCCAGTTCCTCCAGTCTACATGTCGATGTGTCCCTGGGCAAGATACTTAACCCCAAATTGCTCCTGATGGCTGTTTCATGTGTGTGAATGATTAGGTTTCCTCCAATGGTCAGATTGGGACCTTGCATGGTAGCCCCTGTACCCATTCAGTGTGTGAATGGGTGAATGTGATTCATAGTGTAAAAAGCACTTTGACTGGTTGGAAGACTAGAAAGGAGCTATACAAGTACAGTCCATTTACATGTTATAATATTTATCAGAATTAACTAATCGCAGTAATGACAGATTAAATTGTTTAATTATTTGACCAAATTGTGACAATAAATGTAGGTATTTAAACAAGTGGACAACAACGGATCAGACACAGATCGACTTTCCTGCCATATCAGTACATGATGACATGAGGAACACATGAAGAAATAAATGAGGTGAAAACAATTATTAAACAAAGGAAATAAATCTGCACAGCTTCTAGCTGCTGCCAGCAACAGGATCAGAATCTTGGAGAGCTGATCAAGTCCTGATAACTGTGTTGATGATTCTTCACATAATTAAAATTAATGATTTCATTTTCAAACAATATTTAACAAATATTCTTTAATATTTTTGAGAGTACAGTGATCAGGTTTCCATACTTTCAGCAATTAAAACCCTGCTGATTTGACCTGTTACTCCACGACTGAACAAAACGATTTTAAAGAAACCAAAGCTGTCATTAAAAAAAATAAACCTTTCAAAAAACAAACGGAAATAAATTTGCAACAAATTAATGAACAGGATCTTAAACTGGTGGTCTGGGGCCACGGGAGGGTCCGTGTGTTTGTTATGGATCGTGCACTTTCACTTTGCCCACGAGCAGATCCGTTTCCTCTGCAGAAAAGCATTCCTTCTTTCTACTTGGCAAATGCACCATTATAATAGCAACCCGCAAACCTCGTTTTTAAAGGGAATGGGAGATGATTGTCTGATTGGTTTATTGCATGTTACGCCCAAAACACACCCATGATTAATTAGGAGACTATGGACAACCCCTTTGAACCATGCGCCTGGCGCAGCGACCATTTTTCTGCTGTTAAAATAGCAAAAGTGGATTTGGACACACCTTAAATGCACTTGCACCATACCCTTCAGACCGGGCATTTTAGATCGTTTAAATAAGCCCCACAGAGTTTTGCTGCTTGTTCGTGTTTGAGTGAGAAAAGTATTCACAACATTTGAAGGCTGTAGTCACTGAATGCTTTCTGTGTGAAAACAATGCAAATGTGTCACAGTTTGCTCCATAATTGCTACTGTTGTGTCGACTGTGTGAAGAGTTTTGAAGATGTGGACTCAGAATTGACCCAAGTTACCAATCATAAATAACTGTAACGGTAGTGCAACAGGTCAAACAGCTAAATCAACTACTGGAGGAAACAGTTTTCCTACTCAGGAGCTACAGTGTGTGATTCCACAGATGCTGCAGCCCCTTCAGTCAGTCTTTACATTAAAACAATAATGATTCAGTTGTCTATTCATCTGTCTTTTACATTACTATTAGATTTTTATCGACTGACGAAAAATGTAAAACATTTTGTTACAGTTTTCAAAGGTTACTTTGTATTTAGTTTTATCTTGTTCTTGTTTTGAAAAAAGCTCATCAATAAATAACTTTCATCAGTTTTCATTGGTGAAATTTAAACTGATGAATGAGTGTGTGTGTGTGTGTGTGTGTGTGTGTGTGTGTGTGTGTGTGTGTGTGTGATGAGCTGAGACGAGGGGTCAGAGTGCTGTAGCTTATATAACCAAGGAAGCATCTGTTTGATAGCAAGTTAATGGAATGTGTGTGTGTGTGTGTGTGTGTGTGTGTATGTGTTGGTGTGTGTGTTCAGAATATATAGCTGTGTGTATGCTCACACAAACACACTGTGCAGAGCATGCAGGTGTGTGTGCGTGTGTGTGTGCAGACAAAAGGAAACAAACAGCCAGCCCTCCATCCTGACAGAGACAGATATCCCATACTTTGTTTATTTTTCAGTGCTTAATTGAAACTCAGTGATCCTTAGCAGTTGGAAATATAAAGAAATAATTTGTTTAGGAGAAAAGCATATGAGATTCATCATAGCATATCCACATTAGCATAATATTATACCCTACCACTGTAGTTTCTATTACACACTGGGCATTTGCACATAGAAATTATGCCATTTCATCTTGTCATTTGCCTGCAAAACACTGTCAGCATTTCAGGAATTGAAAATAACTGGTTGATTTCACCATTGATACTCATGCATTTTAATATGAAACAATCTAATTGGAATGTTTAAATATGAGCCTTTGCTCTGATTCAACTTCTCAGAGGAAGCAGATATGTTCACATGAACAGGTGTGTTTCCTCAGATTAATCAGTTTTTATGAAACTTATTGATTTGGTTTGTTAACATGAATCAGTCAGTTCATAGAATATTGATTGAACAGCTTACTCTAATCGAACTCTAATCATACATTAATACTTGTAGGTAGTGTCGAGAGAGTAACCTGAAAAATACAAATATCTGTGCATTGCAATACAATACAAATGGAACTACAATAATCACCAGTTACCTTACTTATCAATGTCCAGTTTGGTTGATACTATTTTAGTTCACTGTGTTTTGCCTCAGTTAAATAGTAATTTTTGAGAATGTACTGTGTTGTTGAAGTCGTGGTCTCTATTTCATCCACCTCACAACTTCACAAACTACAGTTATAAAAACAACATAGAATCTCATCTGACACAGTATAAATAACAATCCTAACATTACAAAATGATATAAATATATTATTATGATTATATAACATTGTATAGGGATTTCATGGCAAATTTAAGAAAAAACTGGAGGGTGTGATCACCTATACTGTGTTTTAATGCAGCACAAGTGTGAAATTTCATCACCGCTCATAAATACTAATAATGTTAACCTGCAGTCATTACCATGCTGGTGTGCTGCAGATAAGGTCATGAAAAAAATGAACAAAAACACAAGCACCTGACAGCACCTGTGCTTTGAGATCAGCTATATTGACAGTTAAAATGAGTGATCACAGAGGAAGTTATAGGCAACAAAGGTTGTCATATTCAGTTACAGTCACAAAGCATCTGTAACCATCTAAACTAGCTGTAAACATGTGTTCAACATGCTTGTAAAACCCGAAAAATGTTGCAGAACATCTCTGAACTATATTAGAAATGTGGTTCCTGAAGAACAGAGGCTCCGCTTGTGAAACATTTCTAGTGGACATTAAAACAGAAGCTGAGCTGCAAGGGCGGCCTGGGTTGCAGGGTTGCGACGCAGCCACATCTTTTAGTCATGCTTTTGATGGAACAGATATCTCTGTTGTGAATTCTTAAGTATTAGAACTTAGAATCACCAAAAAATTCTACAGGCGTATAGTTGTGATGGGTTCAGGCTGTGGCTCATCCAGTGCATTTAGTATCTGCTAACCCTGGTGCAGAGGCAGAAGAAGTTCTCAGATTCTTTACTTCAGTAAAAGTACCAATACGTCAATGTAAAAATGCTCGATTACAAGTAAAAGTCCTGCATGAAAAGTCCTACTACAGTAAAAGTAAAGTATTATGAACTTGATGTAGTTAAAGTATTGCAATAAAAGTAGTAGTTTGGTCCCTCTGACTGATATATTATTACATATGACATCATTAGATTATTAATAGTGAAGCATCAGTGTTAGAGCAGCATGTTACTGTTGTAGCTGCTGGAGGTGGAGCTAGTTTACACTACTTTATATACAGTTAGCTAGTTTAGTCCAGACTTTATCCTGCAGAGTATATCCTATTGAATGAAAAACTCCTTGTAACCTTGCATTTCAGTGAAAACTATGTTTTGATTTCATAAACTCATACTGGCATATGTGAAACCGTTAATTTCCCCTTCGTGTTAAAAATAGTTTGTGATGATGCCTAAACTATGAGTTCTGCTCTTTATCTTTCACTTGTTCCTTGGAGATACCAGCTTTTTCTTCAGTGGGAATGGATTAGACAAAGCAGCCTCATTCCTCTTGTCTCTAATTTCAAAAAGCTTCCAGTGCAATCACAGCTCATCTCTGAAAGCTGTTAATTATCAAACATAATCTCATTTAGCAGGACATGCATGGCCTCAAGGTAGCTGAAGCTGGACTAGGGTGGTCCCTCTGTCACACTGTGTGCGCTCTATTTTTTTTATTTCTCCAGTTTAATTCTCATTCTTTCTCTGTCATCCTGTCTATTGTCTTTCTGTGTTGAGTCAAAATAAACTGAAAGAAGCCACCAGTGCCAACAAAGACTGAGTATGTTTTAGCCTTTATTGATTATGATTCTGCAGTTTGAGATCCTAATGAATCCTGGTTGTCTCAAACCAGGAGACATATCCTTTCCTGTGTACCCCAAAGTTGCAAAGTCTGTTTTACTTCCTCCACTTCTGTTTTTTCTCCTATGTGTGATTGGTCTTCTCTCTCTTGCAGTTTAACTGAGCAGGGCTTGTATCTTTGTACCACTCAGCAAGTCAGAGCCCAGAAGCCCCACCCCATTGGGATGTGATGGTGTTTATATCAAACAGCCACCGCTGCACTTAGACATGGAGCTGAGCTACTCGCTGTTCACTAGTTTATTCAGCATTTATTAATATTAAACATATTGCATGTCCAAATTGCACCAAAACAGCGTCTGTGTCCACAGTAAATCACCTGTTGAGTGTTTGATGGTTGTTTGTTTGTGCTTTCTAACATAACCGCTGTGAAACATTCAGAAAATAATATTGTATTTCTGTTATTCACGGGTTTTCTCTCTCTCTTTGAGAAAGCTTTCCAGTGCTGTCTCTCTGTCACTGAGTCAGGAAACTCACAACAAAGCCTTACTTTTAATGTTATCATACAAAGAAAGATGTCGTCCCCTCCTCTCTCATGCAGACAGACAGACATTCCTTGCTTTATATAGAGAGATAACAGAAGTGAAACCCAAGCACAGTCTTACATGAATTCACCTTAAGGGTGGTCACTGGGAGGTAATGTTGTTGCATGGTAATATAAAGCACTTATCACATTAAAATAATTTGGTCAATTTTTACATTTGAAATACCAAAGTTGGACCCTTGTGGTGGAAAAAACTTCTTGATTGACATTATCTGGCTTACAAGATGATTACATTCTTAATTAACATTGAATCAAACAATATTCATTCTTAAACAATAAGAAAAGTTCGGGGTGTATTACCAAAGAATGCAGTCACTTTTTATGGCTGGGCTCTGGTATTTCTCTTATCAGACTCCTTGTCATCTATTCTATTAAGCTGCATAATGAACTTGAGTCTCTAGTCTTCACAGTTGAAAGCCTGGAGAGGAGGTATGTCCTGTCTGGTCCCACTCCCACCATGACCAAGAGCTCTGAACATTTTAGCCATCTTTTTAATCTGTACCTGTGGATGAAAAATTTCTGCAACTGGACTTGGTTTTATTAGGCATTCTGATTCACTCTGGATGAAGTGGTACCTGTTTAAATTTATTGGACTACATCCTAACAGAAAAGGAACAGGAAAATTGATTTTTAATTTTATTAGTTTTATTGCTTTTAGCCTTACCTGATGGTTTCCCCAACAAAACCCTGCTCAGCATCCTGGCTCTGTATTTCATAGCCCTGTCGCTGACAATGTGGGTCTTGCTGGTGCTGGTTTTGTCTCCCTCACTAATTCATTCATTCCTGTTAGGATCACTGAAAGGCAGTGTGCAATACCAAAATCTCCTCACAGTCCACACAGAAACAATCTCATCACAGTTAAAACCACTTACTCAATTCCTGCTGTTGAATCAGCTCAATTCTGTTTACTCAATGTAAGATCCCTTGCCAATCAGTCTTTTATCTGCCAGGATTATATCATCACCAACAATATTGACTTTTTCATCATCACTGAGTCCTGTATAAATCCTGATGAATGAGCCCACGAATGACAAATAGAGGGGGTAGCCTTGTAGTAACACACAGAAATGATTTTAGTTGTTCTCCAGTCCTGCTTGGCTGTTTCTCCACATATGAGAGTTTTATTTTAAAGAATAAATTGCCCATTTTATGTGTTTTAAATTTCTTATTCTTGGCAATTTTAATATTCATGTTTGTTGCCCTTCTTCATTTATGTCTGATTTTATCAAACTTTTAGATTCTTTTAATTTGACCCAATATGTGAAGCACCCCAGCCATGACAAAGGGCACACTCTTGACCATGTGCTCTCACATGGTTTCTGTCTGGATGATGTGAACTTGGTTGATTTTGCTGTCTCTGATCACAACACAGTGTTCTTCCAGGTTCCGCTCCTCTCCCCTGACCCTAAAATCACCGCAGTGATTCACTCCCACCCCTTAAATACACTATTCCTGGCTTCTGTTAAGCCTTCACTGCCTCAAACACATTTTTTAATAGACCTACCAGTGAACAACATGCCCCCACAGTAGAGGAGCTTGTTAGTGTTTTTAACAGGTCTTGCACAAATATTTTAGATTCTATAGCTCCAGTTAGATATAAAAAGCTGAAGCTTTCCTCTCTGTCACGGTTAAATGAAGAAGTAAGGATTTTAAAGAGACAATGCAGGAGGGCAGAACGAAAATGGTAGAAAGGATAGACTCAGTGTCTCCCTTGCTTCCTTAAAAGATTTAATGTTAACGTAAAATCAAAGAAGCAAGGAACGCTTCTTTTTCAGAACTGATTGTGAAACAGGGTCATAATCCCAGAATCTTTTTTATAACTGTAAATTCTGTTATTGGTCCCCCGTTTAGCCAGCCACTTGAATCTTCCCCAGGGAGATGCAAGGATTTTCTTAATTACTTTTACAATAAAGCAATAGAGATTCAGCAGCACTTTGACAATATATTAAGTGAACTTGATGTGGACTCCTGTCCACCTTCAACATTAACCCACTGTAATGAAATCTTTCTGTTGAACCTTGAACGCACTGTTTTGCTCTCAAAATCATCCACCTGCCCTTCTATGGGGCCAGAACAGTGACATTTACATTTTGGCACCAAAAATAAAATTTGGCCTTGAAATCAAATCTGCACTGAAAAAAGAAACATATATTGGCACTGAAACAAGTATTGGCACTGAAAACAGTTCCACTGAAAAATAAAACACAGGCATTTTCAAAAATTACAATCTTTCAATCTTATTATCATATTTTATATTGATATTTTTTGCATGATGTTGTGTTTTTCAATGTCAATCTTAAGATTTTTTCTTCATGTCTGTCTTTCGTCAGTGACAGGTTTCTTTTATGCTATCAGTATTTTTTCAGTGTCACCGATTTTCAGTTTCAACGTTCTCTTTTTCAGTTTCAACTTTCTCTTTTTCAATTTCAACTTTCTCTTTTTCAGTTTCAACTTTCTGTCACTGTTTTGGCGTAGGGAGGAGGGCCCTCGCTGGGCCTACATTACCCAGTGTGCCTTGCGATGTGATGCAGATTGGATATCCCAGAGCGAGGTATCATGGCAGAGATTTTGAGCCAGACTGTTGTAATTTTCACTCTAGGACTGTTAATATCTCGCTTTATGAAGATGAAATATTTTTTCCCACCTTTAAAGTGATGTAATGGGGAGACATACCAGATGGGCAGAGGGTATTTAGAAACTCAGGTGGGTACACATGGTGACCCTCAGATTCCACTATGTCCACACTGCTGCAAACATGCTCTTCTCCTGGAAACATCTTTGCCATGTACTCATTCACCATATCAACTACATGGTGAACGACAGAGTTGGCCGCACACAATATGACATGCTCACATAGCCATTTGGGGTTGGCAATGTTGGTCTGAATGCCCTCATACACCCAACTGACATTGTTCTTGAGTCTTTCACCGAGAAGAGTGAATGATTCATTGAGCTCAACAGCAAATTCACCCTCCTCTGGAACCACCGGAATCTTTCCCTCAACAAGTTGTGTGAGAGTGATCCTCATGTTTTCAGTAAGACAAGGAATCTCAACATTCCTCCACAGGCATGAGCTCTTCAAGCACCTTCTTACAATCTCAGTGCTGCTACCATGTTATGTTGCACAATGGTAAGGATCTTCCTCCAGGCACCACTGAATACCATTGTGATGCCACCAAATGGCTTCTCTGAACCCTGCAGCCATTGGAATGTGATCTGCAGCGTCTAATGTGTGTTGATCCATCACTGACACTTCATCCACCACCATGACATGCATCATTCTGATGAGTGCTGCAGTACTGTCATCTTCGCTCATGTTGCAAGTAGGCTCGTCAGTGGGAATGAGAAGGCACTAGTCCTACTAAGAAAAGTGGTCCTTTTAGGCAGTAGGGTCACTGCAATGCCACTTGCAGCTGTTGCAAGGGCTACCTTGCCCTGTGCTCGGACTTTGTCAAGGATGTTGGACAATGTGAATGTTTTCCCAGTCCCACCACTTGCATCAACTGTGATTATCTTGCCAAGTCCCTTTTCCACACTCTCCATCACTGTCTTGACAACTACACACTGCTCATCATTAAGAAGATCCTCTCTCTCAGTGATTTGAGTATGTTGTTCTCTATCTTGTGCTGGAAAATATGGGGTATGTGATGCTGGACATAAACTGTATCAGGCTCAGGGAGGCTGAAGTTCTCACTCAGCATAAAGCCATGCCTCTCAACTTGGTCCTTCAGCTCAAGCAGCTCTTGAGTCACAATAACATCATCATTCACACCTGCTGTGCACATTAAGTCCTCATGCAACACATGCTTGTGCCCTTCCCAGAACTTTAAGTGTTCCCCTCTGAGAACAAACAGCATGTTGGCAAATACCTCATGCACTGCCAGGCCAGATGCAACATTTGCAGCCTCCTCCATAACAAAATCCACCTCCTGGTCATTGTCAACAATGCCATGCATGATGCAGGCTACCAGATAGGTTTACATGACCCTATGGCCAATATGACGGAGGTCCTGGAAGCATGTTGGCCCAGACACATGGTACAGTAGGATGCAGAGATAGTACAACTCAGCAGTATGAGGGTTTAAGGCAATCATGGGGAGTCGTCCACCAATCAGCCATCTGATCATATTGAGAACTCAGTCTTTTCTTCTGCAACTGAAATCACTTTTGCACATAGGTGAACTGTTGAAACACATCTGGATACACAACATGGGGCATGTTTGGATGTAGAATCATGGCTTTGAAAAAGGCGGTGAGTGTGGCTATAAGGTGGTCTGAGTCCACCACGTTGTGGCAGCGCCTTCGTCACTGAATGCAATTACCCGCTCATCCAGATGAATCGCCAGCATCTCCACTGGTGGCTGCTTGTGTTGAATGGGGGAGTCATACATGCGCCAGTAGCTCTCAGATGCAGTAATGTACCATTCTAGTTCATACTGTATCACCTCATCTGATCTGTTCACTTTTTGAAGATATTTGCACAGGTACTTCACACTGGTGACAGCACACGCAATCTTAAGGCTGATGTGAGCATTGTACTAGAATAGACTACATGGATTGTAAGGCAAAACCCATGCATTGTTGACTGATGTGTTGACATCACCTCTGATGGTCTTTGTGATGGGAGCACCAGGTGCTGCTTCTGCTCGTCTCCTGTAGAGAGGATAGGAGTCAGCAGAGAAGCTTGTGTTCTCTCACAGGACTTTGGGATAGTCCTTTGTATACTTCTGGTCTGCCATGCTGTCATTGTTCCATTCCCCACATGGACGGCGAATCATGTGTGATGTGAAAATGCAATGTAGTTCCAGATCTGTGTCTTCGTTAGGAATCTCAGCAGAGACCTAACGAATATTGGCCGAGGTCCTGGATTTCTCATGAGGCACCATGTGGATATGTGGAAGATGGCACTTTTATGTTTCCTTCACCATCACATGGGCATCCATGTGCCTCAAGATGCCATGCTTTAGGAGGTCTGTGAGGAGGGCTTCTACCTTCATGTGGAACACTTGAGCGATGATGTCTGGTCTCTGATTGGCTGGCTGAGCCTTAAAAAGTGATCTGTGATTTCCAGTCATACGGGGTTGCAGGTGAAGGTCAAGAAGAAGTCAGGTTTTCCCTTGACTCGGACCAAGGCCATCGCATCCTGGAACTCCTTGGCATACCGCTGTGGTGATCCATAAATTGGCGGCGGCAGGATGGTCAGGCATCCAGGTATCACTTCACCATCACTGTTGAGGGCATCAACAATGACCTTGTACTTTTCAGCTTTGTTGGGCTTCTGGTTGTGGTGGATCCAGTTGAGGCAGTGTGACTCAGTTTTTGCCATCATATCACATACATACTGCTGTGTCAGTTTCCCACCACAGAAGATGGTAGCAATAGAAGGATGTTGGTGTGATCCCTTCCATCTCAGTGTGGTAACCTCAGAACCACAAGGCAACAGAAGTACATATCGTATTTTCTCTAATAGTGGCCGGGGCCTTTATTTACCTCAACTGTAGAGGGTACCAGGCCTTTATTGGAAGTAGGCTTATTTTAGAGAGAGGCCTTTATTTCTATTTCCCTCTGTTTAAGTATATTTGCTCATAATTTAGTATGAAACCTCCTGCTTTTCTGATCTGCTTCTATTTACGCTGTTATATTTTTGTTCCTGCATTATGCTTTTGATAAAATTAAAAGCCCATGGACATAATGCCTTCATTTCCTGACTTTTATTGTGAAACATTACACAAACATTTCAATTTAACTTATGTGAAGTATGACCGGTCACGTACCCGAGGGTAAATACGCCCAGTCTCATATAAACACAAAACAAATCTGAAGTATGCCGGATATAAACATTAATAGCCAGTTTACAGCACAGACAAATATCAAATATAAAATGACAATCAGATTCAGCTGCAAGCAAAATCCGAACTCAAAAATTAGGATATTGTGTGCCAACATAAAACCAAATTTGGTACTCTGGATAAACATCAATTGCCAGTTTACAGCACAATCAAATATCTAATCAGGTTGAGCTGCAAGCAAAATCTGAACTCAAACATAATCGAAGCTTACCTTGATAAATGAAACAGTGCAATTACAAGTGGTCACTATCCTGCTCCTCGTCATCAAAATTACCATCCTCACCATTAACATTGTCCTCCTCATCATCATCAAGAACAATTATTCATTATTAAACAGCTCCTCTTTATCTTCCTCATCCTGGGCCACTTGGCACCTGTTCTCCTGGCCCCGCTGTCGGAGCTAGGTGAGAGCCTCCCGTCCGGCAGCGCAGGGCTGTCCCTCCCTGAAGCAGAGAATAAGGATGTCTTCACTCCCATCAATTTTCACAGACAGTCCACAAACTCTGAGTACTCTCATCATATCCTCATTCAGTTTGTCCCAGGCGGTGACAACCCAGTGCACAAGTAGGCGGCTGGTGGGGGCTTTTAAGTTACCTCCAGCTGTGTTTTCTTTATCTGTGTCCCCAGCCATCCACTGATCGTAGGTATCAGCAGATTCTGCTTGAAGGGCTGGTTCCACATCACATCAGGGGCTTGGATATATTAAGTGCAGGCTCCTGGGATCACGGCTGTTGTGATATTGTAGCCACATTTCAGTTCAGCTTTGGTGGCGGCACTGATGTGGCAATGGTATGAGTCCCACACCAGGAGCTGTGGAGTGAAGTTGAATTTTCCCACCACATATTGTAGCCAATCTGCGGTGAGAGTATCATTCATCCAGCCATTCACAGATGTGGTGATCACTGCGCAGGAGATCTACTGCTGCATTGCCTTCACTTCATGAACAGACCCTTTGAAGACGATATATGGCTTGAATTTGGTGCCGTCAGCCTTGGCAGCGAGGATCTGGGTCTTTCTGCACCATGGTGGTGCGACGTTAAAGTGAGAGGTCGTTGCACTGTAGAAATTTTTGTAGCCAACCACTGCTAGTCACAAACATCTTGCCTCCATCACTCACTGAAGGGTAGATCTCCTTCGCTTTATTTTGTATCATTTTTCTTGATACCTGGTTATGTTTGTCCTGCACCGAATAAATCCACTCTGAAAGTCATCTCTATGGCTCCAAGCTAACTTTCTTCCTCCCACCTCCGGCTAGCCATGCTCTCCTCTTGTCAGCTAACAGCAGCTCACACTTCTGTTTTTTCCAGTGCCTGATTCTTTTTGGGACAATGTCAAAATGCCTTGCAGCTTTCTCTCCTGAATTTTCCTCTGCATACTGCAAAACTCTCTCTTTGAATTTGACATCAAATTTCCTCCTGGTGGGCACCATGTGCACTCTGTGTTGTGGGATGGGTGTTGTGGGAAATTTAGTCACTGACACTTGTACAGGTCCCATATGGTACTTCAAATATAGCTACCGCCATCTTGTGACAATTGTACGTTACTACTAACTACAGCTATGTTATGTAACAGTTACATTAACAGTCAACAGGAAGAGGGCAGGGACATTTCTCTTCATTTGATAATGTTGAAATGAATTGGCTTTGCTGTTGGTTTCCCGACTCATTTTAAAAAAGAGGAGAGAAAGAGAGAGAGAGAAACGAGAACACCAATGAGTGAGAGAGAGCGACTGTGGTCGAGCGAGCTAATGAGTGAACATTGAGAGGGAGTGGTAGTAAAAAAGCTATGAATCAGATCAATAAAACATTATCTGATTATTTCACAACTGTTATGTTCTAGAGCACAAATAAACACGCCCACACCCCCTCACACCATCGTACAACTCTGCAGCTGTGCGCCACAATGCCTGATTTTGTCTGAATACTGCCTTAACCCACCCTTGTTTTTTTCCTGACCTCCCTGGCCTGTATTTGGGGCCGGCCATTATTTGTTCATGTCAACCACACCCCCGACCATTATTGGAGACCCAGCTTTTAATTGAATACCAGCCACTATTAGAGAAAATACATTATGATAATAGGTCATATGCTGGATGACTGCTTTGCCGTTGTTGCTCCTGGAACAATGACAGCCATGCTGCTATCTTTTGATAGAAGGTTCAAGATGCCATGATGAGGGTCTCAGCACTGTGTGCAAGCTGTGAGGACAATTTTGAGCTCATTGGTGCTGTCAT
Source organism: Thunnus albacares (assembly GCF_914725855.1). Classification (NCBI taxonomy): domain Eukaryota; kingdom Metazoa; phylum Chordata; class Actinopteri; order Scombriformes; family Scombridae; genus Thunnus; species Thunnus albacares. Next base: position 1,102,153 of record NC_058112.1, read on the forward strand.
TCTGGGCCACATACTCAATGGCTGATTTGAACTGCTGTACGTATGCACTCATGAATGGTCTCTTGTGCTCTCAGTAAAAATTGTTCATTCAACATCTCTGTGGGGACAAGCTTCGGAGACAGATAAAAATCAGGTCAAAGACTGTCAAAGCACTTCTTTAAATAATTCAGTGCGGAAATGGCCTGAAGTCAAATTGATCTCAAGTAGAGAAACATCAGAGGTTTCTGGAACACTGAACAACTCTCAGTACTTGCTTGTTTTGACAGTTTTATAAATAGAACAGAAAAAGGTGGAAAAATGTCACTGAAGCAAAATTTCAATGTATATTAATTTTTGCATATGGACAACAAAAAATAAATCCATACATTTTTATATACAGTAAATAAAAGAGATTATTCTCCACTACCAGTTGAACACTTTTATTTTTCTAAACAGCCTGTGTCTGATTGTTGGTACTATCCCCTGAAAATGTTTTCAGTATTTTATCAGTGTGTCCTTGTTCTGTCCTCAGTGTGTGCTGTTGTTTTGCCATATCACAAAGAAATCACTCACTGTCAATTAAATGTCTTATTATATTGCAAAGCTACAGTTTTGTTGCTGTCTGTGCTGGTATGAAACTGAGGCAATGATACCTTCCCAAGAGAAAAGGGAATGTGAGGATTTACTGAAAATGATGCAGCCAGAACAATATACAGCTCAATGACTTCAGGATATGACTGAACTTACCTGCATCAAACATGTCCTTTTTTATTTATTAAGATTATCTTGATTGGCATTTTTGCCTTTATTGGGCAGTGAAGAGGCAAACGGGAAACAAGGGGAGAGAAAGATGGGTATGACATGCCACAAGGGACCCTGGCTGGAATCAAACCGAGGGATATTGCGTTAATGGTAAATGGACTGTGCTTGTATAGCACCTTTCTAGTCTTCCAACCACTCAAAGCACACTAATGACACAGCCATCAGGAGCAACTTGGGGTTCAGTATCTTGCCCAAGGACACTTCGACATGCCGGGAATCGAACCACCAATCTTCCAATTAGCGGACAACCTGCTCTATCTCCTGAGCCACAGCCGCCCCATGTGACACTGGGAGGACAGTAGGTGCGACTGGTCTCTGCCTCCAAGGAACATACCAGTGACTTTACATCACAATTAACACACCATGCTGCTGTGTTTCAGAAGTTTGGATATGTTTTTATTTTTCCAGATAACCACTGGATTCAGGTGCTTTCAACAGATTCCAAACTGACATATTTTTATATGCTCTATCTTGGACACACAGAGATAATATGGGTGTTGATCTTTGTGACATTCCTTAAACAAAGTCTGAGCCTGAATGCCAGTGGTCAGAGGATCAGACAGTTTATCTAGATTATGTGAAGCAGTTTATTTGGAAGTCAAACTGAAAGTGAACATACCTGACATGTTGAGAAATTCCTCATTGCACAGGAAAACACACAACTACAGTATGTACAGCAGGTTAAGGCTGAAACAGGAAGTCGCTCTGTCTCTAAATAGGTTTGACTGACCTGAGCTGGAGGTGATTCTGGATCCTAAGCATTATGGAAAATCTTTGTGTAAAATCACTTCGAACATGTCTGAAGAATTGTAATAATCCCTCATCTATACTAGCCAGAACTAGCTGTAAACTGACAACTGCAATACAATCCATTTACAGTATTACAGATGAACCAGGACAGACCATTCTCTGTCCACATGTTGCTCATTCACACACTTGAGTATCTCCGCAGTAGCAGACTGTCACTGAGTTCGAACAACCCTGACTTATCACACACTGTCCCATCTGTTGGCATGCTATCTGTTCAACATTCACATTGTAATCACTGACACTCAGAAATGTTAATGACGACCCTTGCACAACAGTACAATTATCACTCATGACCTCTGGTTGCCGATATAATTGCCCAGCTGTCACTATCACTGACAGGGCTTATTAGATTGTTGTGATGGGTGTAGAGGACACAATGTCAGCACAGCTTTAATTAAAGACCTGATCTGGATAATTGAATTGTGCCAGCCACTCAGAGAAAACAGGAAACCAGATAACAATATAGATGCAGCTTTGTAGTGAGTGGTGATTGACAAGTGGGAGGTTAGAAGCAGTCTTGTAGCCACGATTCCACAGGTATGATCCCTGAAAACTTCAAGTAATGTTACCTGGCAAGATGCTGAAACTCTATGATCTCTATTTCTCCAAATAGATTATATCAACAGGCACAATGATGGATCTCTATCTGTCTTTCTCCAGGTAATCGTGCCTGTATCGTGCTGACAGGCCGTGTCCATCCCGGTGAGTCCAATGCCAGCTGGGTAATGAAGGGCACCCTGGAGTTTCTGTGCAGCAGTGACCCAGTGGCCCAGAGTCTGAGGGAGGCCTTTGTCTTCAAGATCATCCCCATGCTCAACCCAGACGGAGTCATCAATGGCACGTGAGTAGAAGGCAGAAACACTTTTGAAATATCCACACCACATATTTTGTCTTAGATTAGATGTTGATATTTTATATCCTGTGCCTCTTCTGCCGGAAAATAGAGGACATCAGTTGAGTAAGCGGTCCTTCAATGTGGCCTAAGATGCATTGCGTTTACACTACTAAATTAATGTGGCCACATGCGGCCCAGACCACCTCCGAATGTGGTCTGAGTGATCGGATCTCAATCCATCCTCAATGCGTCTTGGGTGCGTTTACACCTGTATTCAGAACTGTCCACTTGTGATTGGATCATCCGAGACACGTGTTAATACCAGGTGTAAACAGGGCTAGAGTTAGACCACTTTGACCGGCATTACTTTGTGAATAATAATATATAGATTACAAGATGGTTATATACTTAGGAAACATTGGATCAGACTTCTGGCAGGGAACACAGAAATTCAAGACACAGGTCTGGACTATCTGAAGTTGCACCAGAGTGAAAAACAAAGATGTGTTTTGGAATATGTGTGTGTGTGTGTGTGTGTGTGTGTATTGGGTTAGAAAGAGAAAATAGAATTTGGAATAGATAGAATTGTCCTAACTCGTCAAACAAACTGATGAGGTTACATTGTGGTAAAACAGTCTCTTTTCATTTTTCCAAGGAAAAGTCCTTTAGTTCAGTGTTCTCTGAAACTCGAGTTGATAAAGAATGTAGTAGTTTTTTAGTTTGTGTCATAAATTTCACTTTTGATTTATCCCACACAGTTGGGGGAGTGTCTGGAGGTAGAGTGAGAGGGGATGGTCCTGTGGAGGGTCAAAACTGACACTTTAATGTGGAGAAAGGATTCTCAGTTTACCTTTGAAGACACTTCCAGACAAAGTTGAATATACATTCATATTCTTCTTTGGGCATTAACAGAGAATGTCAGAAAACAAAGAGAACAGTACTGGTTCTTCTACACAGCAGTCTCTTGCACTGTTTTAATGGAGCATTTAAATAAATGATGGTACACATGCTGTCTTCCCATTAGAAATCAAGACAGTCAGTTTTACTATCTTCTCTCTTACTGGAAAAAAAGTCATTACATGGAGTATAAAAAATGTCTCTGATCAATTCAGCCTGAGGCTCTAAGGCTGAGAAGTGTTCATTATTCAAGCTATATCTCTGTCTTATCCACTGGGGCCACTGTGCTTTGGACTATACACATACAAAAATTAAGGCACAAAATTTGCTTCATATCCAAAAATGCACAATTATAGCTCTCTATGTTTGTGTTTTCACTTTTGTATGTGTTTTACAATTTGGAGGGAATTTTCTTAAAAGTATACTATGCAGGATTTGTCAGTTGGTGTTTGTAAACACAACATTACGACATTACTGAAAAAGACAGACAGCCCTTAATTCTATGAAAGAAGCCTAGTTTAAAGTCTAAAGTATGAATCCTGACTTTCTGCTTTAAGAACATCACATTACTACTTTTTTATTTGAAATAAAGGAACATAACTATTTACAAAAGGATAACCATGAGTTGTGGAGATCAATTGCATCAGTAGTGTAGGAATTGTACGAGGGGGGACCCAAACATTTCCAGAATTGTTAAAAAACTGTCATCATAATTTTTTCAGCAGTAGCTTTATAATCCCCTTCAAAGTTCTCTCCTTGAGATGTGATACACTTGTCCCAGAGCATCTCCCATTTCCTGCAGCCATCTTTTGTCAATGTGTCTGGAGCCCCCTGTGATTCTTCCTGGATTTCTTCTCCCTTTCAGTCCCAATTTTAGTTTCACCAAGCTGTAGGCATACGCCACCTAGTGGCAAATCCAATAACTACACTCTCCTCCAGTGCTATCGATAGCTTCCATGAATTTTTGGGTCCCTACTTGTACGGATAAATGATAATGTGTGTGACAGTCTTGAAGGCAGCAAAATGACAAATCAAACCAAACCAAAGAGTGGGAGATATGGAGCTTAGAGAGAGATGCTGAGAGGAGGGCTGGCTTCTCTAAGCTTGGTGGAGGCTGAACAGGTGCCGCCATGTTATGCCAACAACCCTCACTGACTGCAGGTTCCTGCAAGAGAGGTATGTCACATAGAATCTCTCCTCCCAAGACTCCTCCTCTTGATTTAATGACTAAATAATTACCTTTGCAAGACAAACATGAAGTACTTTGTGAATACTTTTACGCCGTCACTCCAGCAGTAACAAACAAGACTGGCTAACCAGCACATACTGCAGCATTAAACAATTTAAACCAACTCTCAGGTGCAGAAAATAACTCAGTGCTCAGTCTGTTTCACCTCAAAAATATCTTGGACAGCGATATCTTTTCCCAGAGCTAACGGTACAGCAGAGAGGCTGCTCTCCACTGCTGGAGACATGACATTAATAACAACACAGCAGAGCCCTCCTCCTCCCCTTCATTCTGTCATTCTCATACAGGCAGGAGACTGTAAGATGCTTCCAGATTAATTAAATCATTAAATAATGCTGTTAACTTTTTTAAATAAAAAGGCTGTGGACCATTTATCTTATCTGCCAGTTATGTTTCATATTGCATTTCAGTGGAATGACACTAGTTAATGGCTTGGCACAGAGTATACTGGAGAAAGAGCTGAAACTGAAAATTGTGCCCCCTATTCATTTATTCGAGAATCAATTCAAATTGAATCAGACACCAAAGAATTGGAATTCAGGGTGTGAACTACAGGGGAGCCAGGGGGAGCTTGGCTCCTCTTAATAAGACATGAACTCTCTTGAAAACAGGATTTGTGAAATATTGGGGGGTCTGTAAAATATTGACAATATACTATTTTTGCCATGCATTTCTATTTTTCTGTATCTTCATCATCATGGATCATGTGTAAAATTAAACTATTATTGATGTATGATTCATGCATGAGGGTGATTCATCACTAATTCACTTTAATAAAGATACTGCCATGCATGCTGTTCTTGCCATCACCATTGAAGCGTGGTGGCACAATATCATAAACTTAACTCACTTTAACTCAAAGATCAGAAAAAATACCCCCCCCCCCCCCCCCCCCTCAGTAAAAAAGTGAGCTCCCCTGAAAGCCATGGCCTAGTTTGCACCTTGTTGGAAGATTCCCACCCCTAGTTATTATAGAGTCCATGTAGGAAGGAGGTCGGGTTGGATGGATCAACAAAACATCAGACTTAAACAATAGAGATTGCGGTTCAACTTCCTGTTTACAACCATTAGTCAACACTGATTGATCACAATTATCCCCTAATTTAACAAAGGACTTATTTTAACCCAAACCATGACGCTTCCCTAAACCTAACCAAACTTGTCATCACATCATAAAACATACTGTATTTATTTTTCAGTAGTGATTTGGAACAGTTTTTGAAGGCACAGACAAATGAAATCATCCTTCTTATAAGGATGTCAGATCAGAGAGAGAAGTACTATGCATTAGAATATGTATACAATCACCCATATATACTTCAGTGTCCAACAGTTTCTGATTTAATAACTCACAAATGACACATACAGAACAAAGAAATAAAGATTGATAAAAAAACAAAAACATCACTTATTGACTGCTCCATCCACACTCTAATAATAGCCATGTGTAAATATAATGAGGTAAGATTTATTCAGAGTGGTAACATCATGGATAGAGATATAGAGAATACATTTGGTGGTGAATTTGCTTCATAAATGTATGAATATAAGAGATAAGGATGTTGGAGACCCAGCAGGTGGATGATGGGAGCAGTCTGAAGAACACAGCAGTGATGGAGAGCTGTTGGGTGCCTGATCTGAAAGATGGAGTGACAGATCAAGCATTGGAATATTAATATCTGCATCTTCCAGTCACTCAGCTAATAAAACCTGTGAATTAAGAGTAGACTGGTGTTATGTATACACTACATGGGACATGGAGAGCTATAACAGCATGTGGAAGTGGAAATGATGGAGATGCTGGAAATCTATGAATGTTGAATGACAACCAGGAGAGTGAGAAAGAGACAGAAGCTCACCAGAAGAAGAGAGAAAAATAATAGAAAAATATACATTGGCATGGTGTCTGAAAAGTCATATTGGTTGGTCCACATGCGAGTATGGCTGCTAAGAATGACATTTTGGGGCAAAGCCTGATACATGAAGATGAGGTTCAGGCAAATATTGTCATTAGTCAGGTGTTGCAGTTTGTTGTTGTGTGAGTGGACAAAATCTGTCCTTTTTCCCACTTTCAACTTTCTGCATCATACCTCTGGACCTCAGATCCAGACACAAAGAGACAGAATTGGAGAGATACTGAAAAGATGTTGCTATGACAACCTGTTAGCTCCAGGGATGTCATGAATTGGCTGTTACACAGCTGTGCAGACATGACTGAATGTCTGATGACATCAAGCTGCACCAAGCAAGACTTTTGAAACTATGAAATTTTAGTTTCCTTCCTAACCAAACCTGAACCATATTTATTTGACAGGACCATTATCTTTCACTAACCTTCATCCTCTAGTTGCCATGTGCAGATACAGTATTGCAGAGAGTCAGATTAAAAAATAAAACATTCACATATGCAGACGGTCTGCGAGAACATCACAAAATTCTCAAAAAATAGCCCTTCGACATAATATAAAATATACGTACATACATGCCCACAAATGAGCGTCCATTTCGTAGCCTTGGTTGCTAAGGTTGTTCCACAGGTTGTTCACATTGCCTACTCTCATAGAAGTCTGCCCAACGGCGGTTTCAGGGACTTAGCCAATCAGAACAGAGTGGGCTCATCAGGAGGGGGGCCTTAAAGAGACAGGAGCTAAAACGGCTTATTTCGGACAGAGGCTGAATTGAGGGGCTGCATAAAGGGCCCGTATAAGATAAATAAGGAGTTTTTAACTTCAAATCATGCAAAAATATTCTAGTGGAGCCCCAGAATATAAATATAGACCTGGAAATGTGCATGATAAGCCCCCTTTACAATAAGTTATTTTTCTTTTCATAACAATAAATACAGTGCAAACCACAATGACGGTTAGTATTGAATTCAGTCCCTAACCTTTAGTGCAAAGTCAAGAGGTTGTGTTAGCACAAGCTAGCAAAGCTCTGTAAACGGAACCATGTTCATGCACATGCCAGTGCAGCGGTGTGGCTCATTGACATGTTTTTAATATATTTTGGACAACATCAGAGGATCTGTTCATTGTTGGTTTGGCCTTTAACCTGTTTCATTTTTCCCTACAATCCACATGGATTACAGATCGAAATGTCAGTTAAAATATAACTTTTAACATGATTAAAGCCGAGTCTATAATGAGTTAGATGAGTCTTACCAATAATCGCATCACTGAATGTAATTCAAGATTTCACAGAAATATCAGTACTGATGTTCTGTTTGTTGCCCACAACTGTTTGTACCTAGAGCCTACCTAGAGCCGGGTTCTGCTTGAGGTTTCTTCCCGTTAAAAGGGAGTTTTTCCTTACCGCTGTCACCAAGTGCTTGCTCATTGGGGAATTGTTGGGTCTCTCTCTCTGTAAATTAAAGAGTACAGTCTAGACCTGCTCCATGTGAAAAGTGCCCTGAGATGACTTTTGTTGTGATTTGGCGCTATATAAATAAAATTGAATTGAATAGAATGCCTTTATTTTCATTGCACAGCTGTACAACAAAATTTAGTGTGTCCCTTGTGCGTTACATACAATATAGATAAAACAAAACACAAGCAGTAGAATCTTCAACAGACACATGCACTGCATATTTAAGACTACACACATAAATAATTATTAAACAAGTATGAATATATACTTAAAAAAAGTGAATTGATAAAATAGTCTATATATTGCACTTAGTCCCAGAAATATGTACAGAGTCCAGTTCAGTAGGATAGTCCATTATCTATTCTATAGATGTGCAACTTTCCAAATGGATAAACTGACTACATATTGGGAATCTACATGGTTACTTTCTCGCCTGAAAAAAAAAACTCAATAAAGTGACATATTAAGAGTCCTACAGTGAAAATTTCAACCTGGCTATTACTGCCATTACTGCCAAGGCTCAGGGCAGCACTACTTCTTCCTCCTCTCATGTTGGACTGAGGGCAGACTGGACACTACAGTGACTCACTATCACCCCTGTGGTACAAAGTGGTATTACGAGACAGTATGGGCCAAAGCTAGGGAGTTTTGAAGACACAAACAGACAACAAATGGATTGTTAAAAACAGTTCACACAAGTGCCACATTGACTACTGAGCAGCAAAGGTGAAGTACAGTAGATAAAGTAGCTTTACAAACTACTCCATGGGCCTGTTCAGGAGTTTCATCTCAGGGTTAGTCTACTCAGGGTTAGATCCAGAGTTTGTTGAACCTGCTGTGTGGAACACATGTCAGGTATACAGTGAATTACTCTGCTTTTTCTCTGTTGATGTTTTTTTTCTTGTTTAAAGGGTTAGTTCAGCCAAAGTTCTCACAACCTACTCACCTATGACAAAAACTATGTTCATGCCACAAGGTACTGTAGCAAGTGCATACTGTAGTTGCAGGATACATTCAAGTTTTTTCTTGTAATTTGTTTTGTAATTTAGGCAAATCAATCTGTGAATTATCTTAAGTGCATTCCCTCTACATGATGTGTCTAGCGTTAACACCCTGTTTCAACTGGAGATAAAAAAAAACAATAAGATGACAGGACATGAGCAATATACCATCAAAATGCTCTGTCCTTATGACCTGAAGCAGCCTGACTTACCTCAATCTGTCTCTACCTGACTATTTCTTTATTTGGCTCTCTGGAAGTCATGTTTGTGTAGTAGTATGTGTGTGTGTCTGTGTGTGTGTGATGTAAGTCTTGCAATACAAGTCTGACATTTCACAGGAATTAAGTTGGACACCGCAGGGATTCACTCATCCTGCCGTCAGGTTTCTTTCTGTCTCCTCCATCTCTCATTTCTCCTCTGACTTTCTCATTGTCTCTCAGGTCAATTCTCTGAGCCTGAATTTAGTGTGAAACTGGAACAACGTTTCCAAAGCATCAACAAAAGTTGCTACTTCAGATCCCATTCCCTGTTGGTTTGTGTTTGTATTTTGAGTCCTTAAAGGCATATGAACCATTTGAAGCAGGGGAGTTCTCATAAGTTTTAGCTGAGTATATGTTTTTCCTTTTCTTTGATTCATTTTCTCATGTTATGTGCCAAGAGAAAAAAAAGATTTGCAGCGACAATAGCTCCCGTTATTCTGTCATGTCTGTAAGGCCTTATTTGTTTGTTTCACTTACGTCTTCCGCTAGTCTGAAATTGTGAAATTATGTGTGGAAAATATGAGAAAAGAATAAAATCTGTGCAGTTCAAAGTCTATACAGCTGTATATTTGGCTGCAAAGTATGATTGTTGCCATGATAGAACCCTGCTAATACACTTAAAGCTGCGTTAATTGATTGTTTGGTCATTTGGGGTCAGTGCAACAATCCGACAATGCATCCACATATCATCAACTTTTAAGGTGATATGTTTCAACTTGTAAGCAAACAGTTGATTATTTTCACATCCAGTACTTACGGAGCAACATTATCATTCATTTGGAGTCGTGTTTCTGCCCACCTGGTGAATGTAAGTCCAATTATCACTCTCTTTTAGTTCTGTTTTTGCTCTCTACCAACTCCTGAGGGAAATATCGGTCTCTTTAGCTGCTGGATGCTCCACTGTGTTCACCAGCTAGTCTATAGCTGTTTGCTGTTTGATGCTGAGCAGATATAGGTTTACTGAAAAACTGCTGGAAACCAGTTGATGAAAGCAGACTTTGCAAGATGGCAAACTAAAACAAGGATGTAAAATAGGCTAAATGGGGGGAACTGCAGTGATTATTATCTGTGGGTTCTTCCTACTAGCAACACCTTTCACATTACACATAGTCATCTGATCTCTTATTAATATAAAAAGTATTGATTAATGCAGCTTTAAAACTGCATGCCAAATCTTTAGCGTGAAGTTCAAATAGAGCTAAAATATCCTGGTTACCATACCTATCCTTACATTAGATTTTGGATACTGAGGGCCAAAATGTTTCTCAGAACATCAGCTTAGTCCTTGAACTTGTGACTTGTGACCCCTGGTCACAGATTGCATAACTCTTGTTGTTAGCTTAATCAGAGAATGATTTTTTTCTTCTTTCTTGTTTATTTAAATATCTTTGAGAGGTCTTACATATAACTATCCAAGATTGTATCCGCAGAAAAATAACTGCACTGGTGTTTTGTTTAAATCCTTAGAATAATAATGTTCATGTTTTCTGAACAAGCAACCTCATGCGAGTAATGACGTGTGTACCTCAGAAAGAAAGGTGGAAGCAATGTGATGTAGTTATAGTGCTGAGGGTCTTTGTGCCCAGCCCTGGATCTTTTGAGGATGATGAAGCCCATTGTGAGAAACACTGGTGTATGACATTTTAAATTACTTTAAACAGTACAAAAAAAAAAAAAAACATGACCATGAAAACAGTGAGTGGAACTGTAAAATGAGTCTACAGAACAGAATCTGGTTACATGAAGCTGAGAAGTGAGTGAGCAGACAGGCATCTGTGCCAGTCTGCCTTTCTGTTTTGCCTGCAAAAATATAGTCCCATGTGTCTGAAGCTTTGACAGGGAAATGTGATCTCCTCTCCCTCAATGTGGTCAGCCCTCCCTTCTTTGTTATGTATAAGTGAGACTTGGGGACATAGATACTTTCACTCAAATGAAACTGAATACATGCCATATGATTTGTGCTCCTGATTTGTGATAATCACATTCTCTTTTTCACATTTCTCTTTTATCTTTTTAATATTCTATAGCCCTGAACTACAGTACCAGATACATAAAACACAGGAATAAGCATATGCACTATTTGTAACAGATTAATAAAGTTGCATGTATACATGGTTCTGTTTGATAAATCTATCATTATGTCATTGTGCACATATCAGGCCTCTACAAATAAACAACATAAGAAGGAGGAAAAATCACTCACCTTACCTTCTCCGCCAGTCTGTAGACACACAACAGCAATGAAAAGTACAGCGGAGAAGAAAAACAATCTGTGTCAAAATGTAACAACAGAGCAGCTGTTGTGTCACACAACACATTTATAGAAAGCATAATTCATCATTATCAGCTGTAATATCTTATTAAAGTCCCAAAAGACAATCAATCATTTTTGCAAAGTGTAACACAAAAGAGGACAAAATAAAAAGAGCAAAACTGAAAATAAATAAAATGATGAAATAAAGGAAAACCAAAATAAAGCTCAATGAACTTATCAAACTGAGCTTACAAAGAGCAGTTGATAAAACAAATATGATGAATGCACCATTGATTGGCAGATTATAGAAAGCTGTGTAGACTACAAAAGTCATTAGTTCGCTTATTGACTTAAATATCACGATATAGTTATTATATAAATAAAAACATCAGGTCCAATACAAATCTGTCAACACATTTATTAAAATCACAACTGGACTTGCTTGAAAAAAAAAATACGGACAACCAGAATCTCACTACTGTAGACTCTAAACCCTGATATCATTTCATTAAATGAAACACATCTATCACACAATGATCAGATTGATTTTCCAGACTACTGCTGGTTTGGTAACAATAGGAAGTTACATGTAAGAGCCAAAAAAGCCTCAAGAGGAGTTGGTACCTTGGTTAAAAAACTATCTGTTGGAACATTTTAGAATAAACGTGATGGATAAAACCATGGATGACCATGGATAATAGGAATATGTATGGAACACCAGGAGCTGCAATATAGTCTAATTATTTTGTGATACAGTGTGCAATATACCTAGTGACAAAAACTTATGTCTCAAGTAAGAAAGGGGCATATCAGTAAATGGGTAGGACTAAGCCATATTGGAATGCAGAACTAAAAAAACTTAATATGGAGTCGAATAATAAAGGACAGGCAGAGAGGGAATTTCTAAAATGTAAGCACCCACTGACCCAAAGACAACTTAGGGAATGATGCAGGCAAACTCAGTTTATTTTATACAGATCTATAAAAAAGCAATTTAGACAAGGACAAGCATTGCAGCTGCATTGATTACAAAATAACTCACAACAATTTTGGAAATAAATAAATAAACTTGGCCCTAAGAAATTAAAGAAAATCTTAATTAAATTATACTAGATAATGGTGAGATTGACAATAAAAAGAGGTAGTATTTGGAAAATGGGAGAGAGATTTTGTAGATTTATTTCTAGGAAACCATATTCCACTTGGTTTTGATGACACGTTCTTATATATTTGTGCTATAAAATGTAAGCTGGAGATGGCTATGAATACACCAGGATATAGCCCAAATACAGTTCTGAACCACAATATTACTATAGAAGAAGTTAAAAGGGCTATAAACAAAGCAAAATTGAATAAGGCATCTGGAATGGGAATCTCCACATCTCTTAGAGGTCCTCTTTTTTTTTTCTTTTCAAGACATGTTTAGAACATAATATAATCTTGACAGTAGTCCATTATTAAGCCTGTTCCAAAGTCATCAAAAAATGATCCCATAATACCCCTCAATTATAGGGGCATCAGCCTCCTTAGTTCACCTTACAAATTGTATTCTAATATACTGAACAAAAGGCTCACACAACATTTAGAAATAGGAAAGTATCTTGTCAATGAGCAGAATGGATTTAGAAAGAAACAAACCTGTATTGATCATACACATTCAGTATCAAGTATTATTAGAAATAGAATTGCCAAAGGCAAACCTACTTTCAAAAGGCTTTTGCTTGCCTTTAAACTTATGGAAGTGAGTGTGGATGGTAGATTCTATAGAGCAATCCAGACCCTGTATAGTTGTCCAGTTGCCTGTGTTGAGATCAAAGATATGTTACTGACTGGTTTGATACACCTTTTGGAGTAAAACAAGATGATATACTTTTTCCACCTCTTTTTGCATTATTTGTGAATGATTCAGCTCTACAGATTAAGGAAGCTAATTTAGGCGTATGTATAGATGACATTAAATCGGGTATTTTATTACACATGGATGATATAATTTTACAGGCTGAGTCTGAGTTTGATCTACAGAATATGTTAAACATGATTAGGTTGTGGTGTTATGAGTGGAGATTAACAATAAATTAGAGCAAAACACAAATAATGCATTTCAGAAAGAAAGGTATGGAAAGAAGTACACAAATAATTAGTTTTGGTTCAGTCGCTTTACAATATGTTAGTATCTATAAATACTTGGGTGTCTTTCTTGATGAATTTATGACTTATGAGGTTGGAACTGGGTCCCTCACTGACTCTGCTGGGAGAGCTTTGGGATCAGTTATTAACAAATTGAAAGTATGTAATGTTCTTGGTTATTCTACATATACCCAACTCCACGATGCATGTGTCTCCCCCATACTGAATTATGCTGCAGGGGTGTGCAGTTTAAAAGAATCTAAAACTATAGACTCCATACAGAATAGAGCTATAAGATGTTTTCTGGAGGTTCATAGATTTGCTCCGATTCCAGCAGTTCAGGGAGACATGGGCTGGGTACCAGGATCTGTACAACGAAAATGTGAAATCATCCAACTGTGGGACCATCTAATCAAAATGGCAGAGAACAAAATAAATAAGAAAGTATTTATGTGGAGCAAATCATACAGTTCTCCATGGGCAAAGGAGCTTCACTCAATTTTAGAGGAAGTGGACACACTGTATATCTGCGGGAATAATCTGTGCTTGCAATGTGAATTCCATTAGCTTTTACTGAAATTTGAAGAAAAATGGCTTGAAAACATTCTGTCAAAGCCAAAATTAAGAACATATATTCATATCAAACAGAATTTTGGCCCTGATTTATATGTTACATCTTGTCTATCTAGAAGCCAAAGATCTTTGGTTTCACAGTTGAAAGCTGGTATTCTTCCTCTGGCCGTTGATGCAGGCCTGAAACTGAACACACAAAAATGTTCATTCAAACAATCAAGCCTCAGATTCTTGGGCCATGTCATTTCCAAAGAAGGAATTCTGCCTGACACAGATCATATATCAGCCATCCATTATGCCCCAGCCCCACACAACCTAGTCTCACTACAGTCCTTCCAAGGACTAATCTCATGGTACAGTAACTTCCTGCTGAACTTAACTACAGTGGTGGAGCCGATACAAACCCAGCTCAATCTGATGCAGATAACCCTCCAAGCCCAAAATTACAATAACCTATGTTTTGTTTTCATTTACAATATGGTAGAATAGACTTCAAGATTTTCAATTGATTTATCTCTTGATATTGCTAAGATGACAGTGTAATTAACATTAAAACGTGAAATAATCATCTCTATGTCCTTGTTTAAGCATACTGACCATTACTCTATAACTATTGGAAACATGAGGTAAGAGACACAAGCCTATTGTGGACGTTACTATGGTGGATCCTTAAATACTTGTTGTGACACTCTACACTGAAAGCATAATAGCACTGCAGTTCATACTTATTTTTAAGTCTATGATGCAATTGCATTTTCTTTCTCCCACAAAGATGTATAAGTAGCCTCAATATCAGAATGTGTTAGAAGCAGCCTCTGGGCTCCCGCACACTGCACACACACAGTGAGACTGGAGATTTTATATTCATTTCCACTTCACCATCTCATCCTCACTCTAGAAAACCATGTGTATAATGATCTGAAGTGGGTTAGGGTTAGGGTTAGGGTTAGTGCGTAATGCACAAATTCTCACTATACAGCTGTAAACAGTTTATGTGAAGGTAACCATCTATGTACTAATCCTTTGCACAGCAAATCTGTTTTTTATGAAATATTATGATTGTTTTTGACCAATATAGTGAGGAAAACCAATTAACTTAATTAACATATCTGCTGAATTGCAAACTATTCGTAGTGAACGTATCTGAAAATGTGCACTTATAAGGCGTTTCATTTGTTTTCATACAGTCTTGCAGTATATCTGCTGGCAGTAACATATTTATGGTTTTGTTTAGACACTCTCAACACTTGGTTAAGGTTAGGGAAACATGGTGGTCTTGGTTTAATGCCGGAAAAGGCAACAACTACTTGGACTCTGGCTCTGGCTCACAACTTCTACTATCTCTGGCTCAGTAACTGATGTTTCCTGTGATTTATTCAGAAGAGTCACACACACACACACACAGACTCACTCACTCACTCACTCACTCACTCACTCAATCTTTTAATTACTCTCTCAGGTGTTGAGGAGTGTTTCCAGTTGACAGTGATTCATCTCTGAAGGTCTAGAGAGCAGTGGATATCTTATTGACAGGAACACAGACACTAGCACTTTATGAAAACTATAGGAATATTACAGCTCTCATGTAGTTACATTCATGTGTTCATTTGCACATTTGCCATCAATACCATGCAACAAAAGCCAACAAATGACTAATACACAGTGCACACTGTACTTCTAAGAGCATCTGGGATCCATCTATACAGGCAGATTTGAATGTCACAGTGATTTTTTACACTGATAAACACAAACACACATAAAGGCTGGATAAACATACAGTGATTTTGAATGCTGCCTGTTTGAAATTAAATAACAAATTAATATGAGCTATAGGCTGAACTGAAGCTCATAGAATAAAACATTATCTGGCAGCAGATTCCTAATGACATCGCACACAAATGCACACAGACCGTCGCTCACACACACAAAAATGCACACACGCCTGAGGGCAGGCAGCAGCAGTGCTAGGCAAAGGGAGTGTTAGAAAGTAACAGTTTACAAAGAGTTTTAACTCGTTAGATCCCTGTGTCTGCTGCCCTGGGACACAGCTGAGGCTGGGAGGCTGCGGCACAAGGCAAGAGATTTAGAGGGAGAGAGGGATTACAGCAAGACAGAGGGAAACAGAGTAAAAAAAAAAAAAACGAAAGATGAGGGAAAGCAGGCAGAGACAATCAGCGCAAGACAGAAACAGAGAGAAGACAGACCAAGCAGCAGCTACTATGGCTTGAGACTGAAGTCAATGCAGAGGTATCTTAAAGTGCAATGCCACCAATGGCTGCTAGATGCTCTAATTGCTCAAAAAGCCTCAACTTCTCTCTAGAAATACTAAGTCAATCATTTTTACAATGTGTCATTATGGTCTCAATCACTCTCAATCATTCAAACACTTCAGACCTCGAAGAGTGTGACAAGCAACACCCCACACCCTTCATTTAGAAGGTTGTGGCTCTAGATGGAAAAGACAACACAGACCATAAGCTACAACTCCGAGCCTCAAACTGGCTCCAATGTAAACCAGTGGTTGACATCACACCTCACTATATCCATCTTCATATACAGACTATGAGACAGACTCAAGAAACTGTTCTGAACTTGATATTAGGAGAAAAACCCTGAATAAATGCGTCATTATCCATGAAGTCAGTGGTCCCCAATAGTCTAAAAACAATAATAAGCAAAAACTGTGTAGTGACTGAGTGGTGTGGTGGACTGAAAAGCAAAAGTCACTTAATTTCGCTAATACGCAGAAACAGGGTCAGAAATAGAAATTGAGGAAAATTAATCCAAGGGAGCAGGCAAAAATCTCAAAAACCTCAAAAACAAGACTAGGTCAAAAACCTAGTATATGGCTGGACCGTGCATGATCAGTGTGTGGAATTGTGGCCAATTTGTCACAGGCATAGTCCGCGGTAGTGTTTTAATGTGAATTCCTGGATATTGAATGTTTAACTGCAATTTTCTGTTCCAGTAATATTTGCTGGTAGTGTACTGAAGTAGCATATCACATGACATGGTTAAACTACATTTGAGTCAAAAAAAAGGTTGTAAATGCAGTTGCAAGAACAATACTTTCCACTCCTATCTTGGGATGTTTAATGTGAAAGAGAACTTCTTTTAATTCTAATTGTAACTATTCTAATTATCTGTTAACTCCCCCTGCTCTTTCATCTGTTTCACTCTGTGGATGTCTCTGGTTTTTCACTCTGCACTGAATGTTTTGTCAGAGTGATGGTTATTTGGAGTGCTTTAACTGTGCTTGAACTGTGCATGCACCTTTTTTCTGCCTCTTTCCCGTTGATCATGGAGGCTGTGGTGAAAATTATAATGAAATTTTTGACAGCACTTTGGGTACAATTCAGGAGGCTCATCTCTGCCTGGTTACCGCAGTTACAGTCAAATCAAGCGCACCTGCAGAGCAGCTGCCCCGCACTAACCTGATATAACAGCTACATGAATCTCATGTTTAACCTGCAAGACTTGTTTTAATGCTGTTCTTCATTGTTTGTAACGTGAAAACATCAGAGAAATGAAAACACATCCTGGTATTAGTTCAGTTAAAGATAAAATCAAGTGTCTCTGCTGCTGGCTGTTGACAGCACTGTCAGCCGGAGAGTCGATCACACTGGACAGTAGAGGAGGAGACAGTAGAGATGCTGGTACGTACCTGTTTAAAGAGGAGTTTAGCCAACTTTACAGCATTAACACCAGAGCTGAGAGTGTCAGAGCTTGGAGCAGGAAACACAGTCACTCTGCATCACACTGCTGTCCTCTGCTTCCATCATCTCGATCGATTCATTTTGAAAGAGCAACGGCCAATCGGGAAACTCCAACACTGGGCCGGCCGACCAGTGGTGTAACTTCATCACTCACTCAGGCACTCACTTATTCAGTCACTCACTCATGGACAACTGTGCTTTTTTTCTTCTTTTTCTCTCTGACCTTTTCCACTCCACCTTCACTTTTTGGGACCTTTATCCATTTGTATCACCTAGCTGTATTTTCCAGTTCAATGTCCACTCTTTCTGTCTTCTTGATCTGATTATTTCCTGCTTGACCTCTGACATTAACGTTATATAGACACTAAAGGGGTGAGGGAAGGATGACGGCAGTGCTTCCTGCACCAGCCTTACAGTACATAGCCTTTTGACAATTGGGACCGCGTAACCAACAATCAGATGGGCTGTTCCAACATCAGGTAGGCTGCGGCCGGCAGGTCAAATTTTCTTCACCACAATTTTTTTTCCCCACATTGCTGGTAGCCTTGCAGCCCACTAGGTGAGCTGACCCATCTGGCATTTGTCAGAGTTGCCAGATTGCCAGACCAAGCCTGTGTGTATCTGTGGGGAAGTGCCAGCTCGTAGTCATAGTCCTGCTGTTAATCATTGTTAAGTTAACGTTACAGTTTGTCAGCCTTAAATATCTTGTTGAACTCTGAATATAGTTGAGATGGCAGCGGAGCCATGTGTTGTATTTACTGCCACAGAAGACAAATAAATCTCAGTTGCACTTTATTTTATGGTACACTGATAAGACGTAATAAACCGTACTTTGTATCTATTGTTTTTGTCTAATTTGTACAAATTAGACAAAATCTAGAATTAATATGGTCTTTATTTGACAGTAAACAAACACAGTGTAGGGGTCAATCTCTACTTTTATTCTTTGATTCACTCGTCAGGGCACCACCTCTTTTTTCATGTTAGAAGGAAACGTTTAATTGATCAGTCTCAAATTAATCCTAAATTCTTTTCATAACAGTGACCTCTGTCTGCTGTGCTCAAATGAAACCACAGCAACAACTTCTTAAGATAAATGAAGACATTTATTAATATAACAAAACATCGTAATAGTACATGACAAAGAGAATAATAAAACAAAAGAATAATAAATTTAAATCATAGTAGGAACACTGAATATTAGGAAATAGTGGCTCGAAGTGAGTGACTTGAACCTAACTTAATGCTATAACAACGGGGAATGCTAAGAGAGCTTCAGCTTATCTAATGAAATTATTTATCACTTTATTTTATCAGACATTAACCTTGATCACAAGGCCATGTTATGCCTTACTGTTAAGGAGTTTCGTTGTAGCTGATGTCGTCTCTGCAGGTCCGGATTGTGCAGGCTTTTTGGGCGGGGATGATGGACCAAGGGTGAAGCTGAGCAGTTGTTACTGGCTGAGCTCCCAGTCGACGTAGTGAAAGAGTCTGTCGCTGAGCTAGTGAGCCTGACAGATGGTAATTTCAGTCCGTGTGGCTGTCTAGTTTGGGCTGGCGACCAGAGGTCCGGCTGAGGTGTTGCTGTCTTCTTCAGAACAACGTGAGCCAGCGCTGAGTTCAGGCTTTTGCTGAGTCTTTGTGATATTGTTGAGTGTTGGAAAATTTACTCTGGCTGTTCTTACCCTTTAGTTGGCTATAGTAATTACTTTGGTCAGATGAACTTCAAAAGGAAAATACTACATGTTAAAACGTGAGCTTTCTTGTTAAGAATTATAAAAGCAAATATAACTGCACTTCTCAATAAAGGATTAAAATGTGTTCATACTTGAAGAACAAAATTTATTTAAATTTAATTTAACAGATGTCTAAGTAAAACTCAAAGTAAAATAAAGACACAGTTCAAGAACTTGTTGAGGGCCAGCCTAAAGACATAAGAGATGCGTTTCAACTCTTTATCACTTTCTGAAGTCTTGGGCATGTTGAAAAGTTTCACTTTAGTTTATGGTACAGTTCTGTTGTAATGTGTCACAGATTACCCTCTAAGAAGGTCTAATAAGGGTCGAACAGTGGGAAATAAAGATGCAATGTCCTGGCGGATAGTGACATGACATTAGATGGTCTGATGTCTTAACTGGTATGGGAGTTGAGCATTGAGGAAGCATGTACTATGCTATGTATTACCTACAAAATCCACAGGACTCCGGAGAACATCCAGGTGGGATGTATGTAGTAGTGTCCAGATGTGTGGACTTTAGATTACAGTACATTTTTCTCTTAATGAGCAACAAATGACCCTGCAAGAAAGTGAAATTAAACAAAGGCCATTCAAAACATATTTACATACATTTGGCTACTGATTCTTACAGCTTTGGATTGCTGGGCACATTTCAACAACAAAATAAATTAAAATAAATAATCAAAGTTTACACCATATCTGGTTCAAAAGTTCTGAGACACTTTTACTGCTCCATGGAATAAATTGCAGCTCATTCGTGTCACTACCATCAGCAAAATGTATCTATACAAAATTCAGGAACTCTGCTTTGCTTGATGGACTGCATAATTTATTTTTATTGTAAAATGTGGATCATAATATAGCCTACATGTACAGCTACATTCACAGTTTATACTGCTCACCCAGCTCTGCCGATCAGAACACCTCTGTCCACCCTGACATCAGCCACACACCGCTCTCTCACTCACTCCTCTAGCTTACCATTAGCCGTTAGCTTGTACACTGCAGCTAAAACACGAGTGGTGCCTCAAACTGTCAAGACTGCTGTATAACACAACTGCTAACAAAAAGTTCTGTCCTTAACTTTTAAGCTACATTAAGTAGCTTTCCAACTGTTACATCTATGTTTCCAACAGATCCACCCCACTGTAAATACATAAAAAAATTCCCGATCATTTGGCTCAGCGGTGGCTTGCAAAAACTTGGCTACACTTGCGGAGACCCTGAGTATATAGAGTTGAATTTTCAATGAAGATCAAATACAGTTTCAGACCAACTGAATTAAATTTCATGTAATGTTATTACATTCAGTTTGCTGTAATTCAGCTCCAAAATAATAAATTTAACTTCAAATTATGCTATTCAGTGTCCTCTGTATTCAAAATGGAGAGCAAATCTGTCATTTCATGAACATGTAGTTGAGAAAGTCTGGATTGTATCACAGATATAGGTCTGGTGTTCTTTTGGCTTCCAGAGAAGGCTGTTCATGTTCACCAACTGACTTAACTTATTAATTGAAATGTCCCCGCCACAGCAAGGGGATTTGTAAAAGTGGGAATTGTAAAACAGAATGCTGTTTCCCTTTCAGGACCCTTTTTTTGTTGCTTAATAGCCCTGGCATTCATCTCTTGTGTGGGAGTCATTAATTTAACTTCATGCACTTTGTTTAAATAGTTTTACAGCTTATTTGCTTTTTTTGATTACACTCAACTCAGCTCACTCAAGCTTACCAACTGACACATACACACACACACACACACCTGTACAATACACACCAGCATGTACATGTACAAATTCAAGTGTACACATATACTCTGCATACACATCATTTCCACTTTCTGCAAAACAAATCTGCAGTGTGAAAACTGTGTGTGGCTCTGAATGTGAGCTGTGAGAATGTAGATTTTTTATGCTGTAATGTGACACAAACCTCCTCCCTCATAGTGAAGGAAGCTTTGGCAGGCTGATGCGTTACACACACATGCACACACACTTTAAATGCAAGTAGAAAAACTGTTTCCCATGAGAAGACAGACTCCTTGGAGGAGGAAGATGGGGGATGCTCTGTCATGCATCAATGCATCATGCATACACAAACACAGGTGTCCACCCTTCTGAAATACATTTATCACTGTCACTTACACTGCAGTATAGCATTAGGGTCTTACTGAAAGGGGGCTCAAACCCTTGTATCCTGGTTGGTCTCGTGTACAGCAGCCTTAGCTATATTTAGTAGCCAAGGTCCTCAGATGTGTCATGATTGCTATCTTCTTGTGTTATGTAACACATTACTGGAGACAAAGTCTTAGTATTTTGGCCCTGCTTGTGTTGGACTTTGTGAAGATGGTCAGTCGGTCTGTACATCCAGCTCTTAGTTCCTGAGCAAGATATCATCAACTATCAGTGGTGGAAAGTAACTAAGTACATTTACTCAAGTACTATACCTCAGTACAATTTTGAAGTACTTGTACGTTACTTGAGTATTTCCATTTGATACTACTTTATACTTCAACTCCACTACATTTCAGAGGGAAATATTGTACTTTCTACTCCACTACATTTATTTGACAGCTTTAGTTACTTTTCGGATGAAGATTTGACACAATGGATAATATAACAAGCTTTTAAAATACAACACATTGTTAAAGATGAAACCAGTGGTTTCCATCCTTTTTGGCTTTTGACGTCTTACAAAAAGCAGTGTGTAGTCGGGGTCACATTTCACATGTCTATGAGTTGTTAACAGCTCCACCAAATAGTGATTTTTCCCTCTAAACTTCTCACATGCTTTCATTTCAATAAATGTTCAAATGATCCAATATTTCACCAGAAATCAAAGATTAGAGAAAAAGTCCAAAAACTGAAAACAGATTTGTGTATCAGCACTTTGTTTTTTCTTCTTTCCTCTCCCATTAATCATCTCACGACCCCTCAGATTTATCTGCTGACCCTTTGGATGGGCCCGACCCCTAGGTTGGGAACCACTGGACTAAACTAGTTAATCAATCAATCAATCAATCAATCAATCAATCTTTATTTATATAGCGCCATATCACAACAGAAGTCATCTCAAGGCACTTTTCACATAGAGCAGGTCAAGACCGTACTCTTTATTTTACAGAGACCCAACAGTTCCCCCATAACTGTATGTTAAGTAGTTGAAACTAGCTCCACCTCCAGCAGCTACAACAGTAACATGCTGCTTTAACACTGATGCTTCAGTATTAAGTTTTTCTTGATTGCTTACACACTTTAACTGGGCCTATTAACTAAACACCCGAAACTATGACACCATCTTCCAAAAGACAGACCCATTTCCCAAACCTATAAACACTATTCCCCTGTTTTCACTCATGTGCTCATTTAGAAAGCACTGGTATTCAATATCATTAACTCAAGTCAAGTCATCACAGCTGGAAACCAATTAATACACAATTCTCCAGGTGGAGTCAAAATTGTTCACACACCAATCAGTACCAATATAAACCAATCCCACTGGTTTATATTGGTAAATACATGGCAATTATTTTACTGTATTCTATGTTTTTTTATCTGTTGCATATTTTTACAGTACATTTACTTTTTCACTCAGTTTCAGTTTATTTTACTACAGTACATTGAGGAATTAAAAAAAATGAAAATGTATAGTTTTCTTTATGTTGTGTTCATCATATAAAGAGGTTGTTGAGGGGAAAACCATAAGTGCCATTATTCATTTTACGTTTGTGTTTTGAATTGATCTCATCAGTGTGTGATGCCTATTTTGTAGTGTGTGTGTGTATTTGATGGCTTTTGTGTGATGTCTGAAGGTAAAGTTTGGTTTAGATGTAAGATTTCATGATCTTGAGTGGAGAGTTTGGTTTTGACATGGAAGTTTGAAGTTTGTGAAGATGAGTGTGCAGTTATGCATTTGTGTTTAGGATTTTGGGAAATGGAGCATACTTTCAAGAAGATGTGTCTCAGGAATCGAGAAATATTGTAATAATCCAAACCACTACTTTTACTGCAATACTTTAACTACATCAAGCTGATAATACTTATGTACTTTTACTGTAGTAGGATTTTCAATGCAGGAGTTTTACTTGTAATGAGGTGTTTTTATACTGTTGTTGCCAGCCTGCCATGAAACATGGCCTGAATATTTATTGTCCCCAGAGGATGATGATATATGGATTTGGTGACCCCCTAACCTTTCCTCACCACCAGCAGGAAAATATGTCCCCTTGTCCAACACTTAAGTAAATGAGAAGATATCTAAATCTATTTGCTGGATTTCCATTAAATATGGAAGAATAAGAGTTCATCATCCCCAGATTATATATGGTTTTTATCGAGCACCACCCTCAGACTAAATTGTCAATTATCTCATAAATTAATGGACGGATTACTGTAAAGTTTATAGAGTGCCTTCATGTTCCCCAGGGGATAAAGCCCTTTGATTGTCAACCCTCAGAATGAAATGTATATTTTTAGTCCCATTACTATTACAGTTTTTTACTATTGGTTCAATACTGAGTCCGCATCTCAAAAACTTTTCATGCAGTCAACTTTACCAACACACTGCTGTGCACAGCTGCTCATTTTGCACACAAAAGCAAATCTTTCCAGCAGACACAAACACAAGTCGTGTCAGAGCACACTGAGATAAAAACACTAACAAATGATCTTTTTACGGCAGTCAAAGTTTAATCACTTTTATTGTGCATAAGTTGTTTTTTAATGGTTGATAGTGTCAGACATATGTATATTGTATATATGTAGTTTTTAGAAGTTGATAGTATCAGCAATGTGTATATTGTATAAATACAGTCAGATGTATATCTCTCTATAGAATGTACTACAGTATATCTACAGGAACGATAGAAATGCAGCAGGAAAGCTTTCAATGGGCTTTATTTCTGAAACCAATGTCTTGTTTTTTGGTTGAATATAGATGTATATCAGTGTGGTTATGATTCGGCAGATTGCTGTCTATATGAATACATGTGTACAGTGTATATACAGTATCTGAACATAAACTGAAGAGTTTGGAAGCGTGTAAAATGTTCTGTATATCCACAGAGTTTTGCTGCTTGTTCGTGTTTGAGTGAGAAAAGTATTCATAACATTTGAAGGCTGTAGTCACTGAGTGCTTTCTGTGTGAAAACTATGCAAATGTGTCACAGTTTGCTCCATAAATGTTGCTGTTGTGTGGACTATGTGGAGAGTTTTGAAGATGTGGACTCAGAATTGAACCATGCAGGTAACCAATTGTAAAAAAATTGTAAGGCTCTGCAAATACCAACATTGTCAGTATGTTGTCACCTGCTTCGAATGTTATTGCTCGATTGAATGGTGTTATCAGTGGTTATCAGCCTCAGATATGGGTCAGAAGGGGCCTGCTACACCTGCTAGTAGGTTCAGAAAGCTGTTATCATCTATTCATGTGGTTGATCACTGATCATCTATTGATAAGCTGGATCACCGCAGGGACAACCCCTATGTAGGTCTGCGTCCATGTCACGTGATTGTCATGTTTCCTTCAGCGAAAACAAACAAAATGGCTGCCATTCCTGTTATTCTCAGTGGAAAGTGCGATATTTTAAGATTTTATTTTATTTTTTTCAGCATTGAAATGCATTTTGATAACATTTCTAGCAAGAAATTTGCATTTGATTTTCATAATCTTTGTTCAGTGAATGTATACGAATGTCTATGTTTAGTATGTTATTTACTGGAGCGTACAGGTTCATTCGACTGCAAATAAACAGTCACCTGAACCTCTATGACTGAAAACTCCAGTCATGGCTTCATCTTTTCATCTCTTCATCCATACTTCTCAACGTGTAAAACTGAGCTAACTTTCTTACATTAAAAAACATAAAAAATGTCTACATGACAAGGTTGGAATTAAAATTAGTGTATATAATTCTTACACGTTCAAACTGCTAAAACGATCATTTAATTCACAGAACTGACTATGATTTTATATATGAATTGGATGCTCATCAATGCATCTTCTATTGAATTCTCTCAATACCAGATTTGCTGTTAGGTTAGTATCATGCTGGGCCCACAAATATGTAATTGGTTGAGTTTTAATGGACTGGGATAGTGGACGAATAGTCTTAAGGCTGACGGAATAAAGACCTCTTCTTTTACCTCATTAAACCTTTTGTGGGAAATCTGAGACAATGTTTAAATTAAATTTTTTTTTTCTCCTCTCAATCCTCTCTTTGGCCTCTGTCTTTATCTTTTATCTATCTTTATCTGTCCCTCCCTCCATCTCCCTCTTTGTCTCTCTGGCATAAACCTGTTCAATACTACAGAAGAATGACTGTAATAGGCATTTATTCTACAGAGGCTAAATAGATCTTTAAAAGGATGTATCCCTTCCCTCTCTATCTCTCTCTCGAACTTCCATATTTTGCACTGTGTGTCTGTATATATGTGTTCTCAGGAATATGGACAATTTCCAGGCCAGCTTATAAATATTCATGATGAAACTGGCTGACTGGCTCCAGTGCCAAAGAAGACCATGTAAAATCCCACCTCTGTTTCAGTAGCCAAAGCACATGGCAGCCAAAGACATGGCTTCTGGGTTATTTCCAGAACTAGAATCACTACAGTTATTTCTTTCCAGGAAACATCCCTGAGTCACCACTGGTCAGTCCAACCAGGAATTTGCAACCTAACAGCAAATCTGGTATTGAGAGAATTCAATAGAAGATTCATTGATGAGCAACCAACCTACAAGAAGTGTCAACACATCAAATATCTTATAAAACTTATGAAACAGTGCACTAGTATACATCAAATAATCTACCTTACAACCTCAGTTACAACTCCAGGAGAAGTTAAATCAAACCTTGACCAAAACAAACCACATTTTCTGTAAATACATTCATACTTGAGGCATTTTATGTCCCCTGAAATTGTCTTCTCAGGCAAGAAGTTAAGCCTTGGGTGTGTACACCCCTTACAAGCTCTGCAAACCATTAACTAGTACTCATCTGATTCACCACAACACCAAGGATCTCAATAATCAGAGTCATGTATTATATTTGTTAAAATGTCTGTTTGTATAAATGTGAAATATGATTATCATTTCAAACTATTTCGGAGATGATCTCATTATATAACCATTGTTATCCATATGTGAAGTACTGGAACTTGCTGTGTATTTGTATTTGCAGCATGTTTATTGTAGTCTTCTTTTATTCAGTCTACATCTGGAAGAGACTGAGTTTAATTTGCTCTTCAACTAACCTGCATCACGTTTATCTATCTATGTTTTCAATTAAATAAGTCCCGGAGTCTACATAAAAGAAGCACATAATAACAATTTACCATCCTTCTGTGAGCGTAAATAGGCTGAGCAAAAAACATTCAGTGTAAATGTCCTGTCCGTCTGTTTTGCTGTATGTCCTCTCAGGAATCGCTGTGATCTGAACAGTGAAGATCTGAATCGTCAGTGGTGTAAACCAGACCCCGTCCTCAGTCCAACCATCTACCATACCAAGGGCTTCCTGTACTACCTCAACAGTATAGGACGAACTCCACTGGTGAGTCCCTCTGCGGTCTCTTTAGGTCTAGTTTTGGTCTGGATAAAAATTAAAATTCTCTTTTTGTGCTGGAACGATCTCATACTAATCGGAGCCTACCCCTGCAATAACTATTATTTCCTGATTCCAGATGCAATGCTGAACAATTAGAGCTGATTTTCAAATCAATGGGAACCTAATTATCAAGAAAATGAATGCCTGATCATTTCAATTTCCCCTCACAATACCTGCAGCGCATTATTGAGCCAAACACTAAGACTAACAGTGTGTGAATGTGTGCTGTGTGCCGTTTGTAAGTGTGTGTTTGTATGGGTCTTGCTGAAACTGAAATGTAATGTAATGAGGCTTTAATGAGAAAGACCTATAATGAATTGACCTTGATTGGCTTATTTAATTGTTCCAAATTAGAGTGGTGAGGTTGTTTTTCAGGCTAATTTACATAATTAACTGTTGCTGTAGACTGACATAGGGTGAAAAACATGTGAACTTTCAATCATCAAGGATTTGTTAACCTTTTCACTGCCTGGAGATTTGCGTTTGAAAAAACACAATGCTTAGAATTGCATAGCTTTAAGCAGAGGAACCTCTTGTGGTCGCAAATGATGGCTGTTGTCTCTCAGAGGCAAAGGAGGAAGTAGTGTGACATTAAAAAGCCATGAAACCTCTCCGGGAAGTAATCAGGGTGGACAGATCAACAAAGTGTGTGACTTTGACACAGATGTTTACATACTGTTCCTACCAGCTGTCAGCATTGAGTTCTATTAACCATGACCATGATCTTTCCCTAAACTAGCAGCACCTCTATCAGTTATGACAACATTGTACTCAACAAAGTAACTGAGAGAGAGTGAGTAGCTGGGACAGAATAACTGAGTAGCTGACACATAAAACAGTTTATCTAGATTATCTAAAGCAGTTTATTTGGAGGTTAAACTGAATGTGAACACACCTAAAATGTAAATTTTAATGATAGCACAGGAAATTGTGGTAAGGACAGTACTGTAGGCCAAATCTGAAGCAGGAAGTGGGTCTGAAAAGTGTGACAGACAAACAGTTTACAGTAAAACTAACAGTTTGGGTAATCACTTCCAAATCAGTTTGACTGACTGCTTGTGTTTCTCGACCCGTTGGACCTATTTTTATTTGGCCACATTTGGAGATCTTACCAATTACTCTGGTGAATTCAGTGTTGTTTGAAGAGAAATGATGGTCAGTGGAACAGAATAAAACCCATGCAGTAATAAGTTCATAGTTTTCCTTCATTCAAACAGTTTTATTTTCACGATCTTATCCCTAACTTTAACCAAGTAGTTTTTGTGAGTAAACCAAACAAACCTTGTGGCAGATCAGAAAAAGCTTATATCAATCCTTTTTGCATTTGTGTCATTTGTCATGATTTTAGAAGTCAATGACCAACAGAATTAGACCTGCAAGCAAGTATACTGAGGACCAAGCATGCTCTCCAGTGGTGCTCACTGCCAACCCTGTCTCTTAGAAACTGTGTTTACTACTACATTGCATCAGAAAGAGAGAATGTTGTTAATGTATCTGGCAAGTTGCAAATATGTTGATACTTAATGTATATCTAAAATGTTAAGTAACATGATATTTCTTGTTTTTTGCAAATGATCTGATCTTGCAGTATAATATCTGATAGTAACTATATCATTGTTGATTTTTTTTTTATGGTCATAGGCTCTGTCAGCACTTGGTTAAGGTTAGGGAAAGACCATGGTCTTGATTTAATACAGAAAACACACACACACACAAAAGGTGTGAATAAACATTTAATCGAGGTTGTTTCAGTTATTTAGTTTGAAGACCTTTCTGAGTATTTTACGACAGATTCTGCCCTTGAATCACCTAATCTGCCCAAATCTACTATGTTTCTGACTGATGATGGTTAGCTTGTATCTTCCACAGCTGGCAGGAAGTTTCAAGTTTTCAAGTTTCTTTTATTTATTTAGCAAACAGGTTTTGCACCCAAAGACAGGCGTATGTATACACATACAAGCATAAAGACATATACGTGCATAACACATAATTGTAAAAAACAGAGCAAGAGTAAAATAGGAATATTTTAAGCACAAATTAAAACCCAAAAACCTGATTGAAATAAAACAGATTAAACACAGTTAAAAGCCAGAGAATAAAAATAAGTCTGCTTGTAGAGCATGTTCTACAAGCAGAGTTTATGCTAGCACAAGTATTTTAGCCAACAAGGACCTAATGGGAATTATAAAGGCTTTTAGACATGTCAGTACATGTTGATGTTATAACATTTTGTATGTGTAACATAACATCTACATCCACTGGACATAAACAACCATAAACTACAGTTAGCGATTTTGTTTTCTCATATTCAAAGATGTAAACATTTGATTACGGCCATTCTTTCCGCCGTGTGTTCCAGACAAACCTTTGTTTCTCTCCCTGTGCTTGTCTGTCAGGTTTTCTGTGACTACCATGGCCACTCTCGAAAGAAGAATGTCTTTCTGTATGGCTGCAGTGTGAAGGAGACTCTCTGGCAGTCTGGCTCTACTGTTGACACTGTAGGGTTGAAAGAAGACCCTGGATATAGAGTAAGACACACGCACACACACAACCATAGAGGCTTCAGTTCAAAATGCTGTGTGGTCCTCTCTTTATGTCCCACTGCTGCATTTGCAACAGTTGCAGTTAAAGATCTGAAGCCATGGAAATGGCTGAACAATGTCTGCTACTGCTTCTGCTGTGGGTTCTAAATGTCTCTCTCTCTCTCTCTCTCTCTCTCTCTCTCTGTCCGTCTGTCTGTCTTCTCTAGACCCTTGCAAAGACTTTGGATCGCATCTCACCAGCATTCTCTTTCAACAGCTGCAACTATTTGGTAATAATAATTAATAACAGCAGTTATAATGATGATAGTAATAGGTTCTGTCATCCTAATCATTATCGTACGTCTGAATTAATGTCTTTGACAATTAGCATAATCAGTATGCCTGTAATAATTTTGGTTTTGGTATATGAATGATCATTATAATCCTCCTCCTTATTACATCCTCATCATACTCATCATCCTCATTGTTATCATCACCATCATCATCACTGTTATAACATTTAGTGTATATCCATGTCAATCCAAATGAACATTGAAACATGTTCCTCCTGTTCATACTGACCATTAGAAGATCCCTTCATAATGCACTTACAATGGAAGTGATGGGGACAAAATCCACAGTCCTCCTTCTGTGCAAAAATGTATTTGAAAGTTTATCTAAAGCTAATATGAAGCTTCAGTGTCCAAATGAGTCAAATCAAGTAGATATCTTTTAACATTACAGTCTTTTTTAGTGCCAAAGTTCCTCTTTTTGTTATTATACTTCCACCGCAGCTCAACAGGGAAACACTGTCTGAGGAAACACAAAGAGGGAATTTGATGCTAAAAAGACTGTAAATGATATCCACTTGATATGACTAACTCAGACTGATGAAGCCTCATATAAGCTACACATCAACTATTAAATGCATTTTTGCACAAAATGACTGTGTGGACACTAGGGGTGTGTCTGAATAGAAATACGTTAGTCAACAAAGCACAAATAGTGGGTTTTTTATGAATATTTGTTTCATACAAGTATTTCAAATTTATTTGTTTTCGAGAAGACAAAAAATGTCAAATACCATCGTGCAGGTCAGTTACATTGCTATCTCAGTATCTCTCCTCTGCTCCACTGTTATGTCTATCAGCAGGTGTCAACAAGGGGAGTCACATCCACCTGCTACATGACTCACATTTCCTTATTTGGACATCACTCCCAGAGTTGGGGGTGTTCCCCAGAGATAAAGCTGAACTACTGACACAAGTAAAGTGCTACAAGGGACTCTCCATAACCTGTTGTTTCCCTTCTCCTTTCCACAAAGTTAGGTTGTAAAAAATAGGCAATAAATGAAAAGTGAAAAGCAAGAATCACCTTTGAAGTTCTTCCTTACATGTTACAAGGTGTGCTGTCTCTGTGTTATGGGCGTATTAATAGGTAGAGGTCTGTCTGCAATGAGGCGATGAGTAAAGTTTTAGTTCAGTAGTCAGCGCAGTTGTCTATGATCTGGGAGACTGCAGTTCAAGACCCAGTGTGGGGACCTCCTTCGTAAGGTAGTTTATTCTTAAATACCTATTGTAACATTTTAATTTTCTAAAATTGAAAGTGTAATAAAAACAAAAATTTTAAGCCTCTCTCCACTTTTATTTGAATACAAACACAAATCATTTTTCTGCCTCAACAAATACAGATACAAATACAAATACTGGGCTCTCTGTACATCCCTAGTGGACACACTGTGGATTTTGGCCTCCACACTTCCACTGAAAGCAACTTTGAAAGGGATCTTTTAATATCCAGTATGAACAGGAGGAATGATTACAGCGAGGAAAACCTCTTTCACTGTTACTATGGACACCTGACTGTTGTTTTAAGACACTTGAAAAATTGTGATTCTATCCTTTAAATATCATTTACATCATATGGGCTTAATTAATTTTTACCTGTATTCTGAATTTGTTTACAGTAATATTACAAAACAACTAATGTCACATTAAATCAAATCATATTTGAGCTTTTTCTCTTTTTGACTCCAGATTAATTTCTAATTTGAACTCATCAGGTGGAGAAGTCTCGCTCTTCCACAGCCAGGGTGGTTGTTTGGAGGGAAATGGGCGTACTGAGAAGTTACACCATGGAGAGTACTTACAATGGGTGCAATCAAGGAATATACAAGGTGTGTGCAATTGTGATTGTGATTGTGTGCAAGAGCCCCAAAGACATCCTGTCAGTCTTAAACATTTAACATCTCTCTCTCTCTTTCTCTTTCGGGTGTAATTAAGTCTCAGGCTGATCACTTGGCGGCCTCAGAGAGCATGTATCTTACTGTACTGTAGAGGTAGCCTCCAGTCACCAGTTCTAACTGTTATTTATAGAGCACATAAAACTGCAGCTATAAAGTGTCTTCAGCATAGTAAGTAAGTAGAGTAAGTGCAAAAGCCCAGAATAATTAGTCTAGCTGCTAATAGCAATGTGATGATAGTTATAAGTAAAAAGGACAAAACACATGAGGAAAAAGCGATCTGTACAGAAAATAACATTCAGAGGAACAACGGAGTGAACATTTGAACCAAATAGCATACAAATATTTGGTTGCACTGGTGTCATATTCTGGTTGCATCATCAAGGACTCAACCTCTTCACATTAATGACTGATGTGTTGATGCAGCGTGGAAGTGATTTCTAACTTATGAATGTAGGATAGGATAGGAGAGGCAGACTAAAAGCCAATCAACACAGAGTTTTGAAGCATCAGGGACATCTGGCATGTCACACAGAACATATAAGCTTCTATTCTATCAAATGTATCAGTCCACACAAATTCCAATACACATGTATCACCATGCAACATTCCATATTTTGTTACACTCTGAGTCTTTTTTCCCTCTGCTGCACTAAGTGAGGCATAATCTCCACAGACAGTTGTTTGAATCCCACAAATGTTCCGCTGTTTGTATTTTGTGAATTCATCAACAGTAATGACCAATCAAGAGTCCAAGTGTTGTTCTGAGCTCTCTGGTTTCATAATAGGCTTATATTTTATAAATAAAACAGATGACTCTTTACATAAAAACAATGCCATGTTCTTCCTGTATACTACCCATGGAGCCTGCTTGAAACATACATTTGTCCAGTAAAGTTCTACTGTCAGTCAGTGTGGGGAAGTTTGACTGGCAAACTTGGGTCTTGAATTTGTAGTTTCGTCTACAATTCCTGTGTATAAATCAAATCAAATCAAATCAAGTTCATTTATAAAGCACATTTAAAACAACCAGAGTTGACCAAAGTGCTGTACAATAAAATATGAAAAGTAAATTAAAACAACATAACAAGGTAACATCAAAACAAAAACAAACAAAAAAAATAGTAAAACACAAGGCTTTAAGGACACACAAGAGAGAGAACATGTGGGTCTTAAGTTTGGCCTTAAACGTGTCTACTGAAAGGGAACACTTAATTCCAAAAGGTAAACTGTTCTAAAGTTTTGGGGCAGCTACAGCAAATGCACGGTCACCCTTACCCCTCAGCCTCGATCGAGGGACAGCAAGGAGCAGTTAGTAAGAGGATCTCAGAGATCTGGTGTTGGAAAAGGGCAGACGAGCTCTGAGATGTACTGGGGCGCCAGGCTGTGTAGAGCCTGAAAAACAAATAAAAGGACCTTAAACTCAGTCCTATACTTGACTGGTAACCAATGCAGGGATGCCAGTACAGGTGTGATGCCATCTCTCTTCCTTGTACCAGTTAGTAGCCTAGCAGCCGCATTCTGCACTAGCTGCAAGCGAGACAGGGATGAGTAGCTAATACCCAAATAAAGGGCATTACAGTAATCCAGTCGAGAGGAAATCAAAGCATTTGTGACAGTCTTCAAATCAGGAAATGAGAGGGGCGGTTTCAGTTTAGCAATGTTTCTTAGCTGGTAAAAACAACCTTTGACAACAGAGTTAACTTGTTTGTCAAATTTTAAAGCTGGATCGAAAATGACACCAAGATTTCTGGCATGGGTATGAAGGTTAGGGGCCAGGGGCCCTAAGTGATTTGCTATACCTACCTCTACGTGAAAAGTGCCCTGAGATGACTTTTGTTGTGATTTGGCGCGATATAAATAAAAATTGATTGATTGATTGATTGATACCCCCACTGGAGTTGGAGGGACCAAATAAAACCACTTCTGTCTTACTAGCATTTAACTGAAGATAGTTTTGTGCCATCCAATTTTGTACATCCTGGACACAGTCAAGAAGGGACCTAACTGCGTTATTATTGATATCACCAGGTTCTAATGGGAGGTATAGCTGTGTATCATCTGTGTAGCAATGATAGGAGATATTATGTTTATTGAAGATGGAGCCAAGATGGAGCATGCATAAGGTGAATAAGATGGGCCCTAAAATGGATATCCAGATGACAAGAAGTTGGCTTAGTGTGTGTGACTGTGTCTATGATATGAGCAAGGGACACAGGCTCAAATTTGCTAAGGACAGCAGAACATGGAGGGAAGACGGGGGCGTTGTAGGCAGGAGGTGAAATAGCAGATCGGATGTTATCGATTTTACTTAAGTTGAGAAATTCATCGCAGGTGATTGCGGTTGGCAGATGACCAGTATCAGCAGGGTTTAGGACAGAGTTAATTGCGTCGAAGAGTACTTTGGGAGAGTGGGAATTTCTTGAGATTATGTCAGCAAAGTATTTTGCCCTCACGGCTTTAACAGATTGTTGATAGATAATGAGAGAGCTTCTCATCATTTCGTATGAAACTTGAAGTCTGTCTTTTTTCCATTTTCTTTATGCTTTTCTGCATAATTGCCTGAGAGCATGGGTATTGTTGTTCAGCCATGGTTGAGTTTTAGTTTTAGGTTTTCTAATATTGAGTGGTGCAACAGAGTCCAAGATGTCTGTACAAATAGAGTTAAACTGGGTGATTAGCTCCTCTTTACTCATACAGGAAGAACAGGTCATGAAGTCATAGGACAGGGAAGAGGCTTTTTGATGTGTTTTTCCTTCTCTCAGCTCCTGACTCATGGTTGGACAATTGATTTGTGCTCTTATCCTGTCAACCTGTCTTGTTACAAATGCAGGATGACCTTAACTTAGTTAGCACTTATGTAATGATAAAATAGTGAGAAAGTATTCATCAGAATAAGTGGATAGGTTTTTCAGTTTAACCTTGATTATACATAATGGATTTGATAGACTGGACATATTTAAATATGTTGGGGTAGGGGAGCTTTGAGGCTCGGTATGGACTGCACCATTAGCATTTTCTGGTAGTTCTATTAATGTCTTGGGTCTCATGTCTTTCTTGTAAATGACACCTCAAAAACAAACACGACTACACTATGATTAAATGAAATGAAATTAGAATAATTATGAAGATTAGGTGAAAAGACTTATTCCACTTGCTTGTAATAAACACGCAAATATAGTCATGTTTATCTAGGAGCTCATTGCAATGGACAAATGAGGACATCAGCCAGAAGCACATATATGTGTGTGTATCCTCCTGTGCAGTGTATGTGAACAGAGCCAGGAGTCAGTTTCTTATTAAGTTATTCATCAAAGCTGAGGAAACAGAGGGAATGAGGGATAAAAAGAGAGTCAAATCCTCCCATATCATTAATGTTTCAGTGTGTTCTCTCTCAGCTTGTGCTTATTAAAGTCACATTAGTGTTTATGTTACTGAACAGCATGTCTTGTACAAGTCAACATCTTGGCTTCACACCGTGCACAGACAACAATCAATTTCAGAGGGGCTTTGTGCAGAAGACGTGTAGTCTATTCCTGAGTTTGGTTTCTCTGTTTATTTGCTCTATAGGACACATTCATCTACAGCCATGCAGCCCTTTTACTGTAGCTTTGATTTATCTCAATATCCACAGTTATATTAAGGCAGAAGATGA
The DNA here is from genome assembly GCF_914725855.1 of Thunnus albacares. Lineage (NCBI taxonomy): Eukaryota > Metazoa > Chordata > Actinopteri > Scombriformes > Scombridae > Thunnus > Thunnus albacares. The sequence goes on from NC_058112.1 coordinate 1,137,797, forward strand.
TCTTTAGATGCACAGTGGAAGTCACACATACAGACTCAACAACTACTGGAGCTACATAACAAAGGAGAGCTGTATAAGGCTCAACTTTATGCAAATGTCATCTGAAGCGATGCAAGCGACAACCAGAGGAGTGCAAACTTGTTTTGATTCACATGGACACAGGAGCACAGAGGTGTTTACTACTCCACTCAAATGTGTGAAAGAACTTGAAATGAAAAAAAAGAAAATGGAACAACAAAGAACAAAATGGAGAAACAGCTGATCATTGAGGTCTCCAGCTTCCCAGTACTCACCACCATTTTTAAAAATCAAGACTTGACATGGAAACAAATTGCTGAAATTGTTGAAATTGAAATTGATACCAGATAACCTCTCATGTTAAAATATAAACCAAGATCTACTGTTCAGAACTACAAGAGATAAAAGCCCAGAAAGGTGTTCAAATGCTAAATAATGCCACCCTGACCAAGAATATGACTATGGATAATCCTATTTTGTCGAGTGGAAACTAATGCAACGCTGTTTAGCCACTTCTCAAATGGCGTTTACGCAGACATCCCTTTACAGCTGTCAAAGGCTCAGACCTTCTTCCTACCGGAGCTTCTGTTGTATCTTCTAGGAGCGCTGGTTTTGTTTTCCGATTGAACATTGTATCCTGGTATGAGACACGGAGACAGCTGTTCCTGTTAACAAGGGGTGACCAACAATCCACCACCCACCCCTCCTATGCGGGTGTTTTAATCAAACAAACCCTTTGTGCTGAAGCTAGCAGGCAGAGTGGAGCAGCTTTCATGACACAGATGAATGAATCAGAGTTGATGACACTAACTGATATGTGCAGCATAAAATAACAATGTCAGAAAAAGGACCACAAAGTAAGTAGCTAGCAAAAACTTTTCAGCAAAAAGTGGAGCTTAAGTTTTTTAAACTGACATTAGTGTTTTAACCGTCCAATTTATCTTGTGTTGTTGCTTTACCCCACTTTACAGTCATGTTAATGTAATGTTAGCTTGATAGTTTGGATAGCTTGACTGCTGGTGCATCCCCACTGTGTGTTTTAATTATTTCTCTTTCAATTCTGAAAAATATATATATATATTTTTGTTTGTTTGTTTCAGTTTTTGATAGCAGAGGGCTATGGAGGAGTACTGTGTTGTGGGTGGACTTGGCGCGTTTGACCACTGTTTTGGGTTGTCTGCCGTCAGTTGGCTTCATTCCATTTCCAATTGCTGCTTGTCTGCCGCAACTTGAATCCAAACACCACTATCTCTGTTAAGAAAAGGCATTTTATAGCCTGTGATTGTAAAATGTTACATTGCTCATTTCATTTTATTTTTCCAAGAATATGTGGCTGAGGATATTTAATATGAAATCATCTTTCTTAAAACATAGGGCCAAATCCACAAAAAGATTGCATGGTTTTTGCTGCTAAACCTGTGCAAATGAGACAAAAAGATAGCGTGTAATTCACAAAGCACCTGCAAAGGGTGAAACGCACCGCAAACTGCACTGCCAAGCAAATAGCGTCGTGATGCACCTGTGCCATTTGCATGTAAATTATTATTTATTATTAATATTCATATATTTGGTGCAAAATTGGCCCTTTTCTATACAAATAAGCCTTGTTGTAGCCAGCAATAATTGCCACATGCAGTTAGGGTGGAGTTATTAGCATCTTCAGAGAGTTCATGTTAACTGCATGCACACTCAATCCTCACTCGCTCTCTCTGTCTGCCTCTCTCTCTCTCTCTCTCTCTCTTCAAATCTTCAAGCTTGTGAGGCTTGAATGATATTGAATTTATATTAGTGATGAAATCTTCTGTCAGACATTGTGTGGGGGTGGGGGGTTGTCAAGTGGATATGGGGTTTTAGGCTTATCTTGGACTTCTAGCTACTTTAAATAAAAATGTCCTGACAGCTCTGATGGAGCTCAGGATTCACCTATAAGTTTATTACAAACTATTCTACTGCATAAACCTGGAATCTGTGTGTAACAGCTGACCTGTGTAGATGTGTAGCAGAACACAGAACATTAATTACGGTTAGATCCTGTGCCACGTGTGTAAATGTGCACAGCCTCTTTCTCAGTTTGGAGATGCACTTATTGTTTCAGCTGCTGTGATGCTACAGCCAGCTGTGGGCAACAAACAGAACAATGATGTTTCTGTGAAATCCTGGATACATTCAGTGACACCTGAACATTATTGTAAGATTTAGACATTAATCTAACACATTCCGGACCTGAGTCACATTAATAGCTGTATTTTGACATTATAGTAGATTATATTACTGATGCAAATTACTAGAGAAGTAAAAGAAGTAAAATTCATGACAGTTGGTTTTTGATGTTGCATGAACTCTGTGTGTGCATACGTCTGTTAATTAAAGACACACCATTTGAGGCTTTTGTGCTCTCTGCAGTTCTCATTAAGGAACAATCCGTGTGCTAGAATGTGGAGAAAAGCCTGAAACACTGGAAACAGCTCCGCTCACTCAATCAGATCTAAACAAGGGCAAATTGCACTTGGCTGCTAAACTTTATGGGAGTGTTTGCGGCGGCATATCATTATCAAAATCTTTTGTGAATAGGACCTTAGAAAAGGGCAGATTGCGGGTGCAAATACTGCACAATATACAGTGCTATTAGCGGGCACAATCCATTCTTTGTGGATTTTGCCCATAGAGTCTTGCTCAATTAATATTGAGCCATGTCATCCAATAAAGCACTCCAATGTTCTGAGTGTGTGTGTGCATCAAATCAAATCTTGTACCATAGCCATATATAATTGGGATGAAGACTGGACTTTACATTTCACATCCCTCATTTAATCCCTGCACTTGTCACTGTCATATATTTTTTTTTATCGAATTGGACTTTAGATTGTGCATTGCATTCAACCTCCACTGTTAGATAATTTAATTATTTATGCACATCTAATCTTTTCTCTTGGCGCCTTCATATATTTCATATACTTCATTTCTTTTTTCATAGCACAGTCCATATTTCCTTTGTACAGTCAGTTCATTCAAGGTGTGAATTACAGGGGAGCCAGGGGGAGCTTGGCTCCTCTTATTAAAGACGTGAGCTTTCCTGAAAACATGATTTATGAAATTCTGGGGATTCTCTAAAATATCGACGGTATGCTATTTTTGCCATGTATTTGTATTTTCACCATCATGGATCATGTGTAAAATTAAGCTATTATTGATGTGTGATTCATGCACGAAGAGTGATTCATCACTCATTCACTTCAATAAAGATGCCGCCATGCATGCTATTCTTGCCATCATCATTGAAGTGTGGCAGTGCAATATCATAAACTTAACTCATGTTAACTCAAAGAGCAAGCCAATGGGACCAAGTGTTATAGACCTCAGCTATCATGGGAGTATAGTCAACAACTGGGGGCATTGTCAAATATGGGTAAAATATGATTAAAATTAATTTTCACCCATTGAACAATTGAAAATTTGAAATCTGTTTACCATCCCCTTAAACTCCCCAGTTTACTCTTAATTCAGTATTTACAACTTCCAATTGTAGAAAAAAAAAAAAACACTAATATTTTTTAAAAATTACAGTATGTCAGATATTTTAGCCAAAACAGGAGTCGAATGCACCAAGTCAGCCTATAATTCAGTGCACTTTCCTACCCTTCTGCTATCAATAAGAATTTCTCAGAATCGAAGGAGAAGCAATTAAAACTGATGGCCTTAACATTAACCTATTGTTGAATTATCCAGGACACTTTAGTGTTTTTGTGTTAAGAAATGTGAAAGATATCATTAAAAGAAAACCTTAACACGGTGACAGTGAGTAAAATACTTCTGAGTGGTGCCTCCAGTCAGTCAATCGCAAAGCTTCAATAGTCAGTATTTGATACCCTGAGAATAAGAATTTATGTGACAGGTAATTAAAAACACCAGCACTGGCACACACAAATGCACATGCAGACACACACACACACACACACGTATGCATGCGTGTGCGCACACACACACACTCACATACAGTAGTGTTCCTTATGTCATTTTCCTTGCAGACCACTGAGCAGTATACCACTTTCTGGAGAGTGGGAGGTGAGAAGGATAGAAGTGGAGAAAGAGGAAGGAGGCACTGGATGGAGAAAAAGTCAATGAAATATAAAAGCAGAAGATAAAGAAAAGGGGGGTGGTCACTGGAGGGAAAGGGCAATAATGCAGAATATGCAATGAAGGAGTAAACTGGTGAAGCATAGATTCACAAATAAAACACAAGAACAAAGAGGGACCCAATAAACAAAAAAATATTAAAGGCATACTGGAGAATAAATGCAGACAGCAGACGATATGTTTTGTATGTGATAATCTATCAAAATCTGTAGCTGTAGCAAAGAACAGAAAATACACAAATTAACAGCACACAGCTCTGGTTCTAGTAAATTGTAAAATTGTGTTTAAACGAGTGTGTGTGTGTGTGTGTAGGGCCTGCAGACAGGTACCAGGGAGCTGCAGGAGATGGGGATGAAGTTCTGCCACAGTCTGCTGTCTTTAACCAAAGACATGAAGGCCCTGTACAGCAGGAAACTCATCAACCACATCAACATGGACCACAAGTCACACAAGTAAGAAACCATCCTGACAAGGACATTTATGTGTCTCTGTGTGTGCCTGTGCTTTCTCGTATTTCTTGTATATTTATCTCTTTAATGAGTATAGGTTCAACAGACAAGGTCCAATCACATAACCCGGTGTCTTGACATTCTATTGTGATTAACAAACAGTTCAACATATTACATAGGGGAAATATAATTCCAATATTCCCCTCTTTTATTTGTTTTCTAATTCCCCCACAGTCCCCTACCTCCTCTCCACCCAACCTCATAAGCGGAAAAGCTTTAGAAAAGTGAACCCTATATAGAACCTCTAGCCCTCATTAGTGAAGTCAGCGCCCTGCTCATGCTCCCATGCCTCCCTTGTTTACTTATAGAATATTCATTGAGTGACTTGGAGATCTTGGAGATCAGTGACTTCTGTTTAGGATTCAGTTCAAGGAGACCTTGCCAGGGTTGCTTAGGGGGCACAGAGGGGAAGTTTTCCTGCTTTTCCCACTGAAAGCAGCCTCAAGACCAGAATGCACTGCAGCTCACAGATCGATCTCTGTCCTCTTCACTAAATGATTTGAATCAGCCAGTATCATGGAGCATGTTGGGATAAATGCGACAGGCTAAAGTTGGTACACCACAGTCACAACATTTTTATAGGAAATTTCTGGAATGCTTGAACATCATACATCAGTGATACCAGTGTGAGATTCCCAACTATTTCTTCCAGCTCACCATCAGTGGTTTAAAACTCAGCTGTACAAGTGGCTCCAGAAGCCTGTGAGCCTAAAACTGCATTTAAATATGACACAAAGCCTTGTGCCTTCCTCACGACCTCAGCACTCAGATGGCTGATTTGATCAGTCTATTTATTCACCACAGACAGCTAGCTAATATTGTTCTCTGACTGACGTGTATTAGTATGTGTGTGTGTGTGTGTGTGTGTGTGTGTCTGATTTTAGGAACTCCAGTTGGTTCATTTCCTTCCTCTTTTTGCTTTTGAAATGATGAGTCATACAACTCAAGATAACTTGATGTTTAGCCATGCTGGCAGCATGGCTGTAGTTATGGCAATGTCAGTCTGTGTCAGTCCAAAACTTTGGTCCAGACTGAAACATCTCAGCAAAAGAGGAATGGATTGCCATGAAATTTGCTATAGATATCCATGGTGTCCAGAGGATGAATCCCAGTGACTTTAGTGATCACCTGACTTGTCCTCTAGTCCCATCATGAGGTTGACATTTGATGTTCAGAGTGATGAGTCAAATGTATAAATCTTTACCCTAGTTTGTGCCATATCCATGCACCTTTGATTTCATATTTCCATTAAGTTTGCATGTATTTGTACCACTTCTGAATGTTACATGAATTAAATTGTAATGTACCTTAAGACTACTGCAATTAAAGCCCCACCCCCACAGCAAAATGCAATTTTTGGATTTAAGGGTGCTACTGGACACTATAGATGACACTATACACTATAGACTCCCCTGTAAGTGTTAAACTTGCAACAGTCAGCATCTGCCCATTATATACTATACTGACATTGTAAAAAAAGATGAAAAACATTGCGAAGATGGTAAAGAGCTGTTGTGCAGTTGACTGAATAAACTAAATCAGAGGGAACACAGGTAAACATTTTGATGTAATCACTAACTAAGCATTATCACATGTAATTAAAGTTGAATACAAATGCCCTCATGGACACATGTACTGTGATGTGTCTGAAGTGCTCACCATCATCAGTCCAAGTATGTTACAGGTATAGGGCTGTGAAAGGATAACAACGTGTGAGATATAAACATAGCACAAAAAGTAAGGAAATTTGTGTTTGGTAGATTATTTCTTTGTTGTAATAATGCTTCTTGGCAATAAACCTTATACCGTTGGAAAGCCTGTTTATTTCCCTTTTAAATGGTGCCACATTTGTAAGGAACATGCATTTGTGGGATGAGTATGTGGGTTGCGCCCATGAAAAATATGCCAAATCTTCTCTGCCAATGACAAACAGCTTATTCTGCCATTGACTCTTGTTTGGTGTTTGGTGGATTGGATGATTGAACTTTGAAGAAACAAGACATGTTGGCAATTTAACAATTTATTCATTTAACCTCTTCTCTCTCTCTCAACCCAACCGGTCAGGGCAGATGGCCGCCTACCTAGAGCCGGGTTCTGCTTAAAGTTTCTTCTCGTTAAAAGGGAGTTTTTCCCCAAGCACTTGTTCATGGAGGAACTGTTGGGTCTCTGTATATTAAAGAGTACAATCTAGACCTGCTCTATGTGAAAAGTGCTCTGAGATGACTTCTGTTGTGATTTGGCGCTATATAAATAAAATTGAATTTAATTGAATAATGATGAGAGCAATGATCCCATCAAAATTCATGAACATCAGAGAAACTTTTTCCAAAATGGCCCTGTGTTTGGGGGCACTACGGAGCCTGCATGCCCAAGCCCAATCACTACAACAGATACTTCTGATGCATGTGCAAAATTTCAAGAGTTTTCAAGATGTTTAGCCACTCAAAAATGCAATTCATTGTGAAAAAGAAGAAGAATAGTAACATGTATGGTTTAAATGTACCAAACTTCACTATCCACAGATCACTGACAGCTCATCATACTGATCACTTTTGATTCTAATAATCTTTACTTTTTCAAGACTGGAGCAACTACTGTGGGCAACTACTCTAGGGATCTCTTACCCTCAGGGGCTCTAAAGGCCCCGTGTTCACTGTGCAATAGTTATTTTGAGGTAATGTAATCAATATCAAAATCAAAGAATACAGTAATATGCACCACTACAGCACAAAATAAACAGAAATGATAGGGACTTTACCTGATCTTGAAGCCCTGTGTTGCAGAGGGGTTCTGTGTGATTCTTCACAACTTTATTATTTTAGTAGACATTGTGCATACATGGAGTATATTCATAAATGAATTTGTATTTATTGATTGAATACAAACTAACTGACATACAGCACACATGTCTAACTCTAGGGTAGGAGTACTGGTTGGTTTCTGGGGTTCTGGGTAAAATAGAATGAAGCTGCCATGTGTATTCGGTAAAGTGCATAAGCTCAACAGGATACAGCGCATTTTTCTTCACAGGTTGTCAGGCCCTGGTTCTACTGACTGTACAAAATTTCCAATGCCGCTTGGTCTTGGGTATGGAAAAGTGATGTCAGTGCATATCATTTTATAACAATTTAAGATGCAACCTATTTTTCCCATCATGTGAAAGCTCTTTCTTGGCCCTTGAAGTAGAGAACATCTCACCAACAAAGGAACAATAAGAACAAGAAGAATAATTTGTGTGTGTGTATGTGTGTATAGCATGAGACATGAACACTGGCATTTGGTCCACACACATCTTGGTTCAGATATTCTGTACTGTGGATCCATTACCGCACTGATTGATGTGTGGATCTAAAGTAGAGCTGAATGGCTTCTATTGATTTTCAGATGCCTGTTCAATCTCCCCAGTGAGCTCTGACAGCAAGAGTGGGAAGATCTCCTCACCTGAATACAATACACGTCTGATATATATGTGTTGTTTAAATTCATCTAATTCTCTCAGTACTTTTCTTTGTTTTCCCACTATTCTCTTTTTATCCTTTCACTGTCCTCTAATGTCATTTGTCTTTCTTTCATCCATTTCTTCTTCTCCCTTTCTTTTTTCTCACATTCTTTTGGCTTTTGAAAAGTGGTAATCTGACAGTAGTAATCTAAAAGTGGTAATCTGACAGATTACCACTTTTCCTTGTTTGTCTTCCTTTGTCCTTTGTCCTCTTTCAACATGTAAATTTTTCTAGATGTGCTGAATGCTTGTCAGAACAGCTAAGCAGTATTATTCATAAAATGTCATCCACCATTTAAATGTGAATGAAATAAGATCCATCACTGATTTCTGTCATTTTCGGATAATTACATGCTACGCTTGAAGCATTTATTGCCTGTGACATTGATGTGTGACTGCCTACCTCTCCCTGTGTAATACTCTCTCTAACTCTACCTCTCTGTGCAGTGGTGGACAGGGGCAGAAGACATATCTTATGGGTCACACAATATTAGACTATTCAATATGCTATTAATGAGTTTGTTTATTTATTTATTTGGCAATTGGCATATTTCCCACCGGACATTTTGGCCGTTGATATTTTCATCTGCCGAACACATGATATCAGCAAAAAGCAAGCATATGCCGGCTAATGTAAACTCTGCTGCAGACAGAAAACGTGCGGCTCTGAGCGGCTGGATGAAAGGAGTGATCATTACACCGAGCAAAATATCCTCATATCTAAATAATGGCATCCAAAGTCTGACTGAAACTAAAACAAAGTAGCCTGTCTCAATAAGTTGGTTTCCACCAATGAACATTTGACTGTTAAATTCAGACACATTCACACTGTGAGGAGGAGCACTGCCCTGTCTGTCTTTCACTGTGTTGTCCGTCTACCATGATGAAGGTTGACTAACTTTAAAGAAGTACTAACCACGCTTCAAGTGATCATTTTAACCCAAACCATGATCTTTCCTTAACCATAACCCAGTGGTTTTTGTGCCTAAAGCTAACCAGACCTTAACCAATGTTGTCACACCATAAAACATCATTATTTTTAATAGTGATTTGTAACGGTTTTGGAAAGTGGCATATTACGCTCCAATGGGTCATTCTGAAAACACTCCAATGGGTCGTTCTGGAGTGCATGGTATAAACAACCTATGTGGTCATTTAATTTGGAGGACTTGTTGAATATTAAGTATAGAGATGGCTGAGTATGTATCTAGCTAGCTAGCTACTATCCATATAGCCTATTGTTTAGCATGTTATGCAGCTTTGTACAGGCCTAAACATAAAACCAACTTAAATACATTCTACATAAATTAGTTATGCATCCTTAAAAATATTTAATCCATACACCTGACTTAATTTAAAAAATTGCTATGTGACCTACCTCACAAACCGTAGTAGTATCAAGGTTACAGCTTAGACTGCACTGACCCAAACAATCTAAAGGGGGTGTGAATGAGCAAACTAGTGAGTAGTACTGTACCAAAATCAACTGAACGGAATAATGTCAGCTATAAATGTCAGCAACTATAAACTATTTAAAAGGGTGCTTTTTCCTAACGGTCATAAAGCATACATAAAGCATACATTAATTTCTACCATAACGGCCAGTTTACTCCATCATAAGAGCATATTATGGGGCAAAGTATCTCATGTTCTTCACTGGAATGGCACTTCACCATGTTTTCTCCCATACAGTACTTTCTGTAGGGCACTTTTACTCATTGAATGGGAACCAAATTCGGCATTGTAGTATGTTAGACTTAAGGGAACCCTCAACTCTCAGGTAGGTGAAATCAAGGGGGCAAAAACATGAGGGGGTGCTGCATTCAGACAGGATCAAAAAAGTCAAATCAGCAGGGGTCAAAGTAATGTTGATTTTGTGTGGTAGGACGAGTGGCTGTCATGCACCTTCATTCCGCTGAAGTGCACAGTTTGTGTGATGATGTGATTATTTGTAAGGAGGATATGCATTTTTCTTAAGAAATTAGATGCTTTGGTGATAGCGCTCACTCCCTCCATGCTGTTTGCTCGTTACATTGGCTGGACTAAGTTAGTGTCTTATTTTTTTTTCAGAGCTGGAATTGTTGTAAGTAACTTTTGCAGTATTATAGGAGAGGACGCAGTAAGTTGTGCTGGTAGTTTGCGTTTTTTCCCAATAAGGGAGGGGACGTCAGAGGGCCAAGGTTTAAGAGTCACGATTTGCTTTTAAATGTAGTTTGAAAAGGGCAGCCTTTGCTTTTTATGTTCTCAGATACTACCTATCTTTGATGTGAATATAATAAAATATGGTTATTTATGGTGGAGGGAGGGTCATGCATTTTCCCCAGTCACCTAGGGAGGCTCAAGAAAAAATATTTGTACCTCCAGGGGGGGTCAAGATAAAAAAAATAAAATAAAAGTCACACCCCAGGCACCCCCCTCCCTCTGATAAATTATGAACAGTCCCTAATAGCACTGTGAATTGCGCAGCATTTGCACCTGCAATCTTCCCTGTTTTAAGGTCCTATTCACAAAAAGATTTTGTGGTAATGATATGATGGCTCAAACACACCCATAAAGTTTTGCAGCTGAGTGCAATTTGCCCTTGTTTTGCATCTGTTTGAGTGAGCGGAGCAGTTGTGTGTCTTTAATTAGCAGAGTTGCACACACACAGAGCTCTCCACAATCACAAACCAACTTTCATGTATTTTGCTTATTTTACTTCTCTAGTATTTTGCATCTATAACATGATCTGCTGAAGTTAAATGTCAAAATACAGCTATTAAGTGACTCAGGTCCGAAATGAGAGTAATGTCTGAATCAATAATGTTGTTCAGGTGTCACTGAATGTATCCAGGATTTCGCAGAAACATCAGCACTGATGTTCTGTTTTGTTCCCACAGCTGGCTGTGTGTCACAGCTGGCTGCAGCATCACACAGCAGCTGAAATGATAAGTGTGTATCCAAACTGAGAGAGAGGCTGTGCGCATTTACACACACACACACACAGCAGCACAGCAGTGGTAACTTCATCAACATCAGATCAGTCAGGATCTGATGATAATTAATGTTCTGTGTTCTGCTACACATCTATACAGGTCAGCTGTTACACACAGATTCCATGTTTATATGATGGAATTGTTTCTAATCTAATCCCTTATGGATGAATCCTTAGCTCCATCAGAGCTGTCAAGACGTTTTTATTTTTAAGTAACTGAAAGTCTGAGATAAGACGACTACCTCATACCCACTTGATCCCCCCCAATGTCTGACTGAAGATTTCACCCTTGATATCATTCAATATTAATTTGATATCATTCAAGCCTCACAAACTTGAAGATTTGAAGGGAAAGCAAGAGAAACAGAGAGAGTGAGTGAGAAGTGAATGTGCGCACAGTTAACTAGACGTAACTCCACCCTAACTGCGTGTGGCAATTAGCTTGGTCTATGTGAATTAGACTGTTTTTGCAACCAGGTTTATTGGCATAAAAAGGGGCCAATTTTGCACCAAATGTATGAATATTACCTAACTTATATACATGCAAATGACACAGGCACACCATGACGCTATTTGCTCGGCAGTTCAGTTTGCTCTGTGAATTACACGTTATATTTTTGTCTCATTTACACAGATTTAGAGGCCACAAAAGCTGTACAATCCTTTTGTGGATTTAGCCCTTAGTACATTATAATTCTTATAGTTATAATACATTTTGATCATATTATAATGCATTATAATCACTGTTATAAGCCATTATAATGTGATTATAATGTTACATCACATGATTTCATCTCAATAAATGTTCAAATGATATTTCACCAAAAATCAAAGATTAGAGAAAAAGTAGAAAAGCTGAGAACAGATTTGTGTATCAGAACTCTCATTGTCTCATGACCCCTCAGATTTATCTGCTGACCCTTTGGAGGGGCCTGACCCCTTGGTTGGGAACCACTGGACTAAACTAGCTAACTGTATATAAAGTAGTTGAAAGTAACTCCACCTCCAGGAGCTACAACAGTAACATGCTGCTCTAACACTGATGCTTCACTATTAATAATCTAATGATGTTATATATAATAATATATCAGTCAGAGGGACCAAACCACTACTTTTACTGCAGTACTTTAACTACATCAAGCTCATAATACCTACTATGTACTTTTACTTAAAGGACCACTTTGCCAATTTTCAGCTTATCTCTGTCTATCCAAATTAGGGAGAAATATAGTGTGAAAAACAGCAATAGTTGTTTTTAATGTTCTCTGTGTCTCTGGGGTGCAGTTACAAAATTTGTTGTTCTTTGAAATGTACAGTGATGTAGTTGGGGGCAACGAGGAACTACAGGCTATATCAGTAGTGGTGCCTTCAAGGACAGTCAAAAGCAGGTATCCCAAAACACTCAGCCTACCATGTTATGCTAGCGATAGGGAAAAGCAGACACTAAAATATCATACTACTAAATACTTGATATGATATGATACAAGGCCGAATGTCGCGCTGTGGAATCAGACACAACACATTGTGGAGGAGGAAGCAACCACTGGACCAGAGCTACATTACAGCGGCAGCTGAGAGAGACGTGCCTGCAGCCGGACAGGCAGCTGCACCATCAACCAGTGCCCTGTGCAGAGGGAACGGAGACAGAACAGAAAATTCCATGCTGCAACAAACTTTGCAGTGTTTTGGTAAAACCTGACTTCGTTTTCTGACAGAATAGAATAGACTTTAACTCTGAATACAGAACAACAGCAACTGTGTTACCTGTAATGCAGCTGCATCCAGTTTTGACCACAATCAGCTCTGTCCCTTGCTGTAGACAGCCTCAGTGTTGCATTTCCAGTCCAGTCAGCTGGATGAAGAGGGATATTTCAATACAAAGAAGACAGAGGAAAGTATATATAGGCACTGAATAGTCATTCACATATAAGAACTTCTCACATTAGGACCATAGGAACCGACTTGGAAAACAGTGAAGCTGCCTATTAATTGGAAATATTTCAATGCAAGTGTAACCCCCATGAATTTAACAGACTCTAAACTCTGCTGTTTATAGTGTTTATAGTGGCATAAGAAAGTTAGTTAAACCTTCATTAATTTTTTGTATACACACTGATTCATATGTAACCCTCATTTATTTACATTTAACCGATATTCAGTCAAATTCAATGCTAGAGTTATTGTTGTAGTTTGATTAACAGTCCAAACAGTGGCGGTAAGCGCCTGCAGTATGAGCTGTTGTCAGTAGCGATGCGCACGAGAAAGAAGGTGGGGGAGGGGGAGTGAGAGAGGCAGAAAAACAAATGAACGGAGTCCAGTGTGTGTGATTACAGATAAGCTTAAGAAAAATACAGAAAAGAAAAAAAAGGAAAAAGGGGGCCCCTGAACTTAAATTAACTGAACTGAACAAAACTATAAAGGAAACTAAACTAGTTGCATCTGAGGAGGACATAAAGAAGGACTAAAAAATTGTATTGAACTGAATATGATATTAACAAAAGGACTGAAGGGTGGTCAATTTCATTTCATTTATTTATTGATTTATTTATTTGGTTTAATAGTTGAAGAGCTCTGGAAAAAATGAATACATTTAATTTGGTCTATTGTTTTATTTTAAAGGGGTATATATATATTTTTTTATTTTATTTTATTATTGGCCAAATGTGAAAGAAATCTTGGTTTAAATTTTTTCCCTGTGTGGAATAAACTCATTCTCTCTATTTTCACTAGTTGAACTTGTGTTTTGCTTATCATCCTCCTTAAAGGGCCTGTACGTAAGATATTGGTGTAGCTATTTATTTGACACTTAGCCCAATTCATAGCAAGTAGTGGTTACAGAATCTACCAAATTGTCTTTTTCACAAAATCCATGTTTGCTTATCGTCTGCTGGGTTCGAACACCACTCTGTCTTAGCCTCCAGTCTGTTCAGATACCTCTGGACTGTTAACTTTCTCTCTCTGTTTGAGCAGAGGATCTCTTGAGAGTTCAGCTTTGGGAAACTTTTGGCGGAAGCAGACCCAAGGATATAAAAGATATCTTTGTGAGAGGAGGAGATATTTAAAAAGTCTTAGCTGGGACTGAGTGTGGAGTTAAGGACCGAGCCTCCAGTGCCTTCCCCTCCTGTTCTCTCACTTGGCCACAGAAGACACTAACTGCCTCTCTTGTTCTCTCTCAGGGTTTCTGTCTCTCTCATGCATCTGTCTCTGTATGTATGCCACATACTCTCTGTCCACTTCATTTTTTTTCTTTTCTCACCCCGCCTCTCTCTTGCTGCATTTTTCTTGCTCTTATTACACCCATAGGAGTTTCTCGGTGTCTTTGAAAAAACACTGTTAGAACTCTAGCACAGCACTATGATTCATAACTAGTATGGCAGCCTGCCAGGGCCTACAACCTGCTGTACTCGATGGAATACATTTAGTTCTGCCCTGAGACTCTCTTTCCACTGCTGAACCAGACTTGAAATGGGCAGCACTTTGTAGGACAAAAGTTATGATTGTATTCTAAATACTGTTCCTGTACCTGCCCACTATATTCCCATTCTGCTGTTGTTTGAAACTGAGCATGTCCACTGCAATAATTATGTGCCTTTCTCCAGTGCATGAGTCATAGATACTGACAAAGCAGCGCACTTACATATTCATTTCATTCTTTGTCCTGTCTTTGACTGTTAATTTTGTTCACTTTTTTTCTAAAACATTTCTTAAGTTCACTTGTGAATATAAATGTACTTATTTATTGAAAGTTGACTCTGAATTTATATATATATATATATATATATATATATATATATATTATTAGATGTTGTTTTAACACATACAAAAGTAGTTTTTCTTGTTTTAAGTAGCAAGAAACAGAGAGAGAAGTGAGAAAGAGAAGGTAAAAAATGGAGAGAGGCAGATGTTTTTATAACAAAATATACACTACTTAGGAAAGACAGTGTGCTGCGGACAGTAAAAATCAAAGTCCAGCCACAAAGCACCTGTCACTAATACCATCTAAATGAGCTGCAATCATATTTTCAGTATATGAAACACAAAAAGTGTCAGCCAAACTGTCAGGTAACAGTGTTGGTCAGACAGACTGACCAATGCTAATTGACATTGCTATCCTTAAAGGATAGGTTCACAGGTCAGGTGTCCATATGAACAGTGGAAGAGGTTTTCCTCGCTGTAATTATTCCTCCTGTTCATACTGACTATTAAAAGATCTCCTTCAAATGTGATTTCAATGTAAGTGTTGGGGACCAAAATCATTTTGTGCAAAAATGCATTTAAAAGTTGATCTTAAGCTTATATGAGGCTTCAGCATCCTGAGTTAGTCATATCAAGTGGATATCTGCCACATTTACAGTCTTTTTAGCATCGAATTCCCTTTTTGTGTTTCCTTGGACAGTATTTCCCTGTTGAGCTGT
Source organism: Thunnus albacares (assembly GCF_914725855.1). NCBI lineage: Eukaryota > Metazoa > Chordata > Actinopteri > Scombriformes > Scombridae > Thunnus > Thunnus albacares. The sequence continues at coordinate 1,153,346 of NC_058112.1, forward strand.
GGTGGAAGTATCTGTCCACTAAAGGAAAGAATCTCTATATATCTGTATGTCCTTCACGAATCTCTTGAACTGTTCATCCAATTGACTCCACACTTGGCGAGTGCATTGCTGGAGAACAAAGGGAGTTCAGTGTCAAACTTGGTGCAATTTGGACAAATGATACATTTAATATTAATAAACTTTGAATACCACCGTCAGTGAGCTGCTCCGCTCTGTGCAGGGGCAGGGTGGAGCTTCAGGGCTCTGCTGACTGACATCTCCCACATGTCAAGGAGAGAGCAAAGACGAGGCGTGACACAAGTCAGAGAAAAGTGCTCTAAAGAGAGAAAAGTAGACAGCGAAAACAGAGCTTTTATTACAGAATGGACACTCTGACCCTGAGTCTAGACAGAATGCATAGCATTAGCAGCATGTTTAGCAGATCAGCATAGGGTGACTACACAGGAGGTGTTCAGGTACAATGTTGAGTGTAGGTCACCCGCACTTTGCCTTATTGAATGACTGTGTAACAGCTCTAAAATGTTCAAGTTGGGTCAGGGCAGTCACATGTATGCCCACATTCTAGGAAAATGAGCAGAGTTGAAGAATTAGATGACCCCTTCTCCACAAAACTAAAAGAATAGGCTCAGATAGCTTTGAATCATCAGTGTTGGGGCAATTCACCAAACACTGAGGCCCTGGGTTTAATGGAAAATGTCACATCAAGTTTAGTCAAACTGTCAAAATAAAAGCTCTGGATTCCACTGTCCATGGAAGTCTGAACCATGAATCTGCTAAATAGAAATTTGGTGGCAATATGAAAAAAAAAGAAAAAGATCTAAAAATTGATTTGTGCCTCATTTCTGATACAGAGCATATTGCACAAGAACAAGTCACATGAATTGTATGTTGACATCAAAGTTACTTTATGATATTTGATTTAGTAATTGTTTATTTTTTAATTGATAGACATGTCACTGTGTGTGATGCGTGTTGTTCCTCACAGCTCACTGAGCCTACTGGTGTTTAGTAAACACGGTTGGTAAAAAAAAGTTGGCGGTTTGTGGGTCGGGTCAGGTTCAGGTGGTTGATTAATGCATATTTTTGCGAGTTGGGCAGTGCAGACTGGCTGTCACCGGCCAGCTGTCACAGCACAGCAAGAGCCTCTGTGTGTGTGTTTGTGTGTGAGCAAGCGACTTCAAGTACATACTAGGGGTGTGCCTGAATACAAAAATGTTATTCGGCGAAGCACAAATAGTGGGTTTTTATGTGATTTGTTTCATACCGATATTTTTAAAATTAATTTTTTTTTGGGAAGAAAAAAAACGTCTCAACGAGGGGAGTCACATCCACCTGCTACATGACGCACATTTCCTAATATGGACATCACTCCCAGAGTTGGGGGTGTTAACCAGAGATAAAGCTGAGCTAATGACACACACAAAGTTCTCCCAAGGGACTCTCCATAACCTGTTGTTCCCCTTCTCCTTTCCACAAAGTTAGGTTGTAAAAAAATAGGCAATAAATGAAAAGTGCAAAGCAAGAATCACCTTTGAAGTTCCTCCCAACACATTACATGCTGGGCTGTCTCTGTATTATGGGTGTATAAGTAGGTAGAGGTCTGTCTGCAATGGGGCGATGAGTAAAGTTTCACAGTCATCTATAATCTGGGAGACTCCAGTTCAAGACTCGGTATAGGGACCTCCTTCATAAGGTAGTGTATTCATCAGCACTTATTGTAACACTTAAATTTTCTAAAATTAAAAGCGTAAGAAAAACAAAAACAGGATTTTTAAGCCTCTTTCCACTTTTATTTGAATACAAATACAAATATTTTTGCTGCCTCAACAAATACAGATACAAATACAAATACTGGGTTCTCTGCACATCCCTAGTACATATAGCAAGTCGGGGGGGGGGGGTGAAATTTACTGTGATATTCCTGCCCCACATAGGATGCGGTCGAATGTGACCTTTCCTGTAGTGTACTGTAGTATAAAGTCTTGTTTTCTTTAACTTAGCATTGCATACTGTTAACCCCCTAAACACGACTGAAGACTAGATTTGCATTTTCAAACCTCCAAGATCAAATAAGGACTTCTTTATTGACACAGACAGGCTTTTTACAATGCTCTGTTCGTCGTGTAACTGGATATCCAGCTCACGCACAGCTTTTACACACTGCCGGTTCTGATATTACAGCTCCGATGATGAATTTCAGAATGAAAAAAGAATCAATCCCATCCAATAAATCAGTGTGTAAACAAAGCTGCAGTCAGTGCTTTACAGCAATTACACACTGGGCCATCAGAGAATCAGCATTTGCACTGTATTGACTACACACTGTAGACAAGCTGTCCTGCCTCATTGCCATTCAAAGCACACAGACAACACAAACACACACAAAGACAAGAGTCACAATCATCAGTATGCTAGATGTACCTCTCACTTCTGTTTATCACTCCTGCTCATTCTCTTTTCCCTTCCCTACCTTTTCCTGCCTCCCCAATCTCCAGTCTCTCTCTCTCTACATCCTTCATTTCCTTCCGCTCTGTCTTCTCCCTGTCTGTCTCCCTCTGTCTCTCTCCCCCATAGTAAGAAGAAGATCAGTCTGCTTGTCACATCCTCTCTGTCCCAACAGAGTCCCAGTGTGTCTCTACATGCTCTCTCTTTGACTAACACACACACACACACACACACACACACACACACACACACACAGCCTCCCACGAAGTGTGTGTATAATTAGATTATTGGTTACTGGGGCTTTCTATCAGCTGTGAATCACAGTGACTGTAGCTGAGCTCAAGGTCACCTCAACATGAAATAAATGCAAACACCATGCAACAAGTTGTTAGATGTGTTGTCCATCATTACAGATGCAGGTTGAGCAGCCAAGCTGTGTTCAGTCACATAAAATTCATATTCACATTCTAGTGGAGATCTCAAAGTGTCAAAAGCTACCGAATATGTCAGGGTGAATCCTGGGAAATGTGTATAGAATAATGTAACAGAACATTTCTACTGGATGGAATGGTGCAGCCATACAAACATTTCATCTTGGTCATGAATATTTCAATCAGTGTAAACATCATGACATGTTGGAACAGAATATACATGTGATATTTACATATAGTGAGGGATAAAGTGACTTACTGATCTTTCCCCAGTCCTTTTATATTTCTGATTAAGATATACAGTATAATGGTATGTTTTTCAGCCATGCTTACAGTGAGGCTCTAGAGACAATATGTTTGTCCATGACTTTGGTCCAAGCTGAAACTAACTATTGAATAACTATTGGATGGTTTGCCATGAAACTTCTAATATTCATGAATATTGAATCCCACTGACTTTAGAATTCATTCATTCGTCTTTTTATGTAGTGCCACCAGCAGGTCAAAATTTTCACTTACTCAGTTAAATATCTACATCTATTCGATGGATTGATAGAACATTTTGTACAGACATTCCCAATGAAGCCAATAACTTTGGTGATCCTGACTTTTCATCTAGCACCACCATCAGGTCAAATTTTTTTGTCCAATTTGGTTTATGACCAAATATTTGCAGAATGAATGACATTCCCATCAGCCTCAGCTGTACTTTGTGTTTATTGCTAATATTACAAATGTTAGCATGCTAAACTAAGATGGTGAACATAGTAAATGTATTATTGTATCTGCTTAACACCTGCTAAGGTGGGGTGGTAAAGAGACACTGCTAACTGATGGAACACATGGAATAAATAGTAAAAGAAATGATTTTCCTCTCCTCTCCTCTCCTCTCCTCTCCCCTCATGCAGCTGTTTTGAAGATGATGAGCCTCCATGTGTCGAGGAGATTGAATATTCCATAGACTGTCCCATGCTTAAAGGCACTGACTTGGATTCAGATGTCAACAGCAACATGGACAGCGCTGATGGAGAGGAGGAGAGCGATGAAGGACACAAGGGAGCACAACAACGGCGAGGCAGTGCTGGCCAGTCACAGCAGTCAAGCATGAAGAGCCGCCTATTCCCTCACCTGATCACAGAGGCGTCCATTGAGACACTCAATGAGAAAAGAAATACGTGTAATGGTGTGAACATCACTGATGGACAAATCTTGAGTTAAAGGAATATTCAACTCAACTCAACATTATTTATGTAGCACTTTTCATACAAGCATGCAGCCCAAAGTGCTTCACATGACAGGGTTAAAACAACACAGACAAACAAAAATAAATGAAAGCAAAAAAGAAACAATAAATACAATTTTGCAAGACTTAAAATTACAACAACAAAACAAAAAAGTTTTGAAAACAGTATAAAATAGAATAAAAGCCAATAAAATAAACACTGTGGGATACAATGATAAAAAAACAATTATTAAAACTTAAAAACTAAAGATAAAGCTATAACATAACTTCAAATTGAAAACCAGATTAAAAAGATAGGTCTTTGATTTCCTTTAGAGCTTGCTATTCCAATATCCAGAGGCAGTGTGTTCCATAAAATAGTAGGCAGCCTCAGCAGTACTTTTATGGCACACATAAGGAACATTTAAAAGAGAAATGGTGGAGGTCCTTAGTGATCTGGCTGGAACATAAAATGAAAGAAAATCTCTGATGTAGGGAGGAGCAAGGTCAGTTCTGAAAGATACAGGTAGCCAGTGCAGTGTCTTAAGCAGTTGGGTTTTTTGATCCATTTTCTTTGTTTTAATTAAGGCTCTGGCCACAGAATTCTGAACTAGCTGTAGTTTTCTTATAGACATTAGCTAATCCAGTAAAAAAGGGAATTACAGTAGTCTAAATGACCAGTAATAAAATTGTGAATAAACATTTCAGCATCTCTCTGATATAAAAAAGGTCTGACTTTGGCAATATTTCTGAGATGAAAAAAGGATGTCTTAACCTTGTTAAAATGAGAATTAAAATTTAAATCAGAGTCTAAAATCACTCCCAAGTTTGTGACTTGTGTTTTAAATCTGTTTGCTAGGATCACCAGGCACTGATTTCAGTTTTTCTCTTGCTGCTTTGGGACCTATTAAAATAATTTTAGTTTTCTCCTCATTGAATTTAAAAGGTTTGTACCCATCCATACATTAATGTTAGTGAGAAAGGCAAAAACAACATGCAGTGCATTGGGGTCATCTGGGAATACAGAGATATACAATTGTGTGTTGTCAGCATAAAAAGGGTAATTGATGTGGTGCTGTGATTTGCTTGATAACTGGATTGAAGTTTTTCTAAAATGCCATCGTTGGTTAAATGAACAAGTAGTTGATTGAAAACAATTTCTCTACAAGTCTACAAGTAGATAGAATTGAGTCTGTAATTGTTTAGCTTAGAGTAATCTAGATTGGATTTCTTAAGGAGAGGTTTTACCATTGAAGTCTTGAAAGCTGTGGGAAAAATGCCCAAATTAAGAGAGGAGTTCATTATACTTGTTTTTACTTGAGAGCAGCTATGGAAGCAGGATTTAAACAGGTGTAGAACACAAGTTGAAGATTCCATCCTGCTTCATCCTTCATACTGCTAATTACTTTCCCATTTACTTTCATATATATATATATATATATATATATATATATATATGTATATACACACACACACACACAGACGGGTGACAAATGAAAGGAAAAACTGGTACAGGCCTGAATGCTTGACCCTACAGTAAGGTGATCCAGTGGCTCTGTTATGCTATGGCCTTCACAGTCACCGGATCACAACCCAATTGAATACCTATGGGAGATTTTGAACCGACGTGTCAGACATTGCTCACCACCACCATCATCAACACAACAAATGAGGGAACATCTTTTGGAAGAATTGTGTTCCTCAGCCTTGGCGTTGATTCTTCAAGTCTCTGGAACTCTTTTGGAGGGATGAACACCATTCTTCAACAAGATATTCCCTCATTTGGTGTTTTGATGATGGTGGTGGAGAGCTCTGTCTAACACCTCAGTACAAAATCTCCCATAGGTGTCTCAACTGGGTTGAGATCTGGTGACTGTGAAGGCCATAGCATATGATTCACATAATTTTCATACTCATCAAACCATTCAGTGACCCCTTGCACCCTGTGAATTGGGGCACTGTCATTCTGGAAGAGACCACTCCCCTCCCATCAGGATAGAAATTTTTCATCATAGGATAAAGATGATGACTCAGAACAACTTTGCATTGATTTGCAGTGACCCTTCCCTCTAAGTGGACCCAAACCATGCCAGCAAAATGCCCCCCACAGCATAACGGAACCACCAGATCCCCTCACTGTAGCATTCCGGCCTGTACTGCAGGTTTTTCCTTTAATTTGTCACCTGTCTGTATGTGTGTATATATATATATATATATGTATATATATATATATATATATATATATATATAAAACATACTTAAAATTTAAAATTCCAAAGAATTCCACTGAATTTTAAGTTGTTACTAGACATAAGCATTGTAAGCTTTCCAACTGGCTGAACATAAACCCAGGTAGATGATACACACAAACTAAATTAAAGAGGTTTTATCATTTATCATCCAATCTCAGTAGTTACTTAAGATAAAAGGCACCAAGAAATGAAACTCAGTTGATCCCTAAATAAAACGCAGTTTAAATATATGATTAAATTCAGGTTTTGTAAAACTAGGGCAGTGCCTGTTTAAAACGTGCCTTTTCGGAACAGGCTGATTTCTCAATAGCTAGAGAGAAAGTGCCTGTCCCCTAAACACCTCTCATGCAGACTATTGGTAGACGCTACAGTTTAGCGTTGTTCCCTAAACATGTCACACGCAGGCTATCAGTAGAGGCTATAAAATACTCATTTTCCCTAAACACCTCACATGCAGGCTATTGGTAGACGCTACAATTGACCGATATTCCCCCATTACACAGAATATCTGGAGACTACAATTTTAAACTTTTTCAAGTCATTGACACTACAGATGTAATCCTACCTCCAACCACAATGTGGATTGCAATGGCAGAGTGGCACTATCCATATTTCTGCTCGTTGACTCCACGGACAAAAGAAGAAGCATCAATGTTGTGGAAGCAATGCTGTTTATGAGGTATTTTTATTTTTATTATTTCTGAAGGTGCCTGACACATCCAGCACTAAGTCTTGAATGTACATGCAAAGTTTCGTTCACAGTACACAGTTCAATAGTAGAGCTTAAGTCTCTTAACTTCTTCAAATCACTAACACTATGGATGTAATCCCACCTCTGACCACAATGACAGAGTGGTGCTGTCCGTATTTCCATTCATTGACTCCACAGGCAGAAGAAGAGGCAAATCTTGTTCATGAGGTATTTTCATATATTTCTCGAGAACCGCTCATCCAAATAACTTAACACATTGACATTGCATTTCCTGGATTTCCCAGCAAACCACCTGTCAGGTATGAAGTAGATTGGATGAACGGTTTGCAAGATATACAAAGGACAAACATACATATAGACAGACAGACAGAGATTCCTTGCTTTATAGAGAGAGAAGAAATTCAAATGAACTGATGAAAACTAAATGTGAGAATACTAAAATATTACACCAGAAGTCCAGCTTAAGGAATAATATTAATATGAAATTCAATTATTTGTGGAGCTTTCATGTGCTTCTCAGTTTTCATCCCTTAATGAAGTTTGCTCAGTTGCCATCATCATCATCAGTCATCACATGACCATAGAGTGGAACTGTGGAACAATCATGTGATAACAGGCGGTGGTATATGTGTAGAAATGGTAACTCCTGTCTCTGGTGTCAAATGTGAATGTCCTCCTTGATCTTTCTCTGGTTGTCCACTGGCTCCATGACGTTTGACCTCTTCACAGTAGATACTGTGAGTAGGGCTAGCGTGTGTGTTGAGTGGTTTGTGGTAAGTTGTGACTCATTGTGACTTGAAGACTCCATAGCATATAGCATATTTTATATGCACACAGGAAACATCATCTGACCTAAGTCTAATACTTAGGTCACGATGAAGATGTGACATGCTATTGAAAGCTCCAGAAAAACCTAGTAAGTGGAACTTCAGTTAAGATTATTTTGACAAACTTCTATTTCCAAAGTCAAGAATGAACTTTCACTTTCAAGTTATCACAATAATGTTGAGGCATTACAATAACTACAATAATTATCTCCAACTTTTGCTTTACAGTTCAAAAAGGAATTACTTTTTTACAGCACAACACAGGAAGAGGCAAGTGATTTCCTACACAAACAAAGCCATGAATGTTTGTGAAGGGAGTGAAAGCCTGATGGGAAAATTATGCTTAGCACTACAGATGTTGCCAAGATTTATGAATAAAAATAATAAATATAAATAATTTAAATTAATCATTAAATCATTGAAATTCAAGGCCCGGTAGAGTCTGGCATAAGGTTAAAAGCTCAAAAGAAAAAAGCTTATAAGTGGACTCAGCGGTTAAGATATTTTTACCACAGTCAGAAATGAACTTCTACGTTCAAATTGCTATTGATTCTTTTAAGAGCTGTGCATTTCAAATCTCTTTTGTTAAAGTAATGATTTCAATCAAACCTGAAATCAAGTGAACACACGTTCAAGTCACAACGAAGTATGTAAATTGTCTCTCAGTGAGGAAAGCTAACAATGCTAGCATACCTTTTAATAACTAGATGTCAGACTACAGTACATTTCAAAAAGCCCAGAATGGAAACCAGCTTCTCAGTGATTTATTAACCATTGGTCAATGCAACAGTATTTTATAGGTGGTCAATTATTGTCTTAATGGTTTGGATTGGTCTCATGCAACCAATCAACAAACAAATAGAGTGAGGTCATTCCTCCTAGCTACATGATAGCATTCTAGATAATGTAACTGTATAACTAGCACTAGTATTTTTTCTCATGAGGAAGTAGCTCTTTTGTTTTTGCCAGCTAGTGGCAGATAAAACTTTTCTTATCTTTCAAGAAATAATTGCAAACCTTAGATTGATTGTGGTCTCTATTTTGTCTGTTTTAATGATTGGGTGGGAACCAAGAAGCTGAAAAACCAGCTGGCGGTGTGTTCTAGATGTTCAGTAGTATTACAGTATACTATAGTGTTATTCCTAAGTAACTACCTAGTTAACCACGAACACTTGAAGTGATCTCATATTGTAAAAGATTAATGAAGTTGAAAATCAAATGACTTGTGGTGTATTTCTGTCTGAGTGCACAGGATTTGGATTACATTTATAGTAGTTTGGTTTGGTCTTTGGTTGTATTTGGTCTGTATTTAGCAGATTGAACTGTAGTTTTGAGTATTTCTGCTGTGTATACTTTGTAAATCCACATACTTATAAGTATGAAGGTGCCTTCACAAACAACAACACTGATTGTTTGTTCAAATAGCTCAAGGTAACCTATAGTATTTTTACATGCTGTGCCAAAGTAAGAATTAGGTGTTCCTCTGGGGCAGCAAAAAGTAAGAGAATGGAGGTCAACTTGATGAATGGGTGTAAAAAGTGTGATTTCAACACTAGAGGCTTGGGTGTGTATCCCATCCTTTATCAACTGCCAACTATCAATATTGGTTTTCTTTACTGTGTTTTAGTTGCCTTAACTTAACCAGACTTAACAGAGAAGGTACAGGGTTAGTAAATACTCACAGGGATTTTAAAATGCACACACAAATAACTTATTTTATTGTTTACAAATGATGACCTGAAGTTAGAGTGTTGAGTACATTTCCATCAGGGTATGAGGTAGAGACTAACTGAGGTGGTTGATATATAATCCGTTACACGTACATGCACATTAACATTCTCTGTATAATCAAATTTTCCACTGTGAGTTTACACATGTAAACACCATACCTTCTTTCAAATCACCTGGAAACACTCGTTTTCCAAATAGAAAGAACCTCAGTATGTGGACCAGGATCTGCTGGTGTTCATCAGAACTGGTTCTGTAGAGTCACAATGATGTGCTGCAGGAAACCTGTAAATGTTAGACTTTGTCTCTGTATACAGTTGGGGTGTACCAGTAAATTGTAATATAGTGTAGTGCAGTATGAGGCTCTCAGTGCAATAATGAATCAAAAATTAATTCAGTGCTCATGTGTGGTCTAGTGCAGTGCTGTGGTTGTTGACTGTTTTTGACACCACCCCACATGACAAAGGTGGTTGTATTTCTCCCACATGTGGTGGGGCCCGGCAGTGGTGTCTGTCTCTTAATTATCTTGATAATGTCTGGTACAGATATTCATGATCTCCATGGTGGGTGATTCTTATGATTATTGTTACCCTCATATCCTTCCTCCAGTTGTACCATCAAATGAAATTCCATCCTTGACCAACACTTCAGTCAATGAAATTTGCTGTAGACATCAAAGAGTTGTTATATCCATGAGTTGACATACAAATATGTGTACTGCTGTGCCCATCTCCTCCATGGTTGTCACCATTTTTGTGCCATTTTCTTCTGGCTCTGGCACAGAGAGATGACATTCTTAATCCTGCCTACAAAAATCTAATTGGCCTTGTTGTTTTTCCAACATAGAAAACAGCAACCAATGAGCACAGCACTGGACCTATTTGAATTGATGAAAAAGGTCTGGAACCACGTTACCAAAATGTCAGCTGCAAAATTCTAATGATCTGGGGTCTCATTTATAAAACAGTGTATAGGATCCATACTAAAAGTATATGTGCGCACAAAGGCCAAAAATGGCGTTTATTAAACCATGCGTATGCACGAATGCACGTATATTTCCCTTTATAAATCACAGTCCACCTGGAAATATGCGCACATGGATCAGCCTCATATCCAGCCCTTCACACGCCACATTAAACCATAAATGGTCAATGCAAAAGCATTCATGACTATTGATTGTATATGTGTCTCTATCGCCACACCAATCACTCTCTCTGTCTCTAGATGCCTAGCCGATCAGTGTCGAGAGTCAGTGTATCAGACCCTCTCTAGTCACTTGCGCTCAGCAGCAGCAGAGGAAGGACCGCAGAGGGCATGACCGGACTTTTACCGTTTTATTTCCCCTTTTTCGGATGTCTTGAAGTTATGTGTGTAACCCAAAACAACCGTATACAACTTCAATAAACATCCTGTGCATTGTGAAGTCAGACACCTCTGGTTAAATGTTCACCACAACCTGCAGCGGGCCAGCTCCCATGAACCAGTAGGCTATAAGTAGTTTTTACACCACACACTCAATATCTACAATACAATAAACACGTATTCCTTTATATTTACTCCAAAATCCAGCACACAGGTGTTTTATTAAGTGAAATTAAATGTGTAAGAAGATTATTATACAATCTGGCTTCAGTTCACCACCTCATCTCATCATCTGCATCGTCGATTTCCTCCGTCTCCAAAATGTTCGTATGCATGGGTCAGAGTTTACGTACAGGTGCGCACACTGTCCCATCAAGTTTGTTTTTATAGATCACAACTTTTGCGTGGGAAGGGGCGTACGCCTCTTTCAGGCCCCGTTTTGTGTCTACACAATGGTTATAAATGAGACCCCTGATTTCTCTTAAGTTTAGTGAGTACACCCAGAGGATGAACCTTTTTCATTATGGACACTTTCCCAGCCACAAAACAATGTCAAATTTGCACACAGTATATTATACATACAGCAGATTGTCTTTAATGAACCCATTTCTTTTTCTCTAGCACAACCCAAAGGAAAAGGTTTAATATAATGTTAGCAGAACGTATTGTATTGTAAAGAAGTGTTTCAGTTGTATGCTATATATGCTGCTGAGAAATCACTCTATACACAAACACACACACACACAAACACACACAAACACACACACACACACACACACACACACACACATATACAGAGTTTCATTCCCAAGTGTATTTTTTAAAAACTCTAATGATAATAATAGTCCTAATAAAAAGTGTAATGGGTGTTCTCAAGACCATCTTATTTTTCCTACATTAAAACTGAATAGAATCATGATTCTTGTGAATCGATTATTGTGAATCTTGTGAATACGCCCCTAATATCTAACTCTTTTTTACTGCTACTCCCTAACACGTATCCCAAATAAGACTTTGGGCGGATAATAATAATGGATGTTAGTGTGCATGTAGTTGCATTCAGTGACAGTTGAGTGTTTCATGTGTCATGTTCTGACTGGAACCAGGCTGTAGTCACTGTTGTGGTAGCCGGTCAGGCTGCTGTAGGGGACTGAACAAAGCCGAGCTCCTCCCGGGACTCCACATGGAGGCAAACCTGCACTCTGGTTTCTTGTTTGAAGAGAAGGATAATGCTTTGTGTAAATGTATCTAGGATTATATGCGAGCACATATTCCACTTAACTGAAGACTGTGATCTTCTAAGCTTTTTAGCAAACACAAGCTGTTACAGATGAAATGCATATTTTTAAAAGAACATCACAGCAGTGGAAGAAAAATAATCATTCTCACCTTAATCCCTAAAAAGCTTATTCTCTCATTGTGTGAGATTTTTACAGATAGCAGTGATACAGGAGGGAGCATTTAATCCTGGCCAAACACATTGGCCCCTGTTGAAAGATACTGTATGTGTATGTATGTTAGTTCAGTTTGTGCATGTTTGAACATTCAGTGTGAAAGGTTTGCAACTGTGACTTTAAAGTGACATACATGTAAGATGTTAAGCACTAATAATAACTATGTTTGTATTCTGAATCAGATATGAAGTTTGTTTTCAGCACAGTAAAATTTAAAATAAAGGAATAATTTGTGTTTTGTTCATTTTGTTGTCACTTTAAAATACAACTTTCACCTCTCATTGATTTTGTTAATGAATTACTGTTTATACCTTTGTTACAGGCACTGATGAGACAAAAGAGGCGAGGCAAAAACTGTCTAAATCTCAATGTGATATTATTCCTGAAAAATAGCTGACAACTCATACTTGGTAATGAATAAAACTAGAATTCAAATGTTCATAGTTTTCTTTCACTAAGACAAGATTAAATACTCCGGAGTTTTATTTTAAAAAAATAATGATAAAGTTGTCTAAATATGACAAAAGCTCACATGGAATTTTGATAACAGGACTTAGAAGAGCACTTAATCTTAAAATCATTCAACACTGTTTATGCCATAGAGGCACACAGTATGGAGGGGTGAGTCACACCATCCAGTCTGCAGTGTGCTATTTTTAGACACACAGCACTTTATGTGTCTGGATAGCAATTCACTCATGAATTCATAAACTCAGCCCACTCAGGCTGAAAAGCATCCACAAGGGGGAACTCTTCAGTCACTGCCAGAGCGGAGAAGTGAAAGCAGCAGCAGTTAAAGGACCAGTGTGTAGGACTGAGTGGTATCTAGTGGTGAGGTTGCAGATTGCAACCAACTGAATCCCCCCCCCCCCCTTCCTCCTCCCTCTCCAAGCATGTAGGAGAACCTACGGTGGCTGCGAAACTTGCAAAAAATGCAAAAGGCCCTCTCTAGAGCAAGTGTTTGGATTGTCCATTCTGGGCTACTGTAGAAACATGGCAGTGCATCATGGTGGGCTCTGTGGAAGAAGACCTGCTTTCCATATAGATATAAAGGGCTCACTCTAAGGTAAAGGAAACACAATTATTTTTATTTTCAAGTGATTCTACACTAATTCAAGGCTGTGGAAAGTAGGGATGGGGAGGGTGCTGCAGCACTCCCTGGTGGATGGTAGAAGACCTGCACGTTCACGACTATAAACCCTTCTGAGACCCGTGGGGCTGTTTACGAGGCTTAAAGCTAAAGTGAAGATACTGGTATCATATGAAACTAGACAAACAAAGGAATCCATTGGTACCAACCATGTCATGCTAGTTTGTTGAAAAGAGTGCTTAATAACACTCCAGTCACCAAAAAAATGCAATTCATACAGAAATTTCCAAATGTCAAAAGTTTTTGATACCAAATCACAGCATGAACTTTTCTTTGGTGTGCCTCAAGGTCTTGGTGTCTTAATGTGGTATTTTGGAGGGATTTTTGACCATTTAATTTTAATCAGAGTGGTCAAAAATTGTTAGATTTCGCACCAAATCTGTGTAACAAATTGCATCAATCAAATCAATCAAAATTGCTGCAATAACTACTTCCATTATAATGTTCTAAGCCCTAATATACAACCAAAACACAATGTTTATTACAGATCCATGGCTAGAAAAACTTGACACACAGTGTTGAATATCTCAAATTCATCTTTGTGTCTCAGCTTTCAGATGGTGTATACTACTTCTATGTGGCATATACTGTTGATCTGCTATCTCCCCCCAAAGATCCCCTGCCCCCCCTAAAAAAGACAAAAATGTCTATGGTGGGTTTCTAAGGGTTAAAAATAAATAAATAAAAGTTTCATTTAGTTTTTGTTCGTTATGTTCATATTCGAATGATATTTTGATTTCAGTAAGTGGTTAAGAGTGGATCTTAGGTTCCAAATTTTATTTCTTACATGATTATTCATTTTATAGACAAATATTGTATGTTCATTAAAGCATACAACTTTCTTTTTCTTTTTGCTGCTTTGTATGCTTCACCTACACCATCTGAGAGCCAAAACAAATAACAATGGAAAATGAAACATCATTGTGTCACAACAACCTCCAGTGGATACATACTGATGTGACAGTACAGATTAAAACATCAAATGTTAGCTTTTGAATATTATAACAACATCTATGGACCACACTTAACAAGAATCACCTTTTAATGTGATGGCCCCTGCCTAAGGTACCATAAATGTATTGATGGTAATGACTTATTGTTATATTAGCTAGGAGGTTTGATCAGTGATGCTCAACAGACTCAGAAAGACCTCCTAAGAAGCCATTTCAATAAGTTGAATTATGACACAAATTAAAAACATGAATTGACCCTAAAGGCCACTTGGACTGGAGGGAAACAACTCCCACCTAAGATGGAGCACTGACTCTTGTCACCAAAGCCACAAACTAACCCACATTCCTGAGGACTTTGTGAAGCCTCCCTGTAAATCTGAGGCAAACATGTGTTGGGACTACATGTGGACCACATTTTACCACATGTTTCAAGACTCCAAGAAACCTGAGCCCTGGGGGTTCGCACCCAAAGTGTGAAGCTCCACCCATGGATCCAGGTTATCAAAACTAGAGATTCCCCTCTTATCACTCTCTTTTCTCCACGAGCTGCAGCAGGAGCAGCTCCTTGCTCTCTTTCACGCGTCCAGCAGCTGCTGGAGCAGCTCTCTGCTCTCTTGTGTGGCCTGCTCACGGCAGACACACACTTTCTTCTTTACGGCAGAAGACGCGAGAGCCTGCCTAAGACTCAGAAACTAAGTTTCCTTGTGCCAGCAGCTAAGACACAAGTCTGCTGGCCAGTTTAACAAGTACAGGAGCCGCGAAATGGAGTTAGCTTGCCGCTAACTCTACACCAAGGAGTGACCTGGGCCCTCTGCACGACTGGAGTGCTGTCTGCCCAGCAACGCCTGCATCTTTCAGCTTCAGAGCCAAAGCCTTCTCAGCCTGACTCACCCACGGATTCACCGGCTACAAAGCAGGACACCACAAAGCATCTCTTACTTCATGGACTGGTAACAACTGGGCATAGCCTAGCAACACAGTGAAGCATAGTACGGCTAAGCAAGAATGTTTAACTCAAACAATGTACTGTACGTGTATTGATTTGGTTAAGGTTATACATTGAACTGTTGTTGTGATGTCCTTGTTGCCTATAGTCAGGTTACTGCATAGCCACACCGCTAGGTTAATGTTAGCATGCTTAACACATGTTACATCCAGTAACTAGGCCTTGCATGCAACTAACCTCGTTTTAACCTGGCACCTTTAGCATACACCAATTGGCCTTGAATAGAGAACCACACAGTTAAGAGGTTAAAACCTAGTTTGGCAAACTTTGGTTCAGGCAGCACATGTGGTTCAAGACACCACATGGTCTGGCCTTTTATCCCTGTAGTTCCCTTTATCAGCCAAAGTGTCGGCATGCCATGTGCTCAGTCACCAGGTGACTGCAGCCATCTTGCTATTGTCTTCCCTACACACACACACACACACACACACACACACACACTCACACATTCACACTTGTATATAGATACACTTAGCTAGATTAGTATTGTGTGTTGCTTTTACCCTTTTGTTAAATAAATGCTTTTGGATATACCTGTTGTCTGTTTTAATGTTGCACAAGAATGAGTTTTGCCAACCTCTGCTCTGTAAAGAACTCCAAATCCTTCAACCTTTACTAGCTATTGATATGGTGATTTTGTTTATAGTTATTAAATTAATTATTAATCAAAGTCCCAAATTCATAGATTAGTACACTTTGAGACTGAATTGGCTATCTTTTTCCCTGAGTCCAGGGTGGTGCCCCGTTATTATTAATTCTTATTAATAATTTTATTGATTTTAATAATTAACAATTATCTTTGATAATCATTAATTATTGCTGATAGCCAAACTTGTAGCCACGGCCCAACACATGAAATTCATGTAAATTAAATGTCATATCATTATGCAACTTATATCATGTTATTTTTCATGTAAATACAAGAAGAATGGTATAACTTTCATAGGTGTGACCAGGTTTGTACCAAAGAGATCTAAGACCTCTATTGACCAGGGTTAAATTCCCTTATGTGAAGAGTTAATGAATGTTTGTGAAGTAATAGGAATGTAAAGATATAATGTTTGAATGATATGAGTTTAGAATTTTCTTTTATTGTTAAACAATAGTCACATTGAATGTTTTTATGTTATGAAGTAAGAGTTATGTTGAACTTGTATTTAAATATGTTTCTGAAAGTCATCTTATCACATAAGTGTTACCTAACATTATTTCCTTTCACTATAGTATTAAACTTTATTTCAGTAGATGGCTTAACCCTGTAAAGCCCACTGTTGCAATATTACAACAATCACTTTTAGCTCTCCTTAAAAAAAATCTGTAAATGTTTTTTTTTGTTTTTTTTGTTTTTTTTTACAGACCACATTTACATAGTTAGTGGGTTCTATTGTTTATCCTTGCCATGCCATTGGATAGTAAATGTGTTTATAGGTCCGGCCATCTGGCCATGAACTCACACTACCTGCAAACTTTCTGTCAAGCTCTCTGTCAAGCTCATCTTCTTCTTTTATTGGACCGGATTTGTCAAGAAAGAAGTAAGTAACATGCCTTGAATATTTTTTTGTGATAATTGCAATGTCTAGAACATGTAGATACTTAGTTATTGTGGAATACATTCATCAAACTTGATTTTGAGCTTGTTATGTCTATGTTGTAATTCTACAATGCTGGGTTAGAGTAGTCAAAATAGCATGTGCACCTTACACATGACATGGGGACACTGCACTTCTCACATGTTCACATATGGAAAAAATACTATGGAAATATAATTTCTTTGATGATTCACTATAACTAAGTTCTAAATTTGTTTTCTCTGTTAAAATTTTGAGTTTAGACAAGAATTGAACAAATGAATGAACTGTTTCTGGTTGCAGTATTTGAAGCTCTATCTGTAGCAGAAACTGTATCTGTAACTTATCAGTTAAAATAGATTTATCTGATCCTGGGCTTTTTCTGGGCTTTGTTTGTTTGCCCAAATAGTTGCCTGTTACATTAGTTAGCAACAAGTTCTGATTGTTCTGAATGTTTTCGGGGATGGTTGTTGCATTGTTCAGGGACAGGTGTGAATGGTCCTGGTGTGGGGATGTAAATGTTTTGGGGTAAGGCAAGTACTCCTTTAGGTATGATAAGGAGAGAGCATAATAGGCCAGTCAGACAGTATTGTGTGAATTTAGTGAAATGTGTAAATTAATTAGGATTAATTTGCACTGATATTATTTAGCCTGGAAAATACTTGGCTCTCAATCATGAACACTTGGTCCACCACCCTATCTATTCCTTCACGTTATCTCATACAATGTAATACTTATATGTATCATTAATACATATATTTATTATTATTTGTTTTTACTTTTTCCATTTCTGAATGCAACCAGCAAAGACAGGTCTTCTATACAGTGTGCAGGATGTGACTGTTGCCATCCAAAATGGAGAGAGTGATTTTGAAATGGAATCAGACAACACTGATGCAAGTGACGAAGAGGCAGATGAAGATGCCAGTGAAGTGGACGAAAAAACCCAACAACCCACTGACTTCCCAGCCAGTGATTATCATTGAGCCCCAATCAAACAAACACACCAAGCCCTGTGACAAGGTATCGCTTGCTGAAAAATTGCACATTTTCCAGTGAAGATGAAGAGAGGACGCTGCAGACACTGCAATAAAGGATAAACCAACACATTATGCAGCAAGTGGGATGTTCATCTTTACTTTTCAGAAGAAAAGAAGTGTTTTTGGGACCATCACTGCAAATGAACATGGCTGAACACTGGGATGGAGATGAAATTCAGTTTTGTAAATACAATTTTATTCTGTTTTTTTTTAAATTAATAAATGACTATTCATAAAAAATATGACTATTATGTGATTATTATTCATGGTATATACTGTTATGGGGCTAAATAAGAAGTCAACCCTGCAAATTAACCCTTAGTTGTTCTGTATATTTGTTCAGAGAATGTGAGTAAGAATACAGAAATTCTGCTCCCACCTAGGCCCAACGTTGTAATATTACAACATTTCCCTAAAAACTTACTAAAACGTAAAAAATTCAAAAACCCTTTAATTTCTGCATCAGAGGCCTCCTACAACAACATCTGAAAAGGTGAAAAAAAATTTGCTCATTTTTTTCTATATTTGGGCTTTACAACAAAACATCATGAAGTGTTAATCTGAAGGTTAATGTTTGTTATTAGAAAAACTGACTTATAATGAAACATATGTAGACTGCTTAACTGTTATCAATCAGAAAATATCATGAAATGCTTGGAAATTATGAAAAGAATGTATTTACAGCTTTAATGTGAAATATTAGGCCACAGTGACACTGAAGTGTGATTTTTGCATGTAAAAACTCAGAATTAGACTTCCACAAAATTCCTTTACTCCAGGAGATGCAGGCTGCAAAGCATCAGCCACACCTAAAGCCCCTAGAACAAAGAAATTCAATATTCATCAATAATTCGGCACAAAACCCTTTAGAACACACCCAAACTCCTCCCGTTTTATCCTAATGTATAAAAACAGCCTCAAAGAGATTCCTCTTTAAGCTGGCCTCCAAGCACTGAGAAAATTCTTAAGACGTCTCCTCTATTTGTTTTTCAACTAAATATATCCATCTATAATTGCAACAAGTTAATTTGTTTTGTTTTATTAGAAACATTAAGTCTCGTATTTCCACGTATAGTAATTTAATTTCAAGTAGACACATACAGTATTTTATTTTGAAGTAGACACCGCTGAAGATTTGAGCGTAGTCAGACTGAACTTTATTCGACACTCAACTCAAGTTTCCACAAGCCAACCAAAAACCTTAGGGCCCTATTTTAACGATCTAAAGCGCACGGTCTGAAGCACATGGCGCAATTGCATTTAAGGTGTGTCCAAATCCACTTTTGCTATTTGAACAGCGGAAAAATGGTCGATTTGCCAGGCGCATGGTTCAAAGGGGTTGTCCATAGTCTCCTGATGAATCATGGGTATTTTTTGGGCGTAACATGCAATAAACCAATCACAGTGTCATCTCCTATTCCCTTTAAGAGCCAGGTGCGCTTGCACCTTGGTGGATTACTATTATAATGGCACATTTGCCAGGTGGTAAGAAGGAGCGCTTCTCTGCAGAGGAAACGGATCTGCTCGTGCGCAAAGTGAAAGTGCACGATCCATAATGAGCACACTGGCCCCTGCTGCTCCTGGACCCTCCCGTGGCCCCAGACCACCAGTTTATCCTGTTCATTAATTTGTTGCAAATTTATCTTGTTTGATTTTTGAAAAGGTTTTTTTTTTTTAATGACATCAACACAGAAAAAGAAAGAAAAAGAAGAATCATCAACACAGTTATCAGGACTTGATCAGCTCTCCAAGGTTCTGATCCTGCTGCTGGCAGCAGCTAGAAGATGTGCAGATTCATTTCCTTTTTTAGTTTAATAATTGTTTTCACCTCATTTATTTCCTCATGTGTTCCTCATGTCATCATGTACTGATGACGCAGGAAAGTCGATCTGTGTCTGATCCGTTGTTGTCCGTCTGTTTAATTACCTACATGTATTGCCACGATTTGGTCAAATAATTAGACAATTTAATCCGTCATTGCTGAAATTAGTTAATTCTGATAAATATTATGACATTATGACATGTATTTTTTAAAATATGTTAATATACACAATAATAATCTTTCACATTGTAATCCTTTTATTTGTTACCTTTTGCATGTCTGTGTGCTGCTGCGCGTCCTGTGTGTGTAACAAGCAGAGTGTATGTTGTGTAGCCACATATTACTGTCTTGATAATGCGCCCTTAAAACAGTGAAACACTGCGCCATTGACTTTAGACCAGGTTTTGCTCTCTGCTGCCTAAAAATAGCAATGTGCCGACAATACGCGTAACCACACCTCACTTTAAGACCAACACGCCCATGGGCATAAGTGCCCTCACTATTTTAACAACGTGGGCGCTGGATGGGAAAATGACAACTGCGTCGGTCTTAAAATAACAAAGACACTTGCACTGTGCTTGGCGCTGCTTTGCGCCAGGCGTAAGATAGGGCCCTGAATCTTCAACTTAAACTCCAGAAGAAGAAAAAGAAAAAGAAGAAGAAGAAGAACGCTTGAAACTGAACCTCTACCTGCTCCCTGAGAGCAATATTGCAAACTACAAGATTAGCCAGCCGAAAGACTCTTTCAGAGTGGCCTGAAACAGCTTGATTCTATGCATCTACGGACATGTGCCACAACCCACAGCTGATCCGGGCTCTCTCACTGCAACACTGCTGGTGATGCTGCGTCAAATAACGCTGGACCCGCCAAGATGACACCTCTACCATGATGAGACACCTCAACAGTAAGGCATAACATGGCTTTGTGATCAAAAGTTGATGTCGAATAGTGTTAAAATTAAAATAATTTATTAAGAGAAGATGAATTAGCTTCCCCTTAGCATTCCCCAATGTGATACGTTAAGCCTCAAGTCATACACTTCAAGCCACGCTTGCTGAATAATTTTCTTTATTATTTTTATCATTCATTGATCTTATTTATTTATTTATTTTACTTACTTTTTATTTATTATCGTCTGTACATTATCTTATACTTTATCATGTATCCTCAAGACATTTAGCTATCAATAAATTTCTTCATTTATCCTAAAAGTGTTTCTTTGAGCTGCAGCAAACAGAGGTCACTGTTTGGGACAAGAACTTACGATTGTGAGACTGATTCATTGATTAAGTTGAACAAGGGTTAGTGCTCCCTCCTGGTACTAACAAATCCTAACCAAAAAGGAGGTGGTGCCCCAATAATGAAGTAATTCATTAATAAAGTATTAATACTCCTACACATCCATCAGATAATGCTCAGGAAATGCACAGTGATAGTCATAGAAGCAGCAGAGAGATATCCGTCAGCCTGTTATGTTGTGTTGCTTCTGAGGTCTCACTGTGCCATGTCTCCCACAGGGGAAATACTCCAAGTGTGACCCACGGGGTACTTAATACTTTGGTTCGTTTGCTCTACAACCGGATTACCTTTGGATATGTTTAAAATATATGACAATAACAATATATGGGCCTGATTAATCACGTATATTAAAAAAGTAAAATGGGTACATTTGACCCTGTGGTGTTTCTAGTATTATATGAAGATAGTGTTAATTCAGGCAGAGCACTTGTGTTGGCTGATTTCTAATAGGCTATGCTTCACAACCATTCATTCACATGTGCCAAGTAACATGCAGTCATATTCATTCAGGTGTACATTATCACCTGACACTATCACTGTTAACCTGTCACTGGTAAGAGATAAGGAAGTGGAAGGGCAGAGAGGAATCAGATAGCTTAAATGTGCTAGAATAGATGGATAGATGGAAGCTTCTGCTTGGGACAAGAGAATGCTTTCCCTCTAATTCTCACAACACAACCTCCACGGACACCTGTGACAACAGCAGAGAGAGGAACAGTTTTAACATTTGAAAACAGCGATTGGTTTAGAGAGGCTGTGGCCTGATCTGATCATTCAGCTAATGGAGCTGGAACCTGGAAAAAGTAAAGAGTCACATGCACTGGTCAGAGATTTCAGTCCTGTCCAGAGTGCACATATGTAGGATTTCTCTCCATCCTCACTTAATGGAAAATTACAGTTTATTTCAACCTGATGTATTTCCCATATGTGGCCATTGTGGCTCTATGTGTCATGCTAATTTTGCTCTCTCTAGCTCCATTATAGAGGTTCCATTGATTTACAAAAAAAACGTTTATCGCACACAACGATGAATATTGGGGCAAGCTGCTGAGCCTCCTACTTCTTTCCAAATAAACATGAATTTTTACATGAAATGCTTCAGAAATTTATTTCTGAGTCTGACAAAAGTAAACACAAAAACTAGCCACCTGTAGCAGCCACTATGGCTAACTGCATATGGATATATATCTGGAGCAGCTTGCACATTAGTTTTGTTTTTGTCTGAGGCTGTGGATAGGTCAGCAACAATTCCTGCTATAGAAGTAGTAACTTAATAGATGAAATAACATTCTTCATGCCTGCAAGTTTCCAATTTGCAAGGATAAAATGACATGATACACACTGTGCAGTTTTCATGGACTACCGCTGGACGATAGAGACTTACATACAGTAATTCATCACACAGTTAATGTGTTGTAATTGCATTTTTCTTACCATGTGGAGCTGAAGGTTTGGTTCAGTTGGCCTTGCTCTCTTCTTCCAGTTGGTTTTGTGGAGGTGAAACAGTCGGGACAACAGGATGACTATGTTGATAAATCCATTTGTAGTGGTCACACAGCTGGGATATATATTACATCGGTAGACCCTTTTAGATTTTCAGAGTCTGACAGCAGCAAGTCCCACTCTACCTCATTCGGCAGAGGAGGAGAGCAGTGACTGCAGGAACAGTGGCAGTTTCTGTCAGGTAAACGTTACTGTGCGTTGACTTTCCTGATGGTCCTGTTGCCTTTCTGCCTCAATTCTTTGTTTTTCCTCTTCTGTTTGTTTTAGCTCCTCTGTGTCCTTTGGCCTAAATAAATATGCTGGGTGGTCTTTGTGTGTGATATACAGTACATCTTTTTGTGCATCGCCAGAATCTCTATAATGGATAATTAATGTCTGCATAAAGTACAGGTTGTCAGACACAGCTATGGACTGTCAGTACCAGACGCTTCAACTAAGTAGATCATATATAGATTAATAATCAGTCAATCAATCAATTCCTGATATCTGCAGACTACTGCTAGCTGGCATTAGCTACCCAGCAGGTATGGACAAGCTAGAGAAATCTGGAAACTGTTCAGTTGAATCCCAGAACTTTAACTCTCTTAACCAGAGATGATACCTTGTCAACTAACACAAACTGAGAGCACATATCAGTGTGCAGTCATTTTCAGTCTGTCTCATAGATGTGACTGTTAAATTTACTATGAGATAGCCAGAGACAGCTAGCCACCTGGAGTCACCAGTGAACTGCAGCAGTTCACGTGTAGTGTAACTGTATGTGAACTATTACTTCTTGTGACTGTTGTGATTCCAGACAGCTAATGTAGAGAGTTATTATCGACTCTACTTTTTGACTGAAAGTAACCTTTTTGTGCACATTGTGATAACTAGATATTCATTTAATTTAGTTCAGAGACAAAAATTCAAATTAATTTTCATATATATTGGCTAGTCCTGAACTCAATATCACAGTTCCAGTATGTTTTGGTGCTCTTGTAAGTGTGAAAGAAAACTGAATAGTAAGTTATCATTTGATGTATTTCTTGTATATATCATACATGTTTCAGATAGTGTTTAAGTTCAGTTTAGTGTTAGTTTGTGTTTCACACCTGTTCTAGATTCCTCTGTGCTATGTCTATTCTAAACTTAATTCTTTGCTGTGTAAGATGAGGCAGTTGTGTGTTTAACAGTTAGTTTATTCTGTTGTACTTTTACCTGAGCCAGTGATAAGATAAACTATAGTTATGTAGATGTTTATGTGTAAATCTGATAAGCTTTTAGAAGATCGTGTGGTTTGCCCTTAATTTAATAGAGTAGTAATGTTATTTTGTGATGTTACTTGGTGCATGCTTATCTGTCATATACTGTCATATATGGTCGTGAAGAAAGACTGTTCCTAGGTTAGTTTAACTTTTGACTTGTGTTTCTATCTGAGGGTTGGTTGCTGACCTGTAAGGTTAGTGAACAGATGTCTTAAATTCTGTACAAGTAGTATTTAAGGGACTGGTTAAGTGCCAACTTTTCAGACAAAGAAAAGATAGCTAGGTGGTATGTATCTTTGTCTCCAGAACTATGATGCATTATACTTCTGATTGTATTATTTACATTATTTCATAACCTAACAATGCTCTCTTTGTGTGTTTTTTGAGTGACCAGCACTTTCCCATTACATAAGCCACCCACAGACACCTTATATTTTAGTAGTAGAGTATCTTTAAGAGCTGGAAGCCCACAAAATGTACATTTAAAAGCAGTACTCAGACCATTTCTTACTTTAAATTTTAAATAACTTGAGAGACAGAAACTGACTGGAGCATCCATACCGGAAATACTGGCACACTATGCCTTTTGCAGACTATGGGTACATACAAATTCCCTTATTTTGCATCCTGTTTTCCATGATGGCAGTTTCTGGTGACGCTGAAACCGCTAGATTGCAGCTGGATCACAGCTGGATCAACTGTCAGTTGGCTGTAACAGCTCTGGAGACTTTTGATGTACTGGGCACACAATTACCACTGCCAGCGGTGTTATTTGTGTTTTAGTCTCTTTGCATGTGTTTCCCCTAAACTGTTTAATAAGCACCTGCATTTTCCTTAAAACTGTGTTATATAGCCTATTTATTCTGTCTATTCTACAGATTGGAAAGTTACATTGTAACTCAGGTTCTCTGAGTAGAGTTTCTATTCCATTGCGGGACTGAATTGTAGTGGCATCAGACCAAGTACGGAAACCCAGACATCCTTCACCCCGGCAACACCCTCCAGCTCCTCCTGGAGGATCCTAAGGTGTTCCTAGACCAGAAAAAATATGTAGCCCCTCCAGCATGTTCTGGGTCTGCCCCGGGGTCTCCTACCGGTCGGACATGCGTGGAACACCTCCAGGGGGAGGTGTCCAGGAGGCATCCTAACCTGGTGCCCAAACCACCTCAGCTGGCTCCATTTTATGTGAAGGAGCAGCGGCTCTACTCCGAGCTCCCCCCTGATGTCTGAGCTCTAAACCACATCTCTCACACTGAGCCCAGACACCCTCACTTCGGCCGCTTGTATCCGCGATTTCATTCTTTCAGTCACTACCCAAAGCTTGTGACCATAAGTAGGGTTGGGTTGTAGACCGACTGGTAAATTGTGAGCTTTGCCCCCTAGCTCATCTCCTTCTTAACCACAACGATCCAGTACAATGCCCACATTAATGCTGATGCTGCACCAATCCACCTGTCAACTTCATGCCCCATCTTACCTTCACCCATGAAGACCCTGAGATACTCCTTCACTTGGGGCAGTAACTCACTCTCAACCCAGAGAGCGCAGTACACCTTTTTCTGGCAGAGCACCATGGCCTTGGAGGCGCTGACTCTCATCCCAACCACTTCACATTCAGCTGGAAACTGTCTCAGTGCCTGCTGGAGGTCACAGTGTGTTGAAGCTAACAGAACCACATCATCTGCAAAAAGCAGAGAAGCAGTCCTGAGGTCCCAAAACTGGACACTCTCCTCCCCCTGGCTGCGCCTTGAGATTCTGTCCATGAAAATCACAAACAGAATCGGTGACAGGGGACAACCCTGGCAAAGCCCATTGAGAATGAGTCTGACTTACTGCTGAGAATGCATACACAGCTCTCACTGTGGTTGTGTAAGGACCAAATGGCTCACAGCAATTGCCCACAAGGTGCCCCACGGGTTGTAAACCTCCTCCAAGTCCACAAAGCACATGTAGACTGGATGTGCAAACTCCCATGACTGTTCAAGTATCCTTGCAAGGGTGAAGAGCTGGTCCACTGTTCCATGGATTCCATGGTTCCAGGATGGAATCTGCATTGTTCCTTGTGAATCTGAGGTTTGGCAGTTGGCTGGAGCCTCCTTTCCAGCACCCTGGCATAAGCTTTCCCTGGGAGGGTGAGTAGTGTGATATCCCGGTAATTGGAGCACACCTTCCGGCCCCCTTTTTTGAAAATGGGAACCACCAACCTGGTTTGCCCGCCCACAGGCACTGTCCCCGATCTCCATGCAACACTGAAGAGGCATACCAGCCATGAAAGCCCAACAATGTCCAGAGCCTTCAGCAACTCAGGGAAAATCTCATCCACACCCGGCGCCTTGCCACTGAGGAGCTTTTTGACTACCTCAGAGACCTCTGCCAGGGATATGAGTGAGGCTTCCCCCGAGTCATCCAACTTTGCCTCCTCCACAGAGGGCATGTTGATCGGGTTTAAGAGATCCTCAAAGTGTTCCTTCCACCGCCCGACAATGTCCCCAGTCAAGGTCAGCAGTTCTCCACCCCTGCTGAAAACAGCCTGGGTTAAGCCTTGCTTCCCCTTCCTTTGGATTATGTCATTGGCTGTGTAGGACAGGGGATGTATCTGTCTTGAATCACGCCATGAATACATTGTAGTATTAATTGTTTTTGTATAGTCAGAATTGTTGCAAAAATAATACATTTTAAACAAATACGATTATGTTTTGTCTCTTTTTAGAAAAAAAGCATACTGTTGACTTTCATCCTGGCGGGACACTTTTGAGCCATGTCTGCAAATTTCAATTAAATGTGTAGCCAACATTTTTTTCTCTACATAGCAAGACAGAAAAATGAATATAATAAAGTTATAATAATAAAAAACAAAGTAATTAATCATTACTCAAAATAGGTGTTGGTGATGACATAATTTTGCTTAGATATTTCACCCATGTTGTGCATTAAAAGGTTTTGAATATATTGTGCATCAGAGGGTTAAGGTGTGCTTTCATAAGGTCTGTAGTCCAACTGATGTCAGGATTAGTTTCTGAACCTAAGGTCAGCAGCTAGAGTTGTAAGAAATGATCATTTAAAAAAAACAAAAACACACACACAAGCATACTCTTTGAGAAAGAACACAGCCACTGCCTCCTCCTCTTTTGTTTGTAACACATCAATGCCTTTTTTCCACTTTGAAGCCAGCAGATCCAAAGTGTGTCAGTAACCTCTACCAAGGCTGTCTCAGAGGAGTACAATTACTCAGGAGTCAGGCTTGCTGACCATCCGGCAGCCAGGTGACAAAGTAATGGCAGATAAGCGGCTTCTTATCCTCACTGACATCAGTGTAAACCTTGTACCCAACATTCTTGGGGCCAAATTGGCAGTTTAGTAAAGATGAAGATTAGATTGGCCATGTGAAAGTCTGGGTAAAGAGGGTGCCACTGGATGCAACGCAGAGAACATTTTGACATTCTGGTACTGTCAGAGCTCTGCTGAGAAACCCTCCTCAATTTGAATTCTGCGGTAACAACTGTACTGTACTGTACTGTGTAGCAGAGACAATGCAACCTTTCATTTTGCTAGATCAAACTTCATTATTTTGACACATATTGCTCCGGCCCACTGAATTCCATTTCACATATAGTGGAGACCTCAAAGTTTATAAAGATACCAGATATACAGTGATAAAGATACCGGATATACAGTGATAATAATAATAATAATAATAATAATAATAATAATAATAATAATAAAAATAATAATAACTTTATTTATACAGCACTTTTCAAAAAGAAAGTTACAAAATGCTTTACAAAGACATAAAAACAAGAGAAATTACCAGATAAATATAAAATAAAAGTAGAGTTGATGCAGTAATACTGACAAGTGACAAGGTATGAATTACTAAAACACAGTAAAAACAAGTAAAGTAAAAACAAAAGAATAACCAATTCAAGAGAGAGCAATTCTGGAAAAGTGCATTTTTAAGAGATTTAAAAGAGGAAACAGAGCTAGCCTCCCTTATCTCCTCCAGCAGGTCGTTTTTAGCCTTGACCTAGGAATTACTAAGAGATCTCTGCCGGAGGTTCACACTGGAACTGTCCTACAGGAACTATGTTTAGTCCCTGCTTCCCTATATGAAATGTAGGTTTAGTTCATGAGTTCCTCAAAATATTCTTGGTCCCCTGGGAAAGTTTGTGTGGTGAAAACACCCTGAAATTTATTGACAACGCACTTGAAATTTGATGCTCCATTTCTGAAACCTTTCCAGTTAACATCTGAACAGTGAAGAAGCTGAACACAATCAGAATACAGAGCAGTATTTTTCCCTTAAACTTCCATTACAACTTTTCTAACTGGTTATTGTTGCTTGTATGTCCATGTTTGGATATCCTAGTACTATTTTGCTGCAGCACTAACCCAGTGTCCCTAGCAGAACCATTAACAGTCCATCCTATCTCATCTTTGTCCTCTTACCATGAAATGACCAACACGCCCCCCAACATTCTGGCCCCCAGCCCACACTGTGACAAACACTATCTTAATCTGCCAGGACAGAGAATGCTGCTGATTAAGCTAACTGCTGGCCAGTGTCTGCTCTGCGGTAAACATTTAGATAAGGACTTACTCATTATTGTCCCAAGAAGATTACAATTCCTCCAGAATTGGCCAACCCTGTGTTTTCATTACAGTGATTTATTGGTGTAATAGCCCTTTAATCCCAGCCAATACCAGGGTGCCTCTCTAACCCTCTTAAGGGCTCAGCATAGCAATATTGTAATGACCCAATGCACACAGATTAGAAAAGCTAGCCTATAGTGAATATGTGTCTGTGTGTGTTGGTGATTGTGTGTTTTGCAGGTTGCAGGCATGCGACCATGGAAACAGGTAGTCTAAAAAGGTTACATGAGCAGACAGGACAACGTTAGGCTGTAGCTGCATTGACTCCTCGTTACAGAATTTATTTGTATTTTCATACTTGAGACAGCCTAACAGTTACTTTTTCAACAATAACGATATAAAAATACATTAAATTCCCTACATATTACTGTATGCAACTTCAGGCTTTAAAATGTATTAACAAGTGTAAATGTGCAGAATAAACAAATATTTTAATGAATTCAGTATATTAGTTATCAATTTAAAATGCAATATAAGTCTAGTAAACCTGGAGCTCTGAGTTTTCTACCCAAATAAGTGAGGAGCAGGTACACCCAAAGTAAACAAACTGTGAGACCGCCATGATAGTAAGACCTGCCCATGTTGATGGACTACAGTTCAGAGGCACAAAACTAACAAAGCACTACTCAAAAGTGATTTACAGGCCCCTTGAAATGCATTCAAATATTCTTACATATACTTTAGTGTTTTTCATGCTTATACGTAACTCTAACCTGATAAAAAGGTCGATGAGGACAATGACAGGATTATGTTAGGCTGTTGCTGTACTGATTCCTCATCGCAGAATGACAAGACAGCCAACAAGAGCGCAAAACAGTTCTGGTTGGCTTCCCAATGTCCTGCTACCACCTACTCACATTGTTGGGAATTGCACCAAAATAACAAGTCCATAAAGACTGAATAAAAACTCATAATAACACAACAGCAAAATTGACCCTACAGATGTCACTCCATTCAGTTGGCATGACTGCTGCAGTGGTAATTGGGGTGGAGGGTTGGGGGGGAGCTCATGTAACGGTGAAGGTTAGGGCAGGTATGAGAAGACTCAGAGGATGGGTTTCCAGCCTTTTTATTAGCTCCCTGGAGAAGACTATGTGTCAGGTGGGGAAGCAGGAGTGGATCCAAACGCAGAGGCCGGAATGCAGATATGATGAAAAATCTCCTTTAATCGTGGATGGCAGGTGTGGGGAAGATATAGAGCACAGCAGGGTTAACGAGGGTGAAGCAGGGCAGGTGAGGAGGAGTACATGAACACACAAGGGAAACACAGTAACAAAACTAAAACCCAGAAAACACAATACTCTAATACAACCCACACCAACCTGTCCAAGAACCATCATGAACCTAAACTAAAGTATACAACACACCAGGCTAAACAACAAAAGGCAGTCCAAACCCACCACCAAAATATAACAAGAAAACCCATAGGAACCAAAGGACTAAACAGAAGTGCAAACCAGGAGACCCCAAAGAACACAAGAACATAAAAAGACCAAAAAACACCCAAAGTCCAGGCAGGGTGTGACGCTATGTGACATATAATTTGCCTTCTGGTATATGCTGCATATCTGCTCCTTCAGCACTTCAGCACTGCAAAACGACAATGTTTGACTTCACTTGACTTATATTTCCCAAAATAAAGTATACAAATTCATTAATTGGGTATTACCACACCTACACATATCAACACAATATTAAACTTCTAACCAAGTGCCATTAAAATTGACAGGATACTCTTCTTTTCCCCTTTTCTTTGTCCTAAATTATAACAACAAATTCTGAACTTTCATGACTTTGCTCTTCAAAACTTAAATTGAACCAATAAAAACATACAAAAAGACAAAGAGTGCTGCCTGGTGGGTAAAGTAAACAACTACGTGGGGGGTTGGATGATTAAACAAAGACAACGAAAATTATAACATTTAAGAGAAACAAGACACATACCTGGAGAAGACAATGTAACATATAATTTGCATTCTAGTATATGCTGCACATCTGCTCCCTCAGCGCCTCAGCATTGCAAAATAGTGAAATTTACACTCAGAAATGGATGCTAATATCTCTGAGCTACGTTGACTACATGGCGCCAAGAAAGTTAAATGAAAACATCTACAAAACTCAAATTAGCGGTCCAAACAACACGAAACAGCTAAGTAAAGTAATAGTATTGACAATAAACAATATGCATTAAATGTTACAACATAAACGGTTTAATTTCCAACAAAAACAATAAAATAGTGCAGCAGCATTTTTCCGCACAACTTACCCTCAGCACTGCAAAACGGCAATGTGAGGGACAGAAGGGGGGGGGGCTACAGAAGCTTAGGAGGTACAGAAGAGGCGATGTGCAGCAATCTATTTCCACAAGAAACATTAATAAAGCTGTAAATAAAAATTATACATTAAGATAAAATTCACAACACAAAGTGAAACTAAGGATCATAAAGTGCCTTTTTTAAACTCTGTTACATCCACTAAATTTTATCAAATTTGAGCACTGACTACACAGTATGCACTAAAGAAAACACTACAAATCGACAAATTACAAGGGTCAACATCAAGAAGGCCAACACCAAAAGTATCCCATAAGGATGAAGTGGTATGAGAGCAGCGCTTATCCCTCAACCCAGCAACTGGCAACAGGGTGCCTTGTACACCCCACTAGACCCTAACACATAATGTAGTGCAAGCCCATGACAGAGAAGAAATGAAAACAATGGAACATCATACCAAGACAAAAAAAAAAAACGTGGACCCACAAGGGCACAGGCTATCTGATTAAGGTTTTAGTCAGCAAAAGCTTGGAACATAGATTTGCAGACAGCCCTAACACTGAACGTGTCCTGAACAACATCCTGCCTGGACATGGTTTGAATAAGCCTGTTCACAGGTTTGATTAGGCGACCGAATCTCAACCTGACCTGTGTCTGAACATTAGGATGACCACAGTGTGTGGGGTCTGATCAACAGTGTACAGAGTGTCTGATGTATTGTCTGTCTGTGTCATGGTATTGAGACCAGGGTCTGGCTGTCTCACATGTGCTGAAACGTCCACAGCAGCCACAGAACTACAATCACAGGTCACAGACTCATCAGTCATGTGATACTCTGGTGGGACTGAGGTATCCTGGGGGTCAGAGGTCACACTTGGCAGGTCAGTAACATCCGCCTCTGACAGACTTGGCATAGACAACTGTGTAATCCATTCTATGGTCCTCCTCTCAGAGTCCACAGGCTCTGGATCAGTCAAGGGGTCCTGTCCCTCGCCCACAGTAACAGGTGAATTACTGTCACTTTCAGCATCAAGGCTGTCACTAGTTCCACAAAGAGTGTCACTCTCTCTCAGATAAGGTCTCTCCTGCCTCTCCAGTTCCTGGAGCAGAGGACTTTGTAACAGGCACAGATGAAGCAGAGTCAGACATGTCACATGTGTCCCCCACAGGGAGGAAATTGGCCAGCATCAGCAGGTTCCTGTGGATCACCTTCTCCTGTCTGGTGATTGTTTTGCGAATCCTGTATATGTGTGTCTCAGTGTTCATGTCCACCACAGTATAGATGGTTGATTCCCACCGATCAGCAAGCTTTTACCTCTTTCCTTCCTATTGGCCAAGAGCACTCTGTCACCTATTTCGATTTTGGATCCCTTTACTTTCTTGTTGTACAGCTGAGCATGTCTATTCTGCTCTTTTGCAGCATGGTCCTGGGCAATCACCATCATCACCATCAGGGACAACATATTGGAGACGCTTTGCCTTGGTTTTCTGGTCCTTTGAAATCCTGTACAGCACACCATTGGTCACAGTGAGCTTACCACAGTGCTTCAAGTATCTTGTGACTGATACAGACTATTTAAATCTTTAAATCTTAAATCAACATAGGGCAGAACACAAGAGAGAGTTCTATCCTCCAACTGCTTATCACAGAGGTCTTTTTCAGTGTAAGCAGGTAAGGTGTCCAGTCCAGGTGGGACCAACTGAGGTAGGTACTGCAACACTTCAACAGCACGGGCCCTCGGACCAGCATCCCACTCAATGTGTGACTGTAGTACAGCAGTAACATCCTCCACTGCAACAGACTGAGCATGCATACGAAGTGGACTGCATGTGGACTGGGCATTGTAACTCACTGGAGAGAGTTTCTTGTGACCACTGGATGACCAGAAGGTATTTTGCACAGAAGTACATGACACATCCTTGACCTCAGTGAGAGGACCTGCATAGGGTTCAGTGAGCAGCCTGTGGCCAACACTCTCCTTGACAAATGGCACACGGCTTAGGGCATCAGCTACAATGTTCTGCTGACCCAGGACATACTTGACATCAAAGTCGTAACTTGACAACTTAGCTACCCAGCGTTGCTCACAACAGCCCAGCTTCGGCTTTGTCAGGATGTGAGTCAATGGATTATTTTCTGTCCAGACTGTAAATTTGTGGCCTTTCAGCCAGTGGCTGAACTTGTCACAGACTGACCATTTTAAAGCCAGAAACTCTAAACAGTGAGCTGGGTAGTACTTTTGGGACTGAGATAACGACTTGCTGGCGAGAGCAATGGGTCTGGCTCGTGATTCACCTTCTTGAATTTGAGACAGCACAGCGCCTATGCCATCCAAATATGCATCAGTTGACAGCATGAGGGGACGGGTGAAGTCAGGATGTGCCAAGACGACACTAGAAACCAGTGAAGCTTTCAGGTTTTCAAAAGCCTTTTCCTGCTCTGGTGTCCAGTCAGATGCACACAACTTCCTGCTTGACAGTTTCTTTTTGTGTTGCCTGCCTTTTCTTTTCTCACCCTTCAACAGATCAAAGAGTGGCTTGGCGGTGGCAGAGTATCCAGAGTATCCTTAAAAAAGATCTTATCCGCCTCTGGGATGGGGTCACGCCATCAGTGTCCATGAGGTCAGTGTTTGTCATGTTTGTGATGTTCTCAACCTTGAGAAAAAAATGATTTCATTTTATTTGAATTTCTTTATTTCTTGAATGAGATGTGAATGACTTTGACAAGTCAGCTGATTATGATCAGGATGTTGACCGGCAAGTAGCGGTCTGCTGTTTAACCTGAAATGCCTTATTGAAATTAACAATCTTTTTCAGCAGTGTCTGGCGCAGAGTGACGATGATCATTACTATTTACTAATTATCATTATTAATTATTATTAGGTTCTCTTCGTTTCATATATACATTTTCTTAACTTTTTCATTTTTGATAAACATGATGTAGTCTGTGTAAAAACCACTGATTGTTATTCACACAACAAATTAAGGCAGACAATAGATAGAATCAAGACATTTATTGGTCTTATAATTCAATAGATTTTATCAAATCATACATAAAACAGCCAATATGATTTGCTTAAGCACATTTTGCTGATGTTGATGAATACAGAAAATACAGACATGGCAAATAACAAATCTGACTGGTTGTAGTACTGTCAGAGCTGGGGGCTGAGGCTGCAGTCTGACCAGAGGAGGGATGTATGGAGTAGGGGTGTGCCCAAATACAGTAAGTTATTCAGCAAAGCACAAATAGTGTTGTTTTTTTTTATATATGAATATTTGTTTCACACAGGTATTATAAAACTCCAGTTTTTCAATTTTATGGAGGGCGTGTCATGCCAAGAAAAGCAGTGGGATCCATAATAATGCACTGTCGGTGTACCGTCTGACTCCACCTTCCCACAGGCTGCAGCCATTACCTTCTCCCCTGAGCCGCTGTCAACAGGATTTGAGCACGCTGCTGCCACCTAGCGTCTACAGTTATCAAGTCCAGCCTGCATTAAACCCCCCTCTTTGCCGCTGTGACATCACTGTGGTACTGCGGCAGGAAGTGTGCCAATTTAATGGAGTACCACCTGTAAAAGAACATAAAACATTAACAAAAGTGTATCCTGCACAAACATTTAAGTGAATGAGCACATCTCTCTCTGTCTGCATGTGTGCTTCTTACTGTTATGTACTGATCAGCTGGACACCTTGCATAAGACTCCCAAGATGTTTGAGAAACTATAGTTTGGATGCAGCAGTGATGTGTTTCGAATTGTGATTTTAATGTTACAGTTTTTGTCATATTGGTGTGTTTACAAGTTTAGTTATGCCTATGTGCTCTACAATTATTATTATTTCTCTGGTAGTAGTGCGTGTATAATTTACCTTTACATAAAACAGAAGCAGAGCAAATCTTTTAAGAAGCAGCAGTTTTTAGACTGAGTTCTTAATCTGCATTTTTTTTTTAACAAACATTAATTAGTCAGCACAGCACAAATTGCTCATTCCAACATTGCTATCGCAAACCGCTCCTCTGTTTTATGGTCAAGTGTGGAGGGACAGATGAGGGAATTCCTCAGCTCTGTTTCTGGAGAAACCAAAAACTTTCAGCTTTGGGAAGCTGTGGCATGGGGTTTTCCAGGAAAGTGGGAGATCTTCTGGCTTCCCAAGCAGGAAAACCACTTGCACATTTATGGTGGGAAGGTTGTGACAGTTGAGATAATTATATGAGGTTTCATCATCAGTCCTTCTCTTGGGACCTTACTCCAGATCTGCTTCTACATGATCTTTTTCATCACTTTGCACAAAAACAAATTTTGCATCATCAGTAGCCTCAGCTATATCTTCATCTTCAGAGCTACTGTAAGAGGAAAAGCAAAGAAAAACAATGATTTCCAACATTCAACCACTGTTAAAAAAAATCACCAGAGGAGTTGAGGTCTTAATTAAAATATAATAATGAATTGAATAAATTGGACACAGTGTGAGACCTGAGGCATGCATTTAAGGGTTGAGCTGTACTTATGTTCATTTTGTCAAGAAGATCAACAAATATAGATTTGATCAACATGTCAGTGCAGGAATTTCTGTTCACCTGGTTAACAGGTAGTATGACCTGTGATAAGATTACTGACTGTCCCATTCCTTACAAGATGTAGGCTGTGATCTACAGTTCAGTATTTGAGGAGATTCAACCATTTTCCTGTTGTTTTGGCAATTTAGTGTAGACACATTGCTCTTTCAGTTTAGGTTTTTATTTTCTTACAAAGTTTTTCATTCAGGTAACAAGGTTTTGTTTATTTATTTATTTATTTATTTTTTACCAATAATTGATGCTTGTTTTATGTGGATGCAACAGTATGTTGTATGAATGCATTATGTGATGATTAAAGATTAAATATGAGTCTGACATTTGTCTCATCACACTTACAGAGGAGATATTTAAGCAAAGAAGGAGCTGATACACAATGCGAGTCTGCATGTGTGCATGAATAATGAAATTTGGCATGTGCATACATGAGCCGACATATGTTATATGTTAATGTCTGCATACGAGTATATGAAATCATGTCTGACCAGTGATTTATTATGTGAGTGTTTGTGTATACATGACTTGGCAGTCTGATTATGTGTGTTTGTTTTAACAGTTTGTTTGTGTGTGTGTGTGTGTGTGTGTGTGTGCGTGTGCGTGCATGCGTGTGTGTGTGTGTGTGGATATGGGAGGTTGAGTGTTCATTCCAATTCCTTTATCAGCTAAATAAGCTAGATGAAATTGCTGCAGCCTAATCATTAAGCCATATAATTACAAGGCTGGGTCCTGGTGTTTTTAATGACAGCAGCCCAGCTTGAGCTTTATCATGGAAACAGAATGACCTGGGGGGTTTGGGGGGAGGCCTGCTTGTTTTTCAGGGAATTGACTTTTAATTTGAAAGCATCTCTCTTTGTCTCTTTTTCTGTTGTTCTGCCTGTATCTGACTTCATGTGTGCTGTGCTGTGCTGTGCTGTGCTCTGTGTCTATCAGTTCTCTATGGGATTGTCTATATCTTTGTTATTTTCACTTACTTTGCTGGCACTCCTGTTTATCACTAATCATATTTCTAAGCATTAAAAACCTTTTCAAAACAACACTTATACCCTGTGTATATGTTGGTTTGAAAACCTAACCATTCAGTGACAAAGCATATATTTTACAGTGGTATTTTATCTGTAAGCATTTGCTCTGAAAGCATACATTATATAACCATGTCTGTAGCAATGTAGTGTGTATGTGTGTCTGTCACTGTAATTGCTTCTCACCAATCTCCCTGGAGAAAACACCTCCCAAAGGAGATATCATCAAAAGATTGGAGGCTCTCATCTTGTCTCTCTGCTTCATATGAAAAGACAAAAAATCTTTTAATGTCTGACTTCGGCTACTTGGTAAAATACACCATTTAATTAACTTATAGAGCAGGAAATCCACGTTGTGAACAGACAACACATGGTGAGTGTAGTATGTGGCAATGCATGACATCTTTATTTGAATTCCCACCATATTATACCAATGATTAATAGAGATGTTTTTATAGATTATATTTTTAAAAGCCTCAGATCAGGCTGAAGTTCAGTGGTCATTTGTGCTAACATCACTTGCTTATATTTAATTGTGATCTTGGTCTGGGATTTTTGGATGTTTTTTTGTTGTTGTTGTTTTTTTTGGAGCTCTTACTGTTATGCTGAATTAATTCATTGGTAGCTATGGTACTGCACTGCATTCTTCATTCTCTTCACAAATGAGTTACTACTATTCCTTGATGCCACACAAAGTAAGGGAAATTATACTGTATATGAAAAGATGGGAAGGTATAACCTTTCAATAAAAACAAACCACAATGCCATTTCTTCTTACAGAGAACAATGTAATATATATGATCTTACCAAGACAGTAAATATTCAAATTTTCTGCCCAATAATTTGATTTTTGTGAAATGTTCACTTGGTCATCATTGATAGACCATCAATAGATAAATTGAGATAAAAAAAAGGTGGGGTCAGTAGAATGCCACTTTAGACCAGATCCTGTCCGTCACAGAAAAACCATTGAAGCGTCTCAGGAAGGTCTTCAACTGCAGTCTGAAGCACATAGACTCCATCAAGGCTATCAGCGCTGACCAGGAGGGCTGGTTGAGAGCTGTAGACAAGTCTGGGCTCCCCATAAGATTCAAGGCCTGGGTCTACCAGCACAGGATCCTCCCAAGAATCCTCTGGCCCCTGCCCCCTATGACTGTAGTGGAAGGCTTTGAATATGAGGTGAGCAGTTATCTCCGCAGATGGCTGGGCTTGCCATACAGCTTCAGCAGCACTGTGCTGTACGGGAACAGCAATAAGCTTAGGCTCCCATTCAGCTCTGTCAGGGAGGAATTCATCATGGCATGGACACAAGAACACCTGCAGCACACCAGATTTAGGGACACCAAAGTGTCTGGTGCAGGGATCACTGTGAGGAAGATGGAGCAGTCCAGCAGGCAAGAGCTAAGCTGAAGCAAAAGGCCCTTCTTGGGAATGTGGCAAAGGGCAGGGCTGGACTTGAGAGCTTAACATTAACCCAATATGACACTGCCAGCAGGAAGGAGAGGTGGAAGCTGTTGCAGGAGGAGGTGCGTGCTTCAGTGGAGGAAGAGCGAGCAAGCAGAACAGTGGCAATGAAACAACAGGGTGCCTGGATGAAGTGGGAACAGGCAATGGAGTGGAATGTCACCTGGCAGGACATCTGAAAGTGGAAACCCCAGAGGATCAAATTCTTGATTCAGGGGATCTACAATGTCCTCCCTAGCCCATTCAACCTGTTCACATGGGGCAGAGTAGAAACACCCGCACTCGCACCCCTGTGTTCCAAGACATCAACCCTCAAACACATTCTGAGAAGCTGCTCCAAGGCACTGAGCAAGGGGCGCTAACACTAGAGACATGACCAAGTCCTCAAGACCATCTCTGAGGCAATCAGCAAAGGGATCAGTGACAGCAGATAGGCCCACGTTACAGCTAGGATGATTGTGTTTGTCAAGGAGGGAGAGCAGCCGAAGAAGAGACCCAGGAACTGCTCTGTTGGTTTGCTTTCCACAGCATGAGACTAGGTGATGACAGGTGACCTGGAGAGGCAGCTAAAAATTGCATGACATATCATCCAGTCCTCATTGAGACCAGACATCATCTTGGTTTCTGAGGCCACAACACAGCTCATCTTACTGAAGCTAACTGTGCCCTGGGAGGAGAGGGTGGAGGAGGAACAAGAGAGGAAGAAGGTGAAGTACCAGGAGCTGTGTAGGACTGCCACAGGAACAAGTGGAGGACCAGGTACATGCCAGTGGAGGTGGGCAGTTAGGGGTTTGCAAGTCATTCCCTCAGCAAAGCCTACAGAACCCTGAGCATTACAGTAGCAGGCAGGAGAGGAGCCATCAACCACAACATAGACATGGCAGAGAAAGCATCTAGATGGCTCTGGCTGAAAAAGGGTGACCAGTGGGTTCAGTAGAATGCCACTTGGACACAACCCAAGGCTTGATCAACCTTGGTCGGGTCACCTGGACGAGGGTGTCTGTTGTAAGACTCGAAACACCTGACTTCAGGATACAATACTGATGATGTGTTCAAGCATTTGCATCAGAAGATGTATGAAAAATAGCTGAGTGGGTTGAGCAGCAACATTCTCACTACCAAACACAATGTGTTTAGTGTTCACTGTTCAATGCTCAATCCTAATTTGTCCATTTTTACCCATTTAGTAATAGTTTGCAGCTCAACATGTACAGTGGATTCTCTCTACTGTCTCTATGATGGTGAAGCACAGAACCGAGTTGAGTCATCTATATACCTAACCACATCAGCATTTTAAAAAACAATATAATTTATAAACTCTAAATAAAAGCAGACTTTTTTGCCGTCAGAGAAGTTTCTATTGAAAAATACTCGCTGTGTTCTTCCGGACAACCTTTACCTCAGTGACATGGTTCTATCTGTATGGGTCAGCCAACCCTCCTTCACGACCAGGGTTGAATGTGGGTTGGAGGCTGCCCGGCTTTCATGATCTGGCGTGAAATGTGAAGGAGAGACAAAGGAGGAGAGAGAGAGAGAAATAGAAAGTAGAGATCAAATGAAAACTATACTTTGATCTGCTAATTAGTCAATGTAATTCTCAGGTTTATCAGTGAAGTGTATGAACTACACAGCAGACTGCAGCCTCTGCTAACAGGGAGACGCAGGATGACAGCTGTCTCATGAATGGGTTCCACACAGTATGAACACATGTTGAATAGAACCACACATCTACTGTCTACTAAAGTGGTAACATCTTTCTGATCCTTCTCATCCATCTTACATAGTGTGAACACACCATGTCAGTGAGTGAGCATGCACAACACCAAAATTAATGTTAATTAGATAAAGGTGATATCATCTGCTGCTGATGTTTGTAATTTTGAACAGAGACTGCAAGAGTCAGTTAAAAATGATAAGCTGCTATTGCTGTTTGTTCATGAGGTAAGATAAGGTCTGAGGTAAGATAAAAGATTTCTTAGTGTCAAGATTGAGCAAAATCAGGTATTTTGCCAACCTAGAACCAGATCCAAAATGAAAGCCATCAGAACTCTCAAATGAAACTCATCAGATCTCTAATAAAACCGTTCCAGAACATGTATAGTACCACTGACATGGCAACTGATAGCATTGCCTGAGTAGCCCACCTGTATCCTGGAAGTAACAGTATATAACCCAGTTGAGACATGCCATAACAATATCATAAGCCTGTAAAGAAAGAGAGTGAAAACCTAGCAAGATAGTTAGCAGCTTGAATACAAAGGCTACAAAGTAATTTTAATTTCATTCAAATGCAGGAGGAACATGTTGGAGCATCAACTACAATTGTAGCCTTCAGAGGTTGCAGACAGTTCCAAAAATACAATCATTTAGCCACCCTCTGACACAGTTCAAGTTTCTTCAACTTATTCACCATTTGAAAACACTTCACATCCACCAGGCCCTCCACTTTCATCATGACAGGGCCTTGACTGTGGATTAATTAGCGTGAGATGACAGAATGGCAACACCACAGCAAAGTGTTTTGCTCTCAGGCCCCAGGTGGAGCACTGAGAACAATATCTAAAGATCACAAACATCTGCCCACAAGGGCCACCAGACATCCAGTCCTACACAGCAGAGCAGCAAATACAAGAAGAGCACTTTATCTGTGATCAGCTGTACCAAGACAATCTAACAAAACACCAGACCCAAAAGACCACTTCCCCAAGAGAAGGTAGGGATTTAAGGTAATGTTCTATCTAATTGGTTTCAAGTATTGATAGGTGTAGTGTTATTGCCAAAATATGTCATTAACATATTAGTAGATATTTCTGGATAAAAATCAAAATTCTAATCCCAGTCAACAGCTGTCTATAGGAGAAGTCCCAAAAGGAATTAAGTGCTGTAAATCAAAAATTAAAACACAAACCCAATATAGGAGGGGTAGGGGTCCCCTGCTAAAAGCAAGTATATACAAGGGGAAGCAAAACACACAATAATAAGTGCCATGTGGCTAAATTCTTGCTCAGAAGGAACCTTACTAATACAAAATTCTATCGCTTATTCAGTCCATTTGGGTGGAAAGTATTTAATTTGTTAATCCACATCCTTTCTGCCTTTTGTCTTTGGGCTCTTGACCAATGAACATTGCTCTCTAAGCCTCTATATTCAAGATTTTCTTTGCCATGCTGATTAAAATGTCTATATAAAACATTTGGGTTAGGGTTAGGGTTAGGGTTAGTGAAGCAACCTCTCATTTACGAGAGAGGCTGCTTAAGGAGGGTTAGGGTTAGGTTTGGGATTAGTTGTGCCAACTCAAATGCCAGTTCATGACATTTCATGGCACTTAGACCATGAAACATTGTATACCCTGTTCTTTTTACTTCTCCTAGTTGTTTTATATCCATGTATTGTTTTAAAGTCATCTTGTCGATCTTTATGTCCCTTGCCACCTGACTTCCCATTCTGTACCTCTCCCACTGTTCTGCCCAAATCCAAAAAAGGAGTTGAAGCCCTGTCTTCTTTTTATAGAAGCGTGGCATGACGGTTTTTGGTCTAAAATTCAAAATGCCACATCATTTCAGTGATAAAATGTAAGAATGCAAAGTAGAATTAAATTAAAGTAAAACTTCACTTTATTTTACAGTACACTAATAAAACGTAATAAGCTGCACTTTGTATCAAAGTAGACAAAAACTAGAAATGTTTTTTATTAGACAGTAAACACAGTTATATCCTAATTAGTCACCACACACCTAAATTATGCTGTAATGGGAAACCACATGTAATGCTGTATTAGATCCAAGATATACTATACTTAGACACTATTATACCAAATTATACTCTAATTAGAAACCAAAAAGGAGATCCTAATACACTAGACATATCATAGTCTAATTAGAAATCAAATAAAATGCCATATCAGATCCAAAATATGCAATAGTTATACGCTATTCTACCCTTACTAATAATGAATTAGTAATTAGACAAATTTAAAACACTGAGACCTCAGAGGACAATACATTTATTTGGCCTAGCTTACAGGGTCATTTGTTGCTCATTGAAAGAAAACTATCGTAAACTGAAGTCAAACCACATTGGGTCACATCTGGTTACTACTTTACACGTCCCTTGTAGCCTGGATGTTCTCTGGAGTCCCATGGGGTTTGTTGGTAGTAATACATGGCCTAATACATGCTTCCTCGACACTCCCATACCAGTTATGACATCAGATCATTTAATGCCATGTCACTATCCAACCCCAGTAACATTAGGCTATGGAAACTGCCAGGACATTGCATCTTTATTTCCCACTGTTAGACCATTATTAGAGTGTCTTAGAGGGTAATTTGACACATTACAACAGAACTGTACCGTAAACTATAGTGAAATCACATATCTTCTACTTGAGACATAGCTACACCTTCTTAAGCTGGTCCCATGCTGGACGTCAATCCTGGGTCTACCAGCAACGTCAAAATTAGTTGTTACCATCATCAACGTGCCTTTTCAGCTATTCTGCTAAAGTTTATGAGCACAGTGTGCATTCTGCAGGTTTATACATCCTATATGTCCAGATTAATGACTTAATATGCTTTATGTTCTGAAATTGTCTAACCAACATCCTGTCAGATCCGGTCGCCTGTTATACATCTTAACAACATGTCACTTTCAAGATAATCCTGATAATAAATGATATATAACAAAACACACAGCAAACACATGAAGTATGTTAGTTAATACAAGACATATGCATCATTTTTACAGAAACAGAGTCAATATTGACATGCAGCAGTATTTTATTTGGATAAACAACACAGACAAGAATGACCATCAAAAGTACAGCTTCTTGTACATAATGTGACTGATGATCTGTGATCTGATTTCTTAACTCTTTTAATTCCATGTGATGCACTTTTCTCCAGTTTCCATCAAGGTGCTAAAGCAGTCTAATGCTAATGCTAATGCTAACTTCAGAGCGTAAACAGCTACCAGCAGTCCTCGTTGGAACTCTCTGAGGAAAACAGAGGTACTAAATCTCTGAACACTTCATCATCATGAGCATTATAGAACATACATGCCAACATAAAACAAACTTACCCAACAGGGTTTCTGTCCTCTTGGTCCTGATGCGAGCAGCATGTACGGCCTCAGTTCTCAACTCTTGTGGTGAACTGTGTGTATTCTCATGAGACATGGATGTGTCTCTGCTTCATCAAACATGAATTATATCCAAAGTATGAAGATAATACATCCATGATGAAGATATATGACTCAATAATACCTCATAACTTTTATTAAACCAGATAAAGATCACATCGTTGCTAAACTGTTAAAAATTTATAATTATTATTTGGTATAATAGTGTCTAAGTATACTGTATTTTCTCTAATAGTGACCGGTATTCAATTAAAAGCCTCCAAATAACTCAAAACTCCAATAATGGCTGGGGGTGTGGTCGACACAAACAAATAAAGGCCGACCCCAAATACAGGCCGGGGAGGGAAAAAACAAAGGTGGATTAAGGCCGTATTCAGACCAAATCAGGTGTTGCAGCGCACCGCTGCAGGGTTGTGCGGTGGTGTGCGTGTTTTTATTTGTGCTCTAGAAAGTAATCCTTGTGAAACGATTAGATTTTTTTTTTATTGATCTGGTTCACTGCTTTCGTACCAGCTCCATCTCTTCATTCACTCTCTAGCCCCCTCTCCCTCTTTTTCTCTCGTCTTATTTTAAAATGAGTTGGGAGACTGACAGCAAAGCCTAACTTTACTTTTAACATTATCTTGGTGCCTGTTATAATGTGACTGTGGTTTGTAGTAATGTACAAGTGCTACAAGATGGCAGTGGCTATATTTGAAGTAGCATATAGGACCTGTGCAAGTGTCAGTGACTAAATTTTCCATAACACCGATGCCACAACACTGTAGAGAGCGAACATAGCACCCACCAGATGTAAGTTTGATGTCAAATTCAAAGAGAAAGTTTTGCAATATGCAGCGGAAAATTACTGAGCAAAACTGCAAGACATTTTGACACTGACCCGAAAAGAATCAGATACTGGAAAAAACAGAATCGAGAGCTGCTGTTAGCTGACAAGAGGAGAGCACGGCTAGCTGGAGGTGGGAGGAAGAAAGCTGGCTGGGAGCTAGAGAGACAGCTGATTGATATTTGATATTTGACTGTGCTGTTAACTGGCTATTAATGTTTATATCCAGCATAACATTACCTCAGTTTTTAACTGACACTGGCCATATTTCCCCTCCTGTACTTGACCGGTCAAACTTCACACAAGTTATATTGAAATGTTTGTGTAATGTCTCACAATAAAAGTCGGGAAATGAGGGCTTTCAATTTTATTAATAGCATAACGCAGAAACAAAAATTTAACTGAGCAAACGGAAGCAGATCAGAAAACAGGGAGGCTTCATACTAAAATATGAGCAAATATACTTATCAAACAAGGGAATTAGGAATAAAGGCCTCTCTCTAATATAAGCCTGCTTCCAGGCCTAGTACCCCCTGCAGTTGAGGTAAATAAAGGCCCCAGCCACTATTAGAGAAAATACGGTAGTATATTTTTGGTCTAATGCAGCATTGTATGTAGTTTCTAATTACAGCATAATTTAGATGTATGGTGTCTAATTAGGGTATAACTGTGTTTGTTTACTGTCTAATAAAGAATATATTATTCCTAGTTTTTGTCTAATTTGATACAAAGTACGGCTTATTACGTCTTATTAGTGTCCTGTAAAATAAACTGCGACCGTAATACTTTAATAATAATCATAAGTGGGGGTGAGTTCCCACACGCCTTGTGTCTGTAATTGTTCAAATACAAGAATCATGACTCCTTGAATGTAAAAAATCAATTTGAATGGCAAAAAAAAATGACTCTAAAATGTGTGGCCACATGATCAATTTTGTCTATGGTTGCCTAGAAACAGGGGGTGGCTCAACTTCCCCACAGGCTCAAATCA
Organism: Thunnus albacares; assembly: GCF_914725855.1. Classification (NCBI taxonomy): domain Eukaryota; kingdom Metazoa; phylum Chordata; class Actinopteri; order Scombriformes; family Scombridae; genus Thunnus; species Thunnus albacares. The sequence goes on from NC_058112.1 coordinate 1,198,306, forward strand.
CCCTGTTCTCATCTACTGAAGTCCTCAATTTTTGCAGCTCCTTGTGGGTGAGGGAGATATGGTTCATCCCAGTCAATGGCAAGATTCTGCAAATATGAATGCAATATTATTAAATACACAAAAACTTGTTAATGGTCAAACATTGAAAATTAAAACAACATAAACCTGTTTGGAAAAACAGCCTAAATGATAAAAATTGAACTTTTAACAGGATTTAGTTATCAGACCTGAGGGGACTTGGTGTAGAATAAGGTGATAGAAAATCACAAATGATAACAGTGACAAACCACGAATGGCTTTAAAGGAAACTTTAAGAATCTTAAAGTGAACTCTGCAGGGAGCCTGTATAATCCAGCCAAGAGATGGAGAGATGTGGTCTCTGTGTTTAGTGTTTGTCACAGATCTTGTTCTGCACACTATGGGCAGGTACATTAATTGCAATAATCAAGGCAAGATGAGATGAAGGCACAGACAACAGCATAAACATAGGATGTAATATATGCTAAAATATTTTAGCTTATTGATTTCTGCTGCTGTGGATAAAATATATTACTAGGAGTACTATTTGAGGTTATTTTTATACTGATATTCTTTAAAAATATCAGTCCCACAATGCAATGCAAGCTTTATTTGGGTTAATATGAGTTATGAAGGATTTATTATTGAATCATATATCTTCACAATTTTCTCATTCGTGTGTGATATAATTGAAGCATCATCCCGCCTCAAGAGAATATGCCTAGCTGAGATGAGATGGGAGTTGTGCACTTGCTGAGTTTGAAAAGCAACAGAAACAAGAGGAGAGAAACGGTGCAGAAATAACATTGTGGGGTAAGTTTGATTTTAAAGTTTGCTTTTATGTTGGGGTCTATGTTCTATAATGCTCCTGTGGATGAAAGGTTCAGTGATTTAGAGCCTTTGTTTTCCTTACAGAATTCCAATGAGGACTGTCAGTGGCTGTTTGACATCCTGGAGTTAGCAGTTAGCATTAGCATTCGCCTGTTGCAGCATCTCAGTGTAAACTGGAGCAAAGTGCATCGGATGGAATTAAAGATTTAAGAACTGTTAGATCACCAACAAGAAGCTGTATTCCATTCAGTTCATTCTGAAGTATTGTTGCATGACAGTATTGACTTCTAGTCAATACTGTCTAGTCTGTTTCTGTAAAAATTATTGTATGTCTTGTATTAGCCAAGAGACAGAGGCAGATGAAGACGTTGGTTGGACCATTTTAGAAAGCATAGTGAGCTAGACATATAGGAAAAGCTGCTGAAAGGTGCAGAGTACACACCATGTTCATATATCTTAGCAGAATAGCTAAATAGACTCGTTGATGATGGTAACAACATATATCGACACTGGTGGAACACCCAGGGACGACATCCAGCTGACAGCCAGGCAACGTTCCAGATGTTGAAACAACTTTCATTTCACAGCTATTTTTGAACCGTCATAGAACCAACCAACGACTCAGATTGCTGGGAAACCTCACAATGATCTTAAGTCCATACAGTGTAGACATAATTTACAAGAACACACAGAGCTCAACTACTGGTGTGACTATACAGTGGTATTTGGTTAAATATTGATAGGACGTCATGTCTCTTGCTTTTAAGTATTCACAGTCCCTCCCTTCTCTACTGCTGCTGCTACTGTGGATTGGTTTGTTTACACCAAAGAAAATAAGCACATTCA